>NC_142013.1:18951037-20151037 GCF_049901735.1 Notechis scutatus | reverse complement strand
CTCGGGGATTTCGGTTTACCTGGGACGCGAACAGGTGAGCTTCCCTCGGCGCTCGACGCCTTTGAACGAGGATAAGGGGTCTGTGTGTGTGAGTGTGTGTGAGTATCTATGTATGGAGTGAATGGATAATTCTAAGGGGCAGGATGGCTTTGCGCGGCTGCCGATGGACTGCGCGATCCTAAAGTGCCGGGACTCAAATTTCGCCCGCCTTCCTCCTTCTCGACCGGAGTTGCGAAGCGCCCTCTACAAGCCGTTCCTGAACAGCCGTCCTCCGGCACGGCGGCGTCCTTCCCTTTTTAGGGACCGGTGTGTCGCGAAGTCAGATTTGCTTGGTGTAGCTGGACAAGAACGAGGGTTGAATGAGTTCCTGGCGAGGAATCGTCATTGCTGACTGGAGAGATGCCTCCGGCAAGTAAACGTAATGAATAAATAGATAAACACAGAGGCTTCCCGATAGTCCTCCATGTGGGCTTTCCCCAGGTGATATGAGGAGGTGTTGAATTGGTCCAGTCCAGCACAGGGCTCTTCCTCATTTCTGGAGAGTTAAATCCCAGATGCTGATGTTAAAACAACAGAAGAAATTGTATCTTTCATCCCTTGCCTATGGGAGGATTCATTGTGGTGACCATAAAACAGTTTTGGGGTCCCTGTCCCATGTGCTATTGGAAAGAATGTCAAGGGACATTTTCTTGTCCAATTGGACTATTCTCAGGGAGGTTTTTTTTCTTCCTTACAAACAATCAAAAACAGAGTCTTCTGTGACAGCAATATTAAAAATAATTTATGAAAAGGGGACCTATTTGTGAATGCTTTTAGGTACCACTAAATCTTGTTTCATTTTTCAGTTTTACAATTTTGTAATAATAGTCCATTCAGTTCTAGTAGAATTTCCTTACTTGGCTTTATCTGTGTATGTCTATTATCAAAAGGCAGGGTTATAGAAGGTAAGGTGTCTGCCTGCTCTCTTTACTAAAATTAGTAGACTTGTTTGTCATTGACTTGCAGTACAGCAGGTTAAGTAAATGTATTGTTAAAGAATTCCACACTGTGGAATCTATTTCTCCAATTGTTCTCTTGCATTTTTTCCTTATCTCTCCCATAATGACAATCCAGGGATAGAAGCTAATTTATTTGAAGAGAAGCCAGGTTTTCCTTTCTTGCTTTCATCATAGTTAAGACTTCAGAGTATTTTTGTTCTGTACAAGTCAATTAACATACTGTAGCCCAGCGTCGCGATTGGTTAAGGCGCGCGGCGACCGGATTGGTCGAGCGAGCCGCACTGATTGGTCCGCTGCGAATCCCCGCGATTGGTGGAAACTAATCGCGGGAGATTCAAGCGGTGTCATTGGCGCGACCGCCGCGGCTCGAGAATAAAAAGCCGCAGTTTTTCCCTTCAAGCCTAAGCTGTATTCAGGAGCCAATAAAGAGCTGAAACCAAGTCACTGTCTCCGAGCTTCCTTTCTCGACGGACACGACACTGGCGACGAAGGTGGGATCAAAGAATAACCACCGAGCACGTGTCCCGAGGAAGACAAAGGACCGACGAGATGGCCAGCATGACCCCACCAGCACCCTTCAACCCGCTACCGAGGACTGGGAATCGTACACGGATAGATTCCTGATGTTCCTCGAAAGTAGCAATTTGAAGGATGCGAACGGGCAGAAGAAAAGGCCGTCTTCCTCACACACTGCGGGCCCGCAGTGTTTAAGATGGCCAAAGCCCTCGCGAAGCCAGAGGACGTGAAGGCGATGGACTGGGCCGATCTCGAGCCACTCCTTCGGAACCACTACGCCCCGCTGTGCCCATTCTCATCCGGCGGGATGAGTTCTATCGGCGAAACCAGCGGCAAGACGAGAGCATTAGCGACTTTATAGCCGCCTTGCGAGACCTAGGGGGATGTGCGAGTTCAGGGACCTGGACGATGTCCTCCGAGACCGCGTGGTCCTAGGCCTCAGGGATCAGGCACTAAAAAGTCGACTGATGGCGAAAGGCAACATCGACCTCGGGACGCCCTGGCGAAGCTTCCGCAGCCGAAGCCACCCGGAAGTCAGCAGCCAGACTTCGGAGGGCAGACAACGGGGACCACACTGAAACCCCGAGACAAGCCAACGAGAAACCACCACACACCACGGGGACCTGGACTCCGCCTCGATACCATGGACGAGGAGGAAGACGTCCACCGACTACAAACAGGACGGGACCGGCGAGATCAACGGGGTCGTAAGTCGGGAACCAGTGCGCCGGGTGCGGGGAAACCACTTCGATCCGAGTGCCGTTTTATCGGCGCGATCTGCCGGCAGTGCAACAAGAAGGGCCACATCGCCCGAGTCTGCCGACTCAAAAGACACACAGCCCCCCCCGGCGAGAACCAAGCAACCGGGGACGAGACGACACCCCCGAGAATCAGAGATCGCCAAGCCGACTATCGCTGGAACCGAGACAACCGAGGACGACGGAGCGGGGAAGGCCGACAGAGAGAAGAAACCCACCAGACGGTCACCATCGGCCATGCCGAAACCACGGATGCCCGGAAGGTCTACGTGGAGGTGAGCATCGAGGGCGAACCATGCCGGATGGAGGTAGACTCCGGATCCTACCTCTCCATGGTCGCCTGGAAAGAACTCAAGCGCCTGGTGCCAAACATCCAGAAAAGAGGACTGGAGAACCAGAAACTGATCATCAAGGACTATCAGGGGAACCGCATCCCGTCATTGGGACCGGACAGTTCGTGGTGACTTTCAAAAAACCGCACCGCGAAACTTCCCCTGACTATCGTGGACCGGAACCGACCCAGCCTTTTAGGACTCCAATGGTTCGCGCCACTCGGGATCGAGGTCACGGGAGTAAACCACACCACAGAGGCCGACTGGGAGCAGCAGCTGGCGAGGGACTTCCAAGAAGTATTCGACGGCACCCTAGGCAAGTACAAAGGCCCCCTATCTCTTTTAGCCTAGACCCAAATGTCGCCCCCATACGCCTAAAACCCAGACGGGTGCCTTTTGCACTCCGGAAGAAAATAGACGAGCAGATTGACAAACTCGTCAAACAGGGGGTTTTGCAGCCAATCGACCACGCCCGGTGGGAGACCCCTATAGTCACCCCAGTCAAACCAGATGGGTCAGTAAGGATCTGCGGGGACTATAAGGCCACCCTCAATTGCGCCCTGCAACAAAGCGCCTACCCCGTCCCAGTAGTGCAACACCTATTACACTCGCTGGGGGGCAAGGTCTTTGCGGCTCGACCTGGCGCAAGCCTATCAGCAACTGCCGGTCGATGAAGAAACCGCCGAGCGCAAACAATAGTCACCCACCGGGAGGCGTTTCGTTGTAACCGACTCCAGTTTGGAGTCAGCGTAGCCCCAGGAATCTTCCAGAGCCTCATGGAGAGACTGCTGCGAGGAATCAAGGGGGTGGTTCCCTATTTTGACGATGTATTGGTGTCAGCAGCCAACCAGGAGGAACTAGAGGGTCGCCTAAGGGAGGTGCTAGAAAAATTCAAAGGGGCGGGCTAAAGGTGAAGAAAGAGAAATGCCAGCTATACACAGAGCAAGTCGAGTTTCTGGGGTACCTCCTAGACCGACATGGCATCCACCCAACCGGAAGCAAGGTCAAAGCCATAAAGGAAGCCCCCACACCCAAGAACAAAACAGAGCTGCAGGCATTTCTGGGACTGCTAAATTTTTACAATGTGTTCTTGCCCCAAAAAGCGACCACGGCGGAGCCTTTGCATAGGCTCCTGGACAGGACGGCCAAATGGACCTGGGGAAACGGGAGGACACCGCATTCAAGAATACCAAAGACCTGCTCACCTCGGATGCCGTTCTCATTCAGTATAATGAGACCCTACCCATCGCCGTCACATGCGACGCCTCACCATTTGGCGTCGGCGCTGTCCTCAGCCATACACTCCCAGACGGAAAAGAAGCACCCATCGCTTTCTTTTCAAGAACACTCAGCAAACCCGAAAGAAACTACAGCCAATTAGATAAGGAGGCACTGGCCATCGTCGCAGCAGTAAAAAAGTTCCACGAGTACCTCTACGGCCGCCGATTCACCCTCATCACGGACCACAAGCCGCTGCTAGGCATCCTGGCGGGGAACAAGGCCACCCGAACATCCTATCCCCCAGGATGACAAGGTGGTCTGAGTTCCTCGCCGCCTACGACTACCGGCTCACACACAGACCGGGTAAGGCGATCTCCCATGCAGACGCGTTGAGCCGCTCGCCGCTTCCCGACCTGAGCGACGACCCAGCTCCCACGGCGACCACCCTCAGCATAGAGACATTGCGGACCTACCCATAACCGCGTCAGACATTGCCCGAGAGACTAATAAAGACAAGCGTCTGGCGCGGGTATTACATTGGGTAGCAAAGGGATGGCCAGAGAAAGACAGCGATGATGCATTCAGGACATTCCGAAACCGGCAAACAGAACTGTCACTACAGAAAGGTTGTTTGTTATGGGGGACAGGGTGGTCATACCGAAAAACTGCAAGGGAAGGTATTACAATTATTACACGAAGGGCACCCGGGATTGTGAGGACTAAAGCTTTAGCCAGAAGCTATGCTTGGTGGCCAGGTATGGACAAGGAGATCGAGGCCTGGGTAGCCAAGTGCTCGCGCTGCCAAGAAACCAGACCAAATCCCCCGCAGCACCAATTTTAGAATGGGAAACGCCCAGGGGACCATGGTCGAGACTCCATATAGACTTTGCCGGGCCCACAAAGGGAACACATTCCTCATCACGGTGGATGCTTACTCCAACTGGCTGGAGGTAAGCAACATGAAGACCACCACAACAGATGCAGTAACCAAGGTCTTAAACAAACTCTTCGCAACCCACGGTCTCCCGGATGTCATCGTGTCAGACAACGGACCCCAGTTCACCTCGCTGGAATTCGAAAGATTCCTAGCGGAACGAGGCATACGACACGCACTGACAGCGACGGCGCATCCGGCGGCCAATGGTAGGGCAGAACGGATGGTTCAATTTACAAAAAGAACCCTCCAAAAGATCGAACACGGGGACATACAAGAAAAAATAAATAAAATGCTCCTAATACAACATATCACCCCTAACACAACGACTAACAAAAGCCCGGCAGAATTACTAATGGGGAGAAAACTAAGGTCACCACTCGACAGACTACACCCCACATACAACCGGAAAAACCCCGGACTCATCTAGCAAGCACCGGGTTTTTGCACCAGGCGACGCAGTCTATGCAAAAAACCTTACCGGAGACCCACTATGGGTACCGGCAACTATAACCCAACTGACAGGACCCCACTCCTACCGGCTACAGACAACCGACGGACAAACATGGAAACGCCACATCGATCAAATAAGATCAAGAACAAAAAACACAACCGACACGCAACCAAACACAGGCGACACCGATAACACAAACCAAGAGGGAGGGAAGACACAGAGGATCAAATAGGAAATAACCAGCAATACTCACCAGTCAACAGCCAGCCCGAAGTCTCACCAGGAAGGAACAGCCAGGCCAGCTCAACCAGCCCGGAAAGACCAGGCAGGAGCGGCGAAAGTCGCAGCTCGACCAACCCGGGTAGACCAGGAGGGAGCTGCAACAAGAGGCCAGCGACACCTTCCAGGGGTTCCATCGACAGGGCCAAGAGAAACAGAAGTCCCGACCGAACCGGCCGGGAACCAAACAACAACTAAGCTGCGCAAGTCAAGTAGACAAGTACGAAGCCCGCCTACCTACGGGACTACGTTACGTAGGACCGAACCAAGAGGGGAGGGGTGTTCTGTACAAGTCAATTAACATACTCGTAGCCCGCGTCGCGGTGGTTAAGGCGCGCGACCGGATTGGTCGGCGAGCCGCACTGATTGGTCATGCGAATCCCCGCGATTGGTGGAAACTAATCGCGGAGATTCAAGCGGTGTCATTGGCGCGACCGCCGCGGCTCGAGAATAAAAAGCCGCAGTTTTTCCCTTCAAGCCTAAGCTGTATTCAGGAGCCAATAAAGAGCTGAAACCAAGTCACTGTCTCCGAGCTTCCTTTCTCGACGGACACGACAATTTTACTTTTTTGTTCTCTTCTGCCACATACAAAGATAATACATTGCACAGATCACTTAACCTAGCTGATAGTCAATTCTTCTTTCAGATGTTCTTTGAGAAGATTCAAATAATTACTATTTGGCTAATCCTCAAAATGGTTCTTTTGTTGACCTTTCCAAGAATGCAGTTACAAATTTAATAGCACCCTAATTTTTTTTCATCGCTTGGAAAAGCAAGCAAGCAAGTTCTAACCATGAGTAGTTTGTTACCTTTTTGCTATTGTCCCTACCCAATAATTATATATGATTTTTCTGTCTATGCTGTAATCAGTGTCTCCCATTTTTCATCATTTTGTCTTTGTCACTCATCTGTATGGTGTGAAATGCTTTGTATGTACTTCATGTACATGTGGTTGATCAATGTAGTCTATCTTGAGTCCTGATGACTTTGTAGGTAAGCAGGCAACAGTACATAGGTTGTTTACCACTGACTGCTTCTGGGGTTGTCTTCCCAGTTTATCTTACAGCCTTGGAATTTGCAGGCAGTCTCCCATTCAAGTATTAGCCTTTCAAGGTCTGTTTACAGATGACACTGGAACAATATCTGTTCATGGAAGTCCGTTCCTACACACAAGCTAGTTCATCAAGTTGGGAAGCTAGTTTTCTATCCACAATATTGAAATATTTAGGGAATTTACACCACCCTGTGAATTTACAAGTTCCTTTGAAACTGTATGTGATACAGGCTAAAAAAAAAAGTGACAATATAATAGATGTGATTGAAAGTGAATGTTGGGATCAAAATGTAGTTTTGGAATGACATTTCCACTTTGGAAAAAATATGTGGAAGTACTTAAAGATTTACTAGTGAAATGTAATTTCAGTATAAATGTATAAACAGTATAAACTGTTTTCCCCTTTAGAAAGTTGATTAAAATATAAATAAAATAAAACAAAAGGGGTTTTGTAAATATTTCATACATATAAGAGATAATTTCCCTTTCTTTTACCTTATGATCTTATTTTCATGAAATATGGAAATAAGCTCTTGCTTTGAAGAGTTTATATATATATATAATCTTAAGTTTTTGCGGGTACTTACATGTATGGTATTCAGCTTTGTTCGGGTATTTTCCCACGTCATTATAGTTGTGCAACTATACATTATAGTTGTACAACTTTAAAAGCACAACTATAATGACGTGGGAAAATACCCGAACAAAGCTGAATACCATAGATAGATAGATAGATAGATAGATAGATAGATAGATAGATAGATACAAAGATCTGACGTCCTTAACTTATTGTTGCTCACATATTCAAGAAAATGTGTAATTTTTTTGGATATTTTATGACCTAATAAAACAAAGATAGGCATTTAATATAAATTTGAAACACATATCAGCCATTTTTTTTAAAAAAGAAATTCTTGCCTGTAGATTAAACACTCTTGTATTTACAATGTAAAGTCACAGATTCTTCCTTAGTAGCTATCTGTTTTCCTACTGATTAAGAAAGAAAAGTGATAACTGTTTCTTAGAAACTCTGATTTAACTGAAGTGATATTTTAATGTGGTTTTGAAATGATGACCAAACACTTTTATTTATTGGAGTTTTTCTTCGATAAAGTGTTTCAAATGAACGTTTTACTTTTCCCATTGTCATTGATCTTTGATAGCCTAGTTATACTTCAGAATAGCATGGCAAAATGCTAAGAAGAGAACTTTTGCAGACACATCTGTTGGAAGAAAATGATGATTTAAGCTTTTTACTCATAGGTTGGTTAGAGTTATTTATTTATGAGATGGGCAACACATCAATTTGATTGATCAATAAAATAAATAATTATTTATTTCCCTGTCCATCCAATCTCTCCTAAGAATATCTTCATCTATTTTGTTCCCCAAGCTCAGCCAATGCTGAATGGAAAGAGAGATACCTGTAGCCTCTTTAGATATGCAGAGGAATGCTGCCTGCTAATTCTCCAGTACAATTTGTCCCACAATTAATTTGGAGAAAAAGGTTTGCTATGAATCAGAAGAAGCTCAGAGCATCTCTTTTGGTAGCTACCGGACTCCTGATCTTTAATGACCATGCAATGGCATAGCTGACTCTCCTATCAAGTTTACAGTGGTGACTTATTGTTTTAAAATAGTTCAGAAACTATTCACTTATATCTCTAGTTATTGTTAAATTTCACTTTTCATCATCAGTACTCTACCTATTACTCTACACCTAAAGATGTTTTCCCCTACAATAATTTTCCCGTTAATGTTGATCTCCATCTACTTCATTAATTATAACAGTTTGGGATCATAGTGGAGGATGCACTTTCCTTCTGTGTCAAAAGACACCAGTGAGGACTGTTTGATATCAAGCTTCACTCTTGTCAATTTAAGGGACATGACTAGTTCTCTTTACGGTAATGTGGAACTGGTTTGTTCGGCCTGCCTTTTGCAGTTTTTCTCAACTACCCTGGCAAATGACAGGTTTGAGGATTTCCTGGGATTGTCCTTGTTCAGTTGCGCAAGATCAGTTGAAGTTACTTAACACCATGTCAGCCAATCATCCAATATGAACATTGCTATACAAATGGGACATTGATCAGTTATATAAAATAGCTGACCAGAGTGCATGTCCTGCTTGACACCATAGGCTGTAGCTGTAAAAAAAAAAATCAACAGCAGCAAGTCTAATAAACTATTATCAATACAGTATATTGAATTCTTTCCAATTTAGACACCATGATTCGGAAAGAGAGAAGAAAAAGGATGGTGTGCGCATTGAAGAGATGTAGTTCTCTACTTTTTCCTGTCAAAATCTTGTAGTCCACCCAAGAGCTGAAGTACAGGAGTGACTCATTGCTCATTTTCCAGTCTGGCTGCTTCTAAAAACAACTGTTTATATAGAAGAGTATATATGGCATTTTTCAAGTTTTTCTTATTGTGAACAACAGAAGGGATTTGCTCCAGGCTAGTGTAGCTAAAAGGCTTCATTAAGGATCCTCTTAGCAGATGCATAAGACTGTAGAAAGAGCTCACCTTCTCTAAAAACCCATTCACAATGTGTCCTGCGACCCTCCTTCCAGCTACCCTCACAAGAATAATCTTTTATCTGCAGAGTTTTCTTCCGACAAAACAAGCATTGGAATTTTGCCCAATTCTGAGCTTAGATCAGAAGTCTCAAAACCTGGCAACTTTAAGACTTGTGGACTTCAACAACAGTTGAAGTCCACAAGTCTTAAAGTTGCCAAGTTTGGGGACCCCTGGCTTAGATTGTTATTATTTTATTGCTAAAAAGCAAGGTAGAAATATTATGAGTAGATAAAGTTGTTGATTGCTGTTTTTTGAGTTTCTGAGTATATTGCTTTAGTCAGGATAAGTAGCACTTGTTTGTTAGGATAATGTTCATTTAATGAGCTGCAAAATATGTTTGTGTTGATTTTTGTAAAATGTTTCCTGTAACAGAGTAAATAGTATACTTTAAAATACAGAACAGTATTGACTGTCTTATTGGGTTTTCTCTTCTTTCTCCTTTTCTGCATACTCATTAAAGAGAAGAAAAGAAAATGTTAATCACTCAGTATAAGGGGTGAGGGACAGACACATGGGTGAAAATTCTAAAATTATTTCATTAAAAATGTTGGATTTGTGAGGGTGGGTTTGGTTGCTTCAGTCCTTTCGCCAGCAAATATACCGTAGTCATGAGCTGGATCTTTATGTCAAGTTGACTTTGGACTTCCATAACTAGAAAGTGCCAAGTAGTATAGCTTTCCCCTGCCAGGCAATCAAAATAAGGTTGCAAGTTTGTAAATCAGAAATTAACTTCATAGTTCAATGTCTTGGGAAGTAATCCAAAGTCCAGCATTGCTTCATAGCCAGCAGCCAAGTCCATGTGTTAATTATCACATGTAAATTAAATCTGTATGCAGTTCAGTAGAACAGTTATTAAACACAATGGCAGACATTTAAAAACAATAATGTAATTTATAGTGAAAATGAAAATGAAATGTGATTTTGTTTTATTAAATTATATAGTCATAGAAATGATTTGCATGTCCCATCATGTATCTTGTGATATATGATTTTGGACTAGTTTATGCTACTCAGACATATAGCATCTTGGAAAGTTTTGGGAACCTTCTTTCTGTGCTGAAACATCAGTATATAATCAGATATGTAGATCACACTTACATCATTAGTCCTTTTATATGAAGTTTGGCTCTTCAACCATTATGATTACCTGAGATCACTACATCAAAAAGTGGGAAATATACTATTGTAGTAATTTATAAAGGCTTTAGATCATTATCCAAACAGCAAATTTCTAAAAGTATGGTCATTGTATTTGGATTTTCATTAAAGCTGAATTAGCTTTATGGGGTTTATTATTAAGTGAAAACCAATACTTTTCAGGAGAACAGGTGTCATCTAGGATATTCTAAGGAAGCCTAGTTGTATGAGTAGCTTCTCTAGTGTGTCACATATCTTTATATGATTTCTTCTTAACCTATAGTAAAGAGTGACAAAGATCATCTATTTTACACTTTGTTGCAATATAATCAGAAAAATGAAACACTAATTTTCTCCTGCTCAGTTAATAATTATTCCAAGAATCTAATGTTTCTTAAGGACTATTGGGAAACAAGGAGAGAGAGAAAATTGTTTTAAAGTACTTCTACTAGTTAAATCAAAATCTATCCCAAACTCAGTGAATATTTTTTGTTAGATTCATATGGCCTTTATTTAATCCTCAGTGAGCATATAGACTATAACACTGATTGGTCTCTTACAATGGAGTTGTGCTGATTTCTGTTATCTATATTATCTAGATCAAAATATAACAAGAAAGAGATGAGAGTTTTATCTTGTAGTAAAGTCCAAAGATATCTATTTTTTAAGATGATAGGATTTTCTTAAATAAAAAAATCATTATCTATCTTAGAATCATAGAGACATCCATTTTTGACTCTAAGAATAATTCATAAGTACTATTTTCCAAATGTCTTTTGGCATACTAAGAATCAATATTCCTGTTTGATTATTTTTAAGGATGTTACATATTCTTTGGGAAATTCTTTTCTTTTGGAAAAATATCCCAAGGAATTCAATAATTTGGCACACGCAGTAGATGAACACCAAGTAATTTTGTAGCTACCTAGCATCTTTCTTCTCCTCACATTCGCATATACAGGTAGTTTTCAGCTAACAACTATAATTGGGAATGGGAACACTATTGCTAAGCAATACCTAAAACAAAAAAAAACATTGCACCAAGTTACAACAGTAGTTCCAGTTGCTGTCATTAAACAAATCATACATGGTCATTAAGTGCAATGTCATGTGATCAGAGTTCCCTGACAACTTCACCACTGAGTTTGGTTGTTGGAATCTGGTAGGGTTTTCCCCCACACACACACACCCTTTTTTTTAAAGCCCAGTAATTCCTTAATTTGGGGTAGAGTCAAGGCAGCTGAATGGAGCTAAGCATGTACTGGTTAGGTGCCCTTCCAGATGCCTATATGAAGTTCGCAGTAGATATTTTCTCTTTGCACCCTGAAAAAAAAATCTACCTAGGATTGAACAACTTCTGAGTGGGAGTTGAGCATCTTCACCACTAGGCCACTATGCTGCTGTTGGAAGCTGGAAGTGAAGGTTACAAATGGAAATCACATGACCTCAGGGATGCTATAACAATTGCAATTTTAAGGGCTGGATATAGCTTTCCTGGTTCAGCGACATTGTAACTTTGAACAGTCATTGAATATTTATTGCTAAGTGAGGATTATCTGCACTGAGAAAAACCACCCTGCAGTCCTTAAAACAATGTGAAACTTAAAACAATATGTGAAAAATAAAGTGGCCTTAAGAACTCTAAATTGAACTTTCACGGTTTGTTAAAAAAAAGTTCCACTGTTACCAATACATGAGGTCATGCATTTTTCATGTTGAGCTAAAGAATTAATTCAGGTTTATTTTGTACATTTACCACAGGTACATTCTTTTTAAGGGGGAAAAAACCCTCATTCTTGATGATTCCAGAAACAGCCCTGGATTCTTTTCAAAACTTTCAATTTCATCCATCCTTTAAATAACAGCAGTTGGGTGGCCAAATATAAATAATAGATATCTCTCTATAACTCTATAAGCAACAATGCCACATTATCTTCGGTCAGCATAGAATACTTTGGTGCTTGGGTAATCAATGGGTGTGACGCACAGATTCACTTGCAAGTGGCTAGGCTTGTTTCCTGCAACATTCAACATGCATAAACTGAGTCAGGATTATGAAAATTCTATGAAGGACACCTTACAAGGATCAAAGTTAAATGCACCCCGAATATGTCGTTGCAATGTTTACAACGGTATTGTAACTTTATTAAATATAAAACAAAAATGGTTGTGTACAAATTAAATACAAGCAAAAATGTGAGATGAGTGCTTACTGACATTCATGCCTTAGTCACCCTCTATTTGCATTTTATGAGATAGGTGGCCGTATATGTTTTATAAATAAATATATAAAACTAAATCTTTTACTTCGGTCACTATTTGTAGAATTAGTCTAAGCACTGTTGGGATTATTTTGGTATCATTAAGTCAGAAAAGGATAATTGCATTTTAGCTTCCTACAATATTTTTGCTGCCCCTGTTGAAATGAGATCCAAAACAATCTATTTAAGATATGGGCTGTTGTTTAAAAAAAAAATTGCTTATATATGAGCCGTGGTGGTGCAGTGGTCAGAATGCAGTACTGTTCGCTACTTCTGCTGACTGCAGCAATTCGGCTGTTGAATTCTCACCGGCTCAAGGTTGACTCAACCTTCCATCCTTCCAAGGTTGGTAACATGAGGACCCAGATTGTTGGGGGCAATATGCTGACTCTGTAAACCGCTTAGAGAGAGCTGTAAAGCAATGTGAAGCGGTATATAAGTCTAAGTGCTACTGCGATTGCTATATCATTTATTTGAATGAACTATCCATGTGAATCCAGAAGAAACTTTACAAAACTATTAAATAATTTTTAAAAACATACTTTTGTCTTAACAGGACCCAAAGCTCAGACAATAACATGGACTGGGGAACCCTGCAGTCTGTTTTAGGAGGAGTGAACAAACATTCCACCAGCATCGGGAAGATCTGGCTGACTGTTCTTTTCATCTTCCGTATTATGATCCTCGTAGTTGCTGCAGAGGAAGTTTGGGGTGATGAACAAGATGACTTCGTCTGCAATACTTTGCAACCAGGATGCAAAAACGTCTGCTACGATTATTTTTTCCCAGTTTCTCACATCAGACTCTGGGCCCTGCAGCTCATTTTTGTTTCTACTCCTGCACTTTTGGTGGCCATGCATGTGGCATATAGGAGACATGAAAAGAAAAAAAAGTTCCAAAAAGGAGATAAAAACTGTGAATTCAAGGACATAGAAGAAATAAAGAGACAGAGGTTCCACATTGAGGGTCCTTTGTGGTGGACATACACTGCCAGCATCTTATTCAGGCTGATATTTGAAGCTGCTTTCATGTATGTGTTTTACTATATGTACGAGGGGTATCACATGCCTCGCCTACTGAAATGTAGTGTTTGGCCATGTCCCAATATAGTAGATTGTTTTGTTTCTCGACCTACCGAAAAGACAATATTTACCATTTTTATGATTTCAGTGTCTGGCATTTGCATTCTACTAAATGTAGCAGAATTATCATATTTGTTGCTGAAGTTCTGTGTTAGAAGGTCTCGAAGAGGAAAAATACCCAAAAATCATGCCATTCAGGGAAACAAAGAAGAAAGTAAGCAAAATGAAATGAATGAGCTTATATCAGATAGCTGCCAGAATACAGTAACACCATTTACAAACAACTAGAGTGACCATAAGTCTTAATATGCATTTGATGTAGAGTAAGCTGCTGTGAAAGTGGTTAGATTTGATTAAGCAATAAAGTAACAGAGTCAACAGGAGTATTATTACATGTCTACATGCTGGACATGATTTCTAAGGTCAATAGCGACATAAGAATGTCAAAGATTTTAAGATGATGTGATTTACTTTATGTATAACTTTACCAAATCTATTTTGATTTGTTAAAGAAATAATCCTAATTTGTGCCTTCATATTGAAATTAATCTTTAGTTTAAAGAGCTGGAATTAACTGCCTTACTGATTAAATACTGTTAGTATTACAGGACTCTTTACGACTGTGGTAGTTGTTCTACTTTTTCAATTAAATTAAATTAACATATTTTTCTAAGGACTGATATTCCATATTTCTTAATGTTAAGACATATGATTAACTAATGTCTCTTTTTTATTTTTATTTTCATAAATGAACAAAATGCTAACGTCTCCACTGTAATATGATTGGAAAGTAAACATTTTAAACCATGAACAATAAATAATTTTATGAATATTCTGTCTACTGCCAGTTATGAAATCTCCTTGTATTGTAATGCATTATTTACAATTTTAAAGAAGATACCAATATAGTATTTCATCAACTACAGAGCATATCCATTATTTTTATTATTTCTTTAATATTATTATTAAACCATAAATGGAAATGTTAAAAGTAGGAAAGGCAGTGGTAGCTGGTTGAAAATAATGTGAAGAATATGTCTGTCAGCAACATTTAAATCAACTTGTTATAAATAAAAGAAAAATGTTTTTGACTTCCTGTAAATATGTTTACTTTTTTATTTTCAAAAAAGGTTGAGACCTAAAAAAAAAAAAACCACACTGTGTTTCATCCAAAGGGAAGAAAATTGAAGTAAGATTTAGTCAAGTTTTAGCGGGCTAGATTCTGACATTTAATTGCATGACTTTTACAATAGAATTTCTTCTCAACTTTTCACTTTGTTTAATACTTAAGTTTGGAGTTACATTGAGTGTTAAATTCTACACAAGATTTAAGTTTCAATTTCCATTAGTTTATGCAACATCCAAATTCCCAGAATGAACTGATTCAGTTTGGAACTGCAAGCTAAGCCATAGGCGTTGGAAGGTATTTATTTTACTACAAAAAGAATTTGAAGGAAGTAACCATCGAGATACAGGAAGGACTACAGCTATTATTTGGAACACTAATGGTCAGAGTAGACAGGAAGAAGAGGAAGATGCAAATTGAATAGAGTTCCATCACAACAATTGGTGGGGCTTGGATTTTAATTAATATAGGAAGGTAGGAAAATATAAATTTAATGTTATATTAGCCATGGTCAGAGAGATTAATGTTTTCCACACAACTCATGCTATTCTAATTATAAAGCATCAAGGAAAAGATAAAAGAGTCAGATTATACTTACTGTTTCATTCTACCATAAGCACCAAAAGATAGTGATTTTCTTCCTTATCAGTTAGCTTGATAAGCAACATTAAATACAGCAAATAAAAATAGCACATTTGACCAAAATTCTAAAACAGGTGTTCAAACTCATGTTGTCACGGTGGTGTCACGTGACGCATTGGGAGTTTTTCCCCCTTCAGTAAACTGGCCAGTGTGTGACGCATCAGGCCCGCAAGCCTACAGCCCTGTTCTAAAACAATCTGTCTCCCAATGATAGTGAAAAAAACTGAGCTAACTGGCTATTATATAGATGTCTGATTAATGCAATGAATTTCTAGCTCTTAGGAAAGAAATTTAATTGAAACAAGAACAAGGTGCTTTAAGTTGAGGTTTATGTAAGTAAGCCTGCCAGAAAATTTCAGACTTCAATAATTTTATTTGTTCTCTTAATTCTAATATCCATTTACTGGTAACACTAAGTTGGTAATAACAGCTGGGAGAAAGTGTCAGACACAAACCTATGGATATTTGTTTAAAAGTAATACCACACATACTTGGTATCAGATTTAGGTGTCTCTTGACCACATGCTTAACTAGGAATTTGTTCTTGGTAGCAAAAGGTGAATTTGATACGGTCTTCTCACATTTGCAGCTTTCTCATAAAATGTTTGTTCCATAGCCTAATTTTTAGTATGTATTGAAAGCAGAGCACTTTCTTACTTGCTGCTATTGTTAAAGAATTTAAATTTTAAAATTCTTGGTCATCTTCTGCAAAGAATCAAGGGCGCTAACTATACATTTAGACTGATTTCTGATTACCCTTAGATTTCATTTTTGGAAAATTGCCTATGCCAGTAGCCCATCTATTACTGAATCAAAAATAACACCCAGAAGCAGAAGGAGATTATTTCTGAGTTTTGCAATTATAGATTCAAAACATATTGGTGGACTTCATTTGTTGGCTTGTTTGTTTAGCCTGCCCCATCAGACTACAGAGGTCTTGTTAAGACTTCTCAATAATGTTTAATACTTAAGCTATTTAACATGTACATGAAATTGCCGGGGGTGGGGGGGAGAGTCAGGGCTCCTGGGCTGGAGAGGCAGTAAAAATCCTTTCTACTACTTCATGCCTAATGATTTGCATGGTCTAAGAATTTCAGATTCAGTTCCAGAAAGATGAGGTTTCTGTCACCAGCAATATATCTATTTATATCTTACCTCCAATTGTGGCTTTTTATGAGATCATATTTCTACTTAATGGTCAGGTTTGCAATTTGGAGGCCCTTTTTTGCCATCATGACTCTGACTGGAAAAGCAAGCAGAAACTGTGGCCAAAAGAGTTTTTGCCCAATATCAACTGGTGCAATCAATTAGAAAACTAATTGAGGTTAGGAAACTTTGATTACAGTAACTTATGTCTTTGTCACTGCATAGCAATGAGACTGCCTTAATTGCGGTTAAGAAACTTTGATTACAGTAACTTATGTCTTTGTCACTGCATAGCAATGAGACTGCCTTTGAAGACAATTTGGATACTTCGATTGATCCAAACTGCAGAGGCCCATCTGCTACCTGGGGTAACAGGTTTAACCTCATAACATCCATGCCTCAGTCATTACATTGTCTATCAATTGACTTTTAGGTTAACTTGTTGTCTCACATTAAAAATGGGTAAGCACAGCAGTGAGCATTGGTGGTGGTAACATACCTGGAAATCAAGCTGAAATGCAGGTGGAACTTCTCAACTGTAATCTCTGAGAATAATTACACTCCTGATAGCTGGATGAAGTAATGTGAGAGGAGTAAATCACCCAAAAACATAAAAACAGGGGAGCAGAATACACATTCCAGGTTTGGATGGTTTAGGCAGGTTTTTGTTTTTGTTTTCCTTGAGAACTTTATTAAGGAAAAAGAGTCAAACTATTTAAACACAGATTTTAAGCATACGTTGCTTAAATATATATGTACAAAAGGGTGAGGCTTAGATCAATTATGACTAGCAATTATGACTAGCATCTTGCTGTTTTGACTTTTGGGGATATATTTTGCTGAACACAGCTGAAAGTAAGATGCTAGTGTAGGTGCTTGAGCCAATCGAACAAACTACTAAAGTTTTTCAGTCCTATTTACTGTTTCCTCTCCATAACTGAAATATTTATGAGGCAATACAAGCTATTCATTTTTCTTATCTGTTGTATTATATGGATGCCCAGCCTCAATAAGATAGCTCCCTATTTTAATCTACCACTAAAATACTGGCCTCTAAAGCAGGAGTGCCAAACTCAGGGCGATGCGTCACGCACTGGCCACACACAGGCCCATTTTAGTGAAAGGGGGAAAAGGTTGTGATACATCACGTGATGCCCACATGATGACACGAGTTTGACACCCCTGCTCTAAAGCATTCTTTTCTTCAAAAGGACTATAGCTATGCAAGCAGAAATCCCAGTGTCAAATGCTCTGTCTAGCAACTCTCAGTAGGATGTAGAAAGTCTTAAAATTTGAACAGCAACTGCCAGTCCATGTACATAATAATGAGGTATGCATTGGCCAGAGGCAACTCCTGGCAGGGCAAAGGGATTAGGTGATGAAAGATGCATCATGACATTGCAACACAAGCCCCAGGACCAGGGGTGGGTTTCATATTATTTAACAACTGGTTCTGTGGGCGTTCTTAGTTGGTGGGTGTGGCTTGGTGGTCATGTGACTGGGTGGGCATGGCCAACTCGACGTCACTCACGTTAAGGGGTGCTTCTCCTTGCCTGGCCTCTCATGACAGTGGGGATGCTACAACGGTCGTAAGTGTGAAAAACGGTCATAAGTCACTTTTTTCAGTGCCATTGTAACTTTGAATGGTCACTAAATGAACTGTTGTAAATCAAGGATTACCTGTACAAAAATACAAAATGCTTCTTTGCTTGCAAAAAGCTGTCCTAAATATCCATCGTTAGATTAAAAATACCTGCAAGCCAGAGTTACAAATCAGGCAGGGTGCCAGAGCACCTTGAGAAATTAAAACAGTTAAAATGCAATGATAACTATCAGCAGCTAACTCTTGCTCATGAAGTGAAACCCTTTAGCAGAGAGATCATTTAAGCTCTCCAGAAAGAGCACACCCAGGAAAAGCAATCCTTAGATCCATTTGTACCACTTAAAGATACCAGCTGGTCTCACAAGATATCCTAAAGAAATCATCCAGATTTAAGGAAAGGTCACATTCCACCCCCACCCCCCCAAAAGGCAGTAAAAAAAAAAATCAGTGCCAAGCTTGCATCCTGCCTCTTGGAAGTACGCCCCAAAAGGACAATGCCAGATACCACTAAAGCAGTGAAGGAAGATCCCCTCCCCAAATAGAAAAAGAAACCATGAGGCAGGAAAAAATGCAAATAAAATACAAATAATTAAATCACAACAGTAGCTGTTGCTTGTTAAACCAATTACCAGAACAAATAGACACAGGAATTAGCCAGATTTCTTAAACCAGTTTCTTTTCAGGAACAGAAATCAATCTTTTTCCTTCCAAACAAAGCTGAATAGGGAAAATTATCCCATCAATAAACACAGGATTAAACATCACCAAGCACAGAAATAAACTTCACCAAAAACCAGTTTTAGACCAAAACTCAGAAAGGGTATGTAAAACTCACGTTTGAATATCAATCTTTCTAGCTAGCCAAGAAGGAGTATTTCCAGGGGAGTATTTCCTCCCAGTAGCAGTATAAAAAGCTTAAAACAACCCTTTCCCTTTAAGAAAGTATCTTCGGAGACAGTAAGTCTAGGCATACTGCCAAGAATGTCATAAGAGTGGAAAAAAACAAAAGGAGATTTCTTCTAATTACCAGTGCTCCCAACTGCTTAGAAAGTTAACAAGGGGTTCTATAGAACCAGTCAGAACCGGTAGAATCCCACCCCTGCCCATGACTAACACACTTGTGTCCAACATTGCAATGCGGGTTTTGTCTTTTTTTTTTCTCCTTGTGGTTTGTAACTGATGCCTATGTAATGAATTGTTTTAATCAACGGTTTATAGAAATTCTTAAATTAGTATGCAAACTTATTTTTTAAATAAATGTAACCTTTCTCTCTTCATTATGAAATAAATATAATCAGAAGCTGAAGGAGCAAATTTAGAACATTTTCCTGCCCTCAATAACTGTGTTACTTGAAATTAAATGGTAGTAATAAGGTAAAAAGCAATGTCAAGATTATTTAAAAACACTTCCCAACAAAGTCAGCAGTTTTTGTAAGTGCAAAGAGTTACCATGTGTCATGTGGTAACAGATATTCCCTTATTACTTTTCTGCAGATCCCTAAATTAGAAAATAGGATTTGAGATAAACATGAAAAAATGCCTCTTGTACATCATTTAACACCCTGTAGTACATGACATGAGTTGACAGTTAATTCAAAACACCCTTGTTCAAACATGTAGTATAATAACCAAACTGAAACAAAGCTACCCAACATCTTATAGCTAAAAAGCCTCCGAGATTTCTCAGTAGAATTCAAATACAGTTTCTTCTACCATTGGATATCAAAATGGGTTTCCATTGTGTCTTACTGTAGCAGGAAGGATTTTAAGGCTTCTCAAACATGAACAATATTCCTTATGACTAAATATTCAAATGCCAATGTGAAACTATTGCATTTGAAATTGAGATCTAAAGTTCAGCAAAGATGTTGGAAGTGAATGAGTTCTATAGGTGGGGTCTGGTGGCATAGTTAGCCTATTTGACACTTGGAGCCTCGTTAGACAACACACTCCACTTATTGCCTGCATCCAGGGATGACTGTTCCCACTGTCTTCACCCTTGATATGCCACTGGGAGAATCCATCTTGGTCCAAACCAAGATTATACTGATTTTAGTTGTCTATATCTGCTGTAAATCATCAACAAATAGTTCCTTTTGAAGTAGTCCACATCAGGAAACTGACTTCATAAAAACACTGGAATGTTATGTGATTGATACAAGGCATAAAGTAGAACCCTGAAAGCCTGATAGAGTTTCTGTCTCTCTTCTCTTTCACCAAAGAGAATCAAGGCGGGGCAACCTTGAGTTTCATATTAAAAAGTGGAACATATATTTTCAGCCTAGCAAGGTAGTCCAGACAAGAAGCACACTCAGGAGTATTAGTGTTGGCTTTATTATAAGGTTAAATGAAGAGAATCTTGAAGGTCTGAAAGTATCTCTCCCCTTCTCTTCTGAAAACTTGGGAGGATCCCTTCTGAATCATAAATGAAGTCAGTGTTTTGTTTATTATATTGATATCTAGGCACTTGTTTTTCCTTCTACTTCCCAAAATCATTCCAACATACCACTAAAAATATTATATATATATATATATATAAATAATTTATTTTGTTACATCTTAAAGCATCATGGTTTCATTGTTTCATTGCTGGGACCCAGACATGTCAATTCTGTGAGGCTAAGAAAAACACTACATTAAATAAGCAGTACTTCACTTAACCAGGGCCTGTACCATGAATGGCTTTATAGATGATAACCAGAACTTCAACTGAATGAGGAAACTAATGGTAACCCATGCAACTCATGAATGTCATGGTCTGTCCATCATTGCCTATGCTGCTGCATTCTGAGCAATCTACACTTTCCAAATTGTCTTCAAAGACAACCCCACATAGAGTAAATTGCAAGAGTCCAATCACAAGATGACCAAAGCATGAGCATTTCTTAAAACACTTAAGTTTTAAGTGTTTCTCAGCAGGTACTGAGCACAAACTGGCACACAAGGTGAATTCGTGTAAAGGTCTCGGCTGGCTGAGACTGTTGAGCTCTGATCTACACGAAGAGTGTCTGTTTTGATATCTTCCCCGCACCCCCCCCTCTCTCTCTCACACACACACACACACCATGCTTACATTTTCATTCACTACAGATATTCAGAATATAATATGGTTGAGGATATTGAAAGCTGTCATCAGATCAAGGAGCAGAAGGATGTTTGCACTGCCCCCATCTTGGCTTTTCCATAAATCAATTACATGATCAATGTTGTCTCATTACTATGCCCCCATCTGAAACCATATTGAAAAAGATCTAAATAATCCGTATCTTCCAGGGGTCTCTGAAGCTGCAATCTGAGCACCTTCCCAATTACTTTCCCAGAAAGGAAAATTTGGGGACTGAATGAAAATTATCCAAAACAATCAGTCAAGTAAAGGATTCTTGAGAGTGCCTCCTTCAAGTCCAGGGCACTACCTCCACTCTTAAAGAAACAAATATTCTTGCAGAAACCTAACTATTTGTCATCTGCCAGATGGCCTTCACCAGTGCTGGGATTCAAACATTTTTTTACTACCGGTTCTGTGGGCATGACTTGGTGGGTGTGGCAGGGGAAGGATATTGTAAAATCACCAGTCAGAGGTGGTATTTGCCGGTTCTCAAAACTACTCAACATTTCCGCTACCGGTTCTCCAGAACTGATCAGAACCTGATGAATAACACCTCTGGCCTTCACCATGCAGTGTCATAGAGATCAGAAAACTCATCAACCCAAGGATCCTGTGTACTTCCTCAAGAGTCACAAGTTCATTTTGTAGCTATGCTACTGTTCCCAATTTTCTATGGAGGACCATAAGTGGGTTGTTTGTTTTTTCTTTGAAACACAGCCAACAGATATGTTGTGTTCCTCAGCATTACTAAATGCTGCCATTTGAACATGATCTTGACTGTGCATGAATTAGACAACATTTTTGTTCACAATTTAAGGACACTTCCTCTAATGTACTTCACAAATCTGAGATTTACTGGAGATTATTGCTTTATGTTCAAGACAAGGCAACTAACTAGCTTCCCCACCCATCAAAATTATAAATAAATATCTAGCAGCAGGTCCTGCAAATCAGGTCTCACGGATGAGCTGCCAACTTTGTTTCCTCTTCTGTTCAACTCCACCTAAAACAAGAACAAGGTGGTTCAAAGGTACTCAGTTATTCTACTCCAATGAAGGAATAATACATTGACAGAATTTGAAGTTTGCTTGCTGATTTGTCCTTTTCAGCACTTTGTCCTCCAAAAACGTTGGACTTCAACTCCCAGAATTCCTGTTAGAATTCTCAAAGGTGCATCCCTGCACATCAGAAGAATATCAAGTTAGGAAAGGCTGGCATACATAACAAGGATGTAGTCAGTTGATAGATAATCTTAATTTATGCTTGCAATTTGAATATTTACAAGCAATCTTTATATATAATTTGTATCTGATTCCGATATCATTAGAAAGCACTTGTAGATCTACTTACTTAATTACTTGGAAAATGAAGTTGACAATAGAATTAGCTTGAAGACAGGTACAACATAGATGTCTAAAGCATCATGCTGAACTTCTGATTACAATCTGGATGGCACCAAATTGAGGAACTGGATCAGATTTTTAAAAATCTGTTTCTTTTTATGAATTGAGCTTAATTAGAACACCATTTTCTGAACTCTATTGACTCAGCAAATTTATATTCTATTAATAGTTGACTATTGCTGAACTATCTCGTTCTGCAAGTTCCTTTTTTGTCTTTTTAGGCACATGGAATTTATCATCAGCCCTGTGGGCTGTCCCTGGAGTTTCTCATAGAAATCTTCCTGCTCCCATCTAGTGCTACAGTGTGGAACTACAAGCACTGTCTGCAGCATGGAGATTCAATTCTATAGTTGGTTTCAAAAAGCTAAGTATGGACCTGCTTAGGATGGAAGATTACCACAAATTCTCAGAATTATGCACAATATTGGTTGGCAAGTTGGAAAAAAAATGTGCCTGAAGGCATCAAAGGCAAACCACTTCTGTATGCCTTTCTTGCTTCATGCTCTTGAATGCTTTAAGGAGCTTGGGATTAATAGTTAAACACTACAAAGGCTTCCATGCAAATTAGTTTATTGGATTCATTAGGTATCATCAATCATAACTTACAGTCAAGTAGAAGTTCTTCCAACGTCCAGCTTTGCCTCAATAGTGTGAAAAGAAGGTGGTCTCTATCCCATGGCTTAAGAAGGAAAAGAAATCCACCCCCACCCCCATGGTGAGATCCATGCAGGCATGCCAAAACCCTCCCCCAGCCCAACCAGAGATTAACCCAGTGGCCAATCAGGATTACAGAAGTGACCACGTGACATGAACTACACTTCCCATGAAGCATTAACTACATTTCCCATGAAGTATTCCCTTAAGGGGGCAGCTCTCATTCCTAAACTAAACATCCACTCCAGCCAGCACAATGCCAAAGAAGCCACCTTGGATATATCCACAACACCATCAATTATCTTTAATCCTGCCTTTGTTGCTTTTAACCATAGGTGATTGACTTTTTTACAAAGGAGTTTTTCAAATACACTCCTAAAGTAGAGAAATGACTTGAGGTTGCAAAAAGTATTTCTTATGTCTGCTGAATCTTTCTCTTATAACATCTCACCCCAATTTGTTTTTTCTGGGCCAAACCTCTTTCAGTTTTAGCACCTATCCTGGATAAAAGCAGTTGCTCTATTAAGAGACAGAGGAAGAGTCCAACATCTCCTTATCTCTACTTTATAGAAATTCCCTTTGCTGCTGAAATTGTTCGCTGACATCACCCTGCAACTTATTTATTGCATATAGTCCTCGACTTACAACGATTAGTTTTGTGACTGAAGTTACAACAGCATTGAAAAACTTATGACTTACAACCATTTTTCAAACGACTGTTGCAATATCCCTATAGTCCAAAATTTTGGAAACTTGGCAACTGACTCATATTTATGATGATTGCAATGCCAGGGGTCATGTAACCATCTTTTTGTGACCTTCTGACAAGCAAAGTCAATGGGGAAGCCAGTTTCATTTAACAACCATGTTACTAACTTAACAACTGCAGTGATTCACCTAAAAACTATGGCAAGACAGGTTGCAAAGTGGGGCAAAATTCACTTACCAATTGTCTTGCTTAGTAACAGATATTTGGGGTAATACAAATGTGATTAAATATTAATATTTATTTATTTGTTTGTTTACTTGTCAAACATGTACAAGATAACAAGTATAGGTGTGAACATAAACATGAACAAAGGGAGTAAATACAGATAAATGGGGACAAGTAAAACAGGGACGGTAGGCATGCTGGTGCGCTTATGCACACTTTTAAGGACCTCTTAAGAATGGGGTGAGATCCATGGTTTGAGGTTGAACTGTGAGGGGTTGAGGCTATAACAACTGAGTCGGGTAGGGTGTTCCAGGCGTTGACCACTCTGTTGCTGAAGGTGTATTTTTGTATTTTATATTATTAAGTGTCTTTTTTTTTTTTTTTCAATTTTAAAGACCTTGTTCCTGGGCATTTTTGATGTACAACATACATGGCAGATTGTTTTTAGTACCAAAATATTTGGAGTTCCCTTCACAGCTTTTGTCTTTCCTTCTGGCTCTATAGCCTTTTCCTCCAAATTATAGAGTTCAAGTGGTAGGCTGGCCATTATAAGCAAGCATGTTTGTTGAACTCTGGAAAATCGTTACTACAAGAGTAAAGAGAAGTGAACATAACCAAAACAACAGCAACAGCTGAACGAAAGATAATTAGGGCTGGGTAATCCTTTGAAAGAAGTACTTCACCAAAGGAAGTGGTATGTTTGCACAATGAAACAAACAAAATGTTAAAGAAGTTATATTTATGTGGTTATTTACCAAGCACATCTAATTTATATTAAAGTAACCAAATTATCTTTGCAATGCCTAAGGCATGTCACAACTTTTGAGCACCCCTAATGTTTGGAAATTGAAAGTTGAAAAATTGGACACGCCCTAAAGCATACACAGAGATGGCCAAGAGCAACTCCTAAAGAAGCACAAATGGAAAAAGGAGGGTTGGTTTTAATGATTCAGAGGTACTTTATTCACATTCCTACAGCTTCAAAAGCTTCAATAACGATTTTCACTCTTTACACTATTGGCTCCTATAAGTAGATACAGCAAGAAGGGATTCCTTGTTTTCCCGTTATTCTGTTCTCATCTCTCTTCTGCTTTTTTCTGAATGAAAGACATTTCCTGCTTTATTCCCAAGCCTATTTTCTTGACTATCCATTTCTCTCTTCCACTGCCTAGACCAGGGATGTCAAACTCAAGGCCCGTGGGCCAGGTTCAGCCTCCCAGATGCTTAAATCTGGCCCACAGGGCTGGCCTGGAAATAGCAAAGGATTGCCTCGCGGTGCCTCTGGCAGCCAAAACAGGGCACGGGGAGCTGTACACAGCCCTCTGCACCCCATTTTCAGGCTGGACAGCTTCCTGCAGCACTTTGCTGGCCAAAATGGGGTGTGGGGGAGCCGCTTACGGCCCCCTCATGCCCCATTTTGGCCAGCAGGGTGCTACAGGAGGTGTCTGTCCCATCTTCTCCCCCGCACCCTCTCTGATCTGCCCATCGAGGAGAACTACAATGCTGATCCGGCCCTCAAAGAAATCCAGTTTTAAACCTCTGGCCTAGACAATAGAACACCCACATTGGACAATTATATTTGGCCTGCAAGAATCCAGATGATGAATTGACAGCAAAAGCTGCATGTTAAATAAAACTCTTTGTTGCCAAGTATTACTGTTATTTATATTTATAACTTACTAGAGTCCAATTTGCGACATTGAATGATTCACAAACATACACCTTTACAACAGTGGTAGGATTCAATTTTTTTTACTACTGGTTCTGTGGGCGTGGTTTGGTGGGCATGGCAGGGGGAAGGATACTGTAAAATTTCCAGTCAGAGGTGGTATTTGCCGGTTCTCCGAACGACTCAAAATTTCCACTACCGGTTCTCCAGAACTGGTCAGAACCTGCTGAATACCACCTCTGCTCTACAATTAAAATATCAGTATTAAAAAAATTTAAAATTAAAATATAATAGAAAAGCAGTAAAATAACAATAAATAAAATGCAAAATAGCTCTGTTTCTGAAAAGAAGTTAGTGAGTACATCTAATCTGAAGGCTGTTCTAAAATGCTGAATGTTGCCACCAAGAAGGAAACACCTCCTGTTTTGGCACCTCTAGCCTTTCAGAGGTGAGGAAAGACAAGCTGATTCACCCACAAAGTTCATATTATTTGAATTTGTTTTTGTTTTGATGTTATTGTTTTGGATATTTATTTCTAGGTGTTTTTGGTTTCTGTTAATTTTTTTTTGTATTGTGTGAACTGTCCTGAGTCACAGATATAAGATGGGTGTCACTCAGGGGACAGGGGTGTCCAGTTGTCAAGTCACAGAGAACTTTATAGGTTAAAAACAACACTTTAAATTGCACCTGGAAGGTTACTGTAGCCATTACAGGGCTCATAGTACAGATATGATGTGCTCCAACTCTGGGTATTAGTGAGTATACAGACCACCGTACACCGGATCACTGGCAATTTTAAAGACAGCCTTACATAGAGTGTGCCAGAGTTATTCAAGCACATAGTGATAAGGGCATGTAGCAAACTTTTCCCAGTACTTTTCTGGTTCATCAGTTGAAGCTTGGCAATTCAATGGTGAAAAAAATAAGGTTCTACATTTAGGTAAGAAAAACCAAATGCACAGCTATAGTATAGGTAGTACCTGGCTCAATAGTAGTAAATGTGAGAAGGATCTTGGAGTTCTAGTGGACAATCTAATATGAACCAGCAGTGTGCTGAAGCTGTAAAAAAAGCCAATGCAGTCCCAGGCTATATTAATAGAGGAATAGAATCAAGATCAGATGAAGTGTTAATACCACTTTATAGTGCTTTGGTAAGACCACACTTGGAATACTGCAGGGGTGGGATTCTACCAGTTCACACCTATTCACTAGAACCGGTTGTTAACATTCTAAGCAGTTTGGAGAACCGGTTGTTAGAAGAAATTACTGGCCTAATCCTGTAAGGAAGGCAGGAAGGAAACATTCTGGTGTTGCTTACAGAAACTGCCTCTCTGTTAACCCTTATTACATTCTTGGCAAGACTAGACTTCCTGTCTCTGGAACTTCTCTGGAGTTTTTCCCCCCTCCTTTGCTAGTACTTTGCTTGTGTGGAGTGACCATTCAAAGTTACAATGGCACACAGAAAAAAGTGACTTATGACCATTTTTCACACTTACAACTGTTGTAGCATCCCCACAGTCATGATAGGCCAGGAGAGGAGATGTGTGCCTCGATGTGAGTGATATTGAGTTGGCCACACCCAGCCAATAACATGACCACACTCAGCCATGTCCACCCAGTCACATGACCACCAAGCCACATCCACCACCTAAGCCATACCCACAGAACCGGTTGTTAAAAATTTTGAATCCCACCCCTGGAATACTGCATTCATTTGCCGCAATGTAAAAAAGATGTTGAGACTCTAAAAGGAGTGCAGAGAAGACCAACACAGATGATTAGGAGATTGGAGGCTACAACATATACAGAATGGCTATTGGAATTGGGTATGTCTAGCTTAATGAAAATAAGGATTAGAGGTGACATGTTCTAATGTTCTAATATTGCAATATCTCAGGGGTTGCCACAAAGAAGAAGGGGTCAACTTATTCTCCAAAGCACCTGAAGGCAGGACAAGAAGCAATGGGTGGAAACTAAACAAGGAGAGATCCAACCAAGAACTAAGGAGAAATTCCCTGACAGTTAGAACAATTAATCAGCGGAACAAGTTGCCTCCAGAAGTTATGAATGCACCAATATTTCTTTTTAAGAAGAGATGGACAAAAATTTGTCTGAAATGGTATAGGGTTTCCTGCCTGAGCAGGTCTAGAAGACCCAACTCTGTTTATTTTGTAAAGCCCCTTAAACCAGAGCCTTCTCCTATTGTTCAAATCGTAGCCATTGCTCCAGGAGAACAATCCCCACCAAGTCATGGAACTTCTTCTTCAGAGGTGATGTCTTCCTATCAAGAGACAATGAAGACACTGCAGACAGAGGACTTCAGTGAACAAACAATGATTCTATTTTGCTTGGTTCAAATTTTCACATTCTGTCCTTCCAGACATTTAGAGCTTCCAGGCACAGGAGCAAGCATTTGACAGAGGGCTAATACTGTAAACCTGGTTGTCACCAACATAACAATGGTATCAAACCCTGAACCATCGTATGATCGTCTGCAGTGGCTTCATTTAGGTATTAAACAGTATAGGGGAAAGTATTGATCCTATGGCTCTCTGCAACAGAGTGACCATCAGGCTAATTGCTCTTCTTCACCATCATCGACTCGACCCATCTGCTGAGCAAGGGAACAGAACTACTGAAGCACAGAGCTCCCAATGCCCAATCCCTGAAGACAGTCCAGAAGGATACCATTGAACGGCTCAAAGACAAAAACAACCCCTGGTCCAGGTGTCCACAAAAATTACCCAATAGAGTAACCAACATTATGTCTATCTGATACCCAGGTCTGAATCCTAACTAAAATGGGCCAGATAATCTGTTCCCTCTATGACAAAGTTTGGTCCTCTACTATTGCTTTGACAATCTTGCCTGAAAGGAGAAGATGGGAGACTGGGTGCGATTGTCTGATATCTCTGGAGCTACGAAGGATTTCCTAAAGAGGGCTTGCATAATTGCCTCCTGTAAGGCCACTGGCAACATCTCTTCCTATAGTCCCCTGGATTCAGGGAACCTGAAGAAGCCAAGAGAGGCAAGAATTTAGCCCGCATGTGGCAGAGGTCACAGCCCATAAGGTGCCTCAGACAGTAGAAGATGTGCCGCTTAGTTATTGTAGTCATATTAAAAAAAAAAAAAAAAAAAAAAAAAAAAAAAAAAAAAAAAAAAAAAAAAAAAAAAAAAAAAAAAAAAAAAAAAAAAAAAAAAGAAAGGAGACCGCCCCCCCCCCCCCCCACTCACAAATGTATCTCCTGCTGAACGAGCTGAAGAGTTCAAACAAGGCGACTTCAATGTTTTTTCATGTTTAAACATCTTTTTTTTTTAAATCTCCCTATCATTCTGCATACAGAAGATCCTTGCTCCAGGTCCTGGCATCTCCAGTAAAATGAAAATAAAGTAATTGCCTGGAAGGAGTCCTACTTATGGGTTTTCAAAAAAGCACTGAACTACAACAAAAATGAAACTGTTGCAGTCTTTTTTTTTTTCTGCCATTATCCTCACAATGCTTCCTTCACTTGTGAGATAGGCTGAAGCTATCCATATCTCTACTGGCATCAGTAGTCTCACTCTGTTTAAGAGAAACCTCAAGGTATCTAAAATCTGTTAGGGTTTGTCACCAATTAGATGAAAGCCAGTTGATGAATGGTTTTAAAGAAAGATGAAAAAAGAGAACAGGATGGGGACTAAGAAAGAAGACAATCAATGTTCTACTAAGTCCGGGGTCTTAAACATTCAAAGAGCCATTTGGACCCGTTTCCCACCGTTTTCCCTTACCTTCTTAGGCCATGCAAGGTGTGACGGGGAGCGGAGGGGTGGGGCCAGCCAGTGGTGGGATCAGCCGACAGGGAGGCGCAGCAGAGGGCCGAAAGAGCCGCACGTGGTTCCAGAGCCGCAGGTTGCAGACCCCTGTACTAAGTGAATAACGGGGAGCAGAGGATAGGGCAATGGAGAAACTAATAACATTTTGGAAAGCTATTGGACTACAAAATACTCTTACTCAGTTATTAAAGCAGATTGAGCATATAATCTGCAGAAATAAATTTGCAGATTAAAAAATACCATAATTCCTTTCAAAACTACAATCCTTCCTTTTTTTATAGCGTGATTGGAAATCTAATTCCATTGGGAGAAACAGAAAAGGGAGCTGTCAGGAAGATAAGTTGAAGGAATGTTAAATCACATTCCTCGGTTGCTTTTCTTAAAGCTTTCTAGATATGCTTATGGCAGATATATTTTTAGGGTACCAACGAAGTCAAGTATAATCTAAGCTTGCACACTAGCGCTTTTTTGCAACAGCAAAAGGGATTTATGGAGTTGATCTTGGATTTTATTAATTGTAATGACAATCATGCTTTTGATGACAATCTTGGTAACTTTAAGATGTGTAGACTTCAACATGCTGGCTGGGGAATTCTGGAAGTTGAAGCCCATACAGTTCCCAAAATTGAGATCTAGATCGGGGGTGTCAAACTTGCATCGTCACGGCAGCATCATGTGACATATCAGGACTTTTTTCCCCTTTGGTAAACCAGGCGGGGCCAGTACATGACACATCTGGCCCACGGGCTGTGAGTTTGACACCCCTGATCTAGATGATAGACAGAACAGTTGTATTGTGGCCTGCAAAAACTGTTTGAAGAATATATCTTTCCTCCCTTTTCTTGCATCATCCTTAAGAACCTTTTCTATAAGATATGAATCAGAGATTTACTGTGTTAATTAGTCATGACTTTTCTCCATATGTGAGGTGGAGTTAGAAGGAAGTTTCTTCCCAGTTCATAAAAGAATTTCACATCAGCTGCCGTAACCCATGCACTGTTTTGTTTTTTTTTATATTGGCAATCAGTAAGATTTGAGCTGCCGAGGGCGGAGCTGGCGTCACGACGATACGGCATGCGATCTTGGAGGTCTGAGATCGCTGCCGATATCTTTGCTCCTGGATGGTCCTATTGGATCTAAACCATCCCGAAGAGATGGTGAAAATGAAGAGCGCATCCTGTCGATCCCAGGGATACCGCAAAGTCCCTGGTAGATCCAGGAGAAGCTCTTCTTGCCAGCGGCAAAGAGGCAGCCATTAAAGCTGCTGAAGTTGGGACAGCTCCGAAACGGAAGAGAGCAGAAAGAGAGAGTGTGCCGGTTTGATGAGAACTTTTTTTTTCTAAGATCTGAAAGGACACCCTAAGGAAAAGAAAGAATCTGTAAAAGTTTTGACAGAAGTGATTAAGTGGCGATTTTAAACAGGAATGTCAAAGTAATGTTTTGTTTTGTTTTCTCATTGCTGGATTTTCTATATATGATCTTGTATTTTGAAACTGGACTGGTTTTGTCATTTATATCTATTTTTTTCTTCTCCTTTTTGATTTTGTAATATTTTAGGCTAGAGGCTCCCTTTAGTTATTTCATTTTTTAAAAATATCTTTTTATTTTTTTATTAACTCTTATTATATCCTACTCGGAAAAGGAGGGGGAAAGTGAGAGCAAAGAAACTTTGTAACACTGCCAACTAGAGGCTTGAAAATATTCTATTTCCCTGTGACCAGACAAAGCTGAGAAAGAAAGAACTGAGACTCTTTTTCAAGGACATTGCTATTTGATAAGATAGAGGGAAGAGCATGGGAGAGTATTATTGCAGGTGCTCTTCTGGGTTTCTATCAACAGCTGGAGTCTGGTGTTGAAATGTAGGGGGGAAAAGGTGATAAGTTTTTGGAGAAGAGAGTTATAATAAGAGCCTTGGATAATTAAACAAAGTGCAGTGTGCCCTTTTTACTTTTCCTAAGTTGTGCTATCCCTCCTCACCAGCTTTATTGTATTTTTTTTAAAAATCTTTTTTTTTGTAATAACTATTTGGGTTTTTGGCTTTGTTGGAGCTTGTCTTTGTTTTTCTTTTCTTTTTTTTTTTTTTTGGAAGTCCAATCTCTACGTTTGCTTTTTATTTTAAAGGGAAAGCCTTAAAAGCCTTTTTTTCCCCTTTCCTGGTATTTTTGTTTTTTCATGTACCTTTCTGGTTTATCCTTATGCACTTTTTTCTATTTGAGACATTTCAATTGGATTAAGGTGTTGAAGAACCTGAAGAATTTTTCTTTTTCCTTTTTTTCCTTTTTCTTTTTGCTTAAGTCTTTTTCTTTATCTAACTATTGATTGGATTAAGGTATTCAAGAACCTGAAGAAATTTTGTCCTCCCTTTCCCCCCCTTTTTAAAATGATTATTATTGGGCTTCTTTTTTCTACTATTTTTATTTTTGAACTATAATTGGTTACTTCACAATTGGATTAAGGTTTAGAAGAACCTGAAGATTTTGAATTGCTTAAAATGAGTAGGAAATTTACAGCTCCTGGTTCTTCAACTTCTACTTCTTCCTCTCCACCATCTGGAGGACAACATTCAATAGACAATGCTAAAGCAAGAAAAAGAACAAGAAAAAGTGACTCTGCAGATGATTATGCAAGGAATTCAAAATATTCAAGCAAGATCAGAGAATATTGAAAAGAGAATAGAAAACATTGAACAAAGAACAGGGAAAACCGATGAAAAAGTGGAGAACATCCAACAAATGATGTTGAAGTACGATGAGAGATTCCAAAAAATTGAAGAAGAAGATAAACAAAGAGACAAGAAGATTGGAGATATTGATAATAGATTAATGGTGGTTGAACAAGATAAAAGTGGTATGTTGAGATGGGAGATGGATAGATCAGAATTCTATCTTAGATTCCAAAACGTAGAGGAAGAAAAAGGACAAAACCTAGCTGAGATAATGATAGAAATACTGGCTGAAGCTTTGGAAATAACTCAAGAGAAGATGATGGATAGAATAGATGAGGTTTATCGAGTTTTCACAAGATATGCGATGAGAAATAGCTTACCAAGAGAAGTTCACATTAGATTTACAAAGAAAGCCATTAAAACGCAAATATTGCAAGTGTCAAAAGAGAAAACATTGAAATACAAAGACAAGGAGATTGTGGTCTTGAAACAAATACCCAGAAGAGCGAGAGAGATGAGAAGAGAATACCGATTCCTGACTAAAATGCTACTTAAAAAAGGTGAATTATAGATGGCTGATAACAGAAGGTTTAATGTTCACATGGCAAGAACAGAGACATAGAATTGACTCAATTGAGAAAGCAGAATTATTTTATACAGAATTTTTTGGAAGGAAAGAGGAAGAGGCAGAAAAAGAGATCTCACTAATTGAATTCCAAGAGGACTGCCAAATGGCGACTGAAAAAAGAAGGTGCAGTAGGTAGAAAGGTGGAAGCCAAAGAACAACGTGAACTAAGATCTATGAAAGCTGCTAAATCTAACTATAAAATATAACCATGGAAGAGAAAAAACTGATTACAATTAATATAAATGGACTTAATTCAGCCGTTAAAAGAAAGAAAACCTTTCATAAATTAGAGAAACTAAAATTTGATATAATTTGTCTACAAGAAGTACATATTGAAAAACAATATGAACAATTGTTGGTACAGCCAAAATTAGGGAAAATATTTACTTCCTTGACCCAATGTAAGAAAAGAGGAGTGGTTTTATATATTAAAGAGACCACCCCAGCAAAATTGATCTATACCGATGATGATGGAAGAATACTAATGGTGGAAATAATGGACAATAATATGAAAACACTCCTGATTGCAATTTATGCTCCGAATTACAAACAAGAAGAATTCTACAAAAAATTACATATGAAAATAATTGAACTGGACTATGCTAATATAGTTATGATGGGAGATTTTAATGGAATTGTAGACAATAAATTGGACTATACAGCACAGAAAACAATAAAGCAAAACAGAAAGACTCTCCCTAAATCTTTTTTTAAAATGGTAGATGAAATAAACTTAAAAGATACATGGAGAGAAAGAAATGCTAAAACTAAACAATACACCTTCTATTCAAATAGACACTTATCATGGTCCAGAATAGATATGATATGGATGTCAACAGAATTAATATCTAACATTCAAGAAATAAATATTGAAACAAGTACAAGGGCAGATCACAATCCAATGACAATTAAATGGAAAGGACAAAAAAGAAGATCTAGATGGACGTTAAATAATACTATTTTAAAGGAAAAAGACTTCACACAGTGGATGGAGAAAGAATTGGCTTTTTTCTTTAGAGAAAACAAAAAAGAAGATACATCAATTCAGAATGTATGGGATACAATGAAGACATATGTTAGAGGCTTGATAATAGACTATACAAGGAAAAGGAATACTATGAAAAGGCTAGCCTCTAAGGCCCTAGAGGATGACCATAAAAGACTTGAAAAAGAGCTACAGAAAATGTCACAGAAAAAGGACATCAAGCTAAAAATGGATATAATTAAACACAAAATGGGTCAAATAGAAAAAGAAGAATTAGCACAGAAAATTAGAGGTGCTAAACAGAACTACTTTGAAGACACAAACAAACCAGGTAGATGGTTAGCATACAAATTGAGAAAGGAGAAAGAATCAAGGAAAATAGTGCAATTAATAGATGACCAAGGCCAAGTTTGCCATGGTAGCAAAGAGAAGAAGGAAATCATTCGAGACTTCTATGGGAAATTATATATGCAAGAGAATATTGATGAAGAAAGAGTTAAGCAGTACAATTCCAATTAGGCTTGGAAAAGACTACTTTGAAAATTTAAATAAAATTGTGTTGAAATATATATGGCAAGGTAAGAAAGCGAGAATAAAGTTAAAACTTTTGCAAGATGCTAGAATTAGAGGAGGATTTGGTTTGCCTCATTGTACTACCAAGCTATAAATCTGATGTGGGTTAAGGAATGGATAACACTAAGAAATACTAGATTGTTGACATTAGAAGGACATGATTTGTTGTTGGGGTGGCATGCTTTTTTATGGTACAAAGGAACTAAAACACAGGGGTATTTTAGAAGACATTATATATGGGAGTCTCTGTGGTTAAACTGGGAGAAGATTAAAAGACAATGTGATTTGAAAATTCCAGTCTGGTTATCGACTATTGAAGCATTTTCGTATCCTATAATATACAAAAAGGAACAAACAGTTAGATATGGTGAAATATTGAATGAAAAGGGTGAACTTAAATCTATGCAAAAACTAGAGGAACAAGGTATAAAGATGAATTGGTTTTCATATGCGCAAATACATTCAAGGTATGATAAAGATTCTAAAACAGAAGGTTTCTATGATAAACTGACTGACTTAGATAAGATTTTGACAGGTACTGATGAAAAGGTGATTAAAAAATTGTATGGATATTTATTAGAAATTAAACTAGAAGAAGAACAAGTTAAAGAAACTATGATTGCTTGTGGGAAGAATTTTGGATATGGGATTGATTTAGAGAAATGGCAAAAATTGTGGCCTCAAAATTATAAAATGACAATATCCAGTTATTTATTCCGTAGGAAAAGAGGGTAAGCTATCCTTTCAGCACCATCAAACTGCCGCTTTTTTCCTCTTCTGGCAGGTATTATTCAGAAAGTCATACTTTTCAGGAATTTTATTAAATATGTCTTAGAGTCCTAGGAGCCAAGAAAAACTTTCTCCTTTCAAGCACTTTCTCCACTTCCTCCTGCGCATTCTTACCCGGCTGCCAGCTTCTTTGTGGCGGCCATTACGGACCGCCGCTGCACCGCATCCTGGGAAAAGGGGGTTCTACCGGCCGGGAGGGGTCTGCAACACCCCCAAACCCCTCCGGATCCCCTACCTTCAGCTGCCCCTGCAGGGCAGCCTAGCTCTGCTCTGCCGTCTGGGTCGGAGCCCCAAAAGCGACTAGCGCGGCAGGGGATCGCGCAGCTTCGCAAATCCCTGCCGCTCATGGCTTGACAAACCGGAAGTTTGGGATCTTTTCTATCAATGGTTAGACAATAAAGTACAGTAATGAAATATGTAGACTTTTAGAAAATAATAAATATATAAAGATGTACTTCTTTCTTATTATATCTACAAAATGATTTTAGGATAGATTTGGGATGATAATATGAACTGTTATAAAATAAACTAAGTAAATTATGGTTATCTTGTAAAACATGAATGAATAAAAGTATAGTCAAATGATTGATACTAAGGTATTTAATTTTTGATTGACAATATGAGATTATATGTAATGTAATTGTAATTGAAGACTACGAAATGGAAGCACAAAACAATTTGTAAACCAACCGGCACACTGTATGTACACTTCTGGGAGATAGCTTGATGTTTTTATGTTTTGTTTGTTTCTGTTTGTTTTTAAAAACCAATAAAATTTATTAAAAAAAAAAAGATTTGAGCTGCCAATTACATCAACAAGACAGGGTGCAAAGTCTGAATGATTTATTGCATCACAGCAATGAAACTTTTAATTACTGTGTTTTCAACATGTCTGCTTACTTTTTAAACGAGGTATTAACACTAGAAACTATATTGTGACACTTTAAATGCTACCAGGTTTATTGTAGTGCCAAGTTTTTCTGAATCACAGCTGACATCAGGTCACACAGTTAATAAACTGGAATTTGTGACATTGCTCTGAGGGGAATGGGTGGAAAGCAAAAAGATACGTTAGGAACAGTAAGAACTGAATGTGTCCTGGAGAACTGAAACCTTCCCTCAGTCTTTTTAATGTTGTTATATCTGATGTCAAATGTATCTAGGTTTAGATGTATCTAGGTTAAGACATGTGAAATATGTCTTCACCTCATGGCCCCAAATTCTGCCCAGCCCTTCTGTTGCAAAAGCCATCATCCTGGGGAACACACCAATTATGCAACTGAAACAAGATTGATCCAATTTGTTGACTTTCTAAGGTAGAAAAGCAAATATCCCTCCTTCCAGGGCATAAGGCACAGAAAGGTGCAGAAAACTCTAATATTTTTTCAGTTTGTAGGTTTACCAACAATATGTCAAACAGCTAACAAAATTTATTTAAATTTTGTTAATTTATATTTCCTGTTATATTTTATTATCATTTATTATCAAATATTGACATAATTGATCACCCACCTAGCTGAATATTTTATATAATTCTCTAAAGTAAATGATTTCTTCTATTAAATATTTATATTTGTTTTAGTTATATCAGCAACAATAGATATTTACATGCCTCACTTTACCTTGAACAATGGCTTAAGTATACATTAAATAAATGGAATCCTTTATTATTCAAAAATTAGATCATGTGCTGCCTGTAACAGGTACTAATTTCTATGATATTCATTCTTCATGATAAATCACAATTCATTTAATAATAGTTTACTGAATGCAGACATCCAAATAGTCAAAAAAATCAAAATGATCGGTATGACTGTACAATTACATGCACACAAAAGGGCTTCAACTGCATGGTTGTACCCGCCATCTTGATTTTTTTTAACCACTCCTGAAAACACCCTTGCTTGAATGTTATAATTTCCTGTGTTCGTACAACAATCTAACAGAGTTTTGAAATTTTCTGAAATAAGAGCTAAGTTTGAATTTTAAGTGGCAAAAAAAAACCTAAGCATTCTTTAATTCCATGTACATTTAACCTTAAAATTATATAAATATAACATCATTTTTGTATTTAATAATTTACACCTTCTGTCACATAAGCATTTACAATTTAGTAACAAGTTACTAAGTTTTCTAGAAGCCACTATGGCCTTCACGTTGTCCATAAATTCTGTGAACCATAAACTATGATTTAACCTCAGTGGCTAGGTTAAGATCATAGGTTAAAGCAAAAGCTAAAAACCCAACTACACTACAAACAGTTAATATGGTACATGAATGTAGCCAGTATGTGAAGAGTCTTTTCTTTTCTGGAACAACAGAAAATAAAATCCCTTTCTATGCATGGTTAAAAATTTTAATAGAAAAAATTAATATCTTCTTGGTTACATCTGGATTTTATATTTTTGCCAAAGGTTAATAAGAGATGACATGGTTTTCTTTTCCATTTTTTAAATTGTGGTATGGATTCATCTTCACTGGATATTTAATTAAATTTGTGACATGAATGTACACTTGTGATCATGTAACTTGTGATTTAATTCTAATTATATAAAAATATCTCAAATGGTAAAGTACCATTGAAGGTTCCTTTGTGACCATATTTTAAACACATAGCAAACTCAAATAAAGTTTCTGTTACATTAAGAAGTGAAATATTTTTTTTAAGGAACTTGGTCAGATCCATGTAATTATAGGCCTGTTATTCTTCTACCTAAACATGAGTTGGTTCTGTCATCATGTTTAATGTTTGATACTCCCAAGTGTTCTTTCTGATGTGTAAGTTTCTGTGAATTTCTTGGCATTCCTAAGTACAGTCTCTTCCATCAGCAGTACTTAAGTCAAACTCCACCTTCAAATCAAAATATGAAAGCCTGGTTTTAGATGAAACTTATTGGATGTAACTCTAAGTTTTCGACCATACCCATAACCAATTCACTCTGTTGCTTAGTAAAATCAAGGTCAATCAAAAAACAGTTTGCCAAAAGACAACACAACTACATATTATCACTGATGACACAAGCATTGGTGAGAATATCTAGCTATCTCCTGAACTTATTAGAGCCTGGAGAAGCAGTTATTTGACAATCTTGATGAAATAATGACCATATGAAGAGTTAGAAGACAACAACAACTTATTAATGAAGACTCATCAAATGGTTTGCTACAAAATTATTTTTCCACTCATTATATATCTTCTATTCTTTCTGTAGAACACAGTAAGGCAACCTTGAATGGACTTTACTCACAGCACTATTATGAATTTAGATGAGGCAGAAAGAAGTACTATAAGCTGCCTTGAGCTCCTTGGAGGAAATGTGGAATAAACGTTTAATGACTATAGTAAAAATAGGTATAAATCTTATCTAATAACCAAATATATAGAATAGCCCTATTACTAATACATTGTAGTCAACTGCTAAGGTAAAATATAAATATAAATGGTAAAGGAGCCCTTGCGGATTTTACTCCGCTAGTTGTTGCCAACTATAGGGGGAAGTTCTCGTCTCCGTTTCAAGACCATTGAACCAGTGCTGTCTGAAGACATTTCGGCAGTCTTTTGGGCAGCATGACATCATGGAATACTGTTACCTTCCCACCGAAGTGGTACCTATTTATCTACTTGCATTTCTATACTTTTGAACTTCCAGGTTGGCAGGAGCTGAGGCGAGGAAGGTAACTCATTCCATCATGTGCCATTCAGATCTTGAACCTGATCTCCTGGCCTTTCCAACTGATAAGCCAAGCATTTTAACCACTGAGCCACTGCGTTGCCCTAAATTTTAAATAGGCATACTCCATATTAGCAAACCAGCTCTAAAGCAGGCTACTTTAACTGTCGTATTCTACCTACATAAACTTAAATAAGAAGTTTTAATTTGATTTAGATGCAGTTAGAACAAGACAACATAATGAGATGCATATATGCCTTCATAACTGAGACTCTAAAGCAGGGGTGTCCAACCTTGGCAACTTTAAGACTTGTGGACTTCAACTCCCAGAATTCCTCAGCCAGCTTTGTCTTAAAGTTGCCAAGGTTGGACATCCCTGCTCTAAAGTGATCCATTAGAGGTGTCAAAGAACCAGGAAAACTAGTAACATTCAGAAGGAATAAAATCTTGCGCTTAATAGTTTTAATGGACCTTAAGTTACAATAACAGTTGCTCCTGGAATTTCCATCACTAAATAATATGGTCCCCTATCCCGTTTATGCCAGAGGCACATGTTAAAAGTGCTTCCAGGTTGAAAAGATTAGCTGGTGGCCATCACCATTGCCCAGGGGACGCCCTTGGGGTCTCTTCATATCCTTGTCAAGGAGCTGGAGCAAGTGATGGGAGTTCACCCCGCCACACAGCAGCTTCCAGGTCTCAAACATGGGCTTGCTAACTTCCAACCCAGTATCCTAAGTGAGCCCCCATGCTCCAAGTAATGTGATTTTAGAGTGCAATGACAAATGACTGCATTGCTTAGCAATGGCATTTCCAGCAGTCCTATTGCTGTCATTAAATGAGGAACGTGAGTCATTAAGCAAGTATTTCCTAACAACTTGCCTGCTTCCATGAAACAAAATCAACGAGGAAGCAAATGCTAGGTGACTCACAAGGAGAAGGGTGGACAGGTAAATGGCTGCATGTCAGGGCCAAGCCCAAAGGCAATGCAGCAAAATCCAATCAAGTCCAATCCTTTATTCAGACAGAATCTTGCCAAACTAAAGCTATCATGGATCTAATGGACTAACTAAACCTAACGGACAGAATCTTCCCAAACTAAAGCTATAACTTTCTAACATACTGGATATTTATTGAGATATTCTTAGCATTACCCAGTATCTTAATCTCTCTGGGAAAGCTCTGTGTTGCCAAAACTCTTTTATCTACTGATTCTCCAGGTGCACATTTCATCATATTGCTGCAGTGCGAGTGTGGTCAGGCAAGTAGTGAGTCCTCCAGACAGAGGGCAGGAGGGGACGTGGGAAAGTAGAGGGAATGGCTTACTGGAGAGACTTGTAACCTTTTCTTCCCGTTTTCCTGTTGACTTTACATGCAGGAAGCCAGCAGGGAAGATTGCAAATTGCAATTCCATCGTAAATGAGAGGTGATTGCTAAGGACCCAGATCATAACCACATGACTGTAAGGGTGCTGGAATGCCCAGATCTTTCAGGAACACTCATAAGTACCACTTGATTAGCATTATTGTAACTTTACATAGTTCCTGAACGATGGTCATTAACTGAGGATTACCTAAATAGCTAATTTAAATAAACTGTTTCATTTCTTATTGCTATTTATGCAATATTCTTCCTTTGTGCATCAGTTGATCAGCCAGTCAAATAACTAGGAAATGGGGAAATAGTTACTTTTCATTTTTTCCCAGTGAATATGAGAAAAAAGACTATTTTTTTAACCTTTTCCCTCCAATGCTACTAGGCAAGGGACGACTTGTTGCTTTTCCTTAATTTCCAGCAGCCCTTCCCAAGATCTTTTGGTGGGTGGAGGCAGAAGAGAAGAGGAATGAGTATGATGTGGTGTTTAAAAGTTTGTGAATCTTTTGAATATTCAATATTTTTGTGTAAATATTCATTCACCTAAAATCCTTGGGGTTAACAAAGTTACACATCCACAGTTAATATTAATATTTGCATAGTTTTCCTTTGCAATAAAAAATCTGTTAATTGCAAATATTCCACAGGTTTTAATGGGTGTGTGATCACAGCTCTGATATGAAAGTAACCATGGTATTTAGCATGTCCAGACTTAGGGCAGTTGAAGATTGTTTTAAAATGATTGCCTTGGGTGAATACAAGTAAAATGCTTTACGTCATAATTTCCATCTTCATAGCTTCTGAAATTAACATCTCAAGCTTGCTTTAATAAATATTCCAGAATCAGTTCAACAGAATACAATATTATGAGCAAGAAGTTACCCAATGAGTAGCTTAGGGTTCAAATGTGGGAACTTTGGTGCTCTGTGAGCTTGCTTGTTTACTTGCAGATGTTTTATTACCCAAACTAGGTAACACCATCAGCACTAGTGAAACTAGCACTAATGATGTTACTAGTTTGGGTAATGAAACACCTGCAAGAAAACAAGCATCAGAAAACACTAAGGACTCCTTATTAGCTGTATAATTGTTGACAAATCTCATTTGAAATTTAATAACAAGAGAGAATGTTACAGGGGTTGAGATGCCACCACAGCTACCCTATTCCCCTTTTGCTATTTTCCTAATCTCCAATTGCAATTTAACGCAGCTTAATCTAAGGTATTAGGGAAAGTACAATCCTTTCAGGTATTTATTTAAATGCTACATTTCTGCACTGGCACATGCCCAAATAGTCACACACTACTCCAATCTGCTAATTGTCCTAAATCAGAAGATGGAATCACGTCAGAAAACGCTTGAACACGTCACATCAACTTTATTGGTCACTTTATTGTAAAGTTTAGAAACTGTGCATGGTTCTTCACAGACCTGCCTATGATATACAAAATAGTGGCTGAAAGAGAGGCAAGTGATCTTAGTTGTAATGTCATCTCATTGATCTCTAGTGTAGATTTGGCAGATCTGGTTGGCTACATGGGTATCCCCATCCTACCTCATTGCTCCATGTGTTTCAAAGCTGCACACTCAGTGGAAGAGGACATCCATTCCAGATCTTCCATTAAGGTTATATTATAGATGCACTCCCTGCTACAATCTCCAAACAAGCTCAAGGTCCAAGTCACCAAAATATAGCCACAATCATTCTTTGACAAACAGTATATCATGGGACGCGGTGGCTCAGTGGCTAAGACGCTGAGTTTGTCGATCAGAAAGGTCGGGAGTTTGGCGGTTCGAATCCCTAGCACTGCGTAACGGAGTGAGTTCCCGTTACTTGTCCCAGCTTCTGACAACCTAGCAGTTCGAAAAAATGGGAAGGTAATAGTGTTCCGTGTACTTTTGGCATTTAGTCATACCGGTCACATGGTCACGGAGAAGTCTTTGGGCAGCGCTGGCTCTTCAGCTTTGAAACGGAGATGAGCACTGCCCCCTAGAGCTGGAAACGACTAGTATGTGTGAGGGGAACTTTTACCTATATATATATATATAATAGAGGTGGCTCATAACAACAATTTGTTTAGCGATTGCATAAAGTTACGATGGGACTGAAAAAAAGTGACTCAATTCTTGCACTTATGACCATTGCAATGTCCCTACAATCATGTGATCACTACTTGCAGTGCTCCCTGCTGGCTTCCACCAAGCAGTCAATGGGGAACACAACAGAAGGTTGCAAGTTGCAGTCTCACTTAACCATTGGGTGATTCGCTTAATGGACTCAAGTGCAACTGTGCCCTCATAGGTTGGCATGGTCACATAATATTTCACTTAAAGACCACTTTACCTAGTGACTGGATTCCCAGTCTAATTACAGTTGTTAAATGAGGATTACTTATATTTCTATTGGCATCAGTCTAACACAAGGATGGCAATCTTTTGGACCTGATAGCTTTCAATAGTTTTGCATGTGAAAGGAAAAAGCTAGAATTCCCGAAACAGAAATAGAAAAAGAATGCTACTTAAGATTTAGCAACATTTTAAAAAAACAACCATTTATTTAACCTCTAAGTGTGACCAGTCAGATATTTCTAAGAGATCCAGAAGATGGAATGAAAATATTGTATTAGAAGACAAGGCCATATTTACTATTGCTATTACAGGTATGCTTGTGTGTATATCTATGTATACAAATAGTCTTCATTTAGCAACCATAATTGGTTGTTAAATAAGGTAGTTGTTAAGTGAAATAATGACTGTGTCTGAGCTTATGATCTTATTTCAGCTTATCTTTTCTCTAGAACCATGGTTAGAATGCATTGTATTCATTGTATATTGTAAGCTAATTCTGCTGCCTGCCAGCAATTTAATTCTGACCTGCTCAGCTTCCATCCTTCCAAGGTCAATAAAATGAGGACCTAGATTGTTGGGGCCAATATGCTGACTCTGTAAATAGAGAGGGCTGTAAAGCACTGTGAAATGTAACTCTAAGTGCCATTGCTGATATTGCTATTGCTTTACAGAAATGCAAAGGTCATAAATGTGAGGTCACAAAGTTCCTTTTGCATCACTGTTGTAACTGTGGTTGCTAAATGAGAACACACCCAAACACACACACCTATAGAAGACAGTGAGGGATAAGGGTTAAAATGCTGAATTAGGCACAGGGAGATCAGATACCCTTAAAAATGTTTTTGTCACTTCCTTTTCTCTCATTTTAATGGTGAACATTATGAATTTAACCTATCAAAAATTCAACAATGCAATTTTTGCTACCAAACTTTGGTAGTCAAGAGTACCATGGATAATGAGTGATTTTAATCAAAAGTTCATTTTTTTTCTTATTGTACCCTGCACAGTGTAATTTCTTCTCTCTTTTTGTTCCTTGAGGTTAGAAATCAAGTAATCAGGAATACATGGGGGGGGGGGTCAAAAGAGCTTGTTGCATTGCATTTTAACTCACAAAAATGCTCCCCAGTAGTATTGCAATGATTGAATAAAAATAAATAAAAATAAAATGGTTGAACTTCCCCCACTGTTTGTCCTCTTTAAGAAGTCTCTGTTAATGGCTTTTGATCATAAACAAGGAAGGAATATTTTAATGACATATGAGGATGAGGGTTTGGTCCCTTGGAAGGCTAAGCATGTGGCTATAAGAAACACCAACTTGCCTTAAACTCTTGTTTAACATGTCTCTTGACCTGAGAAAAGAGTGTACAAGCAAGAGAGACATTGCAAGATTATTCACCTTAGTTAACAGAAATTTATGATCAATACTCCTGCAAGTGGAAACTTTAGGTACTTGGATACATACAAATCTCTTTCTGTCCTTTAGGTTATCATCCTGATTGAGTAATTTAAGAAAGTACCTTCAAAATGCCCAGCTTTATAGTAGATAATCTGCCTTTAATCCTCCAAAATCTTCACCTTAAATATGATCAGCAGGTTATCATACTATACTGTAGATCTTTGTTTCAGAAGTCTCCACCTCTTTTTAATTTTGCAAGGCAGTTTCTGTAATATTTAACCTGTAAAACCCAATCAGGTTATGATCAGGAAGTGTTTTCTCATGTTGCTTAATCAGTTTGATGCAATTTCCAAAAATTCAAAATGCTATTCTCAGTAATTATACTTGAAGAGATCTTCATTTAATGGGACTGAACCATTCATTCATCTTTAATAGCTCTGTTTTTCAACTCTTTTTTTAAAAAATCCTTTTTAAAAATGCAGCTTAAAATCTAGATTAAAATAAAAATTAATATGATTATTAATATCCTAATTCTGGAAACTCATTAGAAAAGCACTCCCTCGCACCAAAAATACAATCTGGATGATCAGATAAAAATGCAATATATTTATCCCTGAAAAAAGATGAATGAGGGCTAATGTGATATAGGTAGTTCTCGATTTACAACCATAACTAGGGCCGGAATTGGATTACTAAGCCAGGCAGTTGTTAAACGAGTCATGCCTGTTTTTATGACCTTTGCTATGGTGTTAAGTGAATTGCTGCAATTGTTATGTGGATCAGTAAGCGAACCCAACTTTTTCCATTGACTTTACTTGTTAGAAGCCATTTGGGAAACTCATAAATGGCAATCACATGACCCCAAGATGCTGCAAATATTATAAATATATGCTGGTTGCCAAGCACCTGAATTTTAATTATGTTCAACAGTTGTAAATTGAGGACTCCCTGTAGTACTAATTGATAGTTATATTAGTTATCAACTCATCGTACTAATTTTGGATTTGAGTCAAGGTTGACTCAGCCTTCAATCTTTCTGAGTCGATGAAGATTCAGATTGTTGGGGACAATATGCTGACTCTGTAAACTGCTTAGAGAGGGCTCTAAAGCACTGTGAAGCGGTATATAAGTCTAAGTGCTATTGCTATTTCTCTGAATATGATTTCCCCCCCTATGCTATTGCTATTTGGATTTTGGAATTATGGTGGATAGTAAATACTATAAATGGATGGATGAAATATGAAGCTCATATCTCTTCTTTATTGTTCTAGAAATGCAGGGCATGAAATTATAGTCTTAAATTAGTGAAAAGCACTTTTTGAGGTAGCCAATTACAGATGGAGTTTCTTACTTTCATACAGTAATGTATTTAGAGAAAGGCTGTAGGGATTATGACTACAGGTTTGGACTGCAAAAATCCGGATATCTCTAATGTTTTGCTGCCATCTCCTGGTCATAGGGGATTTTTAAAATTATTCTATCATTTAAGTTTCAGTCTTCTGTTACCAGAGAGAAGGGAATTTTCCAATTTTTCAAAGCAAAATCTTAATGAACCAAATCACAATACTGCCATCTACTGTTTACCAACACAATATCCAAATCAATGATTTATGAAAAGCTAGAAAGTAGACATTATTAAACACCTAAGGTTTCTACAAAATCAGAAAGTAAAAGATTGTGCCATATAGCAAAAACTTCATTTGTTATTTGTACCTGTAGTCTCAATGTCCCAATCCTGAATACACACATGCACACACACAAGCTACCATATCTTGACAACCAAGAAGAAATCTTAAAGATCAGGTTTTTGATGTCCTAAAGCTCTAAACATTTTAAAATTTGTCCTTTGCAAGGAGAAAAGCAGGGGGTGGGGATTCTCTTTTGTAAGCTGTACAACGCTCTATAACCAGTGCTTTTCCACTGTCAGCCATTAAAGCAAAGAAAAATGAATGCACCCCTGCATTTAAAAATTTTAAGTTTTAAGCTTTAAGTTGCACGAGATGCTTTAAAGTGGAGCTTCTACCAAAGTATTTTGTAAATTGTAGGCTCTGAATCTGCCTTTACATAAGCACATAGATCATCTATCTCAGGGGCGTCAACTTGATTTCATTGAGGGCCACATCAAGGTTGTGTTTGACCTCGGAGGGTTGGGAGGTGGCATGGGGCATGGCCAGATGTGTGGCCATGCTGGACATGGCCGGGGTGCACATGGCCATGGTGGCCGTGACACGGGACTCATGTCGGAGCACTGTGGTGGCCAAGTGTTAAGGCAGGACTTCCCTGATACCATCCCTCACTCATAATCGCCTTCCTTCCTTTTTCCTTCCCACTTCATTCTTTCTTCTTCCTTCCCTTCCTTCTTTTCCTTCCTTGCTCTCTTCCCTTCTTTTCCTTTCTCCTTTCCTGTCCCTTCTTGCATGCTCAAATGCAAAAGGGGAAATGTTTCTCCTTTTGTTTTGTTTTGCTAGGCCTCTGCCAGCGAAAAGAGGCTTGTATCCCTACGCCATTTTCACCCCGCTCAAGCTCTGTTTTCGCTGGCAGAGGCACTATAGGCCAGTCCTTTCCTGTTTCCAGGCCGACCCCGTGGGCCAGATCTAAGCACCCTGTGGGCTGAATCGAGCCCGCGGGCCTTGAGTGTGATGCCCCTGATCTATTTGCATCATGACAGACCATGATTAAAAACAATTAAGGAACTGCAGATGCAGGTAGAAAATGGTGCCTTGTGAATACTTGCATGCCATGCAGAGGCAGCCATAGTATTATTAGTACAACTCTAAGCATCTACAAATGTTTATGAACCTTCTGAGCCACGGTGACACAGTACTGCAGGCTACTTCTGCTGACTGCCGGTTGAATGCAATTTGGTAGTTCGAATCTCACAAGGCTCAAGGTTGACAAAGCCTTCCATCCTTCCGAGGTGGATAAAATGAGGACCCAGATTGTTGGGGGCAAGAGGCTGACTCTGTAAAACCACTTAGAGAGGGCTGTAAAGCACCGTGAAGCAGTATATATGTCTAAGTGCTATTGCTATTGCTATTTTTGATCCATTTCATCTAAAAAAAACCCAGAACAACTAGAAAGAACAGCCAATGTTGATGATGAATGTTTTATGGCTCTTGAAAGTTTTGAAAGTATTACGCGCTTGGTTTTGTGACCATTATTAAGCTGCCGAGTCTTCTTTTGAGGAGGAGCAAATTAAATTTTATTTTTTTTAAAAAATTAGACAGTAAAACTGGAATAAACAAACAAAATTTTAAGAAACTGAGTGGAAAAAGACAGCATAGCATTAAATAAACAAATACAATTATATACAGAAAGTTAACTACACATCAGCAGCAAATTCTGATCATTTTTACTGCAAAGAACAACTTTCTCGTCAAAGAGATGTGCCAGGCAATATTCAGCTTGATGCACACACATTGCATTTTTGATAACCTAAGACACCACTGCCTTTCATGAGACTTATTCATTCTGTGCCCATTCATCGCAATTATCCTAACCATGGAGCACTACTGCAGTGTATACATTGTGCTAAGCCAAAACTAAGAAACCCCCATTATGGATTATCGTGCTAACGTGAATCAATAAATTATTCTGCATCGGGACTAACCATGGCTATTAAAAACTAGAATTTTCTAAGTTTGTAACTAGTCTGAAATTATGAGTTAACAAACTTTCTTTTTCAATCAGATTTACATCTTCTGCCATGGCTAAAGCCAAGTGAGGGTGAGAGGGAAGATCATGGCTATGAGATCAGAAGCATTACTTTTGTTGCTGACTTAAACTTACACTTTAGTGGAATTCACACCTTGTAAACTGACAGTTTTTTTTCTCTTAAAAATGTAGTTCAAAACTAAAGTACAGTTGTTGTTAAGGGTCTATTAATATAGCTATATGCAATGCTATATTTCATTGGAAGAAATACATTTTGTCTGTGGTTACATAATAAAGTTTTACATCTTGTTTTACATCCACACACAAATGGAGCTCTTTAAACAAGGTTATAGGATTATTGTGCATGTAAACTCAAAACAGCTGCCATTTTGTTATTCTCATAAATACAATATAACTTTAAAGGAGAGCATTTGGTTTATCCTGATTCAAGGCAGTAACATGTGAAGCCTGTAATCTAGATTAAAGAGTCATATGTGGCAGGGATTAAAATGGGATTGTACACATGCTTGGTAATTATTGGTAACCATGCATGTTGCACTATACAGTGAAAACTTGCAAACGTTTATTTCTCAAAACATATACCCAGAACCACAACTAAAGGAGAATTGAACAGAGATTGATTAAAATCCCTCCATTAAAAAATAAATTTAAGACACATCTGAGCCTCTTGTCTAAAAGTAAAAAAAGAAGTCCCTGAGCTCCAAGTAAGATCATCTGTACATGTTTGAACTGTTTCTTTTTGTTTAGCATCGTATCAAAATAGTTTGAGTTTTGGCCTGAATACCCTTCAAAAGCTTGAGGATTGTTATTGCTATCTAAAGAAAATGAGATCAAAATCTAGATCAGTGTTTCTCAACCTTGACAACTTTAAGATGTGTGGCTGGATGAGGAATGCTGGGAGTTGAAGTCCACACAACTTAAAGGGTTGAAAAACACTGGTCTAAGATTGATCCTTGCTGATTAAGGAAGCATATTTTGCTTGATTCCAAGCCAGTGTTTGGAATCAGTCCACCATCAGGATCCATGGATTTTTTTGGGCATGGAAAGCACTAAAAACATTTGATGCTTGAAGGATAAATCTGTACCTCAGTTTTCTGATGGAGGCAAAGAGAGCATTTTCAAGTAATAAAGTTAAATTGTCAGGCCTTTCCCACCTCCCAGTTGTGTGGGTGGAAGGGTGAATTACAATATTATACCATTATATTAATAGTTTCAGCCTGTAGTTTTTCTTCTTTTAGTAATTAATTTGATGTAATAAAATACTGCAATAGAAAATAATACATGTTAGCTATTTTTCTATGAGTGCATTGAATTGATACTAAAGAAACATAACTTTTAATGCCTACTGGAAAAACGGAGTCATGGCAATAAAAGAACTGCAGGGAAATAAGATAAACAGCACATTTCTAGTATGGATTTAACAAGCACATTTTTTCAATATATAATCTTGAAGATTATTTTAGCATGCTATTATCAATACAGCTAACATTTAAGTCTCCATGCAGAGTAAAAACATGGGGTTATGTGCTTTTTGACTTAACATTGTTCAGCTATGATTTTGTGTTGAACGCCCTGATTGATCTTTAAAGTCCCCGCATAGATACTAGATTTTGATTTCCACAATAGCTTCAAAAGACTCCTCTCTATATTTAGCTTATTCTGGTTTGAATGAGGTTTCTTTCTCTCGAATGTGGCATGCTTTTGGAATAAAATGGCATCCTTGAAATGACAAATGGCTATCAACTTCATTTTTGTTAGCACAGTCTTAAAATTGAAAACACATACATATACACACACACAAAAATAAGCATGTGATATGTTGCTTTAAAATCTGTACCACAAATCAATTAATTTTTTTTAAAGTACTACAGTTTTGTGGCAAAAGCATTTGCACTAATAATAAAATGCTCAATTGTGGTGCCCCTCCCCACTTCTAAATGTCACTACTAATTCTGGATGTGCAGTCATTGTATGCAGAGTATGCATTCTATCACAATATTCTGATTCAAATGAATGTCAATTCCTACCTGCCAAGTTCACTCCAAGAATCTAGCGTGTTTGAGACTATATAAATCTGCCTCAGATTGGTCCACTGTTTATTAAATGATGGACATCAGCAAGATACTTGTTCAAGAATCATCTTTAATGTGAAACTATTAGCATGCTAAGTATTTCTGCACTGCACTGAAGAAAACATATATCCAATAGTACATAACCTAAAAATGGGGCCAAGCAACAAGCAAATACAATTGTATAATTCGTATATGCAAGTATAGGATTATACCAGAGGCATCAAAGAAGGATATCAGTATCCAAAATCAGGATGGCTCCCCTTCCTCTCATAAAAAGGAGGAGGACTTTGGTTGCCACCATCATCTGGACTGTTTTGACTCTCATACTCTACTGGTTATGTGCTGGGACCCCAACCCTTCCCTTTCCATTGGTGCCTGAAAAACCAATCCTTCAAACTCTGGGAATTCTCCACAGTTGGACTCCACAGAGTCACAGAGAAGTCATGAGAACCGCTGTACGCCTCTGCGCCCCTTTCTCTTTGTGCAAGGCAATTCTGGGTGACTACTTACAAAAGGCAAAAAAAATGCAGCTGCGTCGTTTGTGCTGAACTTGTCGGAATTCGGCAGCAGCCATTCATATAGCTCACATCTGCACAAGAAATATTCCAGGTGATGGGGAGCAATGATTGTAGACAGTGAAGAGAAATGAATGTATAAGTACAGGCAACAAAATAAGGATTTAATTTACAGAATTGCAGGTATTTTTATGCTGTAATCTGCTAATGAAGATACAGCAATTTCCAGCAGTGGATGTCAAATTATAGAATTTTGTCCCCCAAAGAGCTTTCTCAACACCTACTTATCTTTTTGATGCCAATCCTGTTTTTATTTCTTTCATTTAAAATTATTACGTTATATTGCTGTTAAGGTTTATCTGGCTGCTATACACTATTTATTTTTGTTGCATTTGTTTTATTTATATTTTGATATGCCTTCCTGTGAATATACTGAAAAAAGCATAAAGAATGTTAACAACGTAAGATAGATGTATATTTTGAATTTAAGTAAACTTTCAAACAAAATTTTTCAGTATGCATCCTATCGAAGGGCAAAATCCAAATGGATACATTTTCCCCTCTTGTGCTCTTTATGTAAAATACACTGTATTTGTAAGTTCAAATTCAGAGAGTCACAAGGAAAGATACTAAGAATTTTTTTTTAATAAGAGCAACCCAGAAAATTAATTTTCACCAGCATTGATTCACATTACAGTACATCAATATTAACAGCATTCTCTTTTTTTTCTCTCCTATTTTTGGTACATAAGATGGAACCTTTCTAGATAACCTCATAAGGCATCAGTAACTAAGAGTAAAAAACCTATTAGTTTACAATTTATTTAAAAAATTCGGAAATACACAGCAAGTCCTAAACTTTAGTAGTGCTATCCATACACAACTACCTGATTTCAGATCCCAGTTAAAAGCCCCAACTCTTTCAAGGAAGCTCCGCAACAGTGATGTTGTGCAATATGGATGTTGCTTACTATGACACCCTCCCCACCCCACCCCACCCTGAATATTACACATGGCACATTCTCATTCAAATTTTGCAATGTAAAAAGTTACAAACATATCTAACCAAATAAATAATAATTAAAAATGAATGGGTTTGTTAAGTATCCTAAAACCACTATGCAGAATAATGGCCGTTTTCTCTCACAGATTATATACATGGTAATACCCAGCAAAGGGTACACTGCTACAAAACATGTTAAACAAAGAGTAAACTTGAAATGTTTTTTTTTTCCATAATAAAAATCTAGCAGCTTGACTAGCTAATGCTGTTGTGTTTCTTTGAATTTGGGAAGTGTTTAATCTATGTCTTCATCCAGTTCGTAATTGTCTTTATCATAAATATCTTTTACTAAAAGAACCCGTACAAGCATATTTTCCAAAGTATTGCGGTCCACTGAAGTGGAAGTATACCAAATGGGACTCTCCGAAGATAGTGGACAAGCTGGCTGCAAATAGAACACGTCCATTCTCTGAGTGAGATTTGACGGGCTGAAAGGAACAAAACAAGAGCAAAATTAATAAGGGGCACATATTATTTTAAATATACAGTCACTGTAATAACATCAGTTTAAAGCAAGGGGTATCAAACTCAAGGCCTGTGGGCCAAATCCGGTCCGCGGGGTGCTTCAATCTGGCCCGCAGATAGCAAAGGAACGCAGATAGCAAAGGAACGGAATATGGTACCTCTGGCAGCCAAAACGGGACATTGGGGGAGCCGCACACGGCCCCCTGCACTCCATTTTTGGCCTGGATGACCTCCTGCCAGCCAAAACGGGGCACGAGGGGCCTCCCCCAGCACCCCATTTTGGCTGATAGGGTGCTGCAGGAAGCATCCATCCTATCTCTTCCTCCACCCTCCCCCCGCCAGCCCATGGAGAAGAACGGCAATGCTGATCCGGCCCTCGAAGAAAATCAGTTTTGACACCCCTGGTTTAAAGCATAATATAAAGTAGTTTAGAGCAGAAGGAATATTTATTTACCAGACAGCAGCTATTGACTTTTAAATATCAATGAAATATTCACTTCATACAATCTGGATTTCTAAAATACTGCTATTATACAGGTAGCCCTTGCTTCTTTTTAACTTCCTCTTTTACTATTTTGGGTGTTGATGGAGGTACAAATTTCTGTAAATCCTTGCTTAACAACCCTAATTAGAACTGGAAATTCCACTGCTAAGTGATAACATCTTTAGATAACATCTAAGCTTTAAGTATAACATCACCTGACTGCACTGTTAGTGATGACAATTTTGGTAGTCCTGGTTGCAGTCGTTAGGTCAGGATTGCGTCATTGTTAGGCTAGGATCTCATGTTTCTTCTGCTCTGCTACAGTTGCCTCACTGAAGTAACTGAAGTAATACAGTTACTTCAATTCCTCTATACGCCTATTTCCCCACATCTCTACCTTTGGCCACCCTGTATTCTGTTGCCCTGTATCCCAACTGCCCTACACCACTCCCAGTTGACCTTCATTGTCTTCTTCTCGGTGCTCATAGAGTGCCTAGAACTGGAACTTTACAAGTCAGCTGCTGGTTCAAAGGAAGCTTTGGGAAGACAATGCAAGGCCAACAGCTTCATCACAAAGGCCAGGAGCACCTTGTGAGCAGCAGGAGGAAGAAGAGGATGATAGTTAATTGGGACGGCAGTTGTACAGAGCAACAGAAGTGCAGGGTAACAGGAATTCATGGTGGAGTACAGGTTAGCGGGATAGTGGAAGACAGGATGGCAGACCCAGCAAAGTATGAGGCAGCTGAAGAGATGGGGTGGAGATTGTGGGTGAGAGTTCAAGGGCACCCCCAAGTTGTAAGTGTGGGCAGCCTACTTGATCACGTGACTACAGGAGCATTACAATGCCTATAACTTCAAAGACCAGGCCTAAATGCCTTTCGATTAGTATTGCTGTATCTTCAAACTGTTGCTGAAAAATGGGTATTAAGTAAGGACTGCCTGTATAGATAAATGATATAGGGCTTTCTGTCTGAGCAGAGGGTTGGACTAGAAGACCTCCAAGGTCCCTTCCAACTGTTATTCTGTTGTTTTACTTATAATGTTCTATGACTAAAAACTTCCTACTGTGTTCAGTTCTCCCTATATTGGGCTTCTTAGAATTAACACAAAAGTTGCTGTTCCTATAATAGCTGGTTTCAGGTGGTCTGCGCCTGAACTGAAATATACTTGTTGCAGGTATTTTGGACTGTGTGATGGGGACTGATATGTGTACAAAACAAAAGAGGCACATTTGCTCTGGCAAAAGTGGTCCTGTTAAGGAGCAAAGGAAAACCAAGGACATCAATGTCTGAGAAGAGGAGACTAGAGGGATGCTGGGACCTCAGTAATGGTGGCTGTTGAGATGAGCATACCAATTGGATGTGCTGTGCATATCACCAATGGCAGAGGCTGAGGATGGACCAAGGGGATATGCTACCTTGGAGGGAGAAGATGCTGGGACAATCAGGGCAGAGGAAAGGGAAGATGCTGGGACAATAGAGAGAACAGTGTTGAGAGCTGCTATAGAGCTGACGGGATGATGTACTGCACCCTTACCCTTCTTGCCTAGTCTGGATTTTGTTTGCTCCAAAACCTGGAGGAACACCAAACTATTATAAATTTGGCCTGTTAAGCATGATACAGTTGCTAAGCATGAAACAGGTAACTAGATGTGTGAACATCTAGGACACTTTATTTAATACAGTATGTAAGAATGTTGGGAGATAAGATCATTCAGCAGAATTATTGCTGAATACGAGTGATGTTAAAATTAATATGTTTTAGATTTCTTTCCTTTGGAGTGTTTCTGAGTGCCCACAGATAAAAATTGTAAAACCCAATGAAAAAAAGGTCCACATATAGACTCAGACACAATTAAAATCTTTTTTTTTTTAAAGATACCTCCTAGATAAATAGCATTCAAACATTTTCACAGGACATCTAGAAGGATCTGCGATGTTTTCCATTTGTTCAAATACTGGCTCATCGTCTTCATGCTTCCTTTTTCCAGTAGTAATTTTATCTTCTTTTTAAAAAAGGAAAATAGTACAATATGATTTTTGTCATTGATTTTATTTTAAAAATAGACAAATTATATCACAAAGGACTCAATTAAAAACAAAAACAACAGCTATAATACTGTGATGTTGCAATCACTGTCTTACCTGAAAGGGAGATTCAGGAATATTTTTTCAGTAATATCTTTTTTTTTCAGTTAAGTATATTTTTTCAGCAACTTCATCGAAGTAATTTTAACTGTGGCTTTATCAAGGAAAAGATGAAAAACCTAAGTCCCAGTTCCAGTTATTTTCCTTTCCTGAATGAAGACTCTATCCACACAAGTACTTTACCTTACAGAATAAGCTGAGAATCTGATTTTCTACATTTCATTTAAATTTGCTATTTAAACCAAACGTATTCTTCTAATTTATTAGTCTCTGTCCCAAGTTGACACACAATTCTGTTATCTCAGTCCTCAAAAGTTAGTAATTAGTTACTTAGCTTAATTGTTTTTAATTCCACCAATACTTAAGGATGGCTTGTTGAACTAATTAATCTATAACCCCAGCTACAATCACACAAAACCAAACAAATCACATATGACAAAGTATAATGTGTGAACCCAGTTAAGGACAAGTAGAAGTAAAGTGAATGACATTTAAAGAATAAACAATAAGAGAAAAATAAGATTATCTAATGAAATCAATAACCTTAAGTTGCTATGGCCTAGCTACAGAAAAGGACTGATAGTCTATATATAATAGGTTCTGAATTTAATCTCTGGGGTAGAGACCTCCAGTCTGAAAACTGTGGAGAAGGGTTGCCAGAAACACTTTCCTTTTTTCTCTGTGTGAGAAAGATCAATATTGAATCACTATTTTGTATTATTTTACTTTCTTTCCAGAAGCTTTGTAAAATATAGCCCTCTGCTTAAGGTAGAGACTAATGAATAATAAGAAAAACCATATCCATGTAGCACAGAGGCCCCAGTGTCTTTCTATAGTATCTACTGGCTTTGCAAAGCAATGTAGCCCAATAACTTTGCCAACAGGACAAAAAGTTGTAATACCTTCATTATCTGTTCCACACAGAGAGGAAACCTGATATCTAAGACAAGCTTTGCTTTCCTTTGTTAGAGGATTCTTCTTCCAATGTCTATAAACAGTGCCAAAGGAAAGTCTTAAGTGCTGCTCCACTGTTTTCAGACCAAAATACTTGGTGTTGAAGTAGAATAGTGTATTTAAAAGAGCAGCTGGAGAATGGGATCCCAGCTGTTTAATCTTCCAGAGATAGTCCTCCTCAACTCGAGAAAATATCGAACCTAAGAGGTGAAAAAGAAAAGTCTTATAAAGACTTATAAAGAAACAGACCTAAGCAATTCCAACATTAAAAAACCTAAGAAAATAAAAAAGGGGTTACATTAATCTGAAAAACATATGAAATATTTAAGACCAAGTACCTTAGCCCAACAAATCAACTAAAGATTAAACTATGCTTATAAACCCAACATTCTTTACATAACTTATAACAATTAGTCATGAATTATTCTGGTGTGAATTGCTTAAGGAACATAGAGCCAAAGACAAAAAATATCAAAAACAAGATAAATTACCATCTGGAAGTATGCTGGGCTGCCAGCTTCTGAGTATTTTATTTAATTCCTGCATAAATGTATGATAATTAGTATCCAAAAAGATATTATCTTCTCGATTGCTTCCATTCAGGTACTATAGAAAAAGAAGAATATAAAAGTTAATATACTCAAACATAAGATTGCTAAACTGTTTTTGATCATTTGCATGCATATAAAAAATAATTGCATAAGAAAGCAACCTTAATTTAACTACTAATTGGCTTGATCTTTGTGAGGGATTTGGGATTCATTCAAGGAAGTACGGAATGATTTTTACACAATCTCTCATTCTATACCAAGGATCCTGCAGCACGTCAATCTCAAAACACATGATTTGAAGGAGCATTGTTGTAAAACTGGTCAGGGTTTTTGTAAACCATGATATAAACTTAAATAGTGTGCAATGAAAAGCTGAAATTCTGGGAGTGCATAACAGGGTAAATATGAGTTCTCCACCCTGTAGAAGAACAGGAGGAGAAAAAGTACATAAGCCTGGGACCTGCTTCTGTTAGTTCCAATTGATCTACATGACATTAAACCAGGGGGTCCCCAAACGTGGCAACTTTAAGACCTGTGGACTTCAACTGAGAAGTTCTGGGAGTTGAAGTCCACAAATCTTAAAGCTGCCAAGTTTGGAGACCTCTGCATTAAACCATGGCTTTGTAGAAAGTGTAAATGCAGCTAGTATTTCAACCGATAATTCTGTTCTGTCAATCACATTTATTTGAAAAAATATATAGCAACCACATGCAGATTATCTAATATTTAAATTACTCACTTCCTGAATCCCAAGACACAAATAATAGATACTGTCAGGTGCATAGTTTTCTCCGTTTGGTCTTCGGACTTCATTTACAAAGTGTGCCAGCCCAAAATTTAGCTCAGTAGAAGTATGTGATATAATATCTTCTTTCAATTTTACCGACTTTGCTGTAGTGGGAAATGTAGGGTATCATGTAATGCTGTCTCTTATTGATAAATAAAGCACTCAGCAGATGAGTACAAAATAAACATATTCAAATATTGCAAACATCACCATAAAAACCTCTTTCAAACATAAGACATTTAGCAAGGGCTTTTCACTTAAAATATTGATTTCTATGCGACGCTTAATGCTTAGTGACTTTGCAGTAATTGTCCATATACAATGACCTGATGAAGATGAAGACATAAGGTGCCCTTTACAACTCCATTACAAAAACAAAATCTGAATACATATCCAAGCTCTACAGTCTTATCTGCTAGGCATATTGTCTGTATGTTTTAAACTAAACACTTAAAGGTATATGAGATACTTACTTGATTTTAATTCATCTAGTACCGACAGATCTTCCTCTAAGTTCCTAGCTTTTACCCAATGTTTCCATGCATTTACACCATATGCATACTTGAAAGGAAAATTGCACTCTGAGTTCTCAGAGGCATCATCTTGAGAATGGTATTCTGACACAGCTTTTCTCTTTAGTCCCTGCCATCGAAATAGACTTTGTTTATTAACAGTGCTTATTAATACTGAACAATCAATGATGCTTTTTCTTTTAAAGAGAGGTGAAATACCAGTAAACCATAGGCACCAACTATGAAACATGCATTGGGAGCGAAGCTTGGGATTCTTAAATTAGTTGTATTCATGAATGTATGCAAAAAGCCAATGTCTATTTCACACTGTAAATTATGAAATTTGGAAAGACACACGGTGTATAAAACAATACCAACAAGCACAAATCACCTGTCTCATTGCCCCTCAAGATACAATTATTAGACTCCCATCACAAGAAGACACAACCAAAGAAGACACTACTTGTGTTTACCATTCTAATAACAAAAATAGATTATACCTTCTTTTTACTTCGAGGTCTTGGCTGTTCCTCGTATTCTTCTCCAAATACAGGTGGTAGCAAAAATTCATTCTCTGTGTCAAGTTCTTCTGTTGCTGCATATGTATATAAGAGTGTAACCACCAAGGATAAAGTAAACATTTTGTACATATATTTATAAATGATGAATTATTTGTTTTACAATATATTTTACTCAGGATTCAAAGGTACTTTTAACAATTGTAGAAAACAATGAAAGTGAATATTCTAGTTATTTTAATTAACTTTATATCAATTATATCTGACATACACTCCATTTTTATTCTCTTTGTATGGCACACGCACAGACAAATTACTTAAATTATTGGGTCTTTTCATATATAAATGCATAAAACTTCTTTGCAAAAATGTTTCTAGTCAGTTTCCCTAAACTGATTCTTTCCAAAGGTGATGCTGTTCTCAGTGCTCCACATGAACCTCATTTTGCCAAAAAGGGTGTTGGTACTTACCTGATAGGCCCGTTCTCTGTGAGCTGTGAAGAGCATCCAGTGATGGGAAGGTGCTTCAGTCTCTTCTAGGAAGGCTGGGCTTAAACTTGAGGACACTCCTCCTCCTCCACGAGACTCCTCCTTAGCGTCCCCAGTTTTGCGAAGCCGAGGTATTGATACCCTATATGCTTAAGTCTATGTAATAACCCTGGCCGGAACAGACCCCCTACCAGACGGAATTAAAGGGTGGGGCTGGATGCTCTTCACAGCTCACAGAGAACGGGCGTATCAGGTAAGTACCAACGCCCTTTCTCCCATGAGCTGTTCAGAGCATCCAGTGATGGGACATACCAAAGCTTGGCACTGTCCTAAGGGAGGGACTCCGTCTGGGTTCCAGACCTAACTGTCTCTGAAATAACTTGCTGCAGAACTCGCCTACCAAATGAAGCCTCAGCAGAAGCAAATACGTCAATTTTATAATTCCGAATAAATGGAGATGGAGACGCCCAGGTTGCAGCTTGGCAAATCTCTATTGTAGCTTGGGTCACCCATGCTGCTGTGGTGGCTGCACTCCTCGTGGAGTGAGTGGTAATGCCTTGGGGTACTGGAATCGAGTGAGAGTCATACGACTTAGCGATGGTGGCCCTTAGCCATCTACCTATGGTAGAGGGTGAAACCTTGCGCCCCAGGGTGTTAGGCTGAAAGGACACGAAGAGGGCTTCTGTCTTTCTGGAGGGCGCCGTGCACTCTATGCGTAAGGCCCTTCTTACATCCAAGAGGTGCCATTGGTGTTCGAGCCTGTGTGATGGATATGAGCAAAAATTTGGGAGCACCACCTCTTGGGTTCTATGGAATGCCGAATTAACTTTTGGAATGAAAGTAGGATCTGGTCTGAGAACCACTCTACATAAATGGAAAATGCAGAGGTCTTTGTGCACTGATAATGCAGCTAGTTCAGAGATTCTTTGGGCAGATGTAATTGCTATCAGGAAAACTACTTTGTGGGTTAGAAATCGAAGCGCCGTGGTCCTTAGTGGCTCAAAAGGACCTGTAGTAAGGGCCAATAGTACCTTATTTAAGTCCCAAGTTGGATATCAGTGCACTACGAGGGCTTCAAGTTCTTGGCACCGCGCAGAAAAGTGAAAATGCGAGGGTGATGATATGGAGGTAAGATCATCCCAAGATATAACTGAAGCCAGGGCTGCCACCTGTCTCCGCAGAGTATTGGGTGATAACCCTTTGTTTAGGCCCTCCTATAAAAATTCTAATAACTGCACTAGTGATGGGGAAGTGGGGTCGATCTGAACCTCTGACACCAATGGCAGAAGCTAGACCAGGTGGCCTCATAGATTCGGTTCATCGAAGGACGTCGAGCTGACTGAATAGTGTGAATAACTTGAATAGAAAGATGTTCATCTCTCAGACATCGCCGTTCAACTTCCATACGGCTAAGTTTAGCCATTGTGGGTCCAGGTGTAGCACTGGGCCTTGAGACAGCGATATGACTGATGATGGGATCCTCCACGGTGGTACCGTCGAGAGGTCCTTCAGGTCCACGAACCATGCTCGCCTTGGCCAATAAGGAGCCACTAATAGTAGGTCCACTTTTTCTTCCAGCAACTTCTGAATCAATTTGGGGATCACAGGGAGGGGAGGAAAGGTGTATAGCAGTCGGGTGGGCCAGTGACATTTGAGGGCGTTCACGTCCTCCGCTCCCTGCGATGGATAATGAGAAATGAATCGGGGAAGCTATGCATTGAGTGGGGAGGCAAACAGGTCGACAACCGGTTGGCCCAACCTACGAGTAGCCTCCAGAAAGATCTTGGGGTCCAGATGCCACTCTGATTGGTCTAACATGGCTCTGCTGAGCCAATCCGCTTGTACATTCACTATTCCAGATATGTGCTCTGCCTTTAGAGAGAGAAGATGGATTTCGGCCCACAGGAATAGTCTTTCTGCTTCCCTCATTAGTAGATTGGAATGAGTGCCCCCTTGTTTGTTGATATGGGCCTTTGTAGTTATGTTGTCTGTTAAGACGAGCACGTGTTTGCAATGGAGATGTGGGAGGAATTGTCAGAGTACCAAGTACACCGCTCTCAGTTCTAGCCATTTGATATTGTGTGCCTTCTCTGAATCCATCCAAAGGCCTTGCGCTGTATGTGATTGGAAGTGGGGCCCCCATCCCACTAGACTGGCGTCTATTGTAACAATCGACCTGTGTGATTCTTGAAAGGGCATCCCTTGTTGATTTCAGGTCGTGTCCACCATCGTAGGGACCTGAGGACGGTTGATGGAACTTTTACGCGAGTCTTGGCATCGTCTCTCCCAGCACGTTGGTATGGCAACAGGAACCACTGCAGGGTTCTTGCATGGAACCGGGCCCAAGGGATAATAGAAACACAAGAAATCATTTTTCTGAGCAATTTAGAAAAGAGACATAGTTGTACTTTCCTAAGAGTTCTGATCCTGTTGAGCCAAATCTCTAATGCTTTCTTGTCTGTCGGGGAGAGGAAAACTTTGCGTTCCAGGGTGTCAATGATGGCGCCAAGGTGAATAGTCTAGTAGAGGGTGTTAAATGACTTTTTGACCAATTGATTGAGAACTCGTGTTGTTGTAGGGTTACAAGTGTAGTTAGAGTGTTTGAAATTGCTTGATTGATGGAAGATGCCAGAATAAGAATGTCATCCAAGTAGCATTGAAGTTGGATGGACCGATCTCTGAGTGATGCTGCCAAGGCAGCCAAGACCTTTGTAAAAGTTCTGGGAGCTGAAGCTAGGCCAAATGGGAGAGCAATATATTCATAATGGACGTTGTTGTAATAGAAACGAAGGAATTTGAAATGTGAGGGCCTAATTGGGATATATAAGTAAGCTTCCGTGATGTCTATGGAGGTAAGGACATCGTTTTTTCTGATGCTGAGTAAGATGGATTGGAGAGTGGTCATTTTAAATTTTCGGTCAACTAAATATTGGTTTAGACGTTTTAAGTCCAGGATTGCCCTCCATCCCCCCGAAAGTTTAGGGACCACGAAGAGGTGCGAATAAAATCTAAGGCATTTTTGATTAGAAGGGATGGGTTTTTTGGCCCAGATCTCTAATAGATGTGCTATGGCTGTGTCCATGAGAAACCTTTTTTCTGCATTCCTGGAAATTGGGGACTTCATAAAAAAATCCGGGGGGGTTGGAGCTGAACTCCAGTGCCAGACTAAATCGTACTGTATTCCTGACCCATGCGTCAGTGGTAGAGGAGTCCCATTTGTCAGCAAACCTTTTTAGGCGACCAAGGGGAATCTCGTTGTGGTCGTTACTTGGACCTGCAGAAGGGCCTAGTTCCTGTTCCTCGAAATTGTCTCCTAGGATGGAGTCCCCTTCTATATCTGTCCCCAGGCTCAATTCTATCTGTCTGTTGTCTGAATCCAGGCTGTCTTTGAAATCTTGGATAGTAGGGTTGGTAGAAGAGGCAAAAGGAACCCCTACGAAAGGGCTGTGGTGATCTGGACTCTGATTGACGAAAAAGAAAGGGAAGAATTTTCTTTTTGGTTCTGGTTTCAATTAGGAGGGGTTCAAGGCACTGCCAAATAGTTTGTTCTCTGAGATCGGAGCTGAGGCAAGGCACCACTTGTGCTTGACGTCTGCCTGCCAATGCCTGAGCCAAAGTAACCTTCTAGCCACAATTTGGGACGCAATGGCCCTAGAGGAAAATGTAACTACATTGAAGGTAGCGTCTGCCGAAAACTCTGCAGCCACATCTTGAGGCTGGAATGGTATCCCTCAGGTGGCAGAGCCATCTGAGAGATGATCTGGTGAAAAAGGAGGCGGCTGTGGCCGCTCTGATGGCCCATGCATCCCAGATGTGTGCCCTGCAGAGGGCTAGTTCCTCCCTCTTTTCCTCAGGCTTGAGAGCCTCTTCAGCTTCACTTGGGATGGCTGAGGGAGATGCAAGCGCAATGATAGGCTCGTCCACTTTTGGAGTGTTTAGAAATTTAGAGAACTCGGGTGCAAAATTATAGTATTTTTTATCATGTCCTGTGGGATCGGGGTATGAGGCTGCTGCAGCCCATTGTTTTTGCACTAAATTGGAAAACATGTGTGGCACAGGGATAACCTCTGCCTCAGTGACTGGTTGAGAGAATATGAGATCCTCTGCTTCCCCTGGAGTATTTGGTGGGGGAGGGGTACCCGTATTATCCAGCCATGTGGTGTTCTTGGCCTTAAACAGCAGGGATATAAATAATTGTGGGAGGAATAATCCTGTAAATACGGGGAGGTCAGGTGAGAGGCCTTCATCGTCAGACATCCTCCTTTCTAGCGGATCCACTTCTGACATACCTGGTCAATGGTGTGTATCGACCCCTCCTCCATTTGATCCATTGGATCCCCTTGATCTCCCATATCCTGTGTGTACTGAGGGTCTCTGACAGTAGGCAACAATAGTTCTGTGGGGGGGGGGGGGGACCTGATGAAGATGTGGATCCGTGATGCCCAGAGATCGTTCAGAAAGAGATCCGCAAACCGAAGCTGAGGGTGTTCGTCTTGCCTGAATAGTCTGTTGAATGCCTGCTGATATGCCCTTCTGGATAGCTAGTTCCATCCACACCCTCATGTTGGCAGGGATTTCCTCCGGAAGTTCCCCCTCTTGTCTGAGGCCAGCTGCAGTTGGCGTGAATGTTGCCTCTGGAGCCCTCCTTGGGGAGAGAATGTTAGAAAGAGCCTCCTGGAGAGGTTGTATCGATATGCTGCTCCTTCTGGATAAATCCAGAGAGGCGGTTGGAGGGTTCTGGGCCTGTGAGGTAGAGGGTAAGATGAGTGGTGAAGAGGTGAGTTGTGCAGCTGCTTGTGTACATTTTTCCACCTGCCTTTCTAATGCCTGATGGCATCTGCGTGCATCTTTCTCTGCTGCCTTAGAGGTCTTTTTGGGCTCCGTGGACTTATCTCTATTTTTAGCAGTTAGTCTAGATCTGGAGTTGTGGTTGCACGCCATGGTAATGCCTTTGATAGATTAGCAATGTAAAGAGGCTATGAAATTAGGTGGCTAGAACACCTGGGGCCTGCTCCCTTAAGGGGCAGGGGATCCTGGAATAAATAGTTCCCTGATGTCTTTAGCAAATGTTGTCTCTTTGTTCTGTTTTGCTTTGTTCTCTCTCTCTCTCTCTCTCTCTCTCTCTCTCTCCCTCCCTCCCTCCCTCTCTCTCCATATATGTATGTAATGTATGGTATTCAGCTTTGTTCGGGTATTTTCCCACGTCATTATAGTTGTGCTTTTAAAGTTGTAGCAACGTTTCGCAGAATCCCATCTGCCATCATCAGGCTTCTGTATTGTGTTCGTCTGTGAGTCAGACGTTCACAGCCATTTCAGTTTTAAATTTGGGGCTAGCCTACTGCTGTGCCAGAATGGTTTTTTCTTCATCCTGATTGGTTGGGAGTCCTGGTCTGTGTTTATTGGTCTTGGAGTTTGCTGTGTTCTGCTTGATTGGTGTTTCTAATATCTGTCTGTTTTGTGACTTTTTTTGTCTTGATTGGCTGGCAACATTGTGTTCCTGTATTGGAAGCTTTTAGTGCAGCTTGGCTCCAAGTAAATGGACGGCTATCATTTATTAGGAAACTAGGTTTCATCTGGGTGCCTGGTTGGGGTGTGTTTGAGCTGGAGGTATCAGGGGGGATCTGTTTGTGCCCAGGTGTTTGCCTGGCTTGTGGTGTGGAGATTTGTTTGTTTGTGAGTGCAGGCTTCCAAATAATTGACAGTCTCGTGGAATCATCTCTTCTATTCATGCTTTCAGGTCTTTTTTCAATCTCTATGGCTTCTCTGATAATTCTGTGGCTGGGGTTTTCTATAGTGGCTAGGGTTTTGGTGCCATTGAAGTCGATGCTATGACCTGTGGCTTTCATGTGTTGGACTAGTGAGAAAGTGTGTTCCAGCTTTTTTACTGCATTTTTGTGTTCATCCAGGCGGGTACTTATTCTTCTATTGGTCTGTCCAATGTATGTGGCAGGGCATGATGCACAGGGGACTTCGTATATGCCTTGGTTTTCCAGGTCAATTTTATCTTTGGGGTTTCTCAGGATGGCTGCTATTTTTCTGTCTGTTTTGAAGGCAGTCTTGATGTGATGCCTGTGTAGTATCTTACTGATTTTGTCTGTAGTACCTCTTATGTAGGGCAGGACAGCTGTTCCATAGGTGTGTTCATCTTCTAGGTCTCCATTATGTCTCAGTGTGTTTTTGTGGATCAAGCCGGTGATTTTGCTTTTGTGGAAGCCGTTAGCTGTCAGTACTTTAGTTAGGGTGCATAGTTCAGTCTTTATGTGTGTCTTGTCTGCCAGGCGTTTGGTTCTGGCGATTAGTGTTTTGGACACTGAGTCTATCTGTACTGGGTGGTGGTGGGATTGGGCGCTGAGGTAGTGGTTGGTATGTGTTTTCTTCTGGTATATGGTGTGTCCTAGTGTGCCAACTGTTTTTTTTTTTTTTGTAGATTAGTACATCTAGGAATGGTAGTTGTTTGTTTGTTTCCGTTTCCATGGTGAACTTGATTTTGGGGTGTGTGCTGTTTAGGTGTGTTAGGAAACCTAAACAATTTCCTAAACAAGTCTCTGAAAGAGGCTTTTAGCTTCAGGGCAGATTGGAAAGATAAGTCTCCGTGTTTATGAGGCTTTAGCCTCGGGAAGAGCGAAATGACTTTTGGAGGTTCCCAGGGGTGGTGGGGGTAGTTGGTGACAGAAACTATGGTTTTACCTGACCTGAGAAATAAATCAGCTAAATCGCCAGTGTTCTGTTCCGACCAGGAAAACAATAACACAACCTGTCTGAAGAAAGGCTGAGCTAAAACTGGGGACCCTAAGGAGGAGTCTTGTGGAGGAGGGGGAGTGTCCTCAAGTTTAAGCCCAGCCTTCCTAGAAGAGATTGAAGCACCTTCCCATCACTGGATGCTCTGAACAGCTTATGGGAGAACTGTCTGATAGTAACTGTCTGAATTCTTGTAAACTCGAGCTTGTGTCAATAATAATATCCTAGCCAACTTTATCTTCTATAAGTATCTTTTATAATTGTCTTCAACTTTTCCAAGCACCTCCATTGACTTGTCTTTGTATTATGTGCTCAAACACTGAAATTTTAGTTTCATTACTACTTTTTTCATGGGCAGTCTGTTTTTAACTTCATGGAAGTATTGGTTTGTTTTTCTTGTGATTTAAAGTGTTTTCCTGGCAGGCTTGGGGGTGGCTCTGAGTGATTTTCAGTGTCATCTATCATGGTCTTGGAAGTGTACTTTCTCTGTAGCAGCAGCTGCCCTCTGGAATAAGATTCCCCTGGAGATTCAGATGGTCCCATCTTACTGTGTTTTGAAGGCTTGGAAGACCTGGCTCTTTGCCAGGCCTTTGGTGAAGGTTTATGAAGGTCCCTTAAGATTATGTGGTTTAAATTTTCTTTGTTCCCATATTTGTGCCTTGTGCAGAATCACTAGGAGTTGGGCAGCATATAAAATGAATAAATAAATAAAACCAATTTCCGACAGCATTGCAATTGAAAAGCATCAATTTGCCTTAATTTAGTCTTTTGGCAATTTAGCTTTTAGAGTATTATATAACAGCTAGCAGCTAAATGTACTATTGTCCCATATTCCTGTGATGACTCAGCACCAAGGTATTTTGTCTATATTTATCTCTGCCTTTCTTATTGACTTTGGATTTCTCATGGACATCTTTGCATGAATTCCCTTAATTTCAACCTTTTGCTTAAATATATTTGTGGTGCCCGTTTTATTATTATCCTTTATTTCTTTAAAGAGGCAATTGGGTTTTCTCAAAACACTATTGATCAAATGTAATACATAAATCAATCTTCTCTTTACTTCACTGCCTAAACATATAGAGTACTATTGACATATACTGTTGTTCTGATGGTTTTATTTTCTTTCTCAAGTTTGTTTTCATTTTGTAAGAAGAAATTTGTGATCTGAGCCGCAGTCATCACTAGGTTTTATTTTTATTTCTTGATTGAATGGAGCATCTATGATCCTCTATTTTTCCTTCAAAAAGTTATTGGCTTATCCATTTGTTTGATGGCGGACTCTGGAATATTGCAGATGCATAAAATTTTGAGTTAAAAAACTAATGCAGATAGTCCTCAACTTACAACCATTCACTTAGTGATCATTCACAGTTGTAATGGTAGTGAAAAAAGTGATTTATGATTGTTTTCACACTTATGACCATTGCAGCATCCCAAAGGACACCTGATTTCAGAGAAAGCTCCAAGCGCGGATTTCAAAGAGCTGGAGCTGCCAATAGCCAGAAGGCTACGAAACGACCGATTGCTCTCAAAATGGCAGGTCCCGCCTGACAGCTGTCAGGTGGCGTTGAAAACAGCAGTCCCACCCTGCAGATACGAGCCCAGGACTTCACACTGTGTAAAGACTACTGTCTGACCCTCTTTCCAGCTATCTTCTCAAACGCAAATGTAACCAAAAACTCCTATATCAAAGGCTTCAATTCCGAAGTGGAAGAGCTGTCAAAAACATGTCTGACTGAGCAGTAGACGGAGTTGAAAACTGGGGACCATAGGTGAGGAGCCGTGTCCTTAGTTTAAACAACTCAGTCTAAAGAGCAGGCAGACCAGAGTCATCCCACGTCTGGATCCTATCGACACCACTCTGGAGAATTCAGGCGCTTTGCAACTGGTTTATATTTATGAGAGTTGCAATGTCCTTGTTAGCCTTCAAGATTTTCTTCCTTTGCTTTGCATCTTTCGGCTGTCATAAGTAATGGGGGGTGGAGGGGGGATATGGTTATGGGAAGCAAGCTGGAGGTGTTACAAAACAGAACTGTATAAGTTGGGCAGGGGAAGGTTCTTGCTTAGGCTTCTATCCTATGTTATGCGCAGCCGCAACTCTTTATCAAAATATGTCAAGGTCAACGGACAGAGGCCTCATCACCACCTGGAGATGCCCACATGATGATATACACAACTTTTAATTGAACTATTGGGGGTGGGAACGTTGCCATCACTTTGTATATGTGATTTACGCGCTCTTTTTCTCAGATTCAGAATTCTTTTGTTGCTACCACTTGATTTCCAGTAAAAGATATCTTTTCTCTAATTAATGGAGTCTAAGTATTTCTTTCTTGGATTTTGAATGGAGCACCAGCTGACATTCCTGGAGTCACATGATCACAATTTGTGACCTTCACACTTGCCTTCTGACAAGAAAAGTAAATGGGGGAAGCCAGATTCACTTACAACCACGTGATTCACTTAACATCTGCCTTGATTCACTTAACAATTGCAACAAAACTGTTATAAAATGGGACACAACTTGCTTAACAACTGTCTCATTTAGCAACAGAAATTTGAGGCTCAACTGTGATTGTAAGTCAAGGACTACCTGTAATAATAAACCCCCTGATTTTTTTTCATGGGGATATAAAAACAATCATTCAAAACACAAAGCAAGTTAACAATCATGCTATACTTTTAAGAAATCAATGTACAAACCTCTAGGAAAATCAACCTCGATATCAAGATCTGGCTCATATGGGACATCAGGCAAGCTTGTCTGTGTTTCTGTCACAGAATTAAGCAATTCCGTCTCAATTATTACATCTATAATTGAATAAAGACAAATATGTCACCATTCTTTGTGGTATAATTCATGCAATATTCAATAAAGGTGATTTAGAGCCATAAAGCAGCAAAAGCAGGCAAGCATACAAGAATATCTGATATCAATGGGCCTTTATATGTTAAAGTGATCTGTAATATTTAAGGAAAGAAAAAAGTCTATTAATCCAAGAATCAATCACCGAATTTCAAAAGAATGAAAAAAGCAACAAGACTGTTGAAAATTAGATGAAGTGATTTATTCATATATATAAGTTCAAAAACCAGAAATTAACACAATGCTCCCAGGCACCTTGATATACATTATCCTCTTCCCAGATAGTGTTGATGAGATACCAAAACCAAATAAAAATGAGTTTTAGAACTTTAAGATTTTGTTCATTAGACTGAATACCTATATCCATTTTTCTCTCTCTGTCAGTATATGTGTGTGCATTTTGGTAACTGTATTACACAGCTCCTATAATGACATCATGAAATACCGAAGTTTTACAGACCAAATATACTCCCATAAAGAAATCCAAGTTTGTACTAGATATACTTCATATCCAGAAGTATATCCCAAATACAAGAAATTATAATTTAAGGGAGGAAAACATTATAATATCTGAATTTACCTTTGCTAAGAGTGGGAATGTATCCAGCTGCATATCTCTACATACAAGAACAGATCCTTATTGACTTCATCCCTTTAGGATGGAGTGGGTTGCTATTAGTAATGCTGAGTCATTTCTTCCAGAAAAAAAGTGGAAAGGAACAAAATTATCAATACTGTCCTAACTGAGTTTGTTCGGGTTCCAATGGTTGCACAGGTTGTTTTCTGCTAGATTTAAATGTGTTGTGCCATGCGTTTATGAAGGTTGTGTACAAGTCTGCACATGTCTCGCTGCATTTGCACTGCATATATAACACTGAACAATAAAACAGAGCAACGTTATCATTCTATACTTTTCAGGAATATCGGAAAATCTCAGGATTTTCAACAAACTCAACATATATGCACACATTTAAACTCAGGAATACATTAAGACAGAAACTTGCCCACCCCAAGAATAAAACACCCAGACACAAACAGGGCATTGTTGTATGTGCAGTGCAATGCAATGAGATATGTGCAGCAGACCTGTACATTGGGGACTAAACAACCACTTCACAAACGCATGGCACAACACAGGTGAACAAACTCATCAGGATAGGATTCAGCAGTAAATCTGCAACTGAAAGGCAAGAATCACTGTGATGACCCGGAGTGTAACACAAACGTAATAAAATCCAAAACGTAAATCAATGTCCTTTAATGCCTCCAACTTGGCCCCACTGTTCAAGAATTCTCAGTTGGAGATAAAACTTATTCAAGAATAGTCTTCAAAAGAAAGCAATACAGTCCGAACTTAATGAGCAGATAAAGGTGAAATAAAAAACCAAATCAAAATAAAATGAAGGAAATTCCACAACAGACTAGGATAAGTAATTACCAACTTCAAGGAGATAACAAGGCAGTCTGTTGGAAGGACTCCAACCAAGATAACTTTAGCCCAAAATAAAACACGCTTTGCTTCTGGCAATGCTGTGTTTTAACTGTCTCTCTTATATACTATTCTCTCCAGCTGCAACCAATGAGGGAGATCAGGGCCGCTTCCTCACTTGTAAGCCGAATTGTTTCCTTATCCGTTCCTCCCTGCATGTCCTAGGATGAAGAGAGGATGGGCCTGGTTCTTCCTCTGACTGCCCAGCCGGCCTCTGCCCTTCCCCAGCCTCCTCCACAACCTCTGGAGCCACACCTCCACTCCCTGTCGGCTGTTTCTCCTCTCCCTCAGAGTCCAACTCTAACAAGGGCATGACAGTCACTCTTTTGAAGACAGCAAGCAGAGGTGGTATTCAGCAGGTTCTGACCAGTTCTGGAGAACTGGTAGCGGAAATTTTGGATAGTTCGGAGAACCGGCAAATACCACCTCTGACTGGAGATTTTACACTATCCTTCCCCTGCCATGCGTGTAAACAGTAGTAAAAAAAATTGAATCCCACCACTGTCAGCAAGGTTCACATTCTCGACAGAGAACGATCACTGGTTTGAAAAGTGAATCAAGGAGGCTATATATGTTAAAACTGAACATCCCTCCCACAACAGAGGAGTGATACGACTCCATCTCCCTTCTGTTTACAACACAGCCCTTTCAGCAAGAAGGATTTGGAACTTTCCCAAGAAGACTCAACACCCATTTGCACTCTGATTCTGAGGATACTGATAACCCCTCAAGTGGCCTCAATGATTGCAAAAAATATAAATCCTTCCATTCCGCCCCAGGTAGTCAGTCAGAACTAGAGTAACTTCTTGGATTAGAAGCAAAATGTTGTTGGGGGAGGGACATTCATTTTGAGGGAAAGAAGCACTTTTGGAATAATCCACATTCATATAACACTCACTCCATCTATTGATTTACCACAAATATTTCTTAAATATCCATTTCCACGTTGTTCAACTAATGCGTGTGTTTTCATGACATATTCATTTCTCATTTCTGTATAACAATGAGGGCAGAGGCACACTCCTGTATCTTCTTCTGAGGAACATAAACTCCTTAGAAGAAACCACATACTACTCACCACTTTTCTCTTATCCATCTTCCTATCTTTAATAAACATTTTAGTAGGTACTCCAGTTTTTCATTACTATGTGTAACATTTTCATTTTATGTTCTTAAACACACTACCTTGGTCTTTAAGACATTCACTTTCAGACCCATAATCCATTATGCAATTTATCTAACATTTGATATAAATCAATCAATCTCAGTCTGGCGGTTATACAAAAAAGTATGCACAAATTCATATTCCCAACAAACACATTTCTAATGTTAACACAAGTATTCCTTATTCCTTATGTCTTTGTGTATTATACATCTTTGTCTTATATTCTGCACATTGTTGAGTAATTTACTAAGCACTGAATTTATTCTCACCCATGCCATACTTCTATCCTGTACCACTCTTACTCCATTTAGCAACTTGCTTATAACCCTGTATTCATGCTAAACATTCTATAATTTCAGCCTCTTTATCACATGTGTTCTCTAAATCAAACAGAACAATAGTTTCTATTTCTTTTTATACCTAGTTCATATTTTCAACTTGAGTCACTCAAGTTTTAGTTCATTCTACTTTCTTTCATGTATTTCCTTTTCCTGGTATTGCAATTGCAGAAATTGTTGTATACTGTGCTAATTGACTGATGCAAAGATTATACTGTTTTATATAAGTAAATCAAAGATGGACAAAGTATGACAGAAAAACTAATGACATACCTATAGACCACCAATATAGGCAAAACAAAAATTAAAGACATACTTTGGAGCTCTGCAGGTTCTACGTGCTCTTTTTTTTCAGAAATATCTTCTGTTACATTCAATGAGTCCAAAGTCTCTTCAGGACTGGGAGGATTTTTATTTTTTAGTTCTACTATTGCTTCAAGTATCTTCTCACTGTTATCCAGCGTAGTAGGCAGAAAAATTGGAACTGGAACCTAGAATATAAATCATAATATTGTAACTTTGCTAAGCGCCGTTATAAAAAAAAATGCAGAGAAAAACTGGATAAAGCCCTTGTTGCATTTAATGATATTTAATAATATCTGTTATTGCATGCACCTCTGAATTGATGGGATATGATGTCATTTTGGTGTGAAAAGTACCCTCTGAATCCTAGCCTACTTACAATAGCATAAACATGCATGGGTTCAAACATTAGTTATGCTTGTGGCAGATTGGGCCTAATCAGTACTATCTAAGTAAGCAGGAAATGCTACCTCTGGCAAGATGCTTCGGTTGATTGCTGAAATTATAAAAAAATATAATCAAAGTATTGTGAAAGCCTCAATTAACCAAATCTCTGATTGACATTTCTACTAAGTAGCTATAGGCAGATCTATTCATGATTTAGAATGAGAAGTAGAAGAGAAATAATGATATTAACAAATGAAATGAATAGAAGACAGATAGATGTGTTGTGAGTCTATGAAACTTACAGAAAAGGGATTGATATACTGCATATGAATAATGATAGTCTAATCTTGTGGAGTGGTAGATGAAAAATGCAGAGAAGTGAAGATGCAAACTATGAATTAAAGGGCTAATATGTATATCAGAAAATACAAACTGACGCCATCTAGCTTGTTGCAGGCATTTATAGCAATAACAATAGCACTTCAACTTATATATCGCTCCGTAATACTTTCAGAATTTTCTGAGAGATTTACAAATGTCACTTATTGGCCCCAACAATCTGGGTCTTCATTTTACCCACCTCGGAAGTATAGAAGGCTGAATCAACCTTGAACTGGTCAGGATCAAACTGGCTGTGGACAGAGTTAGCCTACAATGCTACCTTCTAACCACTGCACCATCACACCACAGCTCTTATATGAAAATAGGAATCTGTTAGCGTTAGCTGCATATTATGGTCTAATAATGCATAGTGGTAAAGGCAGAGTCAGATATGAATGTTTGGGGGAAAGCCATAAAGGGTATAAGAATTTTGAAAATTGTTTAAATTGTTTAAAGGGTATAAGAATTTTGAAAATGGTTTACAAGAGTAGATGGTACAACTGAAGAAATGTAAAATATAATTGGATGTATTTTTGAGAACATAAACTGGTTTAAAATGAAAATCCCAATTCTGGTATACAATTGTCTCATTTTTAAAACCCGTGTTCTAGTTTGGGTTATCAATAGCAAGACACTTACAGGAGATAAAGGCTCCATGTTACATTTTTTTCTTTTTAATTAATTTTTCCTCTTTAAATCACACACAACAGAAAGATGCTTAGAGTGAGGCTTTAACTGGTCCTCTCCATCTTTTACCAATCTTTTCACAGCAGCTTATTAACAAATTGCTGCATCGAGTTTATAATGACTTGACAATAAACATCTTCACCTAGCCTAGCGTGCAGGCATTTAATGTTCTTCACAAAGCTTTAGCCAATCCCTGATCACCATTTCATCCCTGGGATGATCTTCATGGAGATACCTTTTTAAAAAAAAAAAAGATTCCCTTTTTGTGACCTGGCCCCTCCCCCTTTTGTTCGCTCTGTGTTATGTAGCAAACCTGAAGCCAAGATGAATCACACTAGGATAGGATTAATTCCAGCATCTCCCAAACAAAGAATGCTGCTATGGTGCATTCTGATAGAACCAAGAGAGAGAAAAATGAAATTCAAATATAGACTGAAACCTAGCTTACTGGAACAGGAACCGTTGTAGGAACTGGTACAGTTTGACTATACATATGCATAGGAGCAGGTACATATACAGGTACAGGAACAGGCAAAGGGACATATTCTTTTTTCCAGTCATCATCTACAATAGAAAAACAATTTGTAATGTTACTTGCCACCACTACATACATCTCATAAAGTGATCCAACCGTAATTGTATACTCTGACAGAACGCCATACATAAGAACAGTTCCTTGTATTAAATAAATACCTGTCTGACAAGATTTTGTTTGCATGTGGGGTTTACAGAAGGTAGCTTTTGTCATCGTTAGCGGTTTGCAGAGAACTGCTTTGTTCTTCATTTCTTTATTTGGTGTAGGGGAAGGAGGTGGGGCTAATCCCTGCAGATTAAAAAAAAAGTAAATTTTAGAAAATGTAAATGATAAAATAAACTACATTTCAACTTATTTTTCAGGAGGTAGATTCATTTGAGAAAAAGAATCCATGAAGGAAAGGAGAAAGCTTCTCAAAATCCTTAGTCAACTTTTTTTAAAAAATTAAGTACCTTAATTTATCCTTTTCAGGAAGAGTGATAGTTTTGGGTTCTAAACAAATTAGCTACTTAAAATTATTACAAAAGTGATTATTATGTACTCATTAACATAAATATGTGTTTTATTACTATTTGCAACTGTGCATTTGTATGTTATCTCAGCTATTATATATTTATGATATTTATCACTGAGAGCCATATAATATCAAAAGTATAAATGTACGGTCTTCTCATTGTAACTTATGTCATGTTTACATTATTGAAAATACCCATGAAGAAAACACAACCTGTCATGTCTTGTCATATTTTTTAAATGTACAGAATATGCATCCTAGCAGATGAGGAATTATATGGGTTAAGACAGAAAACAGTATATAATTCTCTCTACAAGCTGTGAGGGATTTTGTTATCCTAGCTATGAATTTCGAATATTTTATGATTTACTTACTGTGTTTTTTGTTCGGGGAGTTTGGCTACTTTGATCTATAAACAGAAGACAACAACCTTAACATAATTTGTAACTTACAATAATTTGTAGATTATAAATACCATAATATTTTATCTTAGTCATGCTAGTTTTATAGATTACTCAATAAAAAGATTAAACAGTAAGCTGTTTTCAAAACAACTAAGTTTGTGCATGTGGGGAAAGTGGCATGCTCACCTTTCTTTTGGAAGAAAAATTGCTAAATTATGTAGCCAGATAGTTATTAATGCTAGCCAATTTCATTTGATATATGTTAATGTAGACCAAGGGTCTTCCAACTTGACAGCTTTAAGACTTGTGGATTTCAACTCCCAGAATTCCTCCTCCAGTCATGTTAGCTCAGGAATTCTGGGAGTTGAAGTCTTAACGTCTTAAACTTGCCAAGTTTGAATACCCTTGATCTAGAGCCGACCTTCAGTAATCCTATCTCCTGGGTTGAAGTAAAGTGTGCCCTGTTATCTGATACTAGAAAAGAGAAGCTTACACAACTTGCCATTTTTTTGAAATGTTAAAAAAAAATAATGTACACAGTTGTTGGTAAGAGGAACATACCATAATGTAAGTTTTCTGGTCCTTTTTCTGTTGTCATATTCGGTTCGTTTTGTTGACAGTAGAAACGCAGAAGGCAATGCTGATCACAAAAGTTCTTCATTTCCCCTCTCCACTGTACTTTCTCTTTAAGAGTTCCTTGAATTTTGCAGCAGTCACACCTTGCAGCCTTAAAAAAAAAAATACTATTAGCTAAATGATTTGGAAAAAGAATTACTGGTACATAAATGCTTTAATCTAATGTTGGTTTATGAAGTTCTCCAAGACTTGAGTAATGCCTTTTGCTCTCTCAGAAGACATAAAATCTGAGAAGAGGCTTCTGGTAGTGTATCTTTATCTAGGAAAATCCTCTCTAATTCTGTAATGCAGACAAACCTAAGCAGCAAAATAAGAACTTAACAAATTCAAAAGGGATTGATACTCTTCTGAACAAAATTAAGTGTACAAGAAAGGTTCCTATGTTTTCATTGATTGACAAGGAAAGCATTGGCAATGCTTGTAGTAAAAAGCCTATATGTTATTGGGCCAAGAGGTATCTTGAGGAGTCAAATGGGTGAGAACATTTTCCCTTATCTAAAACAGCTTACCATCCAAAGCATGTATCATCCCCATATGTTTGACCTTCCAGAAACTGGTAAAAACATTATTCTTAAAATAGAAGTAGCTTTCTCAAGAATAGTGGGACACGTTGCCATTTGAGAAGCTTAGACATCTTTATTCAGAAAGGAAGTATCTCTGCATTGCTTTCTTTTCGCTACCAACTCAAAGATTGATATCCACTTGAATTGAAAGTGGGCAGGAACAATAAAGATGCAGTCATGACCAGAAAAAGACAGAAGTGCAATACAGGCTAGGAGACCTTTAAAAAAAAAAGCAACATCTGGCATGGAACAGATGGCATGGCAAGCACTAGGACAAATCACTGGATTAAAAAGAATGGAGCAAAGAAATTATTTCATTTGTTAATCTCTTCAGAAATGCAAAAGGGCAACACTGAGGTCTATCTAACTTTGCTATTGGGATGTTTCCTTAGCTTAAAATCTGAGCCCATTTTAATACTAGAAAGGGAGGAAAGGGAAAAGTCAGAGAGCAGTGAGGAGGATTATCTCCCATTTTAAGGGGAATCACTGTCCTTTTTTCTAAGCGCTAATTAATATTACTAAGATTTTGCCTTCAATGAATATTTTGCCTTCAATCACAGGAAAATGGGCAAGTTAGGTATAGGCATATACACAATGAGAATTAGACAAGGTATCCTTGATTAATGACCACAATTGAGCCCAAAATTTCCATTCCTAAGCAAGACAGTTGTTAAGTGAGTTGCACCCCATCTCACAACCTTTTTGGCCACAGTTGTTAAGTGGGTCACTGCAGTTGTGATTACACAGTTGCTAAGCAAATCTGGCTTCCCCCATTGACTTTACCGGAAACCAGCTGGGAAGGTCACAAATGGGGATCACATGACTCCAGGACACTGCAACTGTCATTAATACAATGCCAGTTGCCAATCACCCATATTTTGATCATGTGACTAGGGGGTGCTGCAATGGTAATAAGTGTGAAAGCAGGTTATAAACCACTTTTTTTCAATGCTGTTGTAACTTTGAATGGTCCCTAAATGAATTTGAGGACTATCTGTAATGATCTGGCTGAAGTAGGTATGAGAGGAGCCAGAAGTAGCTGCAGAAGGTTATCCCATTGCACGTTTCTGCAGAGCTAAGTCTATTTCCATAGCAATAGACATACTGGGAAGGGTTTCAATGTGAATTCCTATCATGGCTTGGTCAAAATATCTTAATGAACATTCTCTTGTTGGTGCTGTGAGAAGCATAAGAAGAAGAAAACAATTGCTGGAAAAGCAATTAAGTAGTTTTTTTTTTTTAAAAAGCACTGCTTCTAATAGAAGAATAGAAATTAAAAGTGTGTGGGGGTGGAAATGTAAAAAAATTCTTGAATGGATGAAAGGAAATAATTTGTATTTCTTTGGAGCTAAGACAGAAAAATAATAATAATACAAAAACAACTTTCTTGAAAATATCTAATACAAAGCTAGATCACTTTCTTTCCTGGACTTTTACGATAAATGAAGATAGATATCTCTACTATCAAAACAAAACAAACAACAAAAACAAAACAAAAAGCATTTTATACATTGTTTTCAATCAATAGCAAAAACTGAGAAACTGATACATGCAGGAAATAAATTATGCCAAGGACACAAAAAATAACAAAAATCTGATACAGAGAAAATCCCTATGAAATTATGCAAAACACATCCATAAAAGTTACCATTGCAGAAATATTCTAGTTTAATTTACGTCTAGAAAGTCAGGTTCCTATTGTTAGTAAAAGTTTGAACTATAAATATCTAGTTCAACATTCAGCTGAGAAGCACTTGACCATAGTATTCACTTATTTCTTGAAATGTAACGTCAACAGAAATAAATGAACATGGATTGATACAAAAATGTTTGAGATTTGAATATTAATTGTTTATTTAACCAGTATATCGCATCTAATTTTAATAACTGCTTATAAAGAAACACACACACACCAATATTGTGGAAGATATCACTAATAATTTAGATATGTACCGTGTTTCTCCAACAATACGGCCTCCACCAATAGGAAGACCCAGCATGTTTTCTAGGCATAAAATCAAATTAAGCCCCTCCCCCAAATTTAGGCCTAGTTTAAAACATGCAAAATAGGGGAAGGGTGGGGGACTTGCCATTTGGAGTGCCGTTAGAGCTACCACCGCCGTTTGGAGTGCCCTTGGAGCTGCTGCCGCCGTTTGGAGCTGCCTCTGCCGTTTGGAGCCGCCGCCGCCGTTTGGAGCTGCCTCTGCCGTTTGGAGCTGCTGCCGCCGTTTGGAGCCGCCACCGCCGTTTGAAGCTGCCGCTTCCGCGTTTGGAGCACTACCGCTGTTTGGAGCACTACCGCCACTCCAAACACGGCGGCAGCTCCAAACACGAGCGGCAGCTCCAAGCGTGACGGCCGCACTCAAGCGCGGCGGCGCTCCAAGCGGCAGAAGCAGCTCCAAGCACGAAGCGGAGCCACCGCCGCCGTTGGAGCTGCCGCCATCGTTTGGAATGCCGCCGTCACGTTTGGAGCTGCCGCTTCGCGTTTGGAGCTGCCGCCGTGTTTGGAGTGGTGGCGGTGCTTCAAACAGCGGTAGTGCTCCAAATGCGAGCGGCAGCTCAAGCGTGGCGGCGGCACTCCAAACAGCGGCGGCAGCTCCAAACGGCGGTGGTGGCTCCGCTTCCGTGTTTGGAGCTGCCTCTGCCGTTTGGAGTGCCGCCGTCACGTTTGGAGCTGCCGCTTCGCGTTTGGAGCTGCCGCCCGTGTTTGGAGTGGTGGTGGTGCTTCAAACAGCGGTAGTGCTCCAAGCGCGGAAGCGGCAGCTTCAAGCGGCGGCGGCTCCAACGGCAGAGGCAGCTCCAAATGGCAGAGGCAGCTCCAAGCGGCGGCAGCAGCTCCAACGGCACTCCAAACAGCAGCGGAATGGGCAGAAGGGAAAGCAACAGAGGCAGGTGCCAAAGGTCTTGGGTCTGCAGCAAGGTGTTTGGTGGGAGTAGGGAGCTCTCTGCGCTTCGCCATGATTGCCCGTTAGGAGCAGCTGGTGGCGAGGCTGCCAGCGGGCGCTCTAGATGAGGATGAAAGGGGAAAATTAAGTTACCCCGAAAGGCGGCCTAGCCGTTTTTGAGGCTCAAAAATAAGGCCCGGCCTTATGTGAGAAACACGGTACTTAGCAATCATTATAAAAGAGGGTTAAACATTGTAATACCTTATAGTACCAATCTTGAAATTTTCTGCAACACTCTTCACTACAGAAATCTCTTACTACTCCATCAAGTTCCTTGGATGCTCCCTTTTTACAGAGTTGAGAACAATAATTGCAAGTAACACAGCGTAATCCTAACCGTCTTGCAAAATCTTGTTTATATAGCAGCTTGCAACCTGGAAAAAAGGAAGCAGCAGAGATGATTTGTCAAAATTTTGTGCCACCTCAGATCTGGTTTCTTAGTTGGATTTTTTTTTTGCATTTAGTTTCATAGCTTTTACAATGTTGTCTTGCAAAGTGGTGACACCATTTTTGAGAAAGAATTTTAGCCACTCCCCAAGTCAATAATCATCAACCTTTTTGATTTATTATATATGGTTTGCACATTCAACTTTAAGGTCCTTGTTATCTTTAGATTCCATTATAGGTAGTGCTTGAATTTCAACTGGTTGCTTAGTGACCATATGAACTTACAACAGATCTCCCTGGGAGTGCTTACTACCTGGATTCAAAATTTCAATGGCCATTTGAGGTGTCCCTTATTGTGTTTTATGACAGTTTTGCTGAAAACTGGCATTTGCTTCAGTTTTCAGCAAAACTAGCCCATATTGAACCATTGGTTCGCTTAATGGCGATGGCATTCACTTAACAACTGCGCGCAAAAAAATATGATAAAATCAGTAAGTCACAAGCCTGCCTGTTATAGTCATTACTCAAGGACTGCCTATACTATATTTATATACTCACTTATATCCAGGTTAAAAAGTAAAAAGTGTATTGTATACTTTCAGGTATATATTTATTTTGAGGCCCTGTAAAAAGCTATTTGGCTCTAAATGAACACCAGTGTAAACTAATTCTAGCACTGTTATTACAAGAAACAAAATATTGTAGTATTTTTCATGTACAAATAGTTCTATTGTTTCCAATGAGGTCAGTCTTTTTTTTTACACTGAATCTACTGATGATAAAGCAAAAGAGGAAAAATACCCACTCAACTGGAATTGGAAAAAACAGAATTTTCTGAGCAGTATATAATCTACCCTGCTTTGAAATAAGAGCTCAAGGAAATCTCATTCACTCATTGCATTGTAATGCAGGAATATAAGGTGATAAAATAGTCCAAGAGCAGCGTAGAATATATGAACTATTAAATTACTATATACAGCCCCAGATCCAACAGAAAGCAGAAATAATGGGCAGCAACATGAGGTTGCTGCAAATTATGTGCAAAATCTGATGTTTTACAATGCAAATGCTCATTTCTGCTTTGGACCATACCAACATAGCTTTTGCAAATGGGGTTCGCTGATTTCCCATAAACTACGCTTACTTCAGGCAGTTATAATTGTTTATAAATAATGGTTTTGTAATCCATCTAAGCTACTTTTCCTGTCATTGCCATGGCCCTGTGCATGTCAGTGTAGGGCATGCTCCAGTATGTTTCTGTTGCCTATAATGGTGACTACATTAAAATACCATATGAAAACTAAATACGGATTAGGAAGTCACTTCATTATGAGTATACAGATAATAGAATCATAGGTTTGGAAGGAACCTCAGAGGTCTTGTAGTCCAATTCCCTGCTCAAAGCAGAAGACTTTATACCACCCCAGTCAAATGATTATCCAACCTATTTTTGAAAACCTACAGCGATGAAGCACCCACAACTCCAGAAGGCAAGCTAGTCCATTGATTAATTGTTCTCATTGACAGAAAAGTTCTCCTTATTTCTGATTGGATCACCTATTACGTCTTGTCCTGCCCTCTGGTGTTTTGGAGAATAAATCAATCCCCTCTTTTTTGTGACAGTGCATCAAATACTGGAATACAGTTATCATGTCCCCCCACCCAATTTTCCTCTTCATTAGCAATAGCACTTAGACTTATATACCTCTACACAATACTTTACAGCACTCTCTTAGACTAGCTTGCTCAATGGTTCATCATACAACTCATCTTTATCACTCTACTCTGCATATTATCTAGGATCTCCATTTCTTTTTAGTATCCTGGTGACCAGAAATGTACATAGTATTCCAGTGTGGCCTCATCAGTGCATGAGGAAACAGTTGACAAACATTGACTTCAATTTAAAGTAAATGACATTTCATCCTTTACACATGAACTGGACTCCAGACACTTACTTGCTAATATTGCTGGATCCTTGTGGTTATGGAATAGGTTGAGACAGTCTGAGATAGTTTCTATTTTAAATAATCTGTTTTGTCATTATTAATTTTTGGTTTTACTTTACACTGGGTTTTATGTTTTATTATTGTATGTTGCCATTGAGGTGCATGATTCACCAATATAGAAGTTTAATAAATAATTCTGCACAACTCATTTTTTGTTTGTTTCCTTATTATACTTCTACATGGCCATACTGGCAATCATATATTCAACATACCTTCACTACAGAATGGTCTCTTGATACCAGAAAATTTTACCGTTTCATGCAAAGTCTTCTCCTCTTGACAGTATTCACAGTATGTTACTATACAATGTAGCTTCTTATAGTCATCAGAACAAATTCTGCTGCAAAACTGGTACACTTTGTTCTAGTTAAAGAAATAGAAATACCACAGTAGACAATCTGGTAAGTAACAAGGCTTCAAATGTAATGCAGATTTTACATAAATAAATAGCAAAATTGTAGAGAATAAGGAAGATGACCCAGACAAGACTGTTACCATGATCTTGTGATAAGATTTATGTCAGCTCACCAAGTCGGCCAAAAAGGACTCCACAGAAAGGCTATGACTATTTTTTATTGAGAGTTGTTAGATCAAGAGAACTTTGCAAGGTTGGAGGTGCCTTTCTGGGCTGCTTCTGCATAGTTTTTGCTTGTTTTTCTCTTCATTGCTTTGATAATGGATCTAACTTATATCCATCATGTTCGTCTTCCTTACTCTCAATGAAAAAAGTTCATTTTACCCAAAGAAAAGAATTAGTTATTAACCCGTAACTGTTACATTTTGACAGGTCATCTGTGAATTCACAGAAATAGACTCTATACCCGTGATGGCAAAACTATGGCACGTGTGCCAGAGGTGGCACGCAGAGCTCTCTCTGTGGGGACGCACATCCCCCGTGCATGCGCCTCCCACCAGCCAGCTGGTCTTTGGGTCTTTGCCACGCATGCGAGGGTGGGTGCAAGTGGCACGGGGCGCATGTGCGGTGGGCAAGGGGGCAAGGCGCATGCGTGAAAAATGTGTGCACATGCACGGGGGGTGGTGCATGTGTGGGGGACGCGCACTCATTGCACTTTGGGGGTTTGCGCGCTCTTTGAGCACTCAGTGCTGAAAAGATTAGCCATCACTGCTCTATACCTATGTTGAATAAGTTCAGAACCTTACAGAGCTTAAGAACTTTGCTGAGAATCTGTTTCTCTGCCTATAATATATATTCCTGATTGTAGCTTGTTTATTGTTCAGATTCCTGAGTCTGGCAACCAAGTGCAAAACAAAGCAAAATAAAGCTGCAGGACAAGGGAGGAAAGATGGAGAATGGGAAGCAAAGAAATATAGACACCAGTGAATAACCATTTCAGAAAAGGAGGGAATAGTAGTAGATGGGAACTTTCAGGCAGCAATGGATAATAAAACCATTCTATTGAAGGCTTCTAGAAACTTCCTGGCGTTTTTTTAACTTGGCTTGGACTAGGATGGTCACATTTTCCCAACTGAAACTATGGTTAAATCGGTCTATATGTTGTGAAATTAAAGATTTTTTTTCATTTTGTCTTCTAACTGTAAGTTGGTGTTCATGGATGCGTTAGTAAACTGCATTCCTTACTAGCACTGATGATGTTACCTACCGTATTTGCCGGCGTATAAGACGACTTTTTTGCCCTGAAAAAGATGCCTCCAATTGGGGGGGTCGTCTTATATGCCGGGTCGTCTTATACGCCGGCAAATAGTAATTGGGAAGCACTGCGGCTGCCCGCGGCTGAGGCACTTTTGCGCACCGTGGAAACGAATCCCGTGAAGCCGAAAGGAGCAGCCAGCCTTCTCCCAGCTCCCAAGGAAACGAGGCTTGCACCGCCCGGGCTCCGCTGAGGTATCCGGCTGGGGCTGTCAGGAGTTGTTACCGCTGGCGCGGCTCCGCGCGGCTCCAGTCCCGCGTTGCCTCGGGAAGGGAAAGGCAAAAGCCGCGGCTCTTCCTTTTTGCCTTTCCCGAGGCAACGCAGGACTGGAGCCGCGCCAGCAGTAACAACTCCTGACAGCCCCAGCCGGATACCTCAGCGGAGCCCGGGCGGTGCGAGCCTCGCTTCCTTGGGAGCTGGGAGAAGGCTGGCTGCTCCTTTCGGCTTCATGGGATTCGCTTTCCACGGTAGACAAAAGTGCCTCAAAAAAAAAAAAAAGTGCAAAAGTGGAAGGCGTGCGGAAGAGGGGGCGAGTATATAACAAACTATATTTTGAGTGGAAATGTTGGGGGGTCGTCTTATACGCCGGGTCGTCTTATACGCCGGCATATACGGTAGTTTGGGTAATGAAACATCAGCAAGAAAACAAGTAAGCTCAGAGAGCACCAAGGACCCTCATGTTAAACAAGGTGTCTAACAGCCAACTTTAAAATTGATTTTGTCTATCATGCTGAACAAACTATCCCATCAAATGAAATGATTTTGATTTTGTCTTCAGTTCTTCTATCAGACAACACAAACCAGGGCATGAAGCATTAATAGTCAGTGCTTCACGCCACAGGCACTGCAGTGTGCCTAATTATATTGATTTTTTTTCTGGTTTATACCAGTGGCTTCTGAACCAAAGGTCTGTGCTAACAACCTACTATTATCTGGCAAACGGGTGAAGAAAAACATCTTTTCCCAAAGGAAATGGTGATATTTGTGCAAACTTGTTAATTAAAGGTCCTCAAAGTAAGGATTCTTCTATTATTTATTCACCAAGTCGAATGCTGCCACATAGGCTAAACATGTCTACTGTGATGGAATTAAAAGGGGATTCTGGAACAGGAGAGACGATTGTTTGTCATCAAATTCTCAACATGCTACATAGGAGTACAGTAGCAACTGAATAAGAGTACCTGAGTCCAAAGACAAGTACCCTAGCATATCCAGAAACACCACTGTCAAGTCATAATCAAAGTTGCTAATTACATCTAAGATCTTGGACACTGTCTTTCATGTGGTAAATTAAATGCCTTTAGTTCTTGTTCACAAAGGATCCCCAGGAAGCAATGGGATCCGCCTGGCAGTAATTGCAAAATTCTACAAAATGGTTGTCTCCTTGAATAATAGGCGATGTTTTTTCCTGTTTGATGAGGAAAGTTTACTATTGCTTTTATGAACATTAGCAACAACATCTGCTTTATCAACTAACATCAGGATCCAGATGATTCTCAAGTATACTTTGCTACTCTGGATCGTACCAGAACTGCTATTGTAAACTTGAACCAGTGCCTGGTATCCATCAAGCCTCTAGACAATACAAAATAAGCCCAAAATAAATCTCTCCAAAATTGAGGTGCTCTTCATCAGTAAATATCAAAAATATCATTCCCAGCAGTTATTTTGGACCAAGTTCTGTTTTCTTTGAAGCATTGGTGTATGACTTTTTTTAAAAAAGACCTGTATGATGTAGTAAGCACATCAAGCGTTGCCTTGGCAGAATGAACCTATCCTATCTGATGAGAAAAAGCTTTGAAAGTCCTGTTAGAAAACTATCCTCTAAATGAAGAACGATAAGGAGAACATCAGTAAGATGACAGACATTCACTGTAGCTCTGTACTTTAGAACATTGTATCTCCAGATTTCATAAAGCATCCTCTTTTGCATTTTTTAGAAGATCATCACTTTGATAAGGTTATATTTAACTTGACCTTCCATTACCCATCTTCAGGAGTTTGATTTGATATTATTGTTGTTGATATGTTTGATTTATTTCTATTGACGGCAGTGTGATTTTGATGTGTTACAACTCAAGAAAGAAAGAAAGAAAGAAAGAAAGAAAGAAAGAAAGAAAGAAAGAAAGAAAGAAAGAAAGAAAGAAAGAAAGAAAGAAAGAAAGAAAGAAAGGCCACTGCTTTGGTATGAAACAGAAACTGAAAGTTGAATGAAGAGACATGCCTAGGGAAAGCACTAGAAGTAAAGGAACAGGTTATTTTTTATGGCTGGATTAGTCCTGATGGATTGGAAAGACCCATAAACCCCTGTAAATTAATAATCCTGGTTGGTTCTGTGACCTGAGGATCTAATCAGACTAGAGGCAGCTACAAGAAAGAGAAGAATAGGAAACAGTCAGTGCATTAATTAATACAACCATGGCTAAAGTATGAAATATTAAAAAATGAAGCATATTGTGTACAATCAATTAATTTGCATGCACTTAAAAAAGATCATGGTATCATTTACTTACTTCCCATTCCAGTACTTCAGGTTTTGAACAGAAAGTATTTTTACAATAATTGCATTTCAACTGAATATCACTTGGAGCCACAAACTGGCCATTGGTTGAAGACGGTACATTAAGAGTCTGAAAAAAAAAATGTTTTAAGATACACTATTTATTCCAGGACAACAACATAGCAAATTGCTATTACTTAAGAATTAATTTGTTAATTTCTTTGCCCATTTCATTACTCTAAAAAGGATAATCCACTGAATTTCTACAAATTCAAAGCCAAAAATTTAAATTTCAAACAATGGGAGTCAGAGAGATGACAGATAAACACGAACAAATATTAATGTAAGCTCAACGGAAAAACGCTGTATATAAGAAGCTGAGGAGAATAAAAGTATTTGTCTGAGAGAGCAGAATTAATTAACATAGGGGGAGCCAGAACAGCAACTATTGCCAAGAGAATGTGCATTATATATAAAGGAAGATGAGACAGGAATTACGCTACACTGAAATATGAAATACAGAGAACGATTCTTCAATATATAACCTATATTTTGCCTGATTCTTTTCTTTTAAACCAAATTCATTCCTCATAATTTTTGGTATCATACAAACATACATACACATACATTTACCAAGTACTACCAAAACTACATTTTATTTTTTTACTTGAAACATGATTGATCACTGCACTCATGCCACAGTTTAAAATAATAATAATTTAAAAGACGTAACATAATTTATTCACATACTAACATTATAGTGTGAGCTTAATCATTCATGTCCAGATACATAGAATTGTATATAGGTGGACAAAAATGCCGAAGGCTGACTGACACTGCAATGAACCATAATAATGATAATAAAGGACTTGATAGGTTGATAAAAAGGCCAATCCAGTCTAAACATCTAACTGTGCGAAAAAACTAATAATAATTTTAGCTACATAGCATGTTCAATATATAAGAAAAAGCTAACTCAAGATATAGGAAATGAACAAATTAAGATTCTGTTTAAAAATAAGAAATCAGAAGTTTCAACTAAACTTAACAAACAAAAGCACCCACCAAATCCCCCATTGCCCATTTGCCAAAGCTAACTTTGTATGACTCAGACTCTGATTGCAATTCATTAGTTTTTATATAGTCAGCATTTTAAAAATCTTGGGAAAAGTGGGGCGAAAAGAGACAAGCAACAGCACAGCGAATAGATTCAACTAGAGCGGGAATGGGAGAACCACTGAAAGATCAGAAGGTCCAGGATGATGACAGATCTTCCTGGAGAAAATCTATACAATCACCAAGAATTCATACCAATTTGATGGCATGCAATTCATCATTCAATATATAGCTAAAATCACCAGCAAAAATATTGTTGTGCTTGTGTTTCAAGTATAATTTTAATAATCCAATTTCTTATTAATTGGGTCTGTGTAAAGCAAAAGTGAGATACAATGAAAAATAGTAGAAGTATCTTTGGAACCATCAGACTATGTATCTTATAGTTTTCTTAATCTTTTCAAAAGCAACAGCATAATTAACTTAATTCTTTCACTCATTTTCCTTGTTTGCAGCCCAAATCAAAAGAATCTAGGCTGCTGATAATCTCAAATATAAAATGATTTTTAATCTTCAAAAAGATTTATGTAAAAATAAAAAGGGCCAAACTGATAAAATCAAAAGAAATATAAACACCAAGCAGCTGAAAATGTTGAATTACAACACAACTTTTCCTGTACTAGACAAACAGGTATTTTCGAATAAATTTTTGAAAGCTTGACAGAAAGCTGAATTTTTGTATGAAGTGAGTTACAAGAATGTGGGTAACTACAGAAAACACTTTCTGGGGTCCTGTTAGATGACAATTTTATGGTGATAGGACCTGGAAGAACCTGACCACATTTGATCTGATTAAGTGGATAAATAAATACAGAAGATATTAATTCAGATAATCAAGTCTGGAACAATATAAAACCATAGAGGTTACAATCAGCATCTAGAAATGCACCCAGGTTGCAAACAATGCTTCAAAAAGAGGGGGGCATCCAAATCTATCAGAACTCAATCATGTCCAAGCTGCTGATCTTGTGTAAGCTACTGATTTTTGTCCCAACTGCAGTTTCCTAATGTTACACTAGTCCAAGCAGGAGGTGACTAGGACATGAGTGACTGGTTCAGAAATGGTTGCAAGTTGCACAATACTTATAACTGTGCAAGACCCCTCCTGGCCATAACGTCACCTACTTTTCAGACAAAAGCTGTGAGCCTGTAAGAACACCCAAATTGCAGACTGATGGAGTACAAGTCTGTTCAGAGTCAGGAATAAAATTTCCCTGGAATCATTAGGTCCACATTCCCAAGATCTCTGCCTTGGAAGGATTCAGTCAGTGCCTGTTCCTCTCCATCCTGATCTTTCAAATATTATATAAGGACTTCCACCTCATCATATATTATATTATATATAATATTGATAATAACAAATATTGTGCTTATCCATCTTACTTTATCTGTGCATTTTCAATTTGCGATCAGCAAGAATCTTTTACTGAAAAGATTGCCTGCCTTTCCACCTTATAAAATTAACTATTACAGGCCACTTGCAACCAATGCAAGGTAGTCTTGCAACCAATGCAAGGTAGTCTCAATACAGGTAGTCCTTGACTTATAACCATCCGTTTAACAACTGTTCAAAGTTATGAACTGGAAAAAGTATCTTACAACAGCTCCTTGCAGCGCTTACAACAGCTCCTTGCAGGGACATTGCAATGTCCCTGTGGTCATGAGCTAAAATCTGGACACTTGGTATGCATTTACGATGGTTACATGGTCACATAAATACTATTTGTGACATTCCCAGGGGGCTTCTGACAAAGTCAATGAGGGAGGCCAGGTTTGCTTAATTGCGGCAAAAAAGGGATTTTAAAAAAGGTAAACATTTACCTTTTACTGAAAGACCACACTGCTTAAAAACAAAAATGTGGGTTCCACTTATGTTGTAGGTCAGTGTTGGCGAACCTTTTCGGCACCAAGTGCCGAAATGGGAGTGTGCAGGCGCACAGGGGAGCACCTAAACCAGAAGAGCAGTTCCCTGGCGCGCATGAGGGAGCACTGAAAACTGGAAACTCTCCGGCATGCGCGTGCAAAGACCAGCTGGCTGATGCACATGTGCACGTTAGAAACCGGAAGCTCAGGTTCCGGTGTGCACATGGACGCCGGGGAGCTGCTCTTCCGGTTTCCAGCACTCCCACGCATGCCATAGGTTCGCCATCATGGTTGTAGTCAAGGTCTATTTGTATTTCTCCATATTTGCATTTGAAACAATATTATCACATACAAATATGCAAGCTTGTAACCACAATATCCTGTTTCTATGTTAATCAAAATAGCCAACAATGCTGCTACAAAAAAGCTAGAATTATGTCAATTCTAGTATACTACTGGGAGCTTAAGAAATTAATCTACCATAGGTCTCTAGAAATAGAGTGAAATTTAGGCTAGAAATATACACATAAAATAAGTGAGAAATAGCCCAAAAGAGCACAACTGCTTTATGCCTTATTTTCTTCAGTTTGTCCAAAGAAGGTACTTATGATTGAGATAAAACAGCATTAGTTGAAAAGGAATTATAAATTACAGGTATAAGGGAATTGCAGGTTAAATTATTCTAGCTATTTCAAGATACAGGACTGCCAATATAATTTAATCCAAAAAACCCCCACCAAAGAGCAAAAATGTAGTGGATCTAAAATTTCACTTAATGAAACTTTCATCTTAAATAGTGTGAGGGTGATCTATGAATATATGTTCAGGTAAAAACTGGTTGCAATAAATCTAAATCAAATGTGGAAATGAAATCAAGAATCACTTTCATGCTTAATTGTTAAAGCTTCCAATAAAATCAGCCATAACTAAAACGTTTTAAGATCTGCTGGTTCTTCTACAAAAGATGCCCGGATCTTTCTAATGCTTAACAGAAATTAATTTTTACTAGCATGCACCTATCACCAATTAAAATGTTAGCCCACAATGGAATATTTCTATTCTGTTTTCTATATATCTATTATATTTCCATTTTATTTATACAAAGCTAAGTTGGCAAAAATACATCAAAATTAAATTTGCTTATATCAGATCTAGACAAAACTATCATGATTTATATGTTCAAATAAAAAAACCGCTTGAATTTATGCTCCAGGAAGTTGGTGCAAACTTTTAAGAAGCTGCAGTTTTATCTATCCTCAAAACACATTCATTTTTATCTATTATTGAATTAATATTCTGCCTTTTTCCCCCTTCCCCATTTTTTTGGTTCTTTCCCAGACTTTATTTTACAACTGAAGTAATGTATAATGCTAGGAGTAATGCAGCACGGCAGAGTGGTTAAAGTGTTGAATTAGAGGCAGGGAGAGACAAATTCTAAACTGCCACCAGCCATGGAAGATCACAGGGTGACTACAGGCAACCTATCTACCTTGGTCACTATGTAGAAAAAATAGGAGAGAAGATAGATATTGCTTTGAGCTGCTGAATAAAAGGTGTAGTATAAATCTAATACAGAAAGGCCTTCAGAACTCTAACACAAATGCAGTATAAATGCATGACAATCTTATTGTATATTTGCATCTGATCATCTTAAAATATTAGCTATTTGACAATCAATGTACTTAAAACCATTTAAGTTTTCTGTTTAGTACAATGTAATCCCTGAAAGGAATAGGATTTGTCAGTAAGCTAATGTTGTTATTTTAGCAGTAGAAGGAACTCAAAAATCAAAGTTTCTTTTTCACTGGCATAAGGAATGAATTAATTTTTTACTTCTTCCCCAAACCAGAAAATCCTGTAGTAATTATAAAATAGCTGGATATACAGTATTCAAGTACTCATTTACCCATGTGCTAAATTATCGTTAAAAAAAAAAAAAGGAAGCAAATGAAAATGTCAAATATCAGCCAACTTGATTCAAACAACTTGAAGAAGAAAGCACTAACAATAGTCCATGAATTTTGGAAATCACTTTCTTATATATACACTATGCCGATAATAGCCAAGCGTTAACAAGGTCTTTATTGGTAAGTCATAAACACAAAGAATTTTATTTGTGGTTTCACAGTAATATTAGCCTACTAAGAATACCTAATAGGATATATGCACAGAAATACATATCCAGGGAAGAAGAGATTGAACACAACAGCTAACCTGAAATTTAGCTACACAACTGGAACTGCAAAAGTTGTACAGTATTCCATCAGGCATTGTGGCTTGATACTGAGGTAAAGAGTTTCGTTTACAAAATTGGCAAACAATTTCCAAACCTAAAAGAAAAATGTAGTATACAAAAAATAAATGCAAATTTCCAGGTTATAAATGACAAGCTAGCATTTATTAAAAGTTCAGCAATGGCTGAGGCATGAACAATCATTTATTCCTACACAAGCAGCCTTTTTAGGAGTAAAACAACTTCTAGTTATGCACACTTTCCTAGATAGGGCAATAAAAAACCTATAATTAATGAACAAGTTTTTGATGACCAAAATCAGTGGGAATGGTATGTGTCGCCTAGACCTTCCAATAAATGTTGTACAAAATTTTTCAGTATGTTACATTTTATTAATTTTAAATACAACACACACACACACACACACACACACACACACACACTTTGTTTCACTTGACTTTGTAGAGTTTAAGAGTTTTTCTATAAATTCACACTATTTATGGTTACCTAATCTACATACCTACCTACCAGACTATCTGGTTAAACACTATATGTACAAATTAAGTCTATATTAAAAAGTACAAATTAGATAAATGATGCAACTGTATTATTTTTTAGTAAAACACACCCTTAAATATTGTACTACCGATATTTCTGGCCAATGCACAGTAACATTAAATATCAGAATGCTAAAATACATTCAAACCAAGAGTGGAATCACCATTAACAGTCTGAAAAATCTATAGCTGGCTGAAAAACATGAGCTCAAATTTTAAAACTTCATGTTTTAATTATATTAATTTTTTTATTTAACTGATATGAGTCATATTCTAATAATCTCAATATAATGTGGACATCAAATATCCTCTCAAGAAGAAAACCAGATAGAAGCAACAAGTGAAACAGAATTTCTCTATTTTGGAAAGGTATTTTATCTGTTGAGAAAGACACACCACCCCTTTCACTTACTTTGTGGTTTTGCATATTTTGATTTGTGTGTGTTCATGCATGTGGTTGAGCAGTATGGCTCCATATGTCCATTAGTTCCTATGCACTGTGTCATGTCAAAAAACTTGCACTGAGTTGTGCAACCAGTACAAGCGGTTAATTTGCCATATTTCTAAAAAGCAAATAAAAAAACAAAACAAAAGCAATAATTATATTAATTATAACTGATTTAATCTCATTCAACAAGCATGCAGGAATGTATGTATTGTTTCCCAATGCCACTTATTTGCTAAACTTTCTATCAACATACATCGGAGTGTTATTCATACACACGTAATAAAATTGAAACATACAAGGGGTGGGGAGCACATCACACTCACATCCAGGCCTGCTGCACCTCAATGCCCAAGCATGATGTGACAAAACATATTGACACATATGCATGGCTACTGTAGGTTTAAATTTAAGATACTTAAGTTTGTATGGCAGAGGTGGTATTCAGCAAGTTCTGATCAGTTCTGGAGAACCGGTAGCAGAAATTTTGAGTAGTTTGGAAAACCAGCAAATATAACCTCAAGTCCCACCCCCATCTATTCTCTGCCTCCCGAGTCCCAGCTGATCAGCTGGTTCTTCTTTTGTTGCCCTGCACAGGACAACGGAGCTGGAAAATAGGTTAGTGGGGTGGGGAGGGAATGGGATTTTGCAGTAACCTTCCCCTGCCACGCCCACCAAGTTACGCTCATCAAGCCACACCACACCCACCAAGCCACACTCACAGAAACGGTAGTAAAAAATGTTGAATGCCACCGTTGTATGGATATTTTGGTATCCCCCGACTGTGAACTACTCTATAACTGAGTTCTTAATAATGGGATGCAGTGGGCAGCCTTGAAAAGAACTATCTGTTTCGATGTTGGGAAAAGGAGAGCGGAAGCATTCTAATATGTGAAAATAATAATAATGAAGTATGACAGCCATAAAGTCCAAGTTATATTTGAAAGCATGAAATTTAACTTGTTTAATATCATTTTGAAACTGAGTTTTAATGGTATCTAGAAATTTAACTCTGAATATTCTGAGTGCTCATTTTCTTACCTCAAAGAAAGAAGACACCCAGATTTGTTTTTCTCAGCTAGAGAAACTCCAAAATCAGTTATGGTTGCAACCAAATGGTACCTGCTTTCAGCATCAGCTTTGTTACTAAGTCACTAAGTCTATTATTTCAGTTTATTCAATATTGCTCAGCAAAAACCACTAAGCATCTTGACAAAGAGCTCTGGATGCTGCTTAAACAACTTCATGAAGAAACAAAAACCACTCAGAAAAAAAGATGGTTGGATAATATTAAAGTTACTTGATTAGAAGGGTAAGTAAGTTCCTCTCCCTCTAAAATATTTATGAATGTGAATAGAGGGGTTGGGGAGTTCTTTATGCTGCTGAAAACAAATACATGCAGGGAAATACAGATGGCTGCAGTGCAGATGGAGTTGCTTCAAGGTGTGGATGCTTTTGAAGTACAGATTCTGCTTGAAGATAAGCAGTTACTTGTGAAGTGCTGAATGTTTGATGAATTTAACTTAGTTGACTTTCTCCACCTCTTTACCTCCCATTATATTTTTCCTTTTTGCTATTTTTCCTTGAACAAAAGCAAGAAATGTTTACATGTAGAGTAAGCAGAGAGCAGTGACTCTCTTTAAATACAAAAGAAATTGATAGCCATAGGCACATGGAATCAATTAATAAATTTTAAAATTTGGACACATTTTATATGCAGTTCACTTTAATGGGTAGTAATTAATTACATCAATATAAAATTACTTTTTTTATCCTAACCTGCATAATGGACATATGTATATATGCATGCCCGCAAACACACACAAACTTGCATACAGAGATTCATAGGATTTGTTTCAGCTGGAACCAGCAATGTTACATCAAGGAGGTGGAAAAGGTGGGCATTGGACATTGAAATTCCTGCTGTTTTAAAATTACTTTCATAATTAAAATGATCAAATAATAATAAAAAAATCACATTATTAAGAATCTTGAAGATGACTTCCCTGTTATGCTCCCTTCAGGTATGTTAAATTATACTTCCATCAATCTCAATACAGGAGAAAGTAGTTTTAAAGAAAAATCCCCAATATTGACATACTAAAAATACATTCCAATATTAGGACTATCGGACATTACATTGCTTATATAGCACACAAAAGAAATTAATTCTATCAAGTGGAACTATAACTATAGGGTTATTTGGAAAGGGTGTTTAAGAATATGTCTGAAAACTTCGATATAGATAACAGACAAAAGGAGGTTTCAGAAAAATAACAGGAAACAATTTCCTCAATAGTCAATGTAAGATAATGGTTAAACTGTTGGCCTATGAATGGGGAGATCTAGGTCCATTCTCAGCATCAAAGCTCTGAGTGTCTTTGGCCAGCCATTTAGGCTCAACCCAACTTACCTTTCAGGATTATTATTGTGAGGAGAAATAGGTGGGTATACTATCTCAAGCTTCTGAATAAAAGGTAGAGTTGATTAACAGGAATCTAATTAAGAAAATACATTATGGAAAGGCCAGGGCTTGCATTGCTTTATTCTTCTTTAAATACTATTACACTGTCTGTTTTATGACTTCAAGTTTCCAAGACTCTATTTAATCTGTTTATAAAAATCAATTCATTTTGCTTTAAGATTAGCTTGTTTTCTGAGCACGGTTTTTGGTTAATAAAAAATTTAGCTAAGGGTATCTATAATGTAACTGCATGCCTGTGACAGTCTAATAAAAGCCTTCATTGGCAGACGATATACCAAAACAGACTGATTTACAAAGAGTGTCTTAAAAGAGGTCTAACGATTTTTAACAAAGTAAAACCTAGGTAAGGAATAGTATTTTATGAATTAAAAACTGATAAACCTGTATTTCCAGATATTCTTCGGATCTTTTTGTATGGTTGAAATTTCTGCATTCACTGTGTAATGAAATTCAACCTATCAATACATTGGGAAACTTTTTTGAGGGGGGAAGGACAGGTATATATCAAATATAAAAAGAAGATTCACTTGTCTGTGGTCTTTCATGCTGTATAAACCCAACTGACTATATAGTTTAATTGACAAAGCAGAATATAACTTGGCATAGCCTTCCTCAATTTTGTATAAGTATTGATTCATGCTGGCTGGGGATGTACTTCAAAACATCTAGGGTGAAACAGATTGGGAAAGATTGGCTTGCATGTTATGAGAATACAGCCAAGGAACGAAGGGTTGTTTTTTCAAAGTGCTTTTGAACCAGTCTTTTCTATCTCTGTGATACAAGAGTAAAATTTTATATCTTAGGATCTGCAAAGCAAAATGGAAAACCCTATTTGCAAACGTGGATGATGTAAGAATGATAGAATTTAGTCACCACAGGGTTGAAACAACTGAACAGCAAAATCTTGGGATTTAGTCTTCATCGTAACTTCTTTATTTTACCAAGTTCTGTATCTGTGCTGAAAAGGCACAGTGGAGATATTCAGTGGGAAGTAAAACTTCACCGTTTATTTCCTAAATAGTATTACTCTCCTCTTTTCAGCCACATGATTGGAGCATTTGATATGTTTTTTTTTTTCTGAGAACAACTTAGGCTACTTAAAATATTTTTGTCATTGTGTTTCTGGGAGTGAAAATTCAAAGGACTTGCCTTTAAACGTAGCTGTTCTGTCAGATCATTGGCTTTCAAAACACCATTTTGTATATGTATACACAGTGAAAGTAAACCAATCCGCTTTCTCATATCCCGCATTTTTTATTGAGCAAGGGATGTAAGATAAAGACTTAGCATTTTTGCGGGAAAAGGTACTGCTGTTAGCTCTTTGGGTGGTTCTGAAGCCATTGTTTCTGTAGTCTTCGTATAGTCTATACTTCTGTTAACAGTTAATAGTTCACCTTCCGTTCTGTTAATAGTTCACCTTCCAAATTAGATTACAGGTAGTCCTTGACTAATAGCAGTTTGTTTAATGACTGTTGAAGTTACAATAGCACTGAAAAGGTAACTATGACTTATGAAGATGTTTTGTAAAGATGATTTTTCATGCTTATGACTGTTGCAGAATCCCCTGGTTCATATTTATGATGGTTGTAGTGTCCTGGGGTTATGTGATCAGCTTTTGCGAACTTCTGAAAGCAAAGTCAATGGGTAGGCCAGATTTACATAACATCCATGTTACTAACTTAACAACTGCAATGATTCACTTAACAACTGTGGCAAGAAAGGTTGTAAAATGGGCAAAATCACTTAATGTGTTAGCAATATAAAATTTGGGCTCAATTGTGGTTGTAAGTTGAGGACTATTTGTACTAAGCATTAACCAAACTTTAAAAACTAATTCAGTATTGAAATCTCCAGAGATTGTTGAGAAACTACCAATGGTTAATTTGACCTCCTCTGCTTTAGGATCACCAATGTTGATCCAGTTTGCAAGATCATGTATTTACTCATTCAGATCTGAGAACTTTGAAATTGTTCGTAAGATCAGCAACAAACTGTTTACGTAGTCAACAGTTTTTTTACATGGACTGTAATGAGTGTTCTACACTGATTTTTTCAAGCTGAATTTTAAAGAAATCAGTTCTTTTCTATCAGGTTTAGTTTTCTTGTGACCCCATTTTCATTATTCTGTCCAATTAGAGACATTATGGTACTATAGTGTTAACTACTGTATATTTATACAAATCATTGTACAACATCTAGTTATTATACTCCAGCGTAAATAATCTCAAGGCAAAGGCAGACAACTTGGAGAGAACAGCCTATTGTGCAGGTTGAGCCACGTTTGGGCATGTCTAGACATGAGCCCAATCTCTCTAGCCAGAGAGCAGTTTCTTATCAGTCTGGTGCCAGAGCTCAGTGAAACAACTTAAATGTTTGTCTTCTGTAGTCAAGTTAAATATGATGTAAATCATGTAATACTTTCTGTTATGTATAGTTAGTTACTATATAAATCTCAGAAATTAAGCCTTCATTACTCATCCAAAAAACTCACAAAACCTATGAATTTTGGTTATAAAGCAGGCGACCAAGCTAAAAACTGGGTGCCAGACTGGATGACATGTTAAATTTCTAGCAGGATGGTTAAAGTGTTCATGCCATAAGCCATTTGCCATTCCTGTTGTTTGGATGGAGTCCAAAAGACCATCAGACTGTTATTTTAAGTGCAATGATGATGAATTGCATTAATTCCTTTTCCCAATAAGATGGTTTTGTGAAGATGGTTGGTTATGGAAGTGCTTGGCTATGAACAGTGCATGTGACTTCTCAAAAGTTAATTTGAACATTATCTTTTCACAGCAGAAATAAATTACCATATATATTGTTAGCTCATGTTGCTAACATTTAAGAATTGTAGAACATGAAACTATTTTTGAAAAGTTCCAGTATGAAAAATACAAATGGAATAAATGTGGAGATGTGATGGTCACTGCACTTAAAGCTTGGCCTACACCTGCATACAAAAAGTATTGTCATTTTGTGTGTGAGGGACAGTACAAACAAGAAAAAAAATATGGCCTTCACAATGGCCAAAATGTAGTTTGCTTGTTCCAGCAAAATAGAATTTGATAAAAGCTCTGTTCGTTGACCTTGAAAAGATTTTGCTTCCTGTTTTGCACATTGAACTTGAACTTATGAAAAACATTCTTACTGTATAAAATAGGAACTGGTTTCATGTCTTTGAGGATCAAATTTCCCAGGATCTCTGATGTTAAGAAAACATTTCTACAGATCCACAGATAAGAAAATTGATATAGGATGTTAAAAATGATGAAAAGTTAAGTGAAATTGAAAAAAAAATCTGCCTGCCAATCATTCAAAGACAGCATAAAATCTTTTTGGAAATCATAAGGTAGGAAACTTATCATGAAAACAGTGATCTCTTAAAATTGTACCAAGCCATGGGATGGAACACGTCACTGAAAATTCATTTCTTGGACTTTTCTCCAGTCTTAGCGTATTCAGTGATGAACACATTGAACAATTTCATTGGGAAATTTCAAACATAGAAAAGTGGTACCAAGGCAACTGGAGTCTATATTTGGCTGACTAATGTTGGGCCCTTAGAAGAGATGTCTCTGAAGTGAAATTCAGCCGAAAACCAAACACTGCTTTTCTTTTTTAAGGTAAATCTCTGTGCTTTTAACTGAGTTATGAATATAGATTATTACCAAACTAAGTGGCATATTGGTCAAAAACATTGCCTAATAAAGAATCTTAAAAACATTCAAATTCAGCACAAAAAGATTAACCACTTTCAGTTTGTGGGACACTTTTTTTTTGCTCCAGTATTATAAATTTTGATATCCTTGTGTTCAACCTTTTCCAATACTTTTCACATTTGTATAGGGCTTCTCTAAAACCTTGTTCACTTAAGAAACTTATCACTAGTTCTTGTGTACAGATGATAATTAAATACAGCTTCACTCCCCCCCCACCCCCAATGGGCTAGGATGGCCTTGGAAACCCAAAGTATAAACAAACAAGCTAATAAATAAGCAAATATTTCCCTTGATTCAAATCTCAAAAGATATAGAGCTCAACTTGACTATGGTTGCAATCAGGGTATAAGCCATCTTAGTGTATTTAAAGGATTCCTGTAACTGACTTGACACTGCATAAAATATCTTCTGCCTATCTGAATGTCCATCATGAGGGACTTGCGTTGTCATATCTACAAAATAATCAAATTACAAGAACCTTAGGAATGTTCTTGTACCCCAATTAAATCAGTTGCTGAGCAATCTGATTTCCTATTATGTGAATAACAGAATCTGACATCACAGCTTAAGTCCTGAAAAAAGGTTAATTATGTAGCTGAACTTCATACAAAAAGCATATTCTTTCTTGCTAAATATGATCTTCCCTTTAGAGCTTTTTGTATTATTTTTTCATGTCGACAATTTAAAATTTACTATTTCTTCTAAAAAACTACTTCATATACATATTCCAATTACTTACAGTCAGGATTTGTTCAACATATAGTGAAGTCAGTTTGTGAATTCATTCTCATCAGTAAGCTAATACTGCAGTGGCACTTATCATTTGTATTTTTTGTTCTTAGTGGGAAATCTTCAAACTCTTAGTTAATAACTTGTTCAAATGGTAAAATTGGAGTGACTGAGTTCATTATCTTCAGTAAGTAGTATAGCATTAATAGAAGAAACAAGGTTCTGAGACAACAAATTCAAAAATCTTGCAACATGCAGCTCCAAACATACATTGGGTTTTAATTAAGAACTGTTGATGAAATGTGATTCAGAAACTTAAGAAAAGATTGATTAAATGGATACAGACTTGAAATAGTAGCAGAGTAACTGAAATGGGAAATGTATAAATGTCATGAACAATTTTCAACAGAAGACCATTAAATTTATTCAAATATTATATTCAAAGTGACACAAGATGTTTTATTGTTGGTATATTATTTCAGACTTGATTTCTAAAATGAATTATTTCTTCTTTAAGCACTGCTGGAAATGGAATGAGGTCTATCACTTTTTTCGTGTTTGATGGCAATGCTGTAAAGCTTAATAATTTTTGGAAATGATTGATATTAGAATTAAACAATATTTTTAAAATTAAAGTACCATTTCAAAGTATATTTTATTAAATTTTACTGAACTACATATTCTTTCAAGTGTACTGAATATTTATATGTGTTAACTACTGCAAAAATATTCATATGCCCATTAATGCTGCTTGTTTCCCTCTTCAAAGAATGGCAAACTAAGTTGAGGTGGTATGTTTCAATGTTGAGAGTAGTGTTGTATCTTAAAATGTAAATATGATGTAGAATTCAGTTCTAACTGAAAACCATTCCTGGACCACAACTTAACACAATGGTTTGTGTACTTTATCCAACATTTGGCTTTCTCATAGTTTGTATAGTCCTATAGTTCCTATTACTATTTCAATATATACTGGTTAACCATGTTTTTTTTTAAGTTTAATAGTGATTTTTTTAATTTTTTTTAACAGTATTATATATTCAGTAGTTAATAACTTATTGGAAACCTGTAATCTCCATAGCATTTTATTTTATATTTATTTATATGTTCTTTTATGCTTTTCCCTTGCATTTCATTTCAGTTTGTTTTCTCTTAAAATGTGTAATTTTTGAAAAATAAAAACCTTTGACTATCAAATTTCAGATTACTTACCTCAAGGTGATGCTTCTAGTGGCAATTCTTTAGTCATCAACTTCTGAACTGCATGAACTTAAGAATGGACTCACCATAATTTACATTTTATCAAGACATCATTCTGTGACAATAGTTTTCTCCCAAAGGTAAATTATGTTTTGTGCTTTTACACTATTCTATATATTCCACTTTTAGAGCTAAACCCCTCCCTTTCATTTGCTTTTTATGTAGACAACACTATACTGCTTTGACTCTTACAAACAGGTAGTCTTTGACTTATGAAAATAATTGAGCCCAATATTTGTGTTGCTAAGCAAGGCAGTTTTTAAGTGAGTTTTGACCTATTTTACAATATTTCTTGCCACACTTATTAAGTGAATAATAAATACATGCCAGTTGCCACAGATGCTGAAATGGTTGTGTGAAAAATAAAGTCAATCACTTTTTTCAGTGCCGTTGTAACTCTGGATTGTCAATAAAGGAATAACTATAAGTTGAGGATTACCTATAGTTTATCTAGATCAAGAGTGTCAAGATTAATTTCATTGAGGGCTGCATCAGTGTTGTTTGATGGGGGGGGGGGCTGTGGTCAGGATGGCTGTGGACAGCTTGTCACTCGTGTCAGGGGTGCCTGCAGTGGCTCAAGCTCTCTGCCAGCAAAAACAGGGTCCCAACCTTCGGTTTCAGCTGAGATAGTCTCCTGCAACCCTCTACCAGTGAAAATGGAGCTAGGGAGAGCTGGAAGAGGCACCATGGACTGGTCCTTTGTTGTTATTTCCAGGGTAGCCATGCAAGCCAGGTCTATTATAAACTGCAGCTAAACTCTGTTGGGAACCTCACTACTATGTTCAAGTATTCAGCTAAAGCCCAGCATAGAGTATTCGTATTCTTACTTCTCTACAATAATCTGTAGAAGAAATGACTAACAAGTGTTGTAAAAAATTATAAAAGGCAATCAAGATAAAGGAAAGCAAAGGGGCTGGTACAGAAAATATATTCATATTTTCAATTTTTCCAGTGTGTACTGGTTGAATACTTTGACCTAGTCCACACACTGCATCAATTACAGCTTCATGCATTGTGTGAGCCACATGGTTTTCAGAAGTGGTGAATAATTTTTAATTATTGTAGTTTTTGAGTGTCTTGATAATATTTGCTTTTGCAAATCATTATCAAGAATAGAATAGGAATTTAAAAAGAACTTGTGATCATTAAATAAAGAAAACAAATATTATGGAGGTTTAGTAAGATGACTAACAATGGTTGTGATATAAAATTAGCATTCACAATTTATAAAAACTGCAGCAACCTTTTTTAATATTATTATTTATCTCCCTAATTGTGAGTAAAGACAAACACATAGGAACTTACTTACATGCTGTTATATGTTAAGAGATACCAAGCAGTTAGTTTTTTCCCTTCTGAACTTTAAGAAACTTAGTTGAAATTGTTTGCTTTTTATATAATTGCCTGATTTTTTTCTATTTTTCAGAATGTACTGCATGTGTGTTTATATGCTCCAAAGCAGATGAGCTTCTTTGACTTGGAATGTCAGCCCGTGTTATATATTATAACAATAAAAAAATAACTTTCAACTAAGTAACAGTGCATTTAAGTGTTATAGGCCATTAAATAGTTGATATCAAATAACCATAGTTTATAAAAATTAAGTTTCATCTAACTCTCTTCGGGATTTTATGAGGATAAGAGTGCAAGGGGCAGAAAACACTTCACTATAAATTTTGTGGATGAAGAACAGGATGAGTAGATAAATATATTTTACACATTGCAAATATCAGACAGTCTAACTTGCAAGATGCAGGCACATGATAGCTTTAAACAACTTTATGTTCAAATAAATACACTAATGTTAACAGACAAGGAGCAAAACACTTTCCCTCATGAAAGGAGCTTTATTGAAACATGTTTACTCAGATGCAATATTCTGTCTTATGCATAAAAAAAGATCAACAGTTGTATAAAAATCAGAGAAACAAAAACTGAGTGGTTTAAAACCGGTAATATTATGTAAATAAACATTACATAACATTGTAAATCAAGTTTTCAATCTTGAGATAGGAGTACATATATACAGACCTGTCATCAAGCTATTTACTTTCAGGACAAGCAACATTATGTAGACAAGAGTTAAGAAGTATTAAGCCAAAGAAATTAGAGGCATGAAATCAGAAAAGATAATCTAACTATATAGTTTAAACCAGCATATTCAATACACCTCTCTATACCTTTCATCACATCCACACAAATTCATATTCTTTAAATTTCTTGTTTTCAAATATCCATTAATTTCACTCAATCACAACTTATTGGCATTCCTCTCCATCTTATTTATTTTTCCTTCATCTATGTATTTATTCTTATTCTATCTAACCAATTCAACATTTCTTTTGTAATTTTATATTCAATCTATGATCAGCATTCAATCATTCTTGATCCTAATTCTTCTTTTTTCACCAGGTACAATTCTTAAGAAGTATTTCATTCCATTGTTTTGTCTTCCTTGATATAACCAATTCTCCCTTGCATATAAAAAAAAAATGGCAAAACCATACTTTCTTAAAGAAGCCACTTCCTTCTTTCAGCAAACATAAATTCCTTACAAGTCGCCCTCCCACCTACTACCAAGATTTGCCCATCTATATTTAAAATCTTAATATACAAATTAAATTTCTTGCTCAATTTTTGTTGCTGTATATAACTTGTGATTTATTCCCTTGTGAAACAATTACCTCAATATATGATACATTATTATAAAGTAAATATTAATTATCAAAGGATTATAAAAATGAGTGTTATCTACAGTGCAAAGTATTCAGAACCCCTTCACTCAGTACCCCATAATGAAAAAGTGAAACAGAACTTTATGAATATCTTGAAATTTATTAAAAAGAAAAAACTGAAATATATTAATGTAAATATTCAGACCCTTTGCAAGAATACTTGAAATTTTGCTCAGGTGCCTCCCAGTTCTCTTGACTGTTGTTGACATGTTTCTACACCTTGATTGAAGTCTACCTGTGGCAAATCAAATTGATTGGAAATGATTTGGAATGGCACACACCGCAGAGCAAAAGCCATGAGGTCAAAGGAACTGCCTGCAGAGCTCAGAGAGAGGATTATTGCAAGGCACAGATCTGGGGATGGCTACAATAAAATTTCTGCTGCGCTGAAGGTTCCTAAGAGTGCCTTCCATAATTCTCAAAAGGAATAAGTTTGGCACAACCAGGACCAGGCATGATATTCCCCTCTGGAAAAAAAAAATTGGGGCTGGCCAAAAGAGACCCCCCCACCGCGGCCAAGAAATCGCTGCCCAGCTCCCTTTTCCTGCCGCCTGCCCGGGCTCTGCCCGCCCGGGCTCCGCTCGCACCGCCCGCCTGGCCTCCGCTCAGGTATCCGGCTGGGGCTGTCAGGAGTTGCTACCGCCGGCGCGGCTCCGCGCGGCTCCAGTCTCGGGAAGGGAAAGGCAAAACCAGGAGCCGCTGCTGCCGTTGCAAAGCGCCGCCGCGGCTCTTCCTTTTTGCCTTTCCCTTCCTGAGGCAACGCGGGACTGGAGCCACGCAGAGCCGCGCCAGCAGTAGCAACTCCTGACTCGGGGCCTCCGAGGGGAGGGGAAGGAGGAGAAGGGGGAAAGGGGGGGCGATTCCCAAAAAAATCGGAATTCTGATTTTAATCGGAAGAATATCATGTCTGCAGGACTCTTCCAAGAGCTGGTTGCCTGGTCACACTGAGCAATCGGGGGAGAAGGGCCTTAGTAAGAAAGGTGACCACGAGCCCAATGGTCACTCTGATTGAGCTCCAGAGATCCTGTGTGGAGATGGGACAGTCCTCCACCGATCTGGGCTTTATGGCATAGTGGCTAGACAGAAGTCTTTCCTCAGTGCAAAACTCCACTGGAGTTTGCAAAAAAGCACCTGAAAGACTCTCAGACTGTGACTTGAACCCTATTGGACGTGTCTGGAAGGGCCTGAAAAAAACTGTCCACTGACAGTTACCATCCAACCTGACTGAGCTTAAGAGGATTTGCAAGGAATGGCAGAAAATCCCTCAATCCAGGTATGCAAATCTTGTCACGTCATACCGAGAAAGACTCAAGGCTGTAATTGCTGTCAAAGGTGCTTCAACAAAGTACTGAGTGAAGGGCGGTCTGAATACTTATGCCAATGTGATATTTCTTTTTTTTTTCTTTTTAATAAATTTACAGACATTTCTTAACTTCTGTTTTCACTTTCTCATTATGTGGTACTGAGTGTAGATTAATGAGAAAAAAATGAATTTCGACAAATGTAGAATCAGGCCGCAGCATAACAAAACTAACAAAAATTAAGGGGGTCTGAATGCTTTCTGAATACACCATATTCATTAGAGTATATCAAATATATTTGAATATTCTTTCAGATCTTTCTATGGTGCACATTCCTTTGCTCAAAATCAACTCAATTTTATTGCTTCAGACTTGCCATCTACTCTTCCTTGCCCCTCAGAAAGCAAAACAGATTTGTGCAAACATCAAAACAGCAGCGAAGAAAATAAGAAATAACAAGAAGAGAAAGCAAGCAGGTAAGCTAGAAGCAGCCAAAACTGTAAATAATATATATATATATAATTATGACCTACCTAGCAGTTTATGTAATAGTCATTTCCCATTCATGGGCTATTTGAAGCATAAAACTGTGAAGGTACCAGGGAACCAGAAAAACTATTGTATTTCTTTTCCTGATAACGTGAAGATAGCATGTCAGAAGAACAGGAATGATACACATTCTTTTATAATTCTGAATAAAATGTTTCAGAACAAGAATAGCAGACTTTTACCCTTCTCAAATGATATCAGTATCACAACATGAAAGAAATATTATTGTATTTATAATTATACTTTAAAAAGCAAGGTAATTCTTCCTTACGGGAACATTTATAGAAGAGTATTTACTGTTCTTCTTTACAGGACATTTTCTGAATTTTTATCAATGTTTTTGTTCACTTTTATAAAAGTCATCTGTTCCCGATTAGAAATTTCAGCATTGGAAAGAACTCCTCCTGGCTCCATAAATTTGCCTTTCAGATCCCCAAGTGTTGTATACTTATTTGAAAGATAATGAGTTCTGAAATACACACACACACAATTTTAGCTAAGATAAAGACCTGTCCAGATCTTTATCTAACCAGATCTAACTCTGATCAGTATTGTAAGATTAAACAAGATCAAGTGCCACCTAAATTCTAATAAAACATAATTTAACTCTTTATGTCTGATACTTTCTGATTTATCCAAGCATACATTTAATTATAAGTCAATTTAATATACCAACATGATGATTTTAGGATCAAATCACATTATGAAAAATATTAGTATCGTATTTTTGTATAAATATTTTTCTTGTTTAAAAATCTATTTTGTTTCTATTATTTTTCAACAATATGTCTTTTCCAAAACTGCGGGGGTGGGGTGGGGTGGGGGGTTGAGTTCACATCAGCATTTCCCCAAATGATTAAAAACTATGTTCTCAAGTCTGTCTTTTTTATTCACATGTATAACTTATGCAAAAGTATTATGTAAAATGTTTCCTGAATTATGAAAATGTATTTAAGCAGACATGCATACTCACTATATTGCCCATAGTTGCTAAAGACTTGCCATACTAAAACATAGAGTATATGATTTATGAAATACTACCGTGTTTCTCATATAATAAGGCTGGGTCTTATTTTTTTTGAGCCGAAAAAATGGCTAGGCTGTCTTTTCGGGGTGACTTAATTTCCCCCCTTGCATCTTCGGGCGGGCGGCGACGGCTTGGATGTTGACCTCAGCATTGGTGGGGCACTTCGTATCAGGGTCAATGCAGGCAGCACCATATCTCGGTGTGCAACAAAGTACTTCCTAACACAAGCCCCCATTTTGCATGTTTTAATATAGGCCTTAATTTGGGGGGGGCTTAATTTCATTTCATGCCTATAAAACATGCTGGGACTTCCTATTGGGGGAGGCCGTATTGTTGGAGAAACAGGGTATCATATTCCAGAGGTTTTGGAGGAGCTACAAAATTCAAATAATGAATAAAATAAATAGGATACAAAAATGTTTCAATATCATTTCCACATTTCTTTTTTTTTTCTCCATCCCAAAGTTTATCCATGTTAACATTGGAAAGATATATAGTCAGACAAACTTTTACCAGTTTTATTCTCTCTTTGGGATAGAAGCACTCAAAGGATGCTTACTGTAAAAGTACTACAGTATGGTATGTTTCTAAAAAAATTCAAAAATTCAACTAATTAAATTGTTAAACTTAACCACTTTAATTTAAACAAAACCTGACTAAGAAAAATGTTCTAAAATCCAAAAAGGAGCTGAGCACAATTTTTAAGGGAATTCACCCCTTACAGTGTCCAATATTAATACCTAGAAAAGTAAGTGGGCCTATATTGCTTTTCTCAAAGATTCCTAGATTTTGTCCTGGACTTTTAAAACTGTTCATAGGAAGGATTAACAAGTCTAATTTCACTGATAAAATAGGAAAACATAACCAAAAATACACCTGCCAATTTTTTTTTCTGTCTACTCAAATCTTGCCTTAAAGAAAACATTTAGCCCTAACATTAACCAATATTTTTGGTGCCATTTTGGCTTCACTATAATCAATTCAGATAAAAATACAAGGCCAATTGAGGTCCTCGTATAGTAAATGGAAGTTCTTTGTATTATTTCAATTTATTAAAATAACAGCATTATCTTTTAAATAGTTAATAATTAAATTTAAAATAAATCTTTGCAATTTCATTTACATATATTTGTTACTATAGTAACTTTAGATGTTCATTTTAAAAATAAATCACATCCAGGATTTAATGTCTCAATACCAAATATGACATTCATTATACTATATAAAGCAGACAATCTATTAACATAAAAGTTATCACATATTTTCAGGTGGTCCTCGCTTAATGTCCACTCACTCAGAAACCATTCAAACTTATGATTGCAGAGAACAAGTGGTACCTACAACCACTCTATGTACTCATTATCGCTGCTTTGTCCCTGTCATCATTTGATTATGATCCTGGCACTAGGTACTTGGCTTACAATTACATGATGTTCTCAATTTATGATCACAATTGAGTCCAAAATTTCTGTTGCTAAGTGAAATATTTGTTAAGTGGATTTTGCCCATTTTTACTACCTTTCTTGCCAAAGTTGTTAAGTGAATCACTGCAGTTCTTAAATTAGTAACATTGTTAGGTGTTGTTAGGTGAATCTGGCTTACCCGGTGACTTTGGTTGCAAGAAAGCAACCATCTTAAATGAGTCAGTTGCCAAGCATCCAAATTTTGTTACATGACCATGGGTATGCTGCAACAGTTGTAAGTGTGAAAAACGGTCATAGGTCACTTTTTTCAGGGCTGTTGTAACTTTGAACAGTCACTAAATGAACTGTTGTAAGTCAAGGACTACTTGTATGAGGTTGCAGCATCCCATAGCCACATAACTGCCATTTGCAACTTTCTTTCCCTGCTTCCTACAAGCAAGTAAATGGCCAGAGATTGCAAATGGCAATGCCCTTGCTTAATGACTCATGATGATTGAATGTCATCACATGACATTGCGCCTACAACTACATACATCACTTAGTAATGGAAATTCTGGTCCAAATTTCCAATGTTAAGTGAGGACTATCCATAAGTAATTATTTCCCTTTCCAAATTCTTAAACTAGAGTCGATACCCTCATTTATTCAGTGAACAATAACTGTGACAAAGGACTCCCTTGAAAACTGGAATCAGCCAGCTATCAGAATGCACATTTCTAAAGTGGGTGGCCTATTAAATGTCTCATTTTACACTCCTCTTTGTGGACTGATGCCTATAATGATGTTCCTTGAGACCATACTAAATGTTAAGGGTCATTTCTCAGAAGAATTAAATTAAAACTCAATTCCTTTTGGCAGTTCAGTATGGCTTCACGGAAAAACAGAGAAATGCCTTATTTGGTCTACAACTCTACAGTGTCATTGAGAAAATGGTCAATGATATGTAGTGTGTACAATCCCATGGGCTAAAAAGCAGTGCTTTCCTTACTTCTTATACATTCCTGTATAACCATGCAGAATGAAATATGCTTTAGTTTGCAAACACCTGGGCACTTTTCTCACATGGCAATCATAATACAAGAAAAGCTGATAGTCCAAAAAAGAATAAACAATCTAGAACAGTAGTTTGGAAAGCTATTCTTAAAGCTAACAAGAATGAAACTGAACAAGACCAAAGTGAGTTGGAACTCAAGCAATTACTTCAAAAAAAAAAGTAATTTGTAAAAATGTATTTATTAACAAATATTAAGTAGGAACAAATATCGTATCAGTTCTAGTTTTTCTTACTACATAAATATCAAATATTTGTGCAGCTATTTAATACAACTTTTATAAAAGCAAAAGGCAAAATCAGCATTTTTATAGCTTACTGTATTTAGGAGAAATTTCAACTAATTTTCAAGATAAAGCCCAAATTTTTGAAACAATCATTTAGCCCTGTAATGGCACTCTGTTATTCTATTAGACTGAAAACCTCTCAATATTTAAACATCTTTAAACAATGTTCTTAACTGTAACTAAAGATATGTTGAGTTTTAAATCAAACACCTATGCAATTAACATTTTTATTTAAATTTCAGCTATTAAAACTCTTATGCAAAATACTAAGTCTAAGGGTACTAAAATTTTATCCTACATCCTACATAAAGATCATTTAAGTTTAGCCTAAAAAGCCATTGATTTATTAAATGATTCTAAACTAAGTTATTTGAAGCTAATAGATTTTCATGTATAGAGAGATAAAAGAATATAAGTATCTCCACAAAATATTATTCATACGCTGTAATGCTCACTTCTTTTACTGGGGCATGTCAGAAGCATATAAAATCAACTACATGCCTAAATATTAACTGCAATGGAAATTCATGACTTTCTTTTATGGTTAGATCCAACAGTTGCTTACAGTGAAATATAGAAAATTTACTCATTAGAATTGCTTCTGGGAATAAGCAACAATAAAGGAAAGTAAGCCTACTACATTTCACTATAAGACATACAACCCTACTGCATTGCAATGGTCAAATATATTATTATCCACTGAAGTCAAAAAACACCAGAAAAAAGTTACTATAAGAGTGCTTAATGACAACTGAATGCAATGATTTATTATCTTTCCATTTTACAGATACTAAAATCATTCCTCCCACTATCACTTACATATATAAACTGTTTTATGTGTTATTCTATCCCATATAACTTCCAAATATAGTTAAAAAAAATATCAAGGATTCAAATACTAATTTAGAATGGCCTCTACACATATCAAATGACCTCTCTTCTGAAAACATATGGGATAATATGGTAAAATAGCATGAAGTATCTATACAGGTGAAAAAAATGTACAAGTCACAATAAACTGAGATACAGAGTTATCTTTTAACCACATTTCGTGTTCACTTGGAATTTCTGCAATGCATGTTATTCTTGTATCTTTTGGGTTCCTTCATGAAATCTTATTCAAGGCTTCTCCAAGTTTCTCCGTGGCTTCTCTGTATGCCTATCATTTTTAGTATCTTGGATAACCTATTTTGCCCCTTTTGTTTTGCTGTGTAATAAAACAACAAGGCCTGTGTTATGTTTCTAAAAGTGCTGGTTGCATATTATCAAAAATATAAGCAGCATCTCAACATTTTGAACAGGATAAATTAAAACAGAAATTCTAGGGTATTTTCACTCACTATAATGTATCTTTAAAAGACTAGCTAAAAGTTTTCATTAAAAAAAAGAAAATCCGCCATTTAAAATAGGATATTCTAAAAAGTATCTTGAGAAACATTGAACTAGCCTAAAGTTCAAAGGTTACACTCAGTGCACAAGGAAGTTTCTGTTACAGAAACTTTCCTGAACTCCAAGAATCTGGGCTTCCAGAGAACAATCTTCTGAAGATCCAAAAATACTTTGAAAAGAACTGGAATACAGGGAAGCAGGAAAAACTGGATGGAATAACTTCAGGCTACTGAGACTAATCCCCCCGTAAAAACAGAAATATATCACCCTAAACTTGAGAAAACAAAAACACTAAGAGTGTAAGTACACCTATATTATTGGAAATTATGGGTTATGTTGTCTAAACAGAGCCTGCTGTAGAAATTTAGTTGCAGCAATTTTGCTTCATAGTTACAGATGAATTATCCATAGAAAGGGGGACACATTCAAAATAATAATTGCCTCTGTAAAAAGTCAACTACTATTTCTCTTTCAAGATCCTTGGTGAGACACTTGTGCAGGCAGACAAAACTTGTAGGGTAATAGTTATTATTATTTATTCATTTCAAAACAACTGGGACTTTCTAAAATGAAGCACATAACTTCTAGGTTATGATAAAAAATGAAACCTCATTTACTGTGAACAGAATTTTATAGAACATAGTTTTACTGTAAAAAGCAAAACAATATTTTACAAATCCAAGTGAAAAGAACGTATGAAATACGACTCCAATCAGTAGAGTCACCACATATTCTTATTTTGCCTTCATAGTTTAGCAAACATGCTTCTAAATTGACAACAAAAAGCACAACTCTTGACTGTAATGATACAATCTAACTGAAGATTTTACTTTACAAGTGTTACATAAAAATAAATGTAGAAGTTACCTGTTTATATTCACTAACACAGCTTTGGCAACAGAATCTTTTCGGCTCTCCATCAACCATAAGAATATTGTTTGCTGCACCTTTACTTGGAAGGTATTCTCCACAATGCTCACAACAATTCATGATTAAACCATTTGCCATTCGGTATCGATTGAAGCAGTGATCACTACACAACTTATGAGTCATGTTTTTAAAGCTAACTTCATGACGTATCTAAAAGCAAAAAAAAAATTATATGAAAATATAGTTTTATTTTAATTATGAATTTCAAGCATAACTTTAGGTTAATTGTTTAAGCAACCTTGGAACCTGCCATTTCAGAAATAGGTTAGACTGCCACTTAAAATATAGATGTTAGGCATTTTAGCTGTATAGAAAATACATCATATAACAATTCAGAAAAATTCCTTATTTTAAAAACGGAGGTAGCACAGAGTTCTATAGCCTTCTGTATAAAGATTATAATGACAAAGGACATGCTGCTTTATCATCACTATAGTCAGTCACTACATAAATTAAATAGACATGTAATTTTTGGTTTTAAAAAATTTAAGTCATGATAATGCATTTATAAGTTACACAAAATTATGTTCACAGATGTTAACAAAAGTGAGGGTTTTTAAAAAACAACAACACAAATATAAGAATGCCCTTAAATTTCAATGTTAAAACATAAAGCTAATTTGCTCTTTCTCAACCTCTACGTCCTAATAGTCCTACTCCACAACAGTTTATTTTCTTTGGACAGCAGCACAGCTTTGATATACAACTGATTTTCCTCTCTCTGAAAAATAGACTACACATTCTTGCAGATACAAGAGAATACAGTGTGTGTGTGTGTGTGTGTGTGTGTGTGTATCACATGCTAGGACTGCATGCTCAAATGTTCCAATTAGGAAATATTTAAAAAATTTTAAAACTAATCTGAAGGAGAAAGGCTTAGTAGATGTCTACAGGAGAATTTCCAAAGGCCACTATGGTGCTTTACTCATTCAACTATAGAACTTTCATGTCTTGTACTTAGTATGAGTATTTGTCAAGAGATGGTATAACCCGCCCACACCAAATAAACTTTCAACTTTTCGCAGGCACCTTTACTAAACAATCCACTGTTTTTCAAGCAAATATTAGTGGCCCCCCCCCCCCCCCCCCCCCCCCCCCCCCCCCCCCCCCCCCCCCCCTTGCCTCGGGAAGGAAGCAAGGCCGGCCTCAGGCCGGCTCCTGGTCCCCCCCCCCCCCCCCCCCCCCCCCCCCCTTTCCTTCCCCCCCCCAAAACACCCCCCCCCCCCCCCCCCCCCCCCCCCCCCCCCCCCCCCCCCCTCGCGAGCTTCGGGCCGAGCCTTATCGCTGTGCTTTAAAGGCCCCGTGGCAGCTGCGTGCCCCAACTGTTTGAGGCGGCCAGACCATCTCATCTGCCACCCCCCCCTCGGGCAAAAGGCTATCGCGCAAAATGGAGTGGTTTTGTCAAGAGATGAAATACGATACACCAAATAAAATTTCAACTAGTTAGCAGGGAACCTTTACTAAACAATCCACTGTTTTTCTCTAAACAAAAATATAATTGGTATTCAGCTTTGTTCGGGTATTTTCCCATGTCATTATAGTTGTGCTTTTAAAGTTGTAGCAATGTTTCGGCAGAATCTCATCTGCCATCATCAGGCTTCACAATACAGAAGCCTGATGATGGCAGATGAGATTCTGCCGAAATGTTGCTACAACTTTAAAGCACAACTTTTAAGCACAACTATGACGTGGGAAAATACCCGAACAAAGCTGAATACCATACATGTGAGTACCCGCGAAAACTTAAGAAAACAAAAATATAAATTATATCGATAAAATTTTAAGAGAACTCCAATAAAATGGATTTTGGGAGGGGGGGAAATCACTGAAAAATAGCAAACAAACCTCAGTTAGTTTACCACAGATAGTGCATCTTGACTTATTTAAGATTCCTTTTGAAGGATTCTGTTTGTCTTCATAGAAAGACAGACATGATGTACTGCAAAACTCCTGGAAAGATTCACTTGAATCAACCTGAGCAACAATGGTTCCTTTCATTGTTGTTATGTCTCTGAAAAACAAAATTATTCAGTACTTTAGTGACCATTGTGTGTTTTTTATTCTCAGAAATTTCAGTTCTTTAAAAAAAAACCTGGTCTATCAGATTGTTATGAATGTAATACTCAATCTCATCTGAAGATAGTGTAATTTCTTAACAAGAGTCCCTGTTTCTATTTTTAATGAAAAACTAATGCTACAAAAAATGACAGAGGAAAATAAACATAATTGGTCAAACAAAAACTAAAGTAATTTCTATCATCCTGCTTTTATGAAACTTTTAATGTACTGATGTAACAAGATATAACTCCAACAACCTTCTTCCTCCAACCCCTATTTATCCCCTTTTATGCTATTAATCATGTTTTGATATGTATATATACAAAAAGGAATGACTTGTCAATGAGACAGTTTGGTATGTTTTGTTACCAGCTCTTTAAATTACCAGCTCTTTAAGTGATGGAATTCTCAATTATGACTGACATCAAAAACGATATTGCTTTTTAGATAGAGACATTGGAAAAGGAACGTGTTCTTTCAGCCAGTTTTTTATTTCACAATGTTTTACAAATAATATACTTATTACCTTTAATTAGTAACCAAAAAACAATGGAGATAAATTAAGAGATAAAAATGATGATCTAATAAATGCCATTACAAACAAAATTATTCCATTATGCTTTTCCTATTTATTGCTGACAAACACCAAAAATCAAAAGATCTTGCTTTTCTATTTACATGTATTAAATAAAGGTCAAAAATTGAACAGCTATAATAAGCTTGTATGAAACTCAACTTTCTATAACCATTTAGTCATTTTTAAAAAAATATCTGAATGTATCATGGATAGAATTATTACAAAAAAGCAGAATTTTAAATTAGAATAAATCTTAATATATCACTTATTTATAGATGTAGCTATAGAAATAAAATAAAACAAATAACTTCCAATATGACTACTAGTTTACTGTAGATATTTATCACAGAAAACCTGGGTTACTTCTATCATTATGCAAACTAATTTCCATTTAGAAAATGTGACTTTTTTCTTCATTTTTTAAAATTTAGCTTATGCACCTATAAATTAGAGCTATGTCTACATTCACTATTAATTTTAATTCTCACCAAATGTCAGAACAGACAATAGCAATTATAGTCAATTATTACTAGCCAATAACAAACTTAACTAAGCCTGCTCTCCTTAATAATTAATATTTGCCCAGGACTACATTATTATGCAAACAACTGATGAAAGAACATAAAGAAAAGTATCTCATTTGTTTCTTAAATAATAAAATTGATTTCATGAAGTTATTAGAACAATTAACAGGACTATAGTTTTAACAAATGAAATATCCTTACTTTTTGCACATAACACAGAGTTTCTTTGGAGCTGGTTTATGTGAAAATGATGAAAGGCAAGTCGTAGAGCAAAAAAGGTGAACAGATCCTTTCCGCTGATATGCAGTCTGGCCCTTTTGCAAAGGCTTTTTGCAGTTAGCACATGTAACTTTAACCTGCTTTGAAGGTTGCTGTTGTGCAGGTGGTTGGAAGACTTGCTTGGGAAGAGATGCCACAGGAGATAGGGAATCTACACCTGGTTGCTTCTGATTTCTTGGAAATGAAGCTGACTGAGATATCCAGGAATCTTTAAAATATACAAAATGAAGTTAACAGCTTTAGGAAGTTTACAATGGCAATGGGCTGGCATTAATCTGACAGTAAAGCACAGTATTGCATTGCCTAGTGCAGGTAAAAACTACAGAAATTGTTAACTGTTGTTAACAGTGAATTGAATTGCAATAATCTCTATAGCCCTATTTTTTAAAAAAATACAGAAACTGCAATAGAAGATTATAAACCATGGTAACTTTGAGCGTATTATTATTTAAATGAACATTTCAAACACTTTTAAAATAGGAATTGTTCCTATGTAAGGTTCTTGTCCAAATTTAACATGATACTACAAAGCAAGTTAAACAATGATTACTTTTGACAATGGCCTGAGAAAATAAGGCCAACATGGAAATGATTTATTGGTCATGTAAAACAAACATCCGCCAAGCCTTAGTTTAAGAAAAAGGAGAAAGCTTTACATTTTAATTTCAATTATTGAAATAAGGGCTGTCAATTTCCCAAGAAGTTTCAAGTTTGTCTACTCCCCTATTGTCTTACCACATTTTACAAATCTGTATAGGAATAATTCAGTTATCTGAAAAGCATCTTATATTGTTTACATTGTGTCTATTATATACAAGTAATGAATACTTACCTCCAGTAGCAGGAAGAGGATTTTAAACAATAAATCAAATGATTGTTACTTTATTATAACTTGAACATACTTTCTATGATTCAGTTATTCAAAAGCTACCTGCTTTTGGGGAAACCTTTTGACTTGAAGTATATTTTTTTATATCTCTGCAACTGCAGTTCAGATGTTAACGTGTTAATTTCATTCTCGTTTATGTGACTCGATAACTGGGTCCCATCAACTTTAGCCCAATATTTTGTAGGCAAGTAACACAGTATTGTTATTACTATTGAGATGGTACATATATAAAGAATCTTGCTTTTCTTGAGAGTTTTTTTAGTGTTGATATATGCATTTACACTGTGTATGCTCTCACATTAACTCCTTTTTTATTTTTGTAACTATCAGCTATTAGTACCGTGTTTTTCATATAATAAGGCTGGGTCTTATTTATTTTTTGAGCCCGAAAAAATGGCTAGGCTGTCTTTTCGGGGTGACTTAATTTCCCCCTTGCATCTTCGGGCGGGCGGCGACGGCTTGGATGTTGACCTCAGCATTGGTGGGGCACTCCATTATCAGGGTCAATGCAGGCAGCACCATATCTCGGTGTGCAACAAAAGTACTTCCTAACGGCAAGCCCCCCATTTTGCATGTTTTAATATAGGCCTTAATTTGGGGGGGAGGGCTTAATTTCATTTCATGCCTATAAAACATGCTGGGACTTCCTATTGGGGGAGGCCGTATTGTTGGAGAAACAGGGTATATGCAAGCAAAAACATCAGGAAAATGGAAATAATTTCTTTTGTTGGGCTTTCCTCTAACAGATAACAAAACAACAAAAATAAAAACAAAAAATCCAACACCTATAGTAAGCTAAACTTCTTTTTGGCCTATATATTTACTTTTCAAAATGAGATGGATGGCATATAAATTTATCAAATAAATAAATAAATATACCCAAAGAATATGGGTATAAAAATGTGAAGTAATTTAAAAGGTCTCTTCTTTTGGTTGAAGGCACTGTGGAGATAACTTTTTGGAAAACTTTGATGACAACAGACTTATTTTCTCTTAGGGGATTCATTGCAATTTTCCAAAAATATTTTACTATCATATTGTTTACTATTTTTTTTACAATCTGGTTAATAAGCAGCATTTACATAAACTACTACACCTTGCTTATCTGAAATAAGGAATTATTGAATGGAAGCTGATCTGAAGTTCTCATTGATGACCAGGAGACTCAACACATTTTCAGCTCTGTTCTGACAGAACACTTGAGCTTTTCCAACAGAACACAACCAACTTGAAACATTTAGGCAAAACATTTCAATTGGTACAGTTTTGTTGTGTGAGCTAGAACACACAGTCTATTTGATACATATCCTTTTATTGTCCAATCTGTAGCTTTCAAGGTTATTTTTGTCTTCTATTGAACATTGCTTCGGCAACATTTTCTACCATTGGTTACATTGCAGTAATTGCAGTTCTTGTATTCAGTATTGCACTTTCTTGATACTGCAGTCAAATTCTATTCATGTGGCAAAAATAGTTGTATTTTCATGTTTTTAACTTTTAGTAATGATCAACTCAGTAACATCACATCTTACTGTATTTGAAAACCATCAATCATGCAAAAAGTAATGCAGATATCATATACCTGTCCTGAAGAATGTTACTTAAAAGCTAGTGATGCTCATGAAATATTGGAAAGTTTATATGTGAATGTGCTGGAAAAATAGTACAGGTTTAAAAACTGCATTCCCCCGGGTTCAGGTATCTGAAGTTGATAACTATAGACATGAACCCATTAGGCAAAGTAAATGATATCACATATCTACAATTTTTGGAACTGAGGTCTCTGTTTTATGCACATGCGAAACTTAACATCCAGCCTCTATCCCCAATAATTCCTGGCATCATCATTATTCTGACCTTATAATGCTTTCTTCAGCTTACTTCCATCATACTGAAAATGAGGAAGCGCAGAGGAAAGTGGCAAATGTTTGCTCAATGTCAACCTCCAAATTGGCGACTATCAAGGCCAGTACTGCCACACGCAGGAGGGGGTAAGAGCAGGCACAGAAGGGGTGGGAAAGACTCAGGAGGTATGTGCGAGGATGCAATGGCAAAGCAGGAAACAGCGGTGATGGAGCCCAGCGTGGAACAGCGGGGGTCATGAATGGAATGAGGAAGAGGAATTCCCTGCAAGGGGCAGGATGGGAGTATGGAAAGCTGTAGCACTAATTTCAATTCATTTCACTCCGCACCGAGACTGTTACTGATAAAGGTGATAGTGACTCTAGCTGGAGTGTTTTGGTCTCTTCCCTTGCAGTACAGGGCTTGGAACCGTGACACTCAAAGCTGAGATCCTACTGATGGGAAATGCATTCGAGGAGAAAGTATATAACCTTGAACCTCTGATGGAGAACAGCATCAAGCTCAAAAATTAGCTGGAACCTTCACTGCAACCCTGTAAATGCACTATTGGGGTCTGCAAAGCAAGCCTAATCAAAGCATTATCAAGAGCTACTTTGAGAACGTAGCTACAACTACTTTAGGTGCAGAGTCATCAAAACATGACACTGTTATTTCCACAGCTTTGAGAAGTGCTCCAATGATTTATTTTTATGTTGTATTTTTAATTAATTCTGGTAGGAAGTTCAAATTTTCTTCTTTTTACTTGGACCTTTGTTCTTTTGAGACAAGTAAGGTTTCATGATCTGTAGTTGCATGATATGGATTCTAATCTTGCTATATAAAACCAGGCCTGATATTAACCCAGGTAAGAGAAAATGCTAACAGATAACAACAATGGTTGTTTGATACAGAGCAGGGAAATCCACATCATTATACTAGCTGGGATTCAATATATTTCAGAAATGAATCAGATACACAACAGGCATTTAACACACATTTAACTATATCAAAATACATGTAGCTCTCACAAAGGAATGTAGAAATTGTCAGGAAGCAAATCAAAATCCAATAGGTATGAATAGTTAAATACTCAAAATTCAGCCATTAGTGAACAAGATTACTAATTAAATAGAATCATTGATATGCTTCGTACATGGATGTAAGAAATATTAACTTTTTATTAATTTTTCTTAAGCTAATATTATTTTTTCAAGCACCACTGGTTTTCTTATAAATCTTTTTAAATCAAATATTTTCAATCATATACTTGTCATCTCAAAATGAAGCTACAGATGTCAGATAAATGACATAAAAGCTTACCTTATAAATAGGCTTTATTTTAACACAACAAAATACCTGAAATGAGCCCCCCAATTTGACTGGCAATACTGCTTTTTCAAAGGAACTTATCTGGCCCTTCAGGCTTTAGGAGGGAATGACTCTTCTTCTTGTGGTTTGCCAGGAGCCGGTGCAGACAGCAGTAGAGTCGGACAGTGAGGGAGAAAGGGGACCAGTCAGGGAGTCTGGAGAGGACTTGGACGAGGGTCCTGCATCTGATGAAGGGATGGGGCCAGGACCATCTGGGAGTGGCAGCAGCAAAGCAGGGGACCCAGGGGAGCCTGTTCCCAGTGTGCATGTGCGCAGAGCTGCTAGAAGGCGAGAGCAGCTGAAGCAGAAGGGGTGACTTGGGAGCAAGGCTGGGAGGTGATTGCCCCTCCCATAAGGGATAAAAGTCAGACCTCAAAGACGAAAGTTTTGCAGGAAACGAAGTAGTTTGATAGATTCCGAGTCCTCATTGAAGCTCTGGTTGGTTTTTTCAGGTATTTCAGTTGGTTTCTGTTATAATTGGATACTTCTGTTTTTGGCAACATTCCACAGCACTGAAAGGCGTGTGCTTATTTTGGGGAACTGTCTATAATGAGTTCTGGCTGGGAATGAAAGTAATTCCAAGTGTTGCAATAAAATAGGTTTTGCTTTTAAAATAAGTTTGTGTTTAAGTCTGTTTGGAGAAGCCTGGGTCAGAACACATCTTTCTTGCCAGGTTTGTTTTCTTTGCCATCATTGTTTTGTCTTGCTTCTTTTTTGCATTGTTCTTTGTTTTAAAATGTTTTATCTGTAAACTACCCAGTCGTCAGAAGGGGCAGCATATAAATTTAAGAATTAATTTATCTGGCTTTCCGTGTAGAATTTTTGTAATAAATAGTAAGAAATTTTATTAAATGGTGGCTTATAAATAATGCAAATAAGTTATTAAATTTGTATACAGCCTCACAATTGTCTAAAAGACAGACTCAAAAGTAAAACTACAAAGTATCACAATACACTGTGCTACCATTGCACAGTAATTCAATGATTGATTTGAGTGAGCACATTCCCTAATTCCCACTGCTCAATCCTACTGCATGCAACTGTTAAGCTATTGGAGCTCAGCAAATCTCTATGATTGCCACTGTCAGTTTTATATATAAACATTTAGACAAGTATGGTTTCATTTTAAGTTTATTAACAAACTCATGCCTTGACAGATTTCCCCCAAATATATTTAATGCTTATTCAAATAGAAAGAATGCTGAGAATATTCAGCTTAATCTTACAGTGGATAGCCTGCATAATAGTTATTGATTGTATTTCAAATTACCCAGCTAAAAAAAGAAGTTTTCAAAACAGGTTGCCAGGCTCCAATGCAATCTTTCATTCTTAAGAATACCAGACAGTTTCTAATGAGAGTTGCCAGTAAAAGCACAAAAAATGTAAGTAGGAGCACTGAGCATATCTTGGGATGCAAGGGAGGAAAAGTGTTGGGAAGTGCTCCCTTGGGAAATAAATGGTTTTGCTGTTCCATCTGCATGTGGTAATGTTTGTCTTGAGTATGTTTTTGTAAGACAGGCAAAATGATTGGCAAAAAAATTTAACAAAGAAATAAAATAAATTAAAAATTCATTATTTTTATGCTTTGGGAAGATACAGGATTTAGTGAGCGGTGTTCAGCTTCAGTTCTGCTCCTGTTAAATCAATTTCTCAGAAGCTTATCTCTCTCAAGCTCACTTTTAGAGAAGAGTTTAAATGATTTTTTGTTTCACAACTAGGGTCCATCTAATTTTTTTTTCTTAGATTCTATCCTAAATTAATTTTAATTTCACACTTTCTCTTTCTGCACAGTGTAGACATTCTTAGAAGACTTAGAATAACAAGAGTTGGAAGGGACTTGTAGGTCATCTAGTTCAATCCCCTGCTCAAGCAGGAGACCCTATGCCATTTCTGACAAGTGGCTGTCGAGTCTCTTCTTGAAACCTTCTAGTGATGAAGCTCCCACAACTTCTAAAGGCAAACTGTTCTATTGGTTGATTGTTCTGTCTGAAAATTTCTCCTTTCTAAGTTGAATCTCTCCTTGAACAGTTTCCATCCATTGTTCCTTGTTTGGTCTTCAGATGATTTAGAAAGGTTGTCCCACTCTTCTCTGTGACAGCCCATCAAATATAGAATATATTTGTTCCAATATTTAACATATATAACATAATATTGGAACATCTGCCTACATCCTCATGGTTGCCTTATTTATTATAAAGGAATCTACAATACTCAAGATATTTAATTTGCTTATCAGCCCCGAAAGATAGGAATTCATTTAAAGACCCCAAAGTTCTGGATAATTGTACTCAATAAATGTTAAAGCACTTTTATTATAAAAGTGTGATTTAAATTAAGTTTTAAAGCAAAGTACAATTTTATAAAACCACCAAAATAAGTTTCAAAAGAACTTAGAATATAATTGGCTTTATGAGAATTTTCAAGTCTTAGGATAAAAATATACATAAAGATATAACCTACCTGGATTATGATGAGTTGCAGATTCTCCATTCTGAAAGACATCACCAGCTACGTTCATTCTACCGGGATTGAAAGGTCCTACACCAGTCTTGGTCTGTGAAGTTAAAGATGGGGTGTATGTTTGTATATTAACACCAAAATTACTTGACTGCAGTCCGTTAGATACATCTCCCAAGTTGGTATTCTGTAGTGATGTTACATGTGTTATCATTAAGTTCATGTCACGCCCTTCAGTATTTTCTAAACGGCCAACACTCACAGAGCTCATACCTCTTTCTAATGTAGTAACATTAGCTATTTGAATTTCAGAGTCTGGTTCTGTGGTTATACCACTATTACCTATTCCTGCATTTACCTTACTTCTTGAAAAACTGGATGTTGAGAATTCCATTTCATTGGTTCTGTTTTTACCCTCTGGAAATCTTCTTTCATTGAAACTGGAATCATTTCTCTCTTGTCCCTGATTTGTTTCAATATCTTCTTCATCATCAATAATAATAGTCTCAGTTATACTTCCCTTCTGAGCGCTCATGTCTTTTGACGGAGCAGATATTTTAGGGTCACTTCCATGTTGCTCTTCATTACTGGATGAATTAAAAACATTTCTGTGGTCTGTTATTAATGGTGTAGAGATTTGTGGAGGTTGTACAGGTTCAACAAACACAACATCATCATCATCTTCTATGGAGGTACTCTGGAACTTAGATCTAGACACCAGAGAATTAGATGGACCTCCAAAAGAGCTTCCTACATTGGCTAGGCCAGTTGCCATTGTGATAAGCCCTTATAAACCAGACGTAGGTTCAGACAACGCCAATTTTCAGCTACCTTCTGGCCTTCCAGAAAAACTGTTACAAAAAGAGAAAGCAGTTTCACTATAACATCATCTGGTTATTTTTTAACTATTTTTCAAAGTACCATCTTTCTTTTACTAATTTATTTAAATATGTTCTAAATAAAACAAAGCAAGATTCTATTGAATGACAAAGCCCAGTGCTCTTGTAAAGCAGGACTCAATTAAAAAAGCAACTTCTGTTGTTCATTGTAACCCAGGAACCGAACTGTTTCTCTGAAACAAAGCAAAATTGGAATCTAAGAGCCAAGAACAAACCGTGACTTTTTAAGATAGTGAAAGTGAATTCCTAGTCCCATGTTACAATCAGAGTTAAGTAGCTTGTTTGTCTTAATTAAATATGAAGTTCTAGGCCACATGTGCCCCCCCTCAATTTTGGGATGTGATACATGGAGCTTCCTCAAAAATTTTAACCAAAATTTTCAGCATGTCATCAATGAAATGAAATAATTAAAAATACTGGAGAAGAGCCAGTTTGTTCTAGTAGTTAAGACACCAGGTAGAAACCAGGAGACTTTGAGTTGTAATCCCACTTTAGACATTACTAAGCTGGGCAGGTGGGTGACTGTGGGACGGTCATCTCTCTCAGCCCATGACATCAAGTTTGGGCAAAAAACTGGTCTGTCTATTCCAATGGATTATATTGTTTGAATTTAAATGAAATCAAATCAAATCAAATTTAGGGTTTGTACAGGTCCAATCTACTTGTTGCCAACAAAATCTTGAATTGATAAAGGTTGGTCAATCCATCCACCAGTCCATCCATCCATTAGTCAGTCTGTCCATCCATCCATCTACCTATCTACAGCTTTGTGTCAGTCTTGACTCCTGCAACTACAGAGATATACAGTTTTCTTGGCAATATTTTCAAAAGTAGTTTACTACTTTTTTTTCTTCCAACGGCTGAGAGAGAATGACTAGTATTCTATGACACTCCTTAGTGGCTTCAAACTAAGGACTGAACACAATAGCCTCCCATTTCTAGCCCAGTAAATTTAATTACTATTACAAACTGGGTTCCATTAAGCTACTTATAATCTAGTAAAACAATTTCTGTACAAATCAGCAATCTGGCAAGTCATAATAAGCTAACATTTTGAAAATTCTGGCTTTCTTTCACATAAATATACCATATCAAGACAAGCCAAATTTAGATATCTACTAGATAGCAATAAAAGTATGAAAAAAAAAGTCTCACACTTACTACCTAAGTATTTTGCTGTATTTTTGCAGCCCAGACATGACAATTCCTACTTTCATGTGTAACTTATGGCATTTGAAATATAATGTAAAGAAATATTAAAGAAAAATGAAATATTCCAGTTCAAATACATTTAGCTTGACATATTTCCCCTTCCCTAATTGCACAAGATCAATATAAACTGAAATTCTGAATAGTTTTACCTCTCAGTTGGGAAATGTTTAATTCTTACTCTGGTTAGCATAAGTAACTAAGCTCTTTTAACTATTTATATAAGCTACTGTTTTCAATTAACTTTTTATGTTCAATCTTTTTTATTAATTTTATATTTAATTTCCCCTTCCCATTCAACTGATTGCTTTAAGCAGTTAATATTTAAAAAATATTTGTATTTCAAATACAAATACTTACCTATTGAAAAACATCCAGTAATTTGTAAAGATAAAAGTTTTCCAATGCCTTTTTGATTCTGGGAATTTGCTCACTTCTCTAGATAAACTGGAAATGGTTTTTTGAAAATAAGCATCCTGAAATAGATTTAATAAATATTGAGAATGCAAATTTGCCATGACGGTGACAATAAAGTAATTCAAATTTCAATTGCAAGGATTTTCAAATCCTTAAAAGCAATTCAAAAGCAAGTTGGCTGTTGAGATGAACAGTATAGTCAAGTTTACCCTCAGCAGAATCTCAGTGAATATCATAAAAATACTACATCAATGTATTTCCCATTGCAAGCAACATTTCCCAAAGTAGATACAGTACTATCTTCCTTTAAAAAGTCACATGATCATGTTATTTTCCTCATTAATTTGTTATCATTGACCAAAAATTTCAATGTGGATTTTTTAAAACTTTCCTTTGAACTAACACCTTAAAAATGGCTTTTGAAACTTTGTTAACTAACATCTGCATATGTTTAAAGATCTAGTAGCAAAAGAAAAGGTACATTTGCTCAGGCCATAAATATTGAGAAAAGAAAATGGTTCATTATCTAATTGGCCCTGTTAGTGCAGTATTCCAAGCTACTGTTTTAAAAAAAATTGAAGAAATTATAGTAAAATATTTTGCAGCTTAGATTATGGCCTTATTTTTATTTATTCTTATTCCTTTATTCAAAATATTTCTCTATTTAAAAAACACAAAACTGTCCATCTTTAGTCTGAAGATATTCAATGTACAACAGTTCCTATACTTCAAACACAAATGAACTATTTGAAAGTTTCTGCTGCTACCAGTAATATTCACTTGCCTGCCCACTTGTTCATATCCTTTTCATAACTAAACCAAGTGGCAAGATTCATGTTTAGCTCTCTTCATGGGAAAGTATGGTAATATTAAAGCAGCAGCAAAGGAAGTATTTTATACTGTTTGGCACCAATTACTTTCACCCTATCCGTCTTAATGCAATTCTATATAAGATTAAGTAAGCCAATGAAGTTACTCTTTAGTATATTTTTTGTTCTATAGAGAGAGACAAGGAGTTTGGGAGTTGGACAGCTTACAACTTTAATACATTATTATAGTCACTAATTTTAGGTTACAATAATGGCATAGTGACAATCTGTAAAAATCCTCATATTTAGTTTTATATATTTCAACAAGCTTCAGTAATTCATGATCAGGTTTAAAAAAAAATCTGCAACATCCACAGGCTGAAAGCATCTATACAAATCGAAAAAACAGCAACACTGTGTTCTAGACTACATTGCTACTATCCTATCTACAAAACATGAAATAAGTGATATTTCAAAATATATCTGAAGATTCATGTATGATACAACTGGCAACATGGGATATTGCAAATTCCAATTGGGTATCTTCCACTCATCAGAATGGAATGGCGGCAGCAGTATCCATTAAAAAAGTATCCTTAACCCATTCTTATCCAAAAGGCAATTACTACCAATACACATATTTTGCCAGCTATTTTAAACACACGAACCATTATAGTTACAAATTCTGTGGCACATAATCAAGTTAATATGCTATCATGTGATTGTGCTAATCCTAAAATATGAATTTTATATGTAATGCTTATGAGTGCGTGTACATATACTTGCCTCCCATATTTTACATATAAGATCATTTATTTTATTTATTTAGTGCCAATAACGTTTATGCACACAAGTGTTTCTTTATTTTGGACTGGCAAAGAAGTGGTTAGACCAGGGGAGCCAGCCGATTCATTATGGCGGCTATGCCGGACGAGCCGGGGAAGCCAGCCTTTGTGTTTGCCGTTTGTAACAGGTTTGATTCCAGTTGACTTTCAAGAGATTCCAAAGAATTTAACTCTGCCTGTTTGCTCTATAGAGCTCTTGTTAAACATGTTTCTCTTGGGCTAAGACTGAGTCAAAACTGGGACACAATCAAGAGGCGTGGCTACAAAGTTTAAAAGGACTCAGTCTTTGGGCAGAAAGGCGGAGTTAACCTATTCTTTGGATTCTCTCATCAGCATACTGGAGAAAGCTGATTTTTAGAAGCTTCCTAAAAGCCAGAAGGATCCAAATGTATTTCTGTGTCAAGATGTACCACTGGGCTGCAACCAAAAAGGCCAGTTATCCTTACCTCTCTTAATTATCTAACCAGCTGGGCTGACTCCTTTTGACAAAGGCAACACCTTAAGGTAAGCAAATGTTCTGATGTATCATAAAAAGCTGAACAAGATCCCTTTTTGGACAGTCAGCACATAATACAGGTAGTACTTAATTTATAACCATTTGTTTAACGACCAAAGTTATAACAGCACTAAAAAAGTGCACTGACCAGCCCTTGCACATACGAATATCACAGCATCCCCATCATCATGTGATCAAAAAGTTAGGTGCTTGGCAACTGTCCTATATTTATTACAGTTGCAGGTCCAAGGTGATGTGATCGCCATTTGCAACCTTCCCAGCCAGCTTTCAACAAGCAAAGTAAATGGGGAAACTAGATTCACTTAATGGCTGCACACAATAGGCCCAAATGTTGTGTACTATATCCAGATTCTGAGAAAGGTGATGCCCAAGAATAACTGATGCTGTTTTCTGTCTGTGTCTGGTATGGACCTTGACTGAAAAGGATCTAGATCCTCTTTTCTTTAAAATATTCTATAGCTGATTCCCTATCAAAATATATTCTTCTATAGCTATTTCTCTAATTATATTCAAAAATATGAACAAGAGGAGACAGTAAAGGCTGTTCATACTGAAAAATGGCATCCTTAAAAGAGATAACACATGTTCCTTCAAGGCTGGCAATACACTTGTTTTTTAAAATGTCACTGGTTACCTCCCAAAGCCATCCCATTGTGCTGGGTAGGGGACCTGGAAGGATCCCAGATGAGCAAGTTCATATACAAAGGATCTATCCATCTTCTAAAATTTCAACTAATCCCTGTTAATATTGCAGGATTTTGACCCAGTCGCCTTCCCTGATATCAACTCATTAAATATCCCTGTAGAAATACAAGACATCATTTGCAATTTAGTTAGCCTTAACTCATCAATTTAAATGATTTAACTGCATGTACCTTTAGTTTCTGCTTTGTGTCTGCAACACATTTGTAATATGACTAATATTATATTTGTAGCCCATTAGGTGTGAACAGTATTGCCTGTTGACAGAAAATATGCACATGTTGTAGTAATGTATCAATGAACTGAACATTTTTGTGGTCTTTACCCTTCAGGTCTACCAAACATTAACTTTCCTATATTGCTGTTTTTTGATTGACTCTTCCTGACTCTAGTGGAACCTAAGTTTTAGCACTGCTTTAGTTTAAAAAAGTAAATAAACTAAATATAAATTCAGTCTCAAACTCGAGGCTTGTTGAGAAACTATTTTGCTTAACCTATACCAGATCAAGTATTGCTCTAACTCTATTGTATCATTCTATAATTATTGAATTTTATTATTTATTGTAAACTGCCTAGAGTCCTATTGGATTGAGGTGGCGCATAAATTTCATAAATAAGTGATATAAATGAATATAAATAAAATGAATTCACAAACACATTCAACTGATTTGAGTGGACACTGGAACAAAAACAAAAAATGTTTATTGTATCTTAAAAAGAGATGCCCCACACTACAAACCCTTCAAATGGAGTGACCAATTCACTGACTTATTCATGAATTTCTGTTCAAAGAGCAATGGGACCATTAATATTTTTACATAGAATTACCATGTTGCCTGGTGACTTTAAACATGAGCGTACTCAAACTGAAGTCTGCTAAAAAATATATGTTTATAAATATATGACTATATGTTCTGCCAACCTAGCAGTTCGAAAGCATGTAAAAATGCAAGTAGAAAAATAGGGACCACTTTGGTGGGAAGGTAACAGCATTCCGTGCACCTTTGGTGTTTAGTCATGCCGGCCACATGACCACGGAGACGTCTTTAGACAGCTCTGGCTGCCTGGCTTTGTAACTGAGATGAGCACCGCCCCCTAGAGCCGGAAATGACTAGCAAGTATGTGTGAGGGGAACCTTTACCTTATATTCATAATTACAGTAAGTCTATAATCAAAATTGGTGGGTGCTTATAACACAAACATTTGTGTGTTGCTCCAGAAATAGCTAAAATTTCAGCTAATACTGTGTTTCTCATATAATAAGGCTGAGTCTTATTTTTTTTGAGCCCCCCAAAAATGGCTAGGCCGTCTTTTTGGGGGTGACTTAATTCCTCCCCCTTGCATCTTCGGGCGGGCAGCGACGGCTTGGATGTTGACCTCGGCATTGGTGGAGCACTTCGTATCGGGGTCAACGCAGGCAGCACCATATCCGGGTGTGCAACAAAAGTACTTCCTAACGGCAAGCCCCCCCACCATCCCCCCCATTTCGCATGTTTTAATATAGGCCTTAATTTGGGGGGAGGGGCTTAATTTCATTTCATGCCTATAAAACATGCTGGGACTTCCTACTGGGGGAGGCCGTATTGTTGGAGAAACAGGGTAGTAGATCAACAATTGTAACAATAAACCTCATTTTTAAGTTCCTACTTATCTTTGCAACTCTCTGGGTGATCTTTGACCAGTCACCACCTCTCAGCCTAACAGATTTGAAAAGTTTTTTTCTGAACATGAAACAAACAAGTTTCCTGGAAGTTCTGTTGAAGTGTTCTTGATTAGTCAAAGCAAAATGCAGAATGCTTCGTTGTTCTGGTTTTAATTAAAACAAAATCTGGGGTATCCTAGAGTGATTTTATAGAAGAATGCACATTGCTTCCTCCCTACTTTCTTCACACCTAGTATGTCTCTTCTTACTGCAATGATCTTGGCAGCTCTCAATATAGCTTCATGAAATGCAAAATGGACTTGCAAAATGTATTTTTGCTTCATGTCCAAAACATATGTTTTGAAGTTCTTATTCACCTGTTTATATTCCCAATGCTTTCCCTTTCTCTCCAGTCAGTATCTTTGAATTCAGGCATAGCTAGAGATGGGAAGGCCTGGAAAAAAACCCAGAAAAAAAAATGGGGGGGGGGAAGACGGGGGAAAAAATTCCCCCAATTTTTCTCCAAACTTTCTCATCTCTAGGCATGGCACAGCCGATCAGTTTATTCCTACACCAGTCATTGTGTTTTGTTCATAATTTACTTTTTCTGCTCTAAAACCCAACTCCCAAAATCATATTTAGGGCCATATCTGGAAAAGAACAGCCTTGTTTAATTCCATGTATGGATCAAAACTTCTAAAAAGCACATTTCAGTTTGGGCAAGACAATCTGAAAACAGCTGCTCTATGCACTGAACATTCTGTTTATCTATATAAAATGAAACAGTGCTATCTTGCCCACTTTCAACAAGGAAATTACAACTGACTGAAACTCTTTTGAGTTATAGGCAGATTTTTTTCTTCTATCACCTGATCCTTGTCTAATTAAAATTAAAGGCAATTTGTGGTGCCTTAAAGACTAAAAGTGTTTTTATTAAATTTATGGATATAAATCATCCATCACTCTGTAATATTAGTGTTGAGACTACCTTTTATAAAAGTAGAGCTCATAGTAGCAAAAAAAATAACTGTTACTCCAGGTTGTGAAAGTGCATGTGTGCAAAGGTAGACTATAAGCAGGACTAGGAGTAACTCAAATTGAACATACATGTAGTCCTCAACAAATGACCACAATTGAAATCAGAATTTCAATTAAGTGAATCACAAATTTGTTAAGCAAATCCAGGTTTCCCCATTGACTTTGTCAGAAGCTGGCTGTGTTTGACTGCAAGACACTGTAACCTCCATAAATGCGAGCTAAATGTCAAGATAATTGAATCATGTGGCCGTGATTCCGAGGGTGGTTCAATGGTTAAAGCTTCAAGGAAGTGTTGTAAGTCACTTTTTCAGCACTATCCTGGCTTCAAACCAGCATTTCAGAAGTGGTTGTAAGGCAAGAACCAACTGTTTATAGATTCGGGTGCTATATAGTTATATTGATTTTCGTTCATGTCTGCCTGAGATTTATTTATCTTTATATGAGAACTAGGCATTCTGCTTTATTCCTTTTCTATTAAGCCAGAATCACTTTAAGAATAATTACTTGTAATTCTTATCTCTTAGAAAAGAGCAAGATAAGACTAACCAGTTCACACATGTTGCACAAAATCATTCAGATCTTTTTAACTATTCCTTCTGACAGAAAGAACAAAGAATCAAGTGTACAGCATACATTCTCAAGTGAGAATCCAAGTTTTATTTTGAATCAAATAACCTGCCTTAAAAAATAAGTCAAATGTGGAGATGAGTTTTATTTTTACACATACAAGTTTAAGTCAGAAGATACTTTCTATGAAACGTTTATATTGCCTGGCATTCACTCAACTTTTGAAGAGGATTAGTCGAATAAGACTAAGTAGAATAAGAATAGAATAAATATAAAACCTGTTCTTAGATATTCAGGATCTCCAGTAGACCTATGCTTGATTTCTGCATAAAAATATTTATTTGGTTTCAATACTCTAAATGTTACCAGAAACTTAAAAGCTCATTTTAAATACAAAGCTACATACAAGATAAATTTTTGGATTGTTTTATGGCTTACTGAATAAAATAGTTGATTTCAGAAAACCATCTAAACCAAAACCAACAAATCAAGTGATTATTTGGTACAATGCAAACAGCACCAACCTATTTGTGCTTTCAGTTAAATATTCAATTGAACATTTTGTATGACCAACTATTTCTATTCAAGAAGTTCCCATATAATGAAATCATATAACCAAACCAAAGATATGAATCACATGTCAGCTTCTACACTCATATTCAAAATAAGAACATTTTCAAACTCTCCATCTCATATCACATGTGATTTTAAAGGACAAATATGTTGCAGGCAGACTTGTATACTGTTAAACTCCTTTGCCTACTTGCAACTATTATATAAGTAGATCACAATAAGACTTTCATGCTCTCTAGTTTAAGTGATATGTAAAATTTCTTTAGAACTGACCAAATTTTATTTCCTGTATTTATCCAATATTTCCATCTGGTTTCTCAACTTTCATAATTAGTAAACCATAATTTTTCAAAACAGCATAATTCTTATTGGAATGAACAAATTAAAGTCTCTTAATTTCAAGGTTTCTTTATCCACTGACACTGAATGAACAAACTGGTTGGACTCATAAAATATATTAAGATATATACCACTGTTGAAAAACAGAAAAACTGGCTTTTTTTTAATCCTAGGACTGCAACAGCTATTTTTAGTGATCCACTTTTGAGCATGGGGAGAGCAAAATAAACAACAGTACTAGTAAAAGTAACTCATCCTTTGTTATCTATGATACTGCTAAAATATGCAGATTTAAGAGTAAGAAATTCAGTTTAAGAAAAGATTAAGATTTTAAAAAAGTCAAGCAGGGCCTTGGCCTAATATGTAATTGATCTGTAACAATAACACATACATTAATCTTTGTATGATTTCACATTAACATTAAAGATAAAACTTTAACAATGTTCTATCCAAATTTAGAGGTCTTTTTATTAGATTTACCATCTAATCTGTATGCCCATTAAATTATTTGGCACATGTATAATTGTAAAATAATTGACAGTTTTTAAGAATCAGCTTCATATGGTCTTATTTATAAGCCATTTATTTAAATATAAAACCAATATTTAAACTCTCCCACCCATCTCTCTTAATATCATTCCACTGAATTATGGTTCTGGATACTGAAATATCACCAATGGTTTCTTTTAAATAATCCTCCATGTAGATTATGTTGAAAACTACTATTATTTTCCGTATCAGGCAATAGGCCTGTAGTTGTTTCCAATAGGGTGGCCTTTGCCAAGTAACTCTGCCATTTAGGGATTCCAAACTCTTCCTAGTAAGGTGAAGGGAATGGGACCAGTAAATGTAAGGTTTTTCAGAATGCAAAAATAGACTTACTATATAAAGATTTTGCTCAAAGAAAGCAACTGTAACCATCTTGAAAATATGAGACACAACTGAACACACAACAGTCCACAGGATTCTCAAACAACCTCAAATGGTTTTCAAGGGAAAACCAGGCCTCACAGATAGCTGTTTTCAAGTATGAACTACTACAACTTGGGGAAAAAAATAACCACCACCACCTATGATGGTTTGATCTTTCCACCTCCAACCCCAAGCAAATCCATTTGGAAAAGGAGAAAAAATTGTGGGATTCAAACACAGAGATAAGGCACACCTTTGCCCAAAAGTGGGCTTTCTCTTAAAGTCCTTTCCTTGCTGCGTGTCAAATGGGTCAGATAAGGTTGTGGGGGGATTCAGAGTTGGGATGGAAATCATTTAAAAGTGTAAGATATGTCACTTGAATGTACGCTCCAAAACTCTAGAGGGCGCTCGAAAGATACCCGCCCCCTCGATGGGCAAGGCGAGCAGCGGCAGGAGCCCGTCGTCTGCTTGTCAGTGTCGGTATTGCAGGAGCGATGTCTGCAGCAACAGAGCCCACCCCGCGGGGGTGGAGTCGCCTCCCGGCCATTACCGGGGCTTTGCTCTAGGGTAGGAGCAGCAGCTGCTGCTGCACCCAACCATCTTTCCCCCACCCCACCCCCACATACCCTGCCTGAGAGGCACCTCCTCTTAATCCCCACCCACCCCCAGCCCTCGTGCCAAAAATGGGTGCTCTACCTCCGCCTCCCGAGGCAGGAAAACAAATATAAATAGCACTCACAATGGGAGCTCCTTCTCCTTGCTGGGCTCTGCCAAGGCTGCGCCAAACTGGCCCGCAGCCTAGGGAAAAGAGGTGCTGGTCGAGGGGAAAGAAAAGAAAAGGCCGGGGGGGGGGGCATCTACAGGGGTAGTTGGCATGCCTTCCCGTTTTCCCCTCCAGGAGACGCCCTTCCAATGGGCAAGAGACGGAGTGGCCACCACCGCTTTGGAGTTGGTACCCAGCGCCCCTCTAGATGCCCTTCCCAAAGGGATACTGGAGCCTCTTGGCCCACCGACGGCGCTTCACGGATGGCCCCCTTCGCACCAGGGGTCGGGGGGGGGGCGCGTCTTCCCTCCTCGGACGCGACTGCCCCAACGGGCAACAAACAAGGAGTTTCTGCTGTTCGCGTGAGACTGTGGAGCCGAAAAAGTCCCCCGACCCAGACCTTCCCCTCCACGGTTCAAAACTCTCGGGACGGAGTCTAAAACTCGCTTCCCTTTCCCTTTTCCCCCGCCCCGAGCGCCGAAATCTACCCCGGGCCCCGCTCTTTCTGCCAATTGCCCCGGGAGTTGCGCTCGGCCCCCTGCAGTCTGCTCGCAGCACTGCCGCCTCCAGTCGGCCGCCATTAAAGAGACCCAGCCAAACAATAAGGGAGGGGAGAAAGAGGATCCGCGGAGCGCAACGCGGAGCGCAATTACCGACTTCCCCTCCCCCTCCCCGAGGGAAGAAGGAACCGCGATGAGACGGGGGAACAAACTCCCTCCCCTCACGGCCCCCAGGAGGCAGTTGGAAATAAAGCCGGGCGGGGAGATATGGCGCCCCCCCACTGCACACGCACGCACCCAGATACCCCACGGCAGCCCTCTCCGCATGCCTGCCCAAGCGCCTGTCTCGCGTCGAAACCGGGCTGCCGCCCTCCCGATTCTTACCCGCCGCTGACCCTTTCTTGCTTCCTTAATCTACTGGCGGGAAAAGAGGGAACGGGCGGCAATAGCCGCCAGAACAACACGCAGCGGGGTATTTAGCCCGGGTTGTTCCCTAGACGCGGCTGGTCTGCTCCTGTCCCCACCCTGAAAGGGCAGCTGGGCTTCAAGCCAGTTCGTCTAACCCGGCTCCCCTTGTTTCTACCTCGACCCGTCCCTCTGATCCCCACGCCGAGCTCGGCCAAAGTCGCTCCCCCACCCCGCCCGCCTGCCCGCGGGTAAAACGCACCCTCCGCGGCTCCGCCAACGCTTCCTCAACTCTATCTCGGTCCAGTCCCGGGCTAAACGCTGCTGCTGGCGAAGGGGAGGAGGAGGGACAAAACCTAACCATCCGAGCACGGGGAAAGGCCGCCTAGTGTTTCCGCCCATTGGCTTTCCCAAGAGGGAGGGCTTTGGTGTCAGGCAAAACCATTGGAAAAACTGCCCGTCTATCGGCGGTCTCCGTCGCTGGTTGCGTGAAGGTTCTGTCAATTAGCTGCCCGCACACGCCTTCCGTCCCTCCTCCTTTGGTTCCACCAGGTTAAAGAAAACCCGAATTGTATTGCCCACCACCAACAGCTGCAGCACTTCTGTTTCTTTCAACTGGATGGGGAAGGTTTGCAATGCAATCCCGGTGGTTACCGTCGCTGCTGAATAGTTTCATGCAGAAGTTTTGTTCTGCCTCGCTTCCCCCTCCTCAAGAAAAGGGCGATGGCTTCCCTAAGTCCCCCATGCCATTTATCAGCCTGGAAGGTGTTTAGCCATTAATTTGTTTGCCACAGGGCAATTAAATCTCTTGCCACAAGGACAAGGGGTAAAAGCAGGGTATGAACACCAAGCTCTGAGGTGAGGCGGCAAGGAAAGATATTGCAATATAAAACCAACGGGTTTTAGACGCTTTCCCTCCCCCTCCCCTTGGGCTGTGGATCTGGAACCCTTTCTAAAGAAGTGGCAGAATAATAGAAACCAAGTCCCAAACCTAAGGAGCGGGCAGCCTATGAGTCTTCTCCGAGGACAAGGATCTCTGTCTTCAGGAGGACTCTTTTTTTTCGGGCTCCCAACTATTCCGAGTCAAGAAAAGGCGTCTCAAGCAGCCCAGCACGGCTCCTGGTGGTGATGGTGGTAATGGTTGGTAATGGTGGTGTCCTCCATTTTGTCGGAAGCTGCTGCAGGGAACCTGGGACCCCTCCAAGCCAGTATGGGGCTTTGTGAGGCGCTTAGTCTCACTGCCTTTCGCCTCAGGATCGAGGCAAAGCGCAGAGGGCGCCTCTGGCAATGTCCTACGACTGTTGAATAGGACTGGCAATTGCCAGGGCGGCAAAGGAGAAAGCCAAGCTCTCCACCCTACCTCAGCCAAAATGGAGGATGCGCACTTCCCTTGCGTGGTTGATTTCCCCCCTTGCTTAGCCCTGGGATTGACGCCCGCTTCTCAACAACGGGGGCGTCCTCAGGCTCAGGCTTTGGTGTGGTTGATCAAACCCACGCCGTCTCCCATTTTGTTTATACCTCCCCTGAGGAAAGAGGCGGGAAAAAGCACCACCGCCTTTCCTTTCTCGCTCCACCTTGCAGCAATTCCGTACACAAAGTAGTTATTCCCTGGAGAAAGGCGTGAAGAAAGAAGCTGGGTTAAAGCCACTGGACCCTGTTCTACCTCGCCTGTACAGGCTGTCGCTTTGCATTTCCCTCGGTTACTTGTGAGGCAATAGAGGGAGCAGTTTGAACAGTTTTTAATTCGCTCTTTGCCCTCAATACTGGGAATGGACGCTAATTTTCATGCGCCGCAAACGCGACCATTCTTCGCGCAGAACGGCCGCTCCATCATACTGCGCTTTCAGCGCCAACTAGAGCCAACAAGTCTAGCCAAATACGAGCTGTCGATTTAGCGAATTTGAAAAACTGAGGAAAGAAACTCAGATTATTCACCCAGGTGAAAACTTCAATTTTCACTTGGTAATAATGAGATTAGACGAAACCTATTTCTTCGCTATTTGAACTGCCAAAGTCCAACTTAAAATAGTACTAAAAAGAATATAATTTATTTGGGGATGAATTTTGAAAGTATTTTGATTTAAACAGTCACAGGGTACTAGGACCATTTTGGACATTGATTTTTTTAAAAATCCAAGACAGTGTTTGACATGCACACTTGTTAACTATGGATTGGTTAAGTAATTACTGGTATTCACACAACAGCTGAGACACTAAACCATAAGCTAACCACAGTGTCCTAATTAAGTCAAAGCTACATTTTAGTTTACTATGTTTCATTAAGTAAATTTATCTTCACTTGTTCTTTCTGCATAAAAACACTGAACTTCAAAATACTAATGTTTTGTTTCAGAATTAAACTGATTTCATTACGTTGACATTTACTTTAATCTTTTCTTTGGTGAAATACCAATTATCCAGAATTGTGGGAATTTTCAGAGGTGCAATAATTTCTATTTTTGCCCCTTGCTCCTAAATGGGTACTTAAAACAAAATTCTTCCACTTCCACTAATGGGCTAAAAAATTATATCAAAAGAGTAGATGTATTCAAAATAGAAATGGAAAGAAACACTTGTTATGCTAAGTCAATATATACTTTACATTTTTGTAGCTTACAGTATTGTATAAACTGAGTTATTTGTTTTTAAACCATAGTGAAGGAGCCAAATCAGGCATGTCCAGTCCACAGCCCACAGGCCACATACGATCTTGGAGAGCCAGTAATGGGCCCACAAGATAACAAAATACATAATAAATTTGTGATTTATATGCTTTATATATTTTATATGCAGCCCAATACAATTCCTCTTCACTCAATGGGCCCAGGTTAAGAAGCCTTCGTGAAATGCTGGGATCAAACACAAATGAAGAAGGGGGGAAGCTTGTCCTTTCTCTGGGTCAGCTCTCTCGTCCTCTCTGCTCCTAAGCCGGAAGAAACTGTTCAAAGAAGCGGGGGGCTTTCTCCCCCTCCCCCCCCTTCTCCCCACCGCCCGCCGCCCGCGGGTTCAACCCAGAGCTGTTCTGCCTGCCTGCGCCGTTAAGGTTGAATCGCGCCTTTGAAGGCCATTGTTATTCTCGACAAGGCCTGCCCCCAACAACCAGAAACTAAGGCAGCCCGGCGGCCGGGCCAAAGGGGGCACTGTGGTTGGCGGGGGGGGGAAAGATCCCTTAAAATGCCCCCCAAAAACCGCCCCCCCCCATAATCGGTATATAGGCCCAATACAACCTCTTCACTCAGTGGCCCGCGCGAATGTTGAAAGCCAATCTGATGTATGGTGACTTTTTTCCCCTTTGCTAAACCAAGAGTGGGCGTGGCCAGCATATGATGCATCCAGCCTTTGGGCCATGAGTTTGACAGCCCTGATCTAAACCATAGTGAAGTTCAAACAATAACAACTTACTGGTACTTAATTATTATGGGTAAAAAGCAAATCTTAGAATTGACAGACTTGGCCTGTGAATTCCAATATTGTAATATCATTTTGAAAAGATGCATAAAATGCTGATAAAAACATAAAGTAATTTATTAGGTCATGAATGAAGTTATGTCAAAGAAGAGAATACCCAAAACATGGTCAGAAGCATATATTACACTTATACCGAAGGAAGACAGACCCACAGCAAGTTAAAAATTATAGACCTATATCCCTATTAAACTCAGACTATAAAATTTTTGCTTCAATCTTGGCAGAAAGACTGAAAAGATACTTAAATAATTTCATTCATGCTGATCAAAATGGATTTCTGCCAAAGAGACAAATCAAAGACAATATGAGAATAATTCTCATAATGAAATACTATGAGGCACATCCTAAAAAGCAAATAGCCTTGATGTTTTTAGATGCACAAAAAGCCTTTGATAATGTGAGTTGGTGATTTATGTTATTGCAATTGGTACAAATGGGCTTTGGTAAAAAATTTATTCAAGCCATTGAAATGATATATCATGAACAAACTGCAAAGGTTATTATAAATGGAGAATTAACAGAATCCATAGATATAAGAAAAGGGACTAGACAAGGTTGTCCACTGTCACCTCTGCTGTTTGTGTTAACATTGGAAGTGTTGAATAGGAATATTAGAGAAGAAAAAGAAATAAAAGGAATGAAATTCCAAAAGGAAGAGTATAAATTGCAAGCCTTTTCAGATGACCTGGTATTTATATTAGAGGATCCATTGGAAACAGCACCTAAATTAATAGAAAAGATAGAAGAATATGGAAAAGTAGCAGGTTTGAAAATAAATAAAGATAAAACAAAGATATTAACAAAGAACATGCTAGCAAGACGAGAGAAAGAGTTGGAAGAAGTCTTAGAAATACAGGTCACAAATAAGGTTAAGTATTTAGGGATATATATTACACCAAGATGTAGTACACTGAAGGAGGACAATTATATTAAACTCAAACAGCAGATTGCGACAGATTTGACAAAATGGGAAAACTTACAATTATCATTGATTGGGAGAATATAATTAAGATAAATGTATTGCCTAGAATTTTATATCTATTCCAGACAATTCCAATTCGATTAGGGAAAGAGTTTTTCAAAGACTTAAATAAAATTGTGCTGAAATACATTTGGCAGGGCAGCAAAGCGAGAATAAAACTTAAACTGTTACAAGATGCAAGAACAAGAGGAGGGTTTGCTTTGCCCAACTGGGAATTATATTACCAGCAACAAATCTGATGTGGGTAAAGGAATGGATAACATTAAGGAACAATAGATTATTGATTTTAGAAGGGCACGACTTGCTGTTGGGATGGCATGCTTTCCTCTGGTATAAGGGAACTAAAACACGGGTATTTTAGAAGACATTACATTCAAGAGGCATTGTTTTTAGATTGGGAGAAGATAAAAGACAACAGCATTTTTCCCCGCCTTGGGGCCGGGGCGCGGCTCCCGCACGACCGCCCGCCCCCCCCACCCCCGGCGGCCGGGGCCCGCCCCCGGGCTTGGCCGGCCCCCGCCCCCGCCCCCCCCAAAGGGCGGGCGGCTATAAAAGACAATATTATTTAAAAATTTCAATATGGATATCTACTATTGAAGCTTTTTCTTATCCAATAATATATAAAAAGGAACAAATAGATATGGTGAGATATTGAATGAAAAGGGTGAACTTAAATCTATGTAAGCATTGGAAGAACAAGGTGTAAAAATGAACTGGTTTTCATATTTGCAAATAAAATCTAGATTTGATAAAGATTTTAGAACAGAAGGTATCTATGATAAGTTGATTGATTTAGATAAAATTTTGATGGGTACTGATGAAAAGGTAATAAAAAAACTTTATGGACATTTATTAGAATTTAAATTGGAGGAAGAACAAGTTAAAGAAACGATTGCTTGGGGGAAAAGTTTTGGATATGGGATTGATTTAGAGAAGTGGCAAAAATTGTGGTCTTAAAACTATAAAATGACAATGTCAACTGCATATAAAGAAAATTTATATAAGATGTTTTACAGGTGGCATCTACTGACGAGAATCGCAATAATGTTTAAGAACAAATTGAATAAATGTTGGAAATGTCATCAGATACCTGGTTCATCTTACCATATGTGGTAGACATGCTTGGATGCAAAAAGATATTGGACTAAAATCCACACAACACATAGACTTTAAACCAGAGATATTTTTATTGGGAATTATATCGGAAATCTACAATAAAGAACTGAAATATTTGATTGTAAATGTTCTAACAGCGGCTAGAATTGTATTCGCTAAGAATTGGAAAAATGAAAAGATACCTATGCAGGAGGAAGTTATTAAGAAAATTATAGACTGTGCTGAAATGAGTAAATTGACATTTGAAATTAGAGAATAAGAAGATAAACAATTTTATATGATATGGGATTTGTTCTATCAATGGTTGGACAAAAAGACATGGTAATGTAATAGAATAGGCAATTTTGTAATAGAAGTTTAATAGATTGATATAAAATATAATACAGACATATATAACCATTGGATGAAAGTACAATATAAATTTTATAATAAATTGGAATATCTCATATAAAATGATGGTATAAATAGTTTAGTCATGGATGATTAATAACTGATAAATATATGTTAGTTTGACAATGTGAGAATTTATATAAACCGTGAGCAATGGCTATGAAAGGATAGCACAAAAGATTTGTAACCAACTGACACACTGTATGTACATAAAATGGAAGATGGTTTTATGTTTTTATGTTTTGTATATGTTTGTCTTAAAAAATAAAAACTTTTCATAAAAAAAAATCAAGTAATCCATGAAAGGTTATACAATAATATGTATCTCAATCTTTAAATTGACTTAAGATAATTTATGCATGTATGATATTGGAGAACAAACTGGTCATCCACATTTTGGCCCAGTGTATTGCATAACCTCGATATGTGGTTAGTTTATGGCTCATATTTTCTGCAAACCAACAAAATAGTGTAATTTAAATAAAATACTTAAAGTATCTAGGGTAAATTATGCATTGTGTGAACAAAGCCTTCTCATTTCCTCTGTAACTAATATGATTTCTCTGAAAAGTAAATCCCAAAAGCACTGGCTAAATGGAGATTAGCCTTAAAAGAGTCAATACTTTTGCTTTTAAGTAATATGTTCCCTAAAAACAGATATTGAGCTGGTTTATATTATACACAAAAATAAGTCATAATATGAGTTATTTTGATTTGCCAAATTATGTAAACCTTGCTGTTACATATCATAAATTGTGGTTTGTAACTTTGTGTACTAAGCAAATTCAGTACATTGTTGTATTAACATATTAAATGAACCAGGCCATTTATTTCTATGTATGTGTTTCTCATAGTACAGGATAAGAGAATGTTATAAATTGCTAATGTATTTGGATTATTAAAATATGACTGTATATTAAAAATATACAGATATATTACTGCCTCATAAAAAATAAGCATACATTTAAAACCATGCTTTAAATCTTAGGTGGACACTAAATTGCTCAAACATTATATACATTATGTACATTATTTAGATTACACAATAGCAAAAACATTCAATAGGTGTAGTGACAACATTTGTGGCAGAAGAGTTTGTATTTTTCCTTTGATTTTATCTTGAAGCCTAAAGAACTAAAGTGCATAAATATAACTATGTTTTTTCCACTAAGGGAAGTAATTATGTGTGATATATCTTGACCAACAAGATGATATTGAAAAATATGAGCATCGCAGGATTTTAAATTTATTCTAATTTCTCATAAAGGTTCCAGTATATTGACTTAGTGAATCCCAAGCAGTTGTAAAAGAATGTAGAAGTTGGAAGTCTGAAGACCACAGGATCTCAACAAAGCAAGATATTCAACAAAGCAAGAATAGAGCATCTTAATAATTTTATTCTGTTCAATGACTTGTTTCACCAATTGATCTTTTTTTAATGAGTAATCTGCCAGAAATTAAACAATATAGAATTTCACTGTGATTATTTTTGAATGCTTAGGACATGTGCACTTTTTCCAGAATTATTTTTGAGCTCAATTCTTCAGCTAGGGACTAAATAACACACAAAACTAGGATTCTTTTAATGGCTTGTTGGCTTGAACCTTTTACTAGGTTCACGCAACACAATAAAATAAAAGTCATAATTTGATGTATTACTTAGTCACCATTTATATAGACTTTATTCAGTATGATCTTTCCCAGTGGTGGCTAACCTTTTTGGGTTCCTGTGCCGAAAATTGTGTGCGCACTCTCGTGCCAGCACCCAGAAGGCAATGCGCATGGCCCCCCATGTCCCCTGCGCATGAGTGCGCAATTCCCCCCACCGCCCCCTTACCTGCACTGGGCATATGCCTGTCTCCCAGCTGATTTTTGGACCGTTTGAGGCCTTTTTCGGCCTCCCAGAGGTTTGAGGGAAGCCTCTGCAGCCTTTGGAGGCTGAAAAATGGACCCGTTTCATCACAGTATTTCTGGAAATGCAGAAAGTGATGAAATGGGCCTGTTTGGCCTCCGAAGGCTGCAGAGATTCCTTAGAGCTCTGGGAGGCTGAAAAAGGCCTCAAATGGGTCGAAAATCAGCTGGTGTGCACATGTCCAGTGAGCACATGTCCAGCGAGGTAAGTTTGGCTGGGGCTCGCATGCCAGCACAAATGGCTCTGCGTGTCACCTGAAATTGATAAATTGTTCTCCTGCTTCATTTCAGTTTCTTCAACCATACTTTCCAACTACATTTTCCTCCTTAATATTTCCAACTTTGGAATTCCAGCTCTAGTCACAAGCACATAACTTGTGTCAATTTCAAATTGAACTTGATCATAAAACTCATCAACCTCTTCATCATAAATGGTTAGAACATAACTTGGATGATCATCATACTGATGATCCATGAAATATACCCGATGATCCATGAATTATATTTGATGGCATTTTATTTTATTATTTTTTCATTTCCTGCGTAATACACTCTGATTTTCTAACTGAAAGTATCCACTCTCTGAACAGACCAGCAAAGTAAATTAATCTCTCCCCTAGTTGATTCTTAGAGCAAATAATGGAAAGATGCATTTACATCTCAGGTTCGGTCAAAATTTTATCTTTTGAGGACAGGATGAAACTCCTTTGGAATCACAGTAACTTCTGCTTTATCCTTTCCTGTTTTAGGTGTGTGTGTGTGTGTGTGTGATTAGAATAAAATTCAAATTTACCTCTTGGTTATTAAATTGCAACTTTAAAGAATAGCAAAGCCAAGTTTCAATCATTTGTACAAATGTGCCAAATGATTAAATGTTAAGCAAATTAAGTAACAAATTTTCTTACATCCAAATAAAAAACAATCTAAATGTATAAGAAGTGACTGGTTCAGTACTAGATTAAACAGCTTGCAATCTTGTTCTTCAGAATATATGATTTTCAGTAGGATTGTATCCAAGTAAGTATACATAGCCCTGCAGACTTATTAAACTAGCTTGTATTGCTGCAAAAGCCAAGGGAAAATAACAGTTTATCACAATATATTATTACTTCACCATGATGACTAGTTCCTACATTTGAAAAGTATGTCTAATTTTGATTTGTGTTTGAGAAGTCTACATTTATATAAAAATAACTAAAGCAGTCGTGAGAATTGAACATATTTAACAAGCAAAATAAATATACCTTGTTCATCTGAAAAAGTAGGTCAAATAACATGCACACTCAGTTAAGTATGCAAAATGCAAAGAGGAAAAGTTATTTAAAGGAACTATTTTTTGTAATGAAATTAATCTGAGTTACAGAAAATATTATTCCAGAAGGATATTGTTAAATCTTAAAAATTAACAATTAGGTATCTGTGAGGGAGATAGGTGTTTCTTAAATATGATAAAATATTCTACTTGAAGTAATATTCAACATAGTAATTCTGGAATATCTTATACGGTAGTAATGTTTCTTAAAATGTGATCCAAAGACCCCTGGGGTTTTCCCAATACCATTTCAGGGGTCCCTGAAATCAAATTTATTTACCAGGTTATATTGAATCCCATCAAACAATTTTGGGAAATGGTAGCAACAATGAATGCAGAATTTTTAACTTTTAATAACAGTAAACATTAATAAATATAACCCATACAAAGAAATACTCCTTTGGGGTCCTCCATAATTTTTAAAAGTGTGAAGTGGTACTGAGAGAAAAAAAGTTTAAGAAACAATGTTTTATACTATCTGAGTATCTGATAATATATATTTTCCCCAGGACAGATTCATTTTGTTTTCACTTATCTTTTAACATCTGCTTTTTTCAGTTATCTTAAATATGTTGCTAATGCTTTCATTGATATGTACAGTATATGCAAACTTGATTATACATATCTGTTAGATGCTAGAAATATATTTATGTAATTTTTGTGAAACTTGGGTGTAGTAATTTTTATTTTCTAAATAGAACTAAATTTGTTACATTTTTCACTGAAATCCAGAACAATGTGGGAAAAAAACAACAGGTATTTGCATTCAGAAATAATGATATTTTTTTTAGTTCAGGTAATGTTTCAAATTTTGAAAGAGAAAAATGAAAAGAAATTTTAGTGGGCAGAAACAAGTAGAGGTAATAAACAATTTTACACAAAATCAATATTAGGTTAATTATGCCCATAACCCAGATCATGTAAGTATTATTTATTGATCTAAGGTAGGAAGTAAAAATTAAAAGAAACATCATTTGGCAAATAAAAATAGTAGATAGAGATGCTACAGAAGTACCAGGTTTTGGTTGCTACACAGACGATGATTAATTGATTAGGAAATTAATAGAAAATATTTGGTTGACAAAATTATATTTATAACACATTTCACCTCAACTGGCTCTGGCAGATATAAAATAAAACCAGGAATTGAAATATTTTACAATCTTATTAAAACAATAAGATTGGAATAAGAATAAAACACCATGAGAAGAAAGATGTTACAACAATATAACCAGCTTTCTGAAAACTGGTTCAGGAGATATTAAAGTTTCCTAACACACACACACACACACACACACACCACATACATTTTGAAGCCTTTCTGGAAGGCCATAAAGAATAAGACTAAACTTACCTAAGGAGAGATCATGTTCCAGAAGATAGGTACTATCATATAGAAAAGGTTCACTTCCTAGGACCCATCAGATGGAATTATTTTGAAGACAGGAGTGCCAAACTCATGTCGTCATGGCGGCATCACATGACATATCAGGACACTTCCCCTTCACTAAACCAGGCATGGGTGTGGCCAGCACGTGACGCATCCTGCCTGTGGGCCGGGAGTTTGACAGCCCTGCACTATACTCCATAACTTACAATCATGATGGAACCTGCCCATTATAGTCATAGATGATGATGGTAATAAAACAGATCATCAGGTCATTAACCTGACTTTGCAGCAGTTGTTAAGTGAATCACCATGGTAATTAAATGAATCCACAGTCGTTAGCGAACCCATTGTTTGCTATGGGGCATTTTTGCAAAAAATTGGAAATAAATGCCAGTTTTGGGCAAAAGTATCATAAATTGAGATCTCATGAGTGTGGGATCCCGCAAACAGCTGTAAATGTGGGCTATTTGCCAAATGCCCGAAATACAGTCATGTGACCATGGAGGGGGCAGCTGTTGGAACTTCAGAACTGGGTTGTAAGTATGTTGGTGGGGTGGGTTCCAGTGATTCTCATCACTCTGTGACTGGTTGTAAGTTGAGGATTACCTGTATCCTATTCTATTTGGGGGAGATTTTCCTTAGTGCACCACTGAGAGCTGTTACAGGTATGGATGAGGTGGTTAATTAAATAGGGGAAAGGAATTTTAAGATTGGATTAGATATGACTCTGAGCTGCCAGAAGGAATAGGTGAATAAAAAGGACTGTTATAGAACACTAATCCTGGCAACATACCTTAATTATATTCTTACTTTCTGATTTTTCTTGATTTTCTTTTTTTCCCTGTCTGTTTTTTTCATTTTGTGTCATCTCTTAAGTTGTAAACCTGTAAACCTGAAAGAGTCTTTTATACACAGCTATTTTTTCCAGCTAAAAATGGACTATAAACAGTTAATAAAATACACTAATAATATTGTGAAATCATGGAATGTATGATCAAATTATTTTGACAAAATCACATAGCAAATAAGCCTATTTCTAAATGACAGTTAAGATGGCTAGTGATTGAATTGCTCACTTTAATCATTATTACTTTTAATTAAATATACTTTATATCCAGAAATATATTTTAACATTTTTGATAGAATAAGGTCTGCTCTCTCTGGAACTATTATGCAAAATGCATGTGGATTGACAATGCTCGATTTATTTTGTGATTGGATTATGTCATAATCTATCAGGTGAATGTCTTCTTCTTTGGTTATTTTCCTGCGTTCTAGGAGCTAATCACACCTTTTAAAATTCTAGTTTAATAATGATGATTTTTTTAAGATTAAAAATAGACACAGATTGGATTTGTGAGGGTTGCAGAAATAAGGAAATCTTTGAGCCAACTTTTCACAGCAACATTGGTTTTCATGTTTGTTTTTTAAACATGAGGTGAATGATCCTTTCTCTCAATTAAGTGCCATTTCAGAGCCCTCTGAAAAGAACTCCTTGCCCTCTGGGGAGAAGAAACATAATTTGCTACTATCCAGTTTCACATAAAGGATCCTCTTCTAGCTGTCATGAAAGGTGTTCTGTGGAAGTATCTAGGCAGCAGGGGAGGAAGAAACTGCAGATTAAACCTTGATCATACCATATGCCCACTGCCAGTTAACCTTGGAGAAAAGCAGATTTTAGTCCCTGATGATCACCCCAAAATCCAAGAATTGTAGGCTACACATAAAAGTTATAAAAACATGCTAGAAGGCAAACCACTTCTGTATGGTTGCCAAGGAAACTACATAGATATGCTCATTGAATCATTTTGAGTATATTTAATTAGTTTGAGAACCAAAGGAAAATAGGAAAGATAAGAAACAATGGCAGCCTAGAAATAGATACGTAAACCTATAAGGAAGAGTATGTTTTTGTCTTCATGGCAATTGAACCACTATTTCAGCATGGGTTTCTTTGACCCTTCTTTGTCTTTTAGAGTATATACTTATGAATAGAAACTACTAATTATTTGTATCATCCTCTAAGATGTATAGTTTAAAATCGCCAAGCAAATAGTCCTCAGTGAACAATAATTATTCCAGAATCAAAATTGATTCTGGAATTTTGATCATCATTGTCGATTGTTATGCAGGTCACTACATGACTTGACTTTACAACAGTTTTTATGATGGTCATAATGTGATTCACCACAATCATTAAACAAATCACTTTTTCTGGAAACCCGGAAAAAATAGCAATTTGCAAGTGACATGGAACCAATTGCAAATGTGAGGTGTTGCCAAGTGCTCAGAATGTGTGACCATATGGCCGTGGGGAGGCATGGCATTGTAACTTCAAGGATAGGTTTTAAGTAACTTTTTTGTGGTCTGGAGTTGTGGGTGCTCCATTACTGAAAACTTTCAAAAATGAACTGGACATTTTGGACAACCATTTGACCAGAATGGTATAAGGTCTCCTCCTTTGAGCAGGGGATTGGACTAGAAATCCTTCCAGCTCTATGATTCTAAGGGGAACATGTTGTAATTAAGAATTAAGCAACCAGTTGTTAAGCAAGGACTATCTGTAAGGCAATCATTGTCATAGGATTTATATTTGTGAATTTGCCTATTCGTTATAATTTATTTGTAATCCCCAAATCAATACGTTTCCGTTATTCATAGCAGAGGTGATATTCAGCAGGTACTGACCAGTTCTGGAGAATTGGTAGCAGAAATTTTGAGTAGTTTGGAAAACCGGCAAATACCACCTCTGACTGGAGATTTTACAGTATCCTTCCCCCTGCTACGCCCACCAAGCCATGCCCACAGAAATGGTAGTAAGAAAAATGAATCCCACCATTGATTCATAGGCATGTGTTTAGCAATGAAAATTGTGACTCACCATTCTGCATACATCGGCCTTCTCTTAGTGGTCTCATTGGTTAAAATGACCATGAAAAGTAAGGGTTTTCTAAAATAAAACTGTAATTGCTTAATGTTTGTTGAATTAATTTAGGACTTTATTTATAAGAAACACACACACATATTATATAGAGTATATTTTAAACAGAAAGACACATAAAATAAAATTATGTACTGATCAGTTGATGAAAATGTGACCAGAGGCTGACAGAAACCTAGTTCTGCAGTGGTTCAGTATTTGCAACAATTTAAAAGAACTGTTGCAAATAACAAGAATTTACTATACTTTGTTCATTTGTTTCTTATAAATGAACATTTACATTGATTTGTAATTATATTCTTTTTTCTTTATATCTGCTGTTTCAGAAGACTATCATTAAAATTCACAAAATGAACGACACATAGTCCTCGACTTACGAACACAATTGAGCACAAAATTTCTGTTGCTAAGTGAGAGGGTTAAGTAGTTTTGCTGCATTTTATGACCTTGCTTGCCACAGTTGTTAAGTGAACCACTGCAGTTGTTAATAACTCAGTTGTTAAATGAAGTTGGCTTCTCCATTGACTTGCGTGTCAGAAGGTCGCAAAAGGGGATCATGTGACCCCAGGACGCTGCAACTGTCATAAATATGAGTTCATTGCCAGGTACCTGAATTTTGACCACAAGGATGCTGCAGCTATCATCGTATGAAAACAGTCATAAGTCACTTTTTTCTAACTTTTCTAACTGTAATTCTGAGTGGTCACTAAATGAACTGTTGCAAGTTGAGGACAATCTATATCCATTTAAGTGTCCAGTTCCAGTCAAAAAACAAAACACTTTAGCACATCATTTAATTTGAAGTATATTTTAAAGTTTTCAGACTCACAGTTATCCAGGCCATAGCTGCTACCATTGATAGAATATAAAAAGTAACACATGGCAAAAAGTGTTAATCCTCTCAAAATGAAAATCTGACTGAAATTTCAGATAAAACTGACATAGTTAGCAATATGAACCTTCCATCTGTTACAAATCCTAAACTTGGAGCAAAGAAACTATGCTTCATATTTAATATGACAAGACCACTAGAGGGCAGAAACTGCTCTATTTTCCTTTTTTTTTTAAATTATTCAATCTGAATAAATCAATTCTCAGGAACCAGAGGTGGTATTCAGCAGGTTCTGACCAGTTCTGGAGAACCGGTAGCAGAAATTTTGAGTAGTTTGGAGAACCAGCAAATACCACCTCTGACTGGAGATTTTACAGTATCCTTCCCCCTGCCACACCTACCAAGCCACAGAACTGGTAGTAAAAAGAATTGAATCCCACCACTGTCAGGAACATATGCAATATTTTTGTAATGTGGGAAATACAAAGGCAAGAAAATTTAGGTCAGATATTTCCCAAAATAATATGTCCAATTGCCTCTTGAAAAAGCACCTTTGGGACAACCATGACCTGGATGACTGAGAATCTCCATAGACAATTATTGCAATACTTCGAAAATGGGGACGTTCTGCATTGCCTAAAGTGGGACCCCCTTTTTGACAGACTGAACAGCATACAGCCACCTTCTAATAAATTATAAATTAATAATTCATCACATTCCTCTGGAATACAATTCCCCACATCTGATGCTTCTGCTGATAAAATACTTAGACCATCCAGACAGAGAGGAAGAAGCTTCTTAGATGAGAAGCGAAATGTCTTCATAGAAAACAAGGAAGTCCAGTTGCCTCTTGAAAAAGCACTACTTAGACCCGTGATGGCGAACCTATGGCATGTGTGCCAGAGGTGGCATGCAGAGCCCTCTCTCTGGGCACATGAGCCATCGCCCCAGCTCAGCTCTGCTGCGCATACGTGCGCGCGCCTCCCGCTGGCCAGCTGCTCTTCGGGTCTCTGCTGCACATGAGGTGGGGCACGCGTAGGAGACTAGCGCATATGTGTGTGGGGCACACGTGCAGCAGTTGTGCATGCATGGGGTTGTGGAGGTTTGCACACGCATGCGTGGGGGGCATGGGAGGAATCACACACACATGGGGGGCATGCACATGCATTGCATTTTGGGGATTTGCACACATGCACGCTTTGGGCAAGGTGCCAAAAGCACCAAGTTAGTTATCACTTAGACCATATTTAGAAATAATTAACAATTATTAATTTTTAAAACAGCCCACAGGACTTTATTTTTTTTATTAAACAGCTGGAAGTAACATCTGAGCACATTGTCTCCTGGAATTAAAAATAACGAAATCTTGAAAGTAAAAGTCCAGCTAAGCTAAATCTAATACTCTTAAAAAGCCCATTGTTTCTTACATGGCCAGGATGAACAGATGTACCTTGTGCAATCATAGAAAGGTCTCATATTTTCTAAGTTCCCATTAACATATTTTGCTTTATTCTGGTCTATTATGTTTGTATAAACTAATCTACTGTGCATTAGGAACCGTAGTTTATGAATTAGTGTTTTGTGAACTCAGCTGATGGTGATTTTTCCAGCAATTCGTGGTTAAGCATACCACAATTAAACAGGCGGAGCCTTTCTGCCACTCTAGGGTAGCGCATTGCGCAGGCGCATCCCCGATTCTAACTCGAACATGATGCCCGGTAGCCTTTCAAATCTTGTGCACATGCGCACCAAGAAAGCGAGGGGCGGGGCGATGTTACTTATCTTCAGTGGGTCGTGGTCTTGCCGCCATTTTGGACTTCCTTTTCCCCCATCCCCTTCTTCTCCACAGCAATCGAAAGAAGCAGCGATTGAGCGGAGAGCTCTTCGTGCGCTTTCTTTCCCCTCCTTTCCGTCTTACTTGCGATCCGTACGGTTAGCAAACTCGAGCTATGTCCGCCAACAGGAACCTCAAGCAAGTGAGGATCGAGAACAATTCTCCGGCGTCGGCACCTCCGATAAGTATGGTGGGCGGCGGCCCGATGAAGGCGCTGAGGGGTTTGGAGAAACCGTCCGAGAACGAAGCTTTGGCCGCCGCGATGGCGATGGTGAAGGAGGAAGAGGAGGGAATCGGCGGAGGCTTTACGGTCGACATTAAGAGCTTCCTCAAGCCCGGCGAGAAGAGCTATACGCAAAGGTGCCGCCTCTTCGTCGGGAACCTTCCCACCGACATCACCGAGGAGGACTTTAAACGCCTTTTTGAGCGCTACGGGGAGCCCAGCGAGGTCTTCATCAACCGCGACCGCGGCTTCGGCTTCATCCGCTTGGTGAGAAGCTGCGCCCGCAATTCTTGCGTGAGGGCACGAAGGGGATTCACCTCCCCCTCCCCAAATGAAATAACTGCATGTCCCTCAGGAAACATGGCCTCCCTCGTAGGGGGGGACATTTTTCCCCCCGCTAGCGGAGCCCCCCCCCCCTCGCCACGGGCACGCCCCCCTCCTGCTTCAGATGCCCGGCGCGCGCCAGGCCTCTGTCCTCTCTCCCCCCTGCTCCTTTCTTTTGCTGAGGTGTTGAAACTCGCGAGTATTTTACAACACGTGCGCCGCTATCAAAAACGTTTACAAGATTTGCCCGGTTTAAACGGAGTTCCCGTTAAAGGACTCTTCCCGGGAGTAAAATGAAAGTTAAAACGTTGCTGAAATTCAGTATTGCCGCGTGACCGTTCCTTAAAAAGGGGCCTTCGTGTTGCTGCTCGATTGCGCTTTCCTTCAGTTTCTTTCCCACGTGTTGGTCGCCGTTGCTGTCTTAATAATCGAATTATGCTTGTCTCGACGACGTATTGCAGAGAGGGGCGTGCTTATTGTACAGGTAGTCCTCAACTTACAGCGCTTCATTTAGTGACCGTTCGAAGTTACAACGGCACTAAAAAAAGTGACTTATGACTGTTTTTTCACACTTAAGACAGTTGCAGCATCCCCCTGGTCTAAATTCGGATGCTTGTGGCAAGCAGTTCATATTTTTATGGGGGTCGCAATGCCCCTGGGTCATGTGATCCCCTTTTCCATGGGGAAGCCAGATTCACTTAACCGTGATTGTTCACAACTGCAGTGGTTCACTTAACGACTGTGGCAAGAAAAGTCATAAAATGTGGCAAAGCTCAAATGTCTCACAGCAACAGAAATTTTGGGCTCAGTTGTGGCTGTACTTTGAGGACTACATGTATATTTTCTTACAAAATAATAAAATTGTTTTTACCTTCATAATACCTCCAGGAGCTTTCCCCTTCATCTTTGGGGAGGTGTGGATCAAACCAGTAATAAGAATATGCAGAAAAAAAGTTGATATCTGAAATTCTCCCTTTTTTTTGGGGGGGATGGTTATTTCCTGGATATGCTCTTTCAGTTTGTGTATTGGTATCCTTCAGGAAGATGATGTGCAGTGACTATCATAGTACTTTCCAAAACATCTTTAGCTTCTACTGATAAATATTAAACTATTTATGGGGATAAATATTAAACTATTGATAAATATTAAACTATTTATGGGGAGGAATCTATTTTAAAAGACCATGGTATGTTATTGCTTTATTTAAAGTAAAGCACAGCATTATCAATAGAGCTTGTTCTCATAACACTTGAACACATCTACTTTGAATTTTTTAAAAAGATTAATACTTTTCTGAGAAGACATTAGTTTATATTTATAATACTTTGCTCTTCCTTTAGAATTCCTGTTTAGGATGGTTTATTTTGGAAATGTTCCTTTAGTTACTACTTAACACAGCCTCATGGAAGTGTTTGACCTTAGTAGCTTAATAAAGTATCTTTATTAACTTTAAATATCTATAACTTGTGAGATGGGTAGCCATATAAATGTGATTAATAAATTTTCTTTTTGAATGTACTGAAATACCTGGATCTGAATGGTGGAAGGGGTTATCTTAGTGAAACTTAGTAAAACTCAGGAACAGGCCACCTTCCAAGTTATGCAATGAATGAAGTTTTTCTGATAATGCAGTTGGAGCAGTGGGGTATAGGTGAAAATTGGTCCATAGTTTTCCTATACCCATTTAAATTCAAAATGGAACTGGCTTATTTAAATAGACTTTCAGGCCAATTGGGTTATGGTCATGCTAATTTTTGTTTTGTGTTGTTGAAACTTATTGCAATGCACAATTGTTTTGTGTATTTCAATTCATAATTTTCTCAGCTTTTATGCAATTTTATGCATTTTATGCAGATATATTTGAAGAAAAACCTTGTTGATGACTAGTTTTTGAGGGCACACTGATTTTTTTTCAGTGAGAATTGTTTTGTATTCTCATTTTGTGTTATAGAATGCTAGTGTGATTAATACCAGCTTTAAGTTTAATTATCCAAGGCATCGTTCAAGGTAAAACACAAATGTCTATGGCTTACCACTTTGGCCAGCCTATTGTAGAAATCATTTTGATGGCTATGACTCATAGCTTGTTCTTAACTATAATTTGATAGGTGTTTATTAAGCCAGGGAAAAAATATATTTATTCTCTGTTTTCTGTTGAGAAGGAATATCTGTTGATTCAAAGAACCTTATTAGTTTCTGTAAATGTTTGTTACCAGTAAAGTTTAAAGTTAATAGGCAGGGATCTAATAAACTCTAGCTTGGGTTTATTTCTCAACCATATTCAGTAGATTTGAGGCTTGAGAAGCTAAATACCACTGAGAAAGAGAAGAATGCCTGTTCAAGCATAATTGCTTGTTTTAGACTCCTTCAGTGAATGTAATGAGACATTTGGTCTAAAGAAGGAAAATGTTTTTGAATTCCTTATTTTAGCCTTTGTAGTCAAGCTGCTGCAATTGGTAGAGAATCTGGAGATTGTCTATGCAACTATTGGCAAGATTCCCACCAGCCACTGCAGTTTTTAATCTGCAAAAATGATCATTTGTCTTGTTGCTAGAAGTGGTAATAGATGAAAATATTGAAACACCTGTACAGGTTCTGAATAACTAAAATTCATGTAATGTTAAAAATCTTAATTATATGTAATACCTACACATAATAAAATTGCATATGTATTTTGTGATTTTTTTGAAAAGGAATCCAGGACTCTGGCTGAAATAGCAAAGGCAGAACTTGATGGAACAATTTTAAAGAGCAGGCCACTCCGAATTCGATTTGCCACCCATGGAGCTGCTTTAACAATTAAGAATCTTTCACCAGTTGTTTCCAATGAGCTTTTGGAACAAGCTTTCTCTCAGTTTGGGCCTGTGGAAAGAGCGGTTGTTGTTGTAGATGATCGTGGTAGAGCAACAGGCAAAGGTTTTGTGGAATTTGCTGCAAAGCCTCCAGCGCGTAAAGCTCTAGAAAGATGTGGTGACGGCGCATTCTTGCTTACAACGTAAGTTTACTCTTCACTACATTTATTGTGATCTTACATGTTTAAAATATGTACCTCTGCAATCCTCAAGGCAGATCCTTCACCTAGAAATCAACATAGATGAAATAAATCTTCTGGCATAGGAACAAATTATCAAGGTCCAGAATATGGTAAGATTTTGTTATCCATGAGATCACGCTTGTAGATATTGACAAGTTTATAAGGAATAATGATAGCATCCTCAATACTTTGAGTCTGTTTTACTATAAAACACTTCAGTGGTTCCTCTTACCATTTCAAAACTAAATATTTAAGCCCAAGAGTCCCTAGCAGGGTGACCAAATCCTTGAAGCCAACCAGCAAGGGAAATATCACTCAGAAAGCTAAGAAAAGCTAATTTAGTACAAATAACTACAGATATCAACCAGATGGAAGAAGAGACAAATTTACAAAATTGTTTGGTTTATGGGTTGTGGTCACAGGGTGAGTTGATAGTTCCTCTCAACCAACCACAATTGAAGATGACCTGTTTGGCATTGAAAGCATTAGCATATCTAATTATGTATTGTCATGATGTTGATTCTTAGTGGACACGTTCATTTTCTCCATGGTGTGTAAAGATTTGATATGTTCAGACTAGCAGTCAGCATGATCCCTTAAAAACAGATCATGCCAAATGAATCTTATTTCATTCTTCAACATAGTGACTAAATTAGTAGACCAGCGAAATACTGTGGACATAATATATTTAGATTTCAGCAAGGCATTTGACAAAGTAGACCACAACCTACTTCTTGGTAAGTTAGAAACAAGTGGAATAGATAGCACCACCACTAGGTGGACTTGCAACTGGCTGACAAAACATACTCAACGAGTAGTCCTTAATGGATCTAAGTCTACATGGAGGGAAGTAAGCAGTGGGGTTCCACAAGGTTCCGTCTTAGGCCCAATACTCTTCAATATCTTCATTAATGACTTAGATGAGGGAATAGAAGGGGAACTTACCAAATTTGCAGATGATAGATACTAAGCTGGCAGGAATAGCTAACATCCAAGAAGATAGGCTTAAGATCCAGATGGATCTTGACAGAGTAGAACACTGGGCTATATCTAACAAAGTGAAATTCAGTGTAGAGAAAAGTAAAGTCCTATACTTAGGCAAGAAAAACCAAAAGTACACATATAGACTGGGTGAAAACAGGCTCAATAGCAGTAACTGTGAAAGGGATCTTGGAGTCTTAGTGAATAACCAGCTAAATATGAGCCAGCAGTGTGCAGCAGCAGCCAAAAAAGCTAATGCAATCCTAAGTTGTATTAACAGAGGGATACAATCAAGATCAAGGGAGGTACTAATACCACTCTATAAAGCCACACCTAGAGTACTGCATCCAGTTTTGGACACCACATTATAAAAAAGATGTTGAGACTCTAGAAAAAAGTACAGAAAAGAGCAACCAGGAGGATTAGGGGACTGGAGACTAAAAAGTATGAAGAACAGTAATGGGAACTGGGCTTGGCTAGTCTAATGAAGAGAAGGACCAGGAGAGACATAATAGCGGTCTTCCAATATTTGAGGGGCTGCCATAGAGAGGAAGGGGTCAAGCTATTTTCTAAAGAGCCTGTAGGCCAGACAAGGAATAATGGATGGGAACTGATCAAGGAGAGATTCAACCTGGCAATAAGGAGAAACTTTCTGACTGAGAACAATCAACCAATGGAACATCTTGCCCTCGGAAGTTGTGGGAGCGGCATCACTTGAGACTTTCAAGAAGAGATTGGACTGCCATTTGTCAGAAATGGTGTAGGGTCTCCCGCTTGGGCGGTGGGTTGGACTAGATGATCTACAAGGTCCCTTCTAACTCTGATTATCTGTTACAATATTATAGTAGAGATAGTTCTCGACTTACAACCACAATTCAGCAGATGAAATAATTCCTGATACCTACAAAATCTGTTTAGTTTATGAAGTTAGTTCCAAAAATCCTGTAGTAAGTTTCAATATTCCAACTTTGCTGGATCCTTAATTCATTTATAATTTTCTTGATTCAATTTTTTATTTAGTCTTTTCCCATTTATTTCAAATTCTTTTAAGTTCTATAATTTTTTTTCTTTTCTTGAAATCAGGAGAACTGACTCGTCTTCCAGATGTCTTTTGTTTCAAATAGGTTAACCAGCTCCCACCTTCAGATATTTTTTTGGAATACCTGGGGATGCATGACCCAATTTTTCTTTATTCAGTCAGCCACAATTTTCAAAAATTCCTCTTGTGTACTCCCCAAATTAATCAAAATGATTAATTATGACACTTTGTTATGAAGGCCTTTCATCTTATTCTGCCTTGGCTGTTTTACTTCTTTACAGGTAGAAATCAACTTACAACAATTCATTTAGTGACCGTTCAAAGTTACAACAGCACTGAAAAAAGTGACTTATGATCATTTTTCACACTTAGAATCATTGCAGCATCCCCATGATCAAAATTTGGACACGTGGCAACTGGCTTATATTTGATGGCTGCAGTGTCCTGGGTCTTGTGATCACCTTTTGTGACCTTCTGATGAGCAAAGAAAAGGGGGAAGCCAGATTCACTTAACAACCATGTTACTAACTGAGCAGCTACCATGATTTATTTAATAACTGTGGCAAAACAGATTGTAAAATGGGACAAAATTCACTTAACAAATGTTTAACATAGCAACGGAAATGTTGGGCTGAATTGTGGTTGTAACTCGAGGACTACCAGTATCTCCCCTATGCAGATCTTTGTTCACTTGTGCTATTTGAATAGTGGATTGGTAGTGTGAAACTAGAGTTTACGTGTTCCTCATTAACTGTATATGTTACTTGTTTTAAGAACTCCTAGACCTGTTCTTGTTGAACCTATGGAACAGTTTGATGGTGAAGATGGTTTGCCTGAGAAATTAATGCAAAAAACACAACAGTATCATAAGTAAGTACCCACTTCTAAAACAGAATTTTAGAAATGAAAGAAGTAATGAAGAAATAGCATCGTAATCAAAATCATCATTAAAACAAATCTTGCAAAGTGTACAATGATAAAATTAGAGTTTAAAATTACTTAAAATGGGTTGGTTGTATATTATATAGCAAACAGAAAAAGGCTTATCATGATTGAAAAATTATACTTGTATCATAAAAGCAATGAAACTAATAGAGTTTAGATCTGTTTTCTGTGTTACTAATTTTCTGAGATACCTTGCCATTTCATAGGGAAAGGAAAGGATAGAAGCAAAATAAAGAAATAAGCAAGTTTCAGAATGTGGAAGTTATTAGCAAGAAGAAAAGCATTTTCTATGCAATCTGCTGCTCAAAAATAAAGCACACAGCAAAGTAAATTTTCTGCAACCTTCCCTGCCATGCCAGTATTTCATACAAATAGTATCAGTTGAGCCCATTGGGGATTATTTCTTTGATGTAGCAGATAGCAGGAATGGTTGATCTTCCTTTATATTTCCAGGCTTATTTGAAGAGCTCAGAAGAAAAAATGTCCATGCTGCTTCCCACCTTTTGCTTTAAATTTTACACATTACCTCAGTCTTGTGTTGTTGTTGTTTTGTACTTAAGTAGGCAAGCTTTAGGCTTTTTGGCACTAAATTAGCTATAGGCAACCATTATTTAAGAATCCATAAAAAAGCCTTGAAATGAATTGGAAATTTGCAGACAAATTTGCTTTTACGAAATGACAGCGTTATGAAATGACAGCATTAAGGTGAAATGTGTCTTCTCTTAGGGAAAGAGAACAGCCCCCACGTTTTGCCCAACCTGGAACGTTTGAATTTGAATATGCTTCACGATGGAAAGCTCTTGATGAAATGGAAAAACAACAGCGGGAACAAGTTGATAGAAACATTAGAGAAGCTAAGGAGAAGCTAGAAGCAGAAATGGAAGCAGCTCGACATGAGCATCAGCTAATGTTGATGAGACAAGGTATTCTTCATGAATTATTGCTGTAATCTTGTGATCTGAAGAATATTGGAAATAGTCTGTTTATTTGTGTTAATGCATTTCAATACAATTCAAAATAATTTATGTATCGAGGGACTTGTGACCCATGGACTGTATATTTGAAATACAAATATCTGACCCTTGATGGTGACCTAAATCAGGCAAGCTCTTTCTCAAACACATTCGGTGTGTGAGGTTTTGCTAATTTCCTGATCATAACTTGTTTTTCTTTGTAGAGGAATTTATAAGTGAGCTTTCTGCAAAGCCTACTTCATTCGGTTATTTGACCCAGTAAGATAGAGCACTGGAACTGTATTAAACACAGAGCTCTTAATATATTGTGATTTTTGTATGATGCAAACAAAATTGACTTACTGAACAAATAAGGAAAATCAGAATTTCCTACACTTGACTGTAATTAAACTGCTTGTTAGTTGATGATGCAACAATTTTTTGATATTACTCTAATTCTGTCACATTACTTAAAGTTGGATATTAACATTTGAAATAATGTATGATGTATAATTAATGAAGTAGTTGCTGTGCAAAAAAATAAAATAATTTGAGTTGTAAGGAGTAGCAACTCAGATTTCTCCATCTGCAGTGTTGATTTTGATCAGAATTGCTTGCTCCTTGAGGTTATTATTTTTTTAAAAAAAATTGTCCCATCAGTTTTAAATTGACTATTTACTATGTTAGAGATAACAATTACAGTCTTTACACACCTGTCTTCACATTTTTGTCTCTTGGCTGAGAAAGTTCAGGTACATTGCGGTTCACTTAAAGGTAGAATTTGGTTTAGCTTTCAATAGTTTCTGCACCTTGGTGTAGCATTCTAAATCCCAGAAAATATGTCCGAAAACTTAGGCTTCAACTTAAGATTTATATGTTCTATAATTAAAAATCCATTCTTTCTAGTTCTTTAAATTGTTCTTACTGATACCTGTTTGAAGAGTTAAAGTTATTTATGCTATTTTCTGATGTTTATGCTTATTTTGGTAAGGACATGTATACCACTATGGGTAATTCTCCACTTACAGCCACAATTGAGCCCAAATTTCTGTTGTTAATTGAGACATTTGTTAAAAGAATTTTGCTCAGCTTTTAAGTGAATCACTGCAGTTGATAAATTAATAACCTCCTTGTTTAGTGAATCTGGTTTCCCCATTTATTTTATTGTCAGAAGGTCGCAAAAGTGATTACATGACCTTGAAACACAGCAATGTTCATAAATATGAACCCACTTGCCAAGCATCTGAATTTTGATCACATGATCATGGAGATGCTCCAAAGGTTGTAACTGAAAAACAGTCATAAGTCACTTTTTTCAGTGCCATTTAACTTTGTTAAATGAACTGTTGTAACTTGAGGACTACCTGTATTTGTGACAGAACAATAATTGCTATGGTTTTAATTTTTTCCAGATCTTATGAGGCGTCAGGAAGAACTGAGACGTTTAGAAGAACTTCGAAACCAAGAGCTACAGAAAAGAAAGCAGATACAATTAAGGTATTCCATAGATTTTTAAATACTGGATTTTGCAGCTCAACATGTAATTTTTTAAACTTAACAGTTTTAACATTGCCTCTGAATTCTTCTATGAAAAACTTCAGAGGATAATATCTCCATTTTCAATTTACTAAATGAATTGATGCTTTGGTACCAATGAAAACTTTCTTATTGAATTTTTGGGTAAGAAAGGCGGGTTAAACTATGAGACTTTAAGGATATGTTTCTACATAAGAGATGGTATATTGGAAGAAGAGATAACTTGTATTTTAAGAGAAGGGGAATTGTTGGTATAATTGGATTGACCAAAGATAAATTATATATCATAAGGCATAAAAGAAAAGTATCAACCCATAATAACGAGGTAGCGATATAAATTAAAAACAGGTGTGGTTATATGACACAAGTTAAAGTTATGAAAACAAAAGAAGATCTTGCAAACTGTTAAAATAAGAATACTTTTTATCTTGTAACCTCTTTCTTTTTTTCTTCCCCCTTTCTTTTTCTTTCTTTTCTCAAAATTCTTTCCCTCTCTTCCTCTTCTCTCTTCTTTCTTTTTCTTTCTTTTGCTTATTTGTGTATGTATTGTGACTGGTTTTAATTGTAAAAATTAATAAACTATATTTATTAAAAAAAAAGAGAGAAGGTGATAAGTTACTGAAATTGTTCCTTTATGCTTGTCATAAAGAAGGAAGTAATTTGTTTATATATTGCTTTGCTATATTTTTTCTTTTATATCTTTTCTTTCCTTCACCTAGTTTTCCTTTTATTTTTTAGTTCATAAATTTTTATTATTGCAGTGATAATTATACACACCCACACCTTTTTTATATTCATTTTAATATGAAGTCACAAATCTGTTAGATGGACTTAAAATTAAATAGAAATATTGATAAATTAATAAATAGTGATAATTCTACTTACAGTATTCTAGAATACTGGAATAAGTTTTTTATTGCACTTATTGTGAAACTCATCAAGGAAATGGAGACACTATATAGGATCTTTAAGATATATACTAAAGATCACAAGTCTATTCCTGATGTAGGACATGTCAGACTATAGTGAAAAAAACAACTGAAAAATAACTACTAAGGCTGAACATGATGTGTGGCATTGTAAGAAAGTATTTTTGCATGAAAATATGCAGCAAGAACTTTAGGAAATCATATTTTATATGTAATGGCTAGGCATGAAGAAGAGCATAGGAGACGTGAAGAAGAGATGCTGCGTCAGAGAGAACAGGAGGAACTGAGGAGACAGCAAGATGGTTTCAAGCCGAATTTCATGGATGCTGTAAGTAGAGCTCTTTATACTAATTGATGTGATGTGGAGAAAGGAGTTCTGCTATTCCCGATTGTTCAATTTGAGAATTTGTCATGGCAGTTTTTGATTTTTTTTACACAGTCATTTGCATATTATTTGTTTCAGTGTATTAGTAACATATGATATTACAACAGTGGTATTATACATATGACTTAATGTAGATGGTCTCATTTGTACAATGATGCCATTGTTTAAATGATATACATCATTTTGGAAATTTACTCCATACATGCAGAGTCCATTATATCAGTTTTTGGTAAATTTAAATTTTAGTGTAGTTACGTTTGAAGACATTCTACAAAACAAACACACCTGGATTTCCTATTTGTATGAAATAACAGTAAAAAATGAACAAAGCCAAACTTTTATCTTCTCCATTTTTCTCTGTTGATTATGGTGGATTGAATGCCCTTTCTCTACCATAGGGGAAAAAACCCTTCATGTAATTCCAATTTCCAATGGCTAAGATGGGCATTCTGTGGTGGGACATATAGATAGTCTTTGATCTAGGACCACAATTGGGACCAGAATTTCCATTGCTAATCAAGATGGCTGTTATGTGAGTTGTGCCTTATTTTACAACCTTTTTTTGCCACATTTTTAAGGAAATCACTGCAATTCTTAAGCGATTCATGCAGTCGTTACGCAAATCTGAGTTCTCCAGTTGACTTTGGAGAATCTGTTGGGAAGGCCACAAATGTACTCACATGACCCCAGGATGCTGCAACCTTCATAAATACATGCTGTTTGCAAAGTACTTAAATTTTGATCACATGATTGGAGATACTGCAAAGGTTGTAAGTGCAAGGACTGATTGTAAGTCGTTTTTTCAGTGCCATTGTAACTTTGAATGGTCACTAGACAAATGATTATAAGTTGAGGACTACTTGTACCCCAGCAGTTCAGAGTAGGAAAAGAAATGTATAATTAACAGGATGGAACCACCTGTTCAAGAATCTGCCTGCTTAAAATATTTCTGGCTGACATTCTTCAAGTGTATGAAAAGAAAATATATGCCAGGTGACCAATGATTCCAGCAGCCATCTACTTGAAGTAACACCTATCAGGAATGTGCTGATAAATGTTTAATGAAAACCTGATATGTAAGAGATTCATCAGAACCAGGTGTGGTGCCCAAAAAGGTGATCTTTGTATTGTGGGTGTTTTTGCAGAGAAATTCCTTAGATAAATTTATAGAAGATATATGTATAGGAAGTGTATTGCTCCACCAAATTCTGTTCAGAATAGTGGAAATAGCAAGTACTGGGGTACAGGCTGTAATTGAGACGACTGGAGAAACATTGAGGAAATTTGTTTAAAGGAAAGCCTTTCATCTTGCACCAGCCATACAAAGATTCAAAGTCAGCTCATAACTGTACATTATGAATCCAAGTGAAATAAATGGTTTCTTAAAATTCTGACTCTAGGCACCTCTGATACTTGACTGCTAGGTACCTTTGTACTTGACTGTTTCAAAACTTGCTGAATTTGGTACTCGATGCATTTTAATATGAAAATGTTGTCCTGGTACTCGTCGTTTGTTTGGTACTTGATGCACTACAATAGGAAGAGGGGGATGGCTATAGAGAGCAGACAGGATATCACCCATGCCAGAAAGGTTGCTGCAAAAGAATGCAGGGGACAGTCTCTAAGGGCGGATAGGAAGTTGGCCATGCTGGGAAGATTGCTGACATAGGAAAAGGGACAGACAGACAGTCTTTCCCAGCTGAAACAAAGGGCCACATAGTAAGTCATGTAGTTTGTTTGGTATTCATCGTTTTTAATACTCATCACACCTCTTGGAACCAATTAACGAGTACCAGACACCACTGTATAATCAATATTAGCTATGTGACTGCTTAACCTCTAGGAATTACATTGAACATTGCTCAGATGCATACATAGCTGTGCAGCTACAGTAGCTGTGCAAATAGTTATGGGATATTTTTTGTATAATCGGTGGAGTCTATTAGAACTACAGTCTGGGCCATCTACGTAATCAGCATATCAATTGTTTATGCTCTGAGAGGAACATTGATAAAAACAATAAATTTGAATTTTGGTTCAAAAATGAAATGAAATGAAATGTTTAAAAGGAACGTAGCATGCAGAATCTGTTTCACCTACAAAAACTTTATTAATTACAGATGCTTACAAACATATACAAAACTGCACTGTAGAGAATGGGGTTTGAAGAAGAGGAGAGCTGGAAAAAAGTCTTCTGGCAGACTTGTACAATTTTTCCTTTTATCTTTTATCAGCCATGTTCTGCAGCATTCTGTCGTGTCACCTCAGCTGTCCTTTAGTTGATCTCATATTGCTGGTCAGATGTGATTTGCTATGTTAACTTTATCTCTGGTGATTGTTCCCTGGTCTTTGGTTTCAGAGTTCTACGTGGGGCTACCCTTGAAGGGCATCTGGAAGCTTCAGCTGGTGCAAATATGGCTGCATGGATAGTTATATGTGCCTCTAGGATGGCACACATTACATCTGTGAGCTGCATTGGTTGCCAGTTTGCTTGTGGGTGCCACTCAGGGTATTGTTTTTGACTTTTAAAGCCCTGTATGGCATGGGACCAGGTTATTTGGGGGACTGTCTCTTCCCAGTTACATCTTCCCATTGCATCCAGCGGAAGAGGTATAATCTAGGTCCTTTCTCTTAAGGACTTCTATCTGATGGGACCCATGTCATGACATTTCTGCTATAGCCCTTACTCTCTAGAACAGCATTCCTTCTAAGGTAAGGTTAGCTCCATCTCTGTCAGCCTTCTGAAAAAGCCTTGAAAAATGTGGTTCCTCCATCAACTCTGGGGATTCTACAGTGAGCCTTAAAAGTGAATGAGGCTAAATGATGGTTGTCCTCCCAGTATCTTGGTTTTTTCCCCTTTATGTTTTTATTTTTGTTACTTAGGTCTGATGTTTTTTATATTGTGATATTGTCTAATTGTTATTTTGCTTGTAAGCTACACAGGCTCACTTTTATGCAAAATGGGCAGCTATATAAAAGGGCTGGCTAAATAAATTAATTCCATAAATGATTATAGAAATCATTCTTCCAACTACCCAGTCAATTAAATCAGTTCCATGTACTATCTTTAGTTTCATAATTTTTCAATCTAAAGCTTGTCTATTTTGTATGGTCATGTGTCAAATTGCAGCTACTTTGTTTAGAGTTTTGATAATATTTGCCTTGTCATTTGAAACTTCCAAGATAAAACTGTAAAACTGTTTTTTCCTACTTCTTTAATTGTTCATGCTATTCCATATAGCAAAAAGATTTTTTAAGTTATTCTTCCTTAACTTCATGCATTAGTAACTGGAGTTTGTATCTCTTAGGCAGGGAAAATACTACCAATATAATAACTCTTTCTACATCATTTGTCAATAATTAATGTGTCTTCATTCCTCATAAAAATTATCCTACTAGACCAATGAACTTGTTTCCTTTTTTTAGCTTAGCTTAGTTTGCATGTATTAGTTCGTACTAATGTAGAATCATTACATTATAAGCAATACATTTTTTTACAGTGGTTCATATACATATTCAGAGACATACTCTACATTACTTGCCATATGTTTGTTTTGGCTGTTGTCATAGCAAAGGTCACAACATGTCTATATTATATGACTGAGAACTCATATCTGAAGACAAATATTTTATTATAAACAATAGTTTGTGAAAACATACTGAAAAGCAACTTCATTTTTGTTTTTATTCTATTAATATTCTATGCATTCCAAAATAAAAAAATATATAGCTGATAGAAATATATTGGGTTTGGCAAACAACAGTTCTACAGAATTATTTTGGGTTTGGTAAACAAAATATTCCCCTCACCATAATGAGAACCCAAAATAGATAGCAACAGATATGTGGTAGTACCAATAAAATTGTGGTGATAGTAACGGTATACTGAAACTGTAGCTGCAAAGAAACTTTTACTGATGTTATATCACTCTCTTTAATTTTGGTATTGTGAAGTTAGATTAAGATGTGTGAATGGGGGAGGGGCCTTCCAACAGCAACCTTGCACGCTCCTTTTATTTTTTCCCAGCCACTTCCCATCAGGCACCAGGTTAAATGTTACCTTTGTTGATCTGTAGCTGAATCAAATGTGACCTGCAGTCTGCCAGTTAACTGTCATGGTAGATGGATGGTTAGATAGGTATTAAATACAAAAACTAAGAAAAAGAATACAAAAATTATAAAAATGAGGAAAAGCTGAAAAAAAGAAAAATATACTAAATTAAAGATGTATGTTTGAAGATACACAGATAAAAGTGCTTAGTGCACACACAGGCACAAAAATAAATTGAAGCCATGATTCATTACAGTTATCCATGACCATGGAATATTCAGAGCCATCTTTTTGCTGTTCTATTTCTGAAGTCTTTTGACCACATTTTTGATCAAGAAATCAACTCCCATATGATAAACTTCAAAAGAGTTTAAACCTCTGAAAATATTAAAATCTAAAAATTGAATTAATACAGATAATTGTTTCTTACTAAAATGTAACAATATATTTAAATAAGAAATTAATAACACTACCTCTATAATAATATAAGCGCAATTAGGTCCTTTCTATAATACTTTTTGTTGAAAAGAATATAATGTAAATATTTAATGATATTTTTGTTTTTCAACATATTTTTTCATTAAGTAATACATATAAGCAAAAAAAAAAGATACATATACATATGTTGAAGATTTGAAAAAACACTTAGACATAGTAAAGCAGCAAAAAATAAAAATAAAAAGAGCATTCTGGTAGCCCCTCTTTCTCCCATCTTTTTTCTTCCTAACCAATAATTGCTATTTGATTTTTTTCTTGGACATTATTGCTCATTTCTGTTTAATTATTAATTATTTTAATAATAATTTTTAATTTGTTTTCCTTCAGAAAACTTAGTCTAAGTGGGGTAGCTTGTTTTGCTGTTTCCGTTGTTTTGCTGATTTTCCACATCTTTAGTTGCTGATATCTGGCTTCCTATTTCAGAGTTGACTTCAGCTTGCTTAGTCTAGTACAGGGTTGTCAAACTCGCAGCCTGCAGGCCGGATGCATCACGTGCTGGTCCTGCCCCTGCCGCCGCTGGGTTTAGTGAAGAGAAAAATAGTCCTGATTCGTCACGTGATGACAACCTGATGACGCAAGTTTGACACCCCTGGGTCTAGTACATATACACTTATCTAGGACCAAAATTCATACATTCTGCTCCATTTCTCCCAGTATTTTAGTTCTTGTAAGAATAACCTACTTTGCATTTATCTGTTACTTAAGAAAACATGACATTGTATTCTTAAATGCTTATTTCTGGAGAGAGCTGAACCTGGAACTCCTTCAAATAGATAGGTCATGTCTGTGAAGAAAAATATTAGCATTAAGGAAACAGAAGGGAAGTGTAGTAGCCATAACTGGGCTGCTATCAGATCTAGGAAACATGCTTTATCTGTGTTGTTTTCTGACTGTAAGTCTTGCACTATACGTCTTGACACTGAAAATCACCTGTTGTGATCTGAATTTGATTGGAGACCCATACAACTTTTCAACTTTGGGTGAGGAGAAACGTGATTTGGAATTACTTCAGAGAAGATTGAGCCTGAGAAAACATATGACATTTTGTGGGACTTTTGAATTGAAGTCGCAGAAAAAGTTGAAGATGATTTCTTGGTCATGAAATTGAAACTGTGAAGGTTATCATGGGCCCTTGAACTCTTGTTGGAGTCATATGATTTGTTTTCAAGTATTCTAGGAATTATTAAACCAGTTCTTGTATAGTTCGTTTGCTTCTGGTAAAATATTGTATTTTTTTTTCTGTGAGGAATTGATTATAGATGTTAAGACTGATTCCAAAACACACGAGAGAGATTGACAGATTCTCTTCTGACTTACCATGAATGTTAGAATGACCCCATCAATCTGTGTCTCATCAACTTCTGCCTTACCACCTACTTTTACTTGACGGACAAATAAATATACATTGCATCAGAGAAACACCCATAGAATCACCACTCTCGGGACTCATAGCAGAGACTATAATGCAACATGTAAAAATTATAGAACTCCGAAGAAGGCGGAACCTCCTCGCTGACGGACCGTAGATTGCGATTCTCTGTGGCTATGGTCCCTGCTCTATCGTTGGAGAGCCCCGATCATTACGATTAGGGGCTGAAGCTGTCTTGGATGGTGGAACATCTGAAGCTGAGGACAACTGGACAATGACTGCACTGGTTTAAAATGGCAAAGGAGTACTCTCGGGGATTAAAATTTGTGCAGGAGGGAAGAAGAGGTACAACTGGACAATACAACTAAACAAAAGTACCTCGAAAGGTTTTTTAAGAAAAGAAAAGTGAGCGGCAAAATTACAAAGGGACAGGAAAAAAAATAAGAAAATAGTTTTGACAGCTACGCGGGGCTTTGAACCGGGAAAGGAAGAAGCCGGAACTAAAGATTTAACTAAATTGGACTAAAATATTTTGTCAATAAACAGGCATAAAATAAAGCTGGACTTAAGATTGTCAAAAAATAATAATAATAATAAAGTTTACAAATTGGAGACTGGACTGTGCTGGAATATTGAGGTTCGAAAAACCTTAAATAAAAAAATAGGGGAAAAAGGTGAAGACTTTGTATAATGGAGAGTGTGCCACCTTTTGACAAAAACTTGAGCTCAAACAAAAGGGAAAGCATCCTGTTTCTGAATGAACTTGTGTGGATATAACATTAAAGAAATATTGAAACAAAGTAAGAATCTTAGAAAGTGAAAACAGAACCAGAATAAAGAAAAAAGCAAGGAAAGACTGACTGTGGGATTGATTGATGTTTTTGGTATAGACCCTGGGCTGGAATAGTTGAGAAATTTAGAAAATTGAAAGAAGAAAGAAGGAAAGTAAAAGTTTTTTTTTTTTTTTTTTGGTGGACTTTAATGATAATAAAATATAAGAGTGTGTAATGATGATATCTCTTCGGGAATTAAAAATGGAACTTAAAAATATGACAGAATTACTACAGGAAAGAGGCGAATCACTTTGCTCTGTTAGAAAAAATGGAAATGGCGATTGAAGAACAAGATGAAAGAGCTTCAGAGGAGGAGGAGTCGATTCAAGGAGAAGACATTTTAAATAGACAATTAACACAAAGAACACTACAAAGACATGGGGAAAGAAGGAAGGTTAAAAAGTTGAGATTTAAGAAGGCAATCAAAAGGGGGAATACCTGTGAAGTTGCGAAAGGCAGAAAGACCCAGCAGAAAAGGGGAAAAGAAGATATTAAGAAAGAGAGGGATATAAACTGGAATGAGAAAAGATATGGGGAAAAGGGGGGGAGGAGAAGCAGTAAGAAACAGGTGCATGAAATAAAGAAATACGGAAATAGTAAAACGTTGAAAAGAAATTGTTTTTTTCAGAGATATGGTTGATGAATTAAAAAGGATTCTGCAGGGTGACAAGGGGTAATAAGAATATTTCTGCAATTAAAAATGTTTAGAAAATAGGGTAATATAGATACTGATAACTCTTATTAAAAATTAAAGGGGGAAAATATGCTGTGGAATCCAAATGAAAAGATGTAATGATTATTATTGTAACTTCTTAAAAATAATGGTTTATTGGGAATCAAGATGAGGGGATAAAGGTATATTTTAATCATTGAGGTGTCACACTCAAAGCAGTAAAAGGGGGGAAAGCTATACTTGTTTTTTTTTCTTTAGTGTTAAAATTTGTATTAATCTAGAATTTATAAAAAGAATGTGTAATGGAAAGGGAATATGACAGACTAAAGAACCAACTAAATTAATAAGTTAATATAGACTATTAAAAGCAAGGAGAGACATTGGTAACCTTTGTTGTTGTTGTTGTTGTTATTATTAGGCAAACATATTGTTTATTTTTAAAATAAATATTAAAGAATTATATTTGAAATAATTGAAATGAAACAAAAAGATATTTCGATTGAGATTAATGAAAGAGGCTAGAATTAATGTGTTTGTTTCTCTCCTTACTGAAAATTTGGAATGGAAAAGGTAATAATAGAATTAAGTATGCATATATGAATGCATAATTGCAGTCATATTTGTATGTAAAGGTGATGACCCGGAAATATGTTGTCCACTAAAAAGATTTTTGTTTTTAATGTGAAAAACTGAATAAAATTTGTTTTAAAAAAAATTACAGAACTCCCAAAATATGTATCCAGTGTGACACCATTATAATAAAAGGAACAAATAGAAAAGATACATAAAACAATAAAATAAAATTCACAGGAGATGAAGAAAACAGCACGCTATCCTGAATATCCTCATCAGTAGAAGAAATGATGGCAAATTAGAAGCACAAGCATATTGAAAAGCACTAACGAAGTGTTCCATTACCAAAGCAACAATCCAGCCTCCCATAAGGTTGTGGTGTAAGAACATTATTCAGTCAAGTACACAACACAACAGAACAACAAAAAGAGGGAACAGAACACCTGTGCAACATCTTCAAATGGGTACCCATGCCACTATCAGGAAGCATCTGACTAGTCAATCCACTATAGCAAAACCAAACCAAGCTATGAAAGGCTAACATCAAAAACATACCAAAGTATCAACAGGTTATTATAATCACACAACACCACTGTTGCACACAAACTGACTAAAGCCTTCCAAAACATCTTAACTAAACCAAAAAAACAAAGAAACCCAAGAAGAAAAATATGAGTCATCTACAACATATAATGTAAAGACTGTAACAGCCAATTTGTAAGACAGATAGGTAGAAGACTAGAAGAGCACCAACTGAATGAACACCAACTAGCAGTCACAAGACATAATGAAAACTCCTTAATCTCACAACACATGGGCAAACTCAACCATAGTTTCAATTGGGAAATTATGGAGCCTTGGCTGCAGGATGTTTTCTTTCTGTGCCCTTTCACTATTGAAGGGATACAGACTTATCCCCAACAGCATGTACCTGTATTCAACAGTGAATGGACACAGGGCAGAAAACATCCTGCAGCCAAGAAGGCTGCACACCCATTTAAACTACTTGGGTGACCCTGAGGACCCAGATAAAACTCCAAGTGGCCTCAACGGTTCTCTAAAAGAATGCAACTAACCAGCTGTCTGCAAGAAATATAAATCCATTCATTCTCACCATCTAGTCAGAACTGAAGAAGCTTCTTGGATGAGAAATGAAACATCTTCAAAGAAAAACAAAGTTCAGTTGCCCCTTGGAAAAGCACCTTTGGGACAACTATGATCTGGATGACTAAGAACCTCCATAGAAATTAGTATAGAGAAAACTCAGCATCTTTTAAGTAAGGGACTGAGAACAAATATTTGAATCCAAATATTAGAAAAATCTTTTGAGTTGTCTGTTGAAGAAGCTGGATCTCAGATGAATACTATACAGCAGTTCTAGGCAGGATTGGAACTGGATGGTGACTTTTTCTTATTCTGGGTGCTAAAATTCAGATTCTGCCTACTGAAGAGGGGGGGGGTAATCCATTGTATCATGCTCTTCATATTTGGAAAAATAAGTGTGTTTATACAGTTGTACAATATTTAACTAACTCAAAAAAGCATATACAAATGTAAGAAAAAATAAATTGGATAAAATAGTAGTTAATTTAAATTAGGACAGTGGTGGTAGTCACAATTTAATAATAACGGAGCAGGCCAGCCTGGCTAAGTTAAAAAAAAAAAAGAAAGCACCTAGTGAGTGCCCCAGTCAAATTGAAGAGTGTTCATGTTTTGGTTATTTGGATCAGAGTAAATGTACAATATATTATAAAATTACTGTCTGTATGCTTGATGAGGGAATAAAGAGGATGATGTTCAGCAATACTGGATAAAAAGAAATGTGGTGGAGGGAAAGTCTTTTAATGGAGGAGGAGAGGGAAACCATGAGTGATTTCAGTTAGATTTATCAGTGTTTATCATTGGATACTTTGTCAGGTTGTACTTTGTTGTACTGCATCTTCTGATGAAGTCTAAACTTCTGTTAGGTCATTATGGTTGTTATGCATTTTGATCTAATGGTATTAAAATGCATTTAGCTTATTTTAATCTATAGTTGTGATAGGGTTTGTAATGGCATGAATATCTTCAGCAGTTACTAAAAGCAGAATCTTTTTTAAAGTGTGTATATTTATGCATGCTTGCAGTTAATAATATACCTCTTCATTGGATTTATACTTTTTAGTCCATTGAGCATATTAGTAGCAGATATTATTAGTAGATAATTCTTATTTATCGTACAGAATTATTCTAACATTTGAAAAAAATGATAATATTTTGTAGCATCTCAATATTTTTAGTTTAAAAATGTGTCTTTTGCAAAAATGTCTTCCCTTCATTGCCCTTGATGCCTGTTAATACTCTGTTCTGGAAATTTCTGCTTCTGGAAAGATCAAAATGTGCTGCTATTTGTATTTTATACAAATGATATTTCTCTGCTGGGCTTGAGTAATACTTTTGTTACATAGAATTGCAGAAGTGGTATTAAGAATATGATTTTATTTATTTTAAAACATAAACTATAGAGAAAAGTCATTTTTCGTTATTAATCAGATAATAAAGTTTCTCATTCAGATAAAGCACAGGAAAATGACTTGGAGAAATTGTTTTATGTTTTAATTCAAAAATTTAAAAAAACTTTTCAAATATTAAGTCATCAGTAAGAAGTGGGATGGTTTTTATAAGATGACAGTTATGGTTTCTTTTTATTAGAGGTAATTCAGATCTTGTACAGGTTATTTTAAGTTTGGGATCATTTCAATCTGTGTAGTTCAGTAAATGAATTGAAAAACCATCTTGCTTGTACTTTATGATAGTTTTAAAGCAATGTCTTGTAACCATGTCACCAAATGTAACATTTGTGGTCTTTCTGTCATAAGGGCTAAAGTGTACACATTCATAGTAAAGTTATTTGTGTCTTTTTTTAATTTGGTTACCATTAACTTGATCATTTTGGCAGATCAAATCCAAATTGATCCTTTTACAGTGATACAAAAAGTGATTGTTAGTAATATAGGATTCTTCCTGACATAAAGACTAAAGCTATAAATATTAACACTGAAGTTATTTTATGTCTACAGTATTGTTTAACTTGCTTTGGTATATTGTGTGACATTTTATATTGTGTTTACCCTTGCTGGCAGCCAACAGCAAAAAAATAAAATGTTTTTTATAGGTCATTTAAAAACATTAAACATAAAGCAAGTTAAAAAAAGTCTTGATTGTTGATTGCCAACTTTTTTTTAGGATTGAAAATTTAGTAATCAGCTCACATGGCCACCACATATGAAAATGTCAATTTAGTTATGTTACAATCACTCTAGCAGATTACACGTAGAGTTGATACCATTTTTGGATTAACATTAACTTGTATTCTCCATTACGGATAATTTTTACTAAATATTTTTGCCTGAGAGGATGAATGCAATATATTGATATTCCTGGCTTAGGTTTTTGCCCAAAGGATTCTTAACCAAATTGGTAGGGTTAGAATTGTGTATCTGTCCGTCCGTCCCATCCATCCAAGGCTTAGACTTGGACTTAACCATTGCACCAAACTGGGTCTCTTTGTGAATAATAAAAGCTACTAATTGTGTTTGCTCTTCCATTAAAGTAAAAAGTGGAGGTTTCAAAATTTGTCTTATGAATTTAATGGAAATACAAATTAATTATGCAACTAGTTATGTAATGAGATATAATTTTGGTGAATCTGAAATCTGCTAATAGACTATTGTGAGTTATATTTTTAACTGTATACCAAGAAAGGATTTTTCCCTGGTATAAAAATCAGTAGAGATCCACTTTCTGCATAACCTTTCAAGACTATGTTACTCTACTATAATAAAAGGGATTCCAGGATCCCTGTCTTGCCTGCTCTTCTTCTCAGGGTTGACAATAACTTGTATTCAGGATGCTCACAGATATTGGACAGAACAACAGCAACAAGTATTCCCTTGACTGAAATGGTTTATTCATTTTAAAATCAATAAAATAAGTTGTCACTTTTCTCCATTGCTCCTTAGTAGTTGTTTATGACAAAGCAAACCAGTGATTCATGGAATCAGAACTGGAAGGGATCGTAGAGGTCCTCTGGTTCAGTTCCCTCATCAGTTCAGACCAACTAGGGCAGTGATGGCGAACCTTTTTGGCACTGAGTGCGCACATACCCAAAATGCAACTTGCCCACACCCCGCACATGCATTCACATCCTGCATGCGGATGCCCCTGCGCATGTGCGCTAGAGGCTCAAAGACCAGGTGCCTGGGAGGTGCGTGCGCACATGCGTGGTGGAGCTGAGCTGGGAAGATGGTGTGTGCGCCCACAGAAAGGCATGCCATAAGTTCACCACCACGGAACTAGGGCATCTCTGACAATAACAATCCAGTCCCTTGAAGACTTTTAGTGAAAGTCATTGTATTGCAGGGTGTTCTATAGGTGAACAGCCTGTATAGTTAGGAAGTTGGAGGAGTCGCTTGTGAGATGGGCATCTGAATAAATTTGATAAAATAAGTTCTTCCTGAGTTCTAAGTTTAACCATCTCCTTTGTACTTTTAACCCATTTGTTTGGTTATGGGGCAATAGAGAATAAGTCCATTGCTCTTCTGTTTTTAGAACCATTCAGATATTTAAAATTTCACCAACCACGTATTCCTTTCAGTTTATTGATCAAGCCTGTGTCAATCTCTCTGAATCTTCTGAAAAGCCTGCTATTAATCTGCTCAAATCTTTAACTGAGTGGACTCATTAGTGTATTGCTGTTTATCCCTTATTTCAAAGCTTTATTGAGAATATTGTGAGATATGTTGTCAAACACTTTGCCAAAATCTTGATAAATTATGCACAAAGTGTTCCTCTGATTTAAATTAGTAGTTCTATGAAAAGAATCATATAAGGCGAGTCTTGCACTAATTGCAAGAAACCCATGCTAGCTTTTGTAAATTGTGGCATATCTATTAAAGTGCTCATAAATATACAGATTGATCATCTTGAAGACTTGCCCAGGTATGTACGCTTTTAGGTCAGTAGTTTTCCTGGATTCTTGAGTGCTTTTACAGGAAGTCCTCAACTTTTACAACCATAACTGAGGCCAGAATTAAGTGACCAGTCATAAGATTACTACCTGTAATTTACATTTGACAGCTTTCAGAGGAATTGACCATTGTAGCACTGTTCTTGCCAAGGGAATTAAGAAATATCAAAAGTGCAGTGCAGAAAGTGAGCTCAGTGGATAGATAATTAAACAGGTTCTACTTAATGTAAACTAGGAAAGGCAATGTATACTTTGAGTTGCTAAACTGTAACTTATTCCTTACTATTGGCTTGTCCTTATGGGAATTTTAATTTAGCAAAATCTGAAAAGCCTGCTATTAATCCAGTTTAACTGCCATTGCAGTTTAAATGGCAAAAGAAACTTGAAGCACCACATTATGAAATTATGAATTCATTCCATTATGAAACTAATGGTAACTGGCTTCCATATCCATTTTTATGACTTCCACACTATGAAGCACTTTATGGATAGATAGATTTTTATTCTATTTAGCAATGCTAGATTATTACATTCCTTTTCAGGACCAGCATTTTGGGATTAAATATTATTGCTGTTTAAAGATTTTTTTTAAAAAAATTAATAGATGGCACAAACTATAACACAAAACTTAACTTACATTATCTTTAATTGTGTTATGTGCAAAATACTTAGTGATAATTTACAACTTTATTTCTGGAAAATGTAACACATTAGGAAACAAATTTTTTCTTACAAGGTCTCATACTTTATGATGTAAGTTTATTCCTTAGTCATGTTTTTAGTTCACTGTAAGATATTGGTGGATGTAGACCTAAGATTAATTTAGGTTTTACACACGAGCTATATATAATATGTGATTATTATATTTCTATGAAAACATTACCTAATAACTTGCAGACCATATACAGCGCTGTGAATTTTACAACTTTCAGAACACTGACCGTGATTTGCCAGCAAATGATGCCTTATTTTTCTGCACTTTTGTTGGAAATAAAGATGAAAATAAATGTACTAAGTTGCCTAAGAGCATAATAAAAGAAAAAAAACCCCTGTGATCCCTCTGTAGCCACATATCATTTTTACTCCCTTTGCAGCATTGTAGATTAATTTCAGTGAATAAAATGAAAGCCTGACCACAAAATAGTTTACAGTAATATGAGATCTATTCATTGTTTTGAGAAGGTATAGACATGCACACCATGTCAGTACCCACTAAAGGTAATAATTTTCTTCTCCTGGGCTCATGCATTAACTAACTGGGAAATACCAGTATATGCTTGAGTTAATGTGTAACATACTTTGTTACATACATACAACATGCATACAACATACAAGGAGTAACATACTTTGGAGAGGGTATGGGCTGCATGTTACATGTTTTGAATTGTCAGATTAGTCACATAAGACTTGGTATTGTGAGAACAGTTTGTATTTATTTTTATCTGCTTTGTATTTTGAATGGAATTGCAATATTTAGGGAATTTTTGATTATTACATTTTGAAACCTTGTATAGATGCAACTTTTTTTTTTTTTACAAAAAACCGTATCTCAGTAACTTGAATTATTCCTTCCATATTTCATGCTTAAATTTAAAAGGAAACCTCATTCATAGATAGATTTCCCCCTCAATGGGATTGTAATAATTGGAATGTATTTTATTTATTGTATTTATATTCTGCTGCCATCCAAATAGTTGGCAGTCCAAAAAGTGGACTCTGCCCCTATGGGAATAACCCTAGGATGATGATGATCCTGATACAAATACACATTGCCACTTATATAAGTTTGTAGTTATACCAGTATCGTTCTGTCTTTTAACTTTTTCATTTGTGTGGTGTATAATCTGAGCATTATTGACTGAATGCTTATTAGGTTTGATAATATATTTTAATGGTTATACAATATAAAAGGAATGAAAAAGCAATACTGTTTATTTTATATAATACACACATATTATGTACCAGTCTAATCCAGGCAGGACCAAAGCAGCAACGGGTCAGCCCTGGCTCGCCTTCCTCTCGGCCACCAGCAAGCCAGGCAAATGAGGTGGGGGGGAAACTGAATTGCGCCCTGCAAGGGCCCCACCTCCAGCACTCCTCTGCTACCCCCTTGCCTCTTAGCGCCTCCCTAAGTCATCCCACTGCCCCCCAGGGGGCGGTACCGCCCACTTTGGAAATCACTGCTATAGGGTTTTGTTATTCATGTTTTCTTAGATATTGTATTACCATATGTTTTCATATTCAGCATTCAGGACATTACATCTCTCATGCAAGCATATATGGATAGACCTCATTTAGCAATGACAATTGGGTCATCAATCCAGATGGTTGTTGCTAAGTGAAGTCATAACTGTGCTTACAGTTTGATTTCAGTTTACCTTTGTTTTATAGATCTGTGAAGGTCATAAATGCAAAGATGAATTGCTGAATTATGAGTTATAATACTAGTGTATATTTTTTGAATATATTACAAACAAATTTAAACAGTAATGGCATCCAAATAACAAATAAAAATGCAGTGTGTACGAAGGAAACTCCTAATTGTTTTTCTGTAACTCAATACTTTGTTTATAAAATTAAAAGATGCTGTTGAAATGTTATTAACCTAGAATTTATATATATATCTTCGACTTAAGTGATATATTTTTTAAAGATTCTGCTAAAGCGATGTAAGAAAAAGAACAACATGGTTTATTTAATTGCTTAGTATTTTTCAAAATAAGGGCAAATCCGGTGATTGAATGTATGGTGGATTCTGCTGCCTTCTGAAGATTTAATTTGTACAGGTAAGCAAAGGTAATAATAATGAGTTTGCTAGTAAATCCTTAAATTGTCTATGAAATAAACATTTTGTTTATTGTTAAGTAGAAATATGCATGCATACTTAATACATTTTGGGAAAGAACTAAAGAAATATATACTGTGCTTCATTATTTTGCAAGTTTTTTGTCATCTCAAAATTATTAATCTTTTAAAAGGAATTTGAAATAAGATACCACATCAACTGTATATTAAAAAATAAATTTTAGCGGCAAAAATTATTTCAGTATTTGTTTTAGAAAGGCATAAATCACTGGAACTATATAAAAGAGATTCAAACTATAACATATCTATTATGCAGTGAAACAAGATATGATTTGTGTACTTTAGATAACAATTTTTTATCTGCCTCACTTATTTGTATATCCTCGAATGTAAGTGAACTTATTTGCTGTGCAGTCCCCCTTTGAATTTTTCTTCTTGTGTTTAGATCTGAGATTAATAAACCAGACAATTTAGTGAAGTCTGGTAAATTTTTTACATAAATGATAGTTTCTGAAATTTTTTATCTTAATGCTATTTCTAACAGCATAAGTAGAACAAAATACAAATCTTAATGATTGCCAGCTAACCATGCCTTCTCAACTGTAATTTGAAGATAATAAGCTTTACAATACGGGATTGATATAGAATTACTGAGACAATGCCTGAAGCATTTAAATGCTTAGTAAATGATACTTTTACTTGCTATTGATATAATTTTTAACATTATTTTGAAGATTGCAAAATTTCATGTCAGTTTTAAATTTTTGCCATCGCATGATTTTATACGATGCCTGAGTGGATTGCTAATTGTTCAGCTCAGAACATGAATTTTAATCAATTTTATATGCTGCATACCACTATCACCACCTTCTAGTAAAAATATCTCTGTAAACTTTGGAAAAGATGATATTTAGATTGATTTCTATATTGGAATCTTTACATGAGTTTAAATATTAGAATATTCATATGAGTTTAAGCATTTGCTGGTTGGGCTTCGTTGGTGACTGTAGTATTTCTACATTTCTCTGGGTAATTTTGTCATAGAAATTCTATTTATTTAACAATATTTTTATTGCATTTGATAAAATAGAAAATCATAGATAAAATAAAATTCAAAGCACCTTCTCTTGTCGGTCATTTAATTTCTTTACTCATATTTCTAGTTCATATTTGTACTCTAATTCTCATATGTAGTTCTGTTGTCCTGAGAAGTTAGTATGGTTTTCCTTTTTAACAGAAAAAAAAATACTTTTAAGTATTATTAATATATATTTGACTAAGTATTAATTGAAAGGGGTTAGAAAATCCTATAATATCGATAGATTTGACAGCATGACAATTGTATTATGAATACTTGTTTTGCTAATTTCTGATTATGATATTTTTATGAGCAGAGTCCAGCAAGACCCTGTGGGACTTTTAGTTATGTGAATTATTTCTCAAACATGCGCTATTTAATTTTTTTTTTTTTAAGAAATACTTCATCCATTGATATTTAATAATTCTTGTTATAGTGGAGTTTATGCAGTGTGTTTTAGTGCAACATTTGCCATAGATCTCATGAATACTTTTAAATTTAATTGTAAATAATGGTACTATTATTGACTGTCTTAATTATATGATAATTTTAATATTTTGGTAGTATGTGAATTATAGATATATTTATTTTACATTAGGAAATTTGTAGAATATCTTGACTCTTACTTTTTTGTAGTTACTCAATTGTAGAATATCTTGACTCTTACTTTTTTATTGAATACATTGTATACATTAATATATACATTATATAGATGATTTTAGCTTATTCTGGGAAGAAAATAATGCCAAATGCTTACAGCTTTACAGGCTGTAGTTTTTAATTATTCCTGTTCTAATTTCTTCAGGTTATCAATCAGTGGAATTATCTGAAACTTCACATGTGTTCCATCACCAATAATACATATCCTGTCAGCATTTTTACTTAACAGAGAATGGCAATGTTGTTTTCTTTGATAAAAATTAAAATTATGAATTTTGATAATACTATGCATCTTACTAAGTTTTTAACAATTAGAGTTAGATAAATACTTGCTAATGTTTATTTTTTATTTTAAGGGATACCTTAATAGTTGCACTTTTTATCTATTTACAGAATCTAATTGAGCCCAATTGGAAATACTTATTTCATGCCCATATGGTAATTTTAAAAACAAATCCAGTAGTTCAATTGCCTACAATTACTCCACTCGTCTACAAATAAATTATTTAAAAAGAAAAAAGCTTGACTTTCCAGTTTTGTCTCTGTATGCTGTCCTATAGCATAGGCTACAGTTTGATGACTATATATTGCCAGGCATTTGTTGCTGTTAAAGCATAATTTAAAATTAATACATGTATTTTATATTACATAAAGAATAATTTACATTTTTAAATTCTAAGACAAGTGTGATTAATACCAGTATTATAATGCTACAGAATATTTCATAGCATATTTTCATAATTAAATCTCAGAAAAGTATTAAATATGGCACAAATACAACCAGTTGTAAATACTGCCATCTGTTTTGACTCTTCCTAGAGCCAGTTAGTATACTTGAGGCTGATCTCTCGGTGGTTATCTAGGTATTGTTTTGTGTCTTCTCTATTAAAGATCAGAATTTTGAAAAAGAATAAAGTATAAATTTCTATTAATGGACGTAATGGTATTTTTTTATTTCATGAAATTACAAGTGTTATTTCATAAAATGGTTGGCCTAAAAATGAGAATGTTAAAATAATAAGTGGTAGGTTGACGATGCAAATTATGTTTACTTTCAGAGAGAACAGGAAATGAGAATGGGTGATATGGGTCCTCGTGGAGCATTAAACATGGGAGGTAGGGATCTGAAGCAAAAGGCTTTTGTTCTTGAAAATTTCTTTGAGACTGTACATGTTACTTCTGTGGACCTTGGCAGATAATCTTGGCCAAAATTTTAATTTGTTATACACTGGACTCAGTTTTTTTTCTTTCAAACATAATTTTTGATTTCACAAAATTAAAAGTAATAGAAAAAACTACCAGTATCAATTGAGAAGCATGAATTTGTGTTTCTTGTAAATCTTTCTAAAGTTGTATCTTAGAAAATGTAAAATTAAAATACTTCGTAGTACAAGTAAAAGTTTGATTTAATTTACTTCTTGAGAATTTATTATTTACTTCTTGAGAATTTATAACAGGGTGTTGAATATGTTATTTTTAATTGGAGACTTGTGTTTTTGTTTATGGGAATGATGGGAGCAAACTATAATGAAGCATTTAAGCTTGTAAAATATCAGCTTTGTCTTTCAGAACTTTATTTTATTGCATTATAACCATGTATATTTGTGTAATAGCCAAGCATCATGCAAAGTTACTACTTAGTCTTCAAAATCACACTAGTGAATATTTTTACAATATGCCAAAGTTGAGGTATTGATCTCTGTTAGTTTAAAGTTGTGAGTAAAACACTCATCTCATGCTAGCATTTCTTTAACAACAGCTAATTTGTATGTCTAATGCTGATTATTTTGGTATTTCTCATTGTGGCATTTTGGGCCATCTGGTATAATAATATTTATGTGTACCTGACTAAGATTAGTCTTAGTTTTATTTGGGTAGCTTCCTCAAGAAGTGTGATATACAGGCATCTCTAATAACGTTTGGATTAAGTTTATTATCCAGCACTATTTCATTTTGATTTCAGATTTTGAGCTTAAACTGGTTTTTGATGCCTTTATAGATAACTGATATGAGGAAAAGGAGAGGGAAATGTTTTCATAAATTTTAAACCATGTACAATCTGGGTTTTCATTTTCTGGGGAGCTGTTGCTTTGGGTATAAACCTCTGTGGCAAATGTATTATTTAAAAGCAAGTTCCAGTTTTCAGGTTCCTTCTGTTTTAAATTAGTCTAAAGTTCAGAAAATACTTTCAGACGGACTTTGTCTCTTTAAATGGTTAATCCTCCCCCCTTTTGCCCAATCCTGTGTGCTTTCATTTGGGTCTACTGTTACAAGAATAAAGGAAAATTTAACTGTTGAAAAAAATCTTAAAATATTAATTATATTTTAGCAGTATTTAAACCATGAGTAAAATAGAAAGGGAGCTATGCAGATTGGCTCTTACGCTGCGGTGAACTTATCTGTATTAAGAATCACAGGAAGATGGTATTGAGAGAAAGCTCTCTTATTGTAGATATTGGGCATTACAAAACTTGCCGCCATTATTGTTCACCTAGAATTAAAATGAAGACAATTAAAAACTACTGCTTCTGTATGTGTGCTGTTAGTGATTTATTTCATGAGAATTATTTTTCACTAAAGTCAGTACATATATAATATGATCACAATGTTGCTAGATATTTTTTCTTTGTCAATATACATTTTATAAAGAAGCCTCTAATTCAGTGCATTTAGTAATGCTTAGCATTTGGATAGGAGGCCAGCAGTAAATCACAAGACTTCAGACTAGATAGGGAGATTGGGGAAAAAACCCCAGAAAAGACAGTTGCAAATCACTTTAATATTGTTGTCAAGAAAATAATATGATTGTGGTCCTTACAATAATCAAGCGTAAGTAGACTCAAAAGAGCCTTTATCTTTACCTTGTATAATTTAAAAAGTGTTATTCTACTGTTATTGCAAGCTATACAAAATAATCTTTAACACAACTTATGATTTTCTCCAAATAAGTAGTTTCTTGCATTTTCCACATTAATACTTAGATTTTCTACATTCATTGTCATAAACATAAAATTATTGTTTAATTAGCCTTGTATAATATGATAAGCAAACAATGTTCAGGGGGAGGAAATTGTTGCACACAAAAGAACTGGTGCCATTTTGAAAGTTAATACCATTATCAAGAATTAATAGGAATTAGCTTATTGAAAAATACTTGAAATTGAGAATGTTACACTTTATTTGGGATGGTATTGTTCAATAATAATTGCTTAATGCCAAAAAATTAAAGTAAATGTACAGTCTCAAAGAATAACAGCTTTTTTTTCCAAATGTTTCTACTATTATAATTTGTAATTCTTTAAAATGCAGTTAGGACAGCTCTAAGTGTAGACTGTTTTACATAGATGCCTTTAGCCCAGCACCTGCTGGAAACCAAGGTCCTCCTCCACCTCCAATGATGAGTATGAATATGAACAACAGAGGGACAATGCCTGGCCCTGCAATGGGGCCAGGTCCTTCGTTGGGGCCAGAAGGAGCGACAAACATTGGAACCCCAATGATGCCAGATAATGGAACTGTGGTAATGTATCATAAACATTTACTTTTTTCCTACAACATAGCAAATCTATCTAAAACAAGGATAACTTCACACTGTAACCATGAGTGTTATTAAAAATAATTTAACAATTACATTAAATGTATATGGAGATTCTCAGTCATCCAGGTCTTAGTTGTCCCAAAGGTACTTTTTCAAGAGGCAACTGGATTTCAGAGCCGAAGAAGCTTCTTGGATGAGAAGTGAAATGTTTTCAAAGAAAAACACCAAAGTCCAGTTGCTTCTTGAAAAAAAGCACCTTTGGGACAAAAATTAAATTAGTTGCTAAATACGGCATCAATATTGCTCCTGTTACATATCATAACATGTTGTGTACTTCTTTTAATATAAATAAAAATAATGGACAAAAAAGTTTTATAAGTTCTTTGGGCTATTGCAAGTTACCATATTTAAAGGAGCATGAGTACATGCAGTTCAATGCGATTCCCCCTCCTCCCAAAAATGATTATGTCTCAAAGCTTCTATGGAAAAGACATTTAAGATTTAGTTTTTATTTTATACTGCAGACATGGATTACCAATAAGCATGTTTTATTGTTGGTGTATTGAAATGATTCATGGTGTGAAGCTATCTTTAAAATATTTTTAAAGCAAATTTAATTGATTAACAGATTTTTATCAGTGAGTTTATAACCACAAAGCTTTTTGTAAAACCTGACTATTTTTAATAGTTTCTCCAGAAAGCTAGATCTGATTCGGTTAAGGGAAAGTGAAGGATATTAACTAATATTTATACAGTATTTAATATATTTAACTTCTTGGTTCTATTATAGCATTTCTTGCTATAGCATTTCTCGGAGTTCCAAGAAGTGGAATTGGGGAATTAAAATTCATTCAGTGTTTTCAACACTAAATCTATTGTAATAAAACAAGAATTAAAAAAAAACTAGTTATATCTGCAGGTTTCATATGTATGTATTGCATATGTAATATGGGAGTATGTATATGTGTATTATTTTCCATAAGAACATCATGCTGTTCTTCAAAAGAATAATCAATTGTTGTATGTCATTTGCTGAGGAAATTGCTTTTCATAAAGTGATCTGGCATACCTAGTTTCTAGGTTCAGCATGCTCTGTCCATATTACTGAACCACGTGATGAGTCCATTTCTCTACCTTTTAAGGGAGGAAAATAATGAACAGTATTATGATGCAACTAATAAAGAGAAAATAATGGTTAAGAAGGCGCACTAATCTTTGTCAGTAAAAGAACTGGAAGCCATTTTTAAAATTACATGATTTACACCATTTTCAGAAGAGCTGAATTTGTTTTTCAAAATCACTTCAGCCTAGTATATTTGGATTATTTCTTATATTATTACATATATAATTCAATATTTATAGAGTTCTTATATTATTGAAGGAAAAAGTAGGCATAGCTAAATATTTAAATTTGCTTAATTATCCTTAAAAATGTATCTGCTTCTTTTGTAATAAATTGGATAATAACAATACCCAACCTCACATCAGAGAACTTTTCTTGTATGGTTTCTTCAGTATCCTCTCATCTACTCTGGTAATACTGCAATTGATCAGAGCAGATTTGCAGGGAGTGTAATGGGCTCTAGGAAAAGGATACAATCTTTTATACCAGTTAATCTACGCAGCAATTGACCCAGAAAATGAGATAATTACTGCTGGTTTTTATAAATAATTTTTAGCATTAACAATATAGCAGTATTCATATCAATGACTTAGTTTCTGCATTACATTCATTTCAAGAATCAGAATTTGTTCTCTGAAAAATCTGCTGCTGCTGCTGGCTTTGGACTTTTAGAAACAGTGTGCAATGCAGGAGAAATAAAAATTCCAGAAAATATAACTCCTTGTGTAAACCAAAGACATTTCCATTCATACTTTTAATCCAATTGGATCATAAAGTTGGAGTTGGCCAGGTAGGCTATTAAGTCATTTTAGGGATCTTAATTAAAATTTTCTCTTAGGTATTTAACATTCATATTAATTTATATAACTTTAAACAATACATAACACTATAATGAATTAGCATTTTTCAAGATTATGAAATAATCTCATTTCTTTAGTTTCAAAAGAGAATATGATAATTTTTCCACAATTTTGAATTAGAACACCCTTAATCGATTCAGTTTCAACTTATATTTTAAAGACGTTAAATATAAATTTGGCTTTAAATGTTGATGTGAATTACATGAAATCTGTCTATCATCTGTCTATATCTATGGTACACTTTTAGCAATTTTGAACCTAGATTCCTGTTGCATTTAGCCTCTCTTAAAAAGTTTAGGTACCTTCTAAAATGTACTTTTAATTTCATTTCTTTATTTATTCCTACTTTTGATATAGTTTATACATATTTAACATACTTAATATTTATGTATACTTAGATTTTGTACAGAAGATTCAGAATATAAAATACCCATTCATTAGAATTAGACCTCTTAGAATGGTTACACTTTGCCTACTTATTCTTTTAACTAAATGAGCTGGTTGTCACAATATTGTTTGACTTACTTTTAAGCTTACATTCAACTTTTAAAGGTAATGACTAAATTAATTGCTCCTTTCTTCCTTCTATGTGTCATCCTGATTCTGCTGGACTATCTGCTGAACTTCCTGAAAACGTCATATTTCCCCTATTTGTTGTAATTCAAATTGGGGGTTTGTTCTAAATGGACTTAATGTAGCATTCTGAAAGATTTTCTCAAGGAGGCCCACCACAAATGGGTTCACCTATGGTTAATAGACCAGGCTCTGAAACTCCTCAACCAGCTATGGGTGGTGTAGGTGCCGTCAATAGTGGACCCAGTGGCTTTGGTAGAGGAAATCCTGGGGGCAGCTTTGAAGGACCTAACAAGCGTCGCAGATATTGAAACATTCATTTTTGTACTCTTGTGAAATTGAATGAATGACTATCTGGTGTTATAATTCTATATAATTTCAACTGTTACTTTTGAATGGTTTTACTGTTAATATAGATATTAACCTTTTTTGGTAAACTATATAGACTTTTTTTGGTATTTAGTCATAGGCTTAGGATAGTGTAGAAATAAAGCACTTCATTCGTTCAGTTGTTTGTGACTGCCACAAAATATAATGTGACCATGCCGTGAAATTTGTGAGTTACATGCTTACAATAAAATAACAGTGTAAATGATTTTGAAACACTGCTATGAATACTATCTTTAAATTTAATTGTAAGTATCCATAATTATTTTTCTTTGATAATGCCTATCTTTTTTTGGGTGGGGGGATCTGCTTTATCCATTATAATTGTATGAAAATTAAAATACAGCTTGCAATACATAGAAAAAGTTGAGGTGAATGTAGCTTTAGAAAATATGAAATTATTAGTAAGCCAATATAGATTTGTGTTTTTTAATCAAATATGTTATTTTTCAACAACATGTATAAATCTCTTTGCAATGGGATTGTTATCGTAATGTAATCCTGTGTTCAAGTTTCAAATAAACATTTTGAGTCTTGAAAACCTACAAGTAGTGAATTCCCACCTATGATCTTAACTAGATTATGAATGGAAATAATTTTAAAGGAAACAAATTTCACATCATTTAATGGATCATTACTGCTATTTGCATTTTTGCTTCCTCTGTAGCGGATTTATAAAATATATTCAAAGTGTTCTTTTCCCCCCCAAACACATTTTCTTTTTTAAAATATGTATTTGCTAGATTCCTGTCTTTCACTACTAAAGAAAATGCTTTGTTTAACAAATTCTGAAAACATTAGCAACTACTAGTGCTTAATAATTTTGGTAGAAAAATATTTCCAGTTCTGCACTTCATTTAAATACATAAATCTTTTCTAGTCTTCCTAGATGAAAAGTTCCCCCTTTAAATAGCCTATGCCAACTGGAAATAAAAATATAAATAGGAAACTATCCCATAACTTCGGTTACATAATGCATATTAAATGTATAAAAAAAACCAAGATTTTAATATATACTAGTATAATTGAATTGGCATCCTTCATTCTCAAGAGACTATGGTATCGTGCTCTGAAAAGAGAAGCTGGAGTGTCCTCTCCGGAGCATGAGGCCTGGGTAATTTAATATGGAGGATAAACTGTTATCCAAGCAGCAGATCCCCCCTCTCCACGTCACTGAAATAGTCTAATGGAATTTCAGAGCCAATACGATTAGTTCCAGCTGTGTCACAGGAGTTACCAGAATGTGGTTGTATACAATCACGAATTGCTTACGGGACTCCGATTCAGGATTTTGCCTCGAGGTTGACTCCTGAAGCCCTTTCCAATAATAGATATAGCCGCAAGGCAGTGGAGATTTGAAATCAGAGTTTCCCTTCTCCCTAGAAGATGGTTCTACTGTTTTATCTGCTGTTGGGGCATAAAGCCTCTTCTGCCTTCAAAACTGTTGACCATCTTCTATAACCCTGGAAAGGGTCCCTTACGAGGTGCATAATTATATATTATATATAATTATAATTATACTATCATGAAAGCATTTCTTATTGGATATTTATTTTGACTGTTGTATAGGCAAATCAAGTATATTAGAGATACATGGGAAACAACTGTTATTGCATAAGCATAGCATGGAGCCAAGATGACTCAATGGTTAGAATGCAATATTATAGGCTTATTCACTGCTCACTGCCAAGAGCTTGATTTTGACCGGCTCAGGGTTGACTCAGCCTTCCATCTTTTTGAGGTCAGTAAAATGAGGACCCAGATTGTTGGAGGCAATACGCATATTGCCAATGCAAATTTGATAAGATTATTATTAAGAAACAAGATGGAAGCTTTCTCTGATCTCATATTTATATGAAGCTAAAAGATTTGCCTAGGATATAAGAGAGTGTGTGGAGCAAATGATTACAAGTATTATGATGTCATTACACAAATACTACAGCTTATCTACTTGTGTCAGATATTACAATGCAAATGTGTAATTGCAGTATTTGTATCCTTGGTTTCGTAAAGAAGACCCACATGGTCATATTTTTATCCATGTAAAGGTGGAATGAATATTTTTATATTGATACAGAATACTTCAGTTTTTCTTGTTCTTTATTCTGCAGAAACTACAACTAGATTATCAGTTTTTGGAATTTATATCTGTGCTATTTGTTTAAAAGAAACACTTCCTAGATTTACATTTTAAGAATGATAGTATCAATATATCTTTTACATATGTATATGGCTCTAATTTTCAGTACTTCCATTATGTCACTCTTAAATAATAAAGAGATCATGCACTCAACTATATTTAAGTCACAGAATCTAAAAAAACAATAAGTTCAAACATTTTGATCAAAGCAGAATGTAAAAGCATTGAAACATAAAATAGTCCTTGGTTAATGATGTGATGTCATATGATCAAACTACGGTACTTCATATGACAGCTCCAGTTTTCCAGTTGTCCTTATTAAGCATTTAACATGACACTACTTGGTCACTATTTACAACTTCCAAACCGCTTCCCCACTTTCTTGCATGTTTGCAAGGGATTTTTAAAAATCTTCCTTGGACATTTTGACATTTATACCATGAATAGTGGTAATGTGGTATTACTGCAGAAGTAGAACCTAAGCTAGTAAAAATCCCAATGACAGAATGGGTTACATACAAGAGCTTAGATTATTTAAAAGATAAATGAAACTATTGTTTAATTTAATGGATGATTTCTGCTAGGTTTATTGAATTCTGCACCCAGCACCTTTAAGGAAACATGTTTTCCAAGAATGCATGGAAATTACCCAATCCCAGGAAAAGATTTAGTTGGTTTAAGGGGTCCCCAACCACGGTTAAAGATTTAGTTGTTTAAGTATTAATATTTTCCGGTAGAAGCTCACCAACTTTTACAAAATTGTGGCGCGGGGCCCTGAGCTTTTCCGGCAAACCATTTCCGAAATTTATTATCTTTTTAAAATGAAGCAAATTTTATAACTAGATTGCACATTAATTTTTAAGGGTTTGCAGTATTAATATTTTTGAGAAGCGCCAATTTTTACAATTGTTGTACAATATGCATTTATTATCTTTAAAATGAAATAAATTATAACTAGATTGCACATTAATTTTGTGATATGCAAAGAAGGGGCTGCTACAAGGAAGAGGGGTCAACCAAATGAAAGCAAGACAAGAAGCAATGGGTGGAGAGAAACAACCTAGAACTAAGGAGAAATTTTCTGACAGTTCCAATTAGTGGAATGACATGCCTCCAGCAGTTGTGGGTACTCCCAAAGCTGGAGATTTTTAAGAAGAGACTGGACAACTATTTGAAATCCTGCTTGAGCAGGGGGACTAGAAGTTCCCCAAGGTCAGGTTTAACTCTTGTACTTTTATTCTGTTTTCCATTTCTTTGACCATTGTATAGAAGAAATGGGTAGTGCAAAGTAATAATTTTTTTTTTAATTCCAGGAATAAATTTAGGCTATACTCTAATGGAATGGACACATTCACATCATGACATTTGACTGTCGTGCTTTAGCTTCAGTGAAAGTTCCTTCTTGTGCTATGGTACCACATAATCACTTTTGCTTTTGGAATGGGTTCTATGGAATGAAACATGATTTATTTCTCATTTACTTTACTTCTTGGTCAAGCAAATTGTCATATTTGTTACGCTTATTTTTAGATGTGTTTATCATTTTTAGATGTATTTATATTTTACAACAGTTTATAAAACCAGTACTCGTTATCTAGTTCTGTTCTTATATAATAAACTGATCTTCCTAAGGTTGGCATTGTCCACATCTGTTAGATTAAAAATTCTCATAACTCCAATCAGCAATTAAAGTGTTTAAATATCAGGATTTGATTGCATGTGATTTCTGATTCTGGTTTAATGATTGGGGTCAAAATAAAACAAAAAGCAAAATGGTTTATACACACATAGACGGAATAAGAAAACGAAAACACAAATCTTCAGTGTTCTTATTTTTCAGTGTGATTCTGGCAACAGTACAGATTAAATATAATTAAGAAAAATGAGCATATGCATATCTATGGTATGAAAATGCATATGTTGGTACAAAACATCCATATCCACCTTTTAGAAAATTGATAAAATGTAACATAAAAAAAAATTGTGTTCATTAATAAATGTTTTAGGGAAAGCATGTCCAAAATTATTCCTAAACATAGATAGATACAGTATAATGCAGTAAAAATTTGGAACATTTAAACCATATTAATATTTGAATGTCTCTGACTGAAGTCTTATTTTTTTGGCTTGGATAATTGATTTTATCAATGTAATCACAACAGTTTCACAGAGTACTGTGTGAACTGATACTTTAAAAAGCTGTGAAGAGTATTTTTCTACTATCTGAAGTTTAAAATATTGGTGTTCTCATTCATAAAAATAACTTGAAGATTTTTTTGTCAGAAAGGTTGCTCAAATTTAAATGATTTTTTAAACCAGTGTACAGATCCAGCATTCGTGAAAAGTCAAATCATGTATACATGGATTACATTGGACTACAGGTATTCCTCGACTTTCAGCAGATCATTTAGTAAATATTCAAATTTATAATGGCCCTTGAAAAAAGTGATATCATTTTTCATGTTTATGATCTTTTCAGCATCTCCTTGGTCAAGTGGTCAAAATTCAGACACTTGGCAACTGACTCATATTTATGACGGTTGGGGTGTTCCAGAGTCACATGATCACTTCTTAACCTTCTGACAAGCAAAGTCAATGGAGAAGCCAGATTCACTTAAACTATTATGTTATAATATAATGTTATAACTTAACAACCGCAGTGATTCACTTAACAACTGTGGCAAGAAAAGTTATAAAATGGGCCAAACTCATTTAACTGTCTTGCTTAGCAGCAGAAATGTTGGTCTCAATTGTGGTTGTACGTCAAGGACTACCTGTAGTTTGGAGCTTGATTTCTAAGAGATATGACATCTCTAATAAATAATCTAAATACAGTTTTTTCTTCTAGTGTTTTCCCCAAGTACAGGGTCTGTTCTCCCCCTCCCCCAATCAAGTGAGTATTGATATATTCATTGCAACAGAAATTGACTGATTGATTTGTCACCCAAGTCTGACATTGTGAGCTGAAAGAGTGACTGGCCCAAAGTCGCCTAGCTGGCTTTCAAGCCTAAGGCAAGACTACAACTAGGTTATTTTTAATCAATCTCTTGATTACAAGCTTTGATTTGCAAATGAATTTTTTTCAATGTTGGCTAATAAAGTAAACCTGATCATGATGGCATTATTATCATTATCACCAGTGTCAGAATTTCCACTATTTTCTCATGTATTGTAACAGGAATTTAAAATACTTTTACTGAATTATTATTACTCTGCTTCTCTTGAGGATGGACAACATATAGTAAAAATTCCTAGGGAACAACAATTTTATCAATCTAATTCTACAAAAAGAAAAAAAACACTGTAGAATGACATTTTGTGTAGTAATTTTCATATTAGTCATAGGAAAAAGAACTATGAACTGGATAAAATCATTTAATCATTTAAAATGTTTATATATCAACATCAAATTATTTCTAAGGTGAAGAAATTCATCAGGAGTGAGGTATAATTTGAGAAAAAGAAATGCATAGGAAATCTTTTATTAAGTAAACTGACTAAAATTGGTTTGAATACACTTTTTGCCAACAAAACAAATTATAGCATCTTGTTTTCATCTTATGTGAAGATATTTTAATTTATCCACATTTTTTCGGAGAGGGTGGACAATTAATAAAACAATGGTGGTCTCGGATGTTAAAAGCAAAAATTGTTTTCCATTTCTATTTGTACACAGGAGAAGATGAGTATCTTTTAAATTAGCTATAGTTGAACTTGTAACAAGGAACTGGTTAAAGTGGGTAATGGAAATCTTTTTTTGAATATTTAAATTTAGGCTTTGGAAAGTATATGTAATTTTACTTACTTACTGGATAATAATCTTTGCAGTTAGATTTCACTATATCTGACAATTATTTTTGATACTGAACAAAAAAGATTCTCACATTAAATATTTCCTAGCTATTCTGTTGAGTTGTGAGTGACTGAGGATATTCTGTGATTACTTAAAATGTGGATGTTTCAGATGGCTTATCTTTGAATAAACTGCCTTTATCTATCTGTTACAAAATGTAACTATAGTATTCATGTTTTATTTACTCTGCATTGTCATATAAATTATAATTATAAAAATATGGAAGCAGCAGGAATTGCTTTGTGGCGGTGCAGTGGTTAGAATGCAGTACTGCAGGCTCAACTCTGCCCACAGCCTGGAACTTGATCTTGATCGGCTCAAGTTTGACTGAGCCTTCCATCCTTCCGAGGTCGGTAAAATGAGGACCCAGATTGTTGGAGGCAATATGCTGACATTTGTAAACCATAGTGCTACAAAAGCACTATGAAGCGATATATAAGTCAGATGCTTTCTATGCATCTAAAAAGATTGACGCCATTTGTTTTTCAGAATGTATTTCATAATACTCAACGTATTCAAGATAATTCTCATATTTTTAATTTGTCTTTTAGGTAAAATATGGTCTGGTCTGAGTGTATAAATTCATTTAAGAATCTTTTTAGTCTCTGCTGTTATTGAAGCATATATTTTATAGTCTACATTTAATAATGATATTGGCCTATAATTTTTTATCTGTATTAAGTCTGAGTCTTATTTCGGTACTAAAGTGATTTTTGCTTCCATCCAAGTGTTTGGTATCTCTGACTGCATTTCTTAAGTGAATCACTATGGGTTGCTGAGTACAATATCACATGGCTGAAACTTGTGACTTCCTGCTGTTTAGAAGCCAGCTGTGAGTGTAACATGATGATCAGGTGACTTTGGGACACTGCAAACTTACAAAGGTGTGCCAGTTGCCAAGCACCTGAAGCATAATCATGTGACAGAGGACTTTGCGATGGCTGCAACTTTGAGTACCAGCCATAAGTCTCCTTTTTCACCACGATAGTATTTTTGATCAGTCGCTGATCCAGTGGTTGGTAAGTGAGCACTAGTTGCATATATTGATCTGCATTGTTCCATTTAGCTCTTCAGTAGGTCCTGATAATGAGATTTAACAGATAATCAGAGTTGGAAGGGACCTTGTAGGTCATCTAGTCCAAACCCCCCCCCCGCCCAAGCGGGAGACGTTACACCATTTCTGACAAATGGCAGTCTAATCTCTTGAAAGTCTCAAGTGATGGCGCTCCCACAACTTCCATTGGTTGATTGTTCTCACTGTCAGAAAGTTTCTCCTTATTTCCATGTTAAATCTCTCCTTGTTCAGTTTCCATCCATTATTCCTTGTCTGGCCTAGAGGCACTTTAGAAAATAGCTTGAGTTTCTAGAGGTAGTCAGCACTGTGATAATATTGAACAGATTTTAAATTATTATTTTTTAACCTTTGTTATGCAGAAACAGTAAACTGTAGATTTTAAAAACTTGTTGATCAATTTCAATTGCTTTTTGCAAGATTTTGAAATTTAGGTAGGTGAAAAAGTGTAGTTTCAAACAAAATTGGTGATTCAGAAAAGCAAAACTTAAGGGCAAATTTATTTGTTTCTTATTAGATTTTTATCCCATCTTTTTTTTACAGTATAAGTAACTTAAGGTGGAAAACAATACTCTTTCCATCTCCACTTTTCTCCATAACAACTGCCGTGTGAGACAGGTCAGGCTGAGAGAGAGTCAAAAGTCACCTAGCCAGTTTTCGTGCCTAAGGCAAGACTAAAACTCAACGTCTTCTGATTTCTATGTTAGCATCTTAGTCACTACACCATATTGGATTTATATTTTCCATGTAAAAGATAACAAGGTTAATTTTCAGGATCACTACCTAGAAGCAGGAATGAGTTCCTGTGGAAATTCAGGAGAGCTGTTGCAGAGCAGATCATATAATAATTAAGTTAAATGGCCAATTCTCTGATTCTGTATAAGGTAGCTTTCTGAAAAACTTTGAAATTTTCAAAAGTTACACTGGAGATACTGCTTCTGTGAACTAATAGGAGCTGTACTGTTATATTTATACCATGCTGAATATAAAGAATATGGCCAACAGATTTTTTGACGTACTGAAATAGATCTGAAGTTACATGAAGTCTTATTTCAGTTTATTCAGTCATTTTTGTTTTAAATTTTAAAACAAATGTTTATGATCTAAATAAAAAGTTGTAAGATGTCAGCATCTGATGAAGCAGCAGGATGTCTGTTTAAGTTACAGTTGGTGAGAGAAATTTAGAGTGATCTGTATTCCTGAAGTACTGTGATATTCAGCGTGATCTGAGCTTCATCCGATTCCTGTTAAAAGGTAAAAAGATTCTGATCAAACTCCTGAAAAATATACTACAGAAGCCTTAATTAAATGAATTGAATCAGTATTAATTTCTTTATTGGAAAATTTAATGAAATTGTAAGAGACTTTCAAGGGACTAACTTGAGTCAGGGCTGATATTGAGGGCCTGTCCCCATAAAAAATACCCACATTCGTGGTCTGATGCTGTTCATGATACAGTATTGTAAATCATGTTACGATTGAAGGGAATCTCTGCTCATCTCAGAGAAGGTTTTTTTTCCTCCATAAAGTACTAACAGAACCATCATCAAAGCCTCTGGTCTCCCACCAATCCATCATCGATCTGATAGTGTGTGGTTGGAGGGTATGTCCAATTACTGTTTTAATTCCCAAGAGTGGTCACCCACCAAATACCACTGGGTAATGGCAAATGTTTACTGGCCACTCATGTCATTGGTCAGAAGTCCAATACAAGATAATGACTGAATGAGAGTGAAGTGTATGGGAGGGTGTTAATGAAAACATTGCTAGTCAGGAAACTCATTGTCATGCATCTTATCTGCATGATTCAGCAGGCTATTGGAATGTATTCCTTGAGCAGATGAGAATAAAGTGGAAAAAAATTGCCTTGAATGAGATGGAGACAAGATTGTGTTCCAACAACAGAATATTATGTTTACTATAAAGCATGGTGATGTAAATATGGTTCAGGGGTTTTTGAACCTCAGAACCCACCTTGCAATAATAAAAGGAAAATGGATTTTGGATTATACAACAGATTCTACAGGAGATGGTCAGACCCACATTGAACAAATATAGGCCCTGAAACAGCCAGGCTGAAACACACAAATCTATGATAGAATGGCTAAAGTAGATTAAGTTTCAAATTTTTAAATGGCCAAGCCAAATTCCTGTCCTTAACTCTGCTGAAATACTGTGATATAAACAAGTTATCTAGGACCATCTAGAAATACCAATGAATTGAAGGATGGTATTAGCTAAAGGAGTTACTATTTAATATTATAGCTAAAGCTGTGGCTTATATTTCTCCAACAAAAGTCATTAAATGTTGGCTTGTAATGATATGACACAGTACCTGTTTTGTATGTTCTTTAACCAGATCTATTAAGGGGTTTTAAATGAGGCTGATATATTGTAGACTGTGGTATTGCAAAATCATAAAGAGTTCTGAAAAGTTTCTTTTAACATTATACACAGTTTTTTTGAAAGAAGAATTTCAGCATTTTGATATATTTTAAAAATAGAGAATCAAATATATTGACCAGGAAGCTATTAAATGTATTCATATTGTGAATAATTCAAGGGGGATATCTCACAAGGAATTATGCACATTTAAGCATGCATAGTTCTGAAGGTAATTAAATAAGAAAAAGAACATTTTACTGTGAGTGGATTATAGACATTTTACTGTGAGTGGATTATAGAGTTTAGGGCAATCTATTATATTTGCTATTTTAGCAAAATAATATTTTACCATATCCACTGCAAAGGATGTTTAATGTTTAGCCAAAAATGCTTCACAGGGAATACAGCTCAGTGCAATAATTTATATTTCTCTGTCATACTAGATTATTAGATATTTTAATGTATCCTTTGTATTCAAACTGGTATTCAAATCTTTAGATGCTCTGACATTCCTTTCTTTGCATATTAAGTGAAACGCTCAAAATATAATATTTTTATACTATTTTCCTGTGTTCCAATACTATGACATCCCTTTCCTTGCATATTAAGTGAAAAGTTCAGAATATAATATTTTATACTATTATCCTATGTTCAAATACTTATGAATTAAACCATAAATTTATTCTTATTAGATATTCTTTTAACAGAGGACTATAGAGTATAGGAGTACAGTATGAAAAAAACTAATCCATAACTTTCTGCAATGGCAAACAGCCTCTCCTTCCCCTGACATTCTTGCACATGTATGGCGTGGCTTAAGAAGTTAAAGCTCCAGAAAGACTTTTAAACCTGCTGTCTCTGTTTTGGAAGTGGAATTAGGCTTATCCCAGTTTCTGCTGAAATTAAAGGTAAGATTCCATGGATGTAAAAAGACTTCAAATATTTCTACTGCTTGGAAAATTGTTTAAATGTTGATAGGAAGATTTAAAGTTTGCATTTTGTTTCCCTACAATTATCCTGTCTGTAAGTGATTAAAATCTGTTGGATTCACTTACCCATTTTTGTAAGACATGATTTCTTTGCACTGTTGCAATTTGACTATTTCAATAATAACCCATAGGGTCCATTTCTAAATTAATTTTCATCTCAGTTGGAAAACTGTACTGTACCTATATTATATATGAGCAATTTTAGGGAAGTATGAATATTAAGTTCCCTTAACCCTCTGTGTCATTTGATTCTTTCCTTTGTTATAGTTCTATAACTATAGAATTATAAAATATTATAAATAAAATAGAATAATATCAAGAATTGTACGTAAAATATAATATATGAAGGAATGTCAGAATATACCCAGGTCTTTCAAATGTTCATTGAAATATAAAAATCATGTGTTTGTTTAAATTAATTTTCTAAATCAGGCGTTTTACTGATAAGTGATTCCAGTGGCACCATTTGAGGAAGTTTCTTCCAAAGTACGCAGTTTATTTTCAGCATGTAATTTATCAACATTCAGGGAAAAATACATTTCATTTTGTTTTTTACAGATTTTAACATGAAAAATGCATATGGTGCATAATACGTATTATGAATAAATAGCACTTTTATTTCATTTAAAAATCCAATAACTATAAATGTGATATATCAGAAAGTTTATTATTTTCCTACTGAATTGAGACAAGAATTGGTAGATTACTATTTGTGTAATGCTGTCTTCTGATGTCTTCATTTTCATTTCGCAAAGAAGTTCATTTTGAATGTCATTAAGGAACAGTGAGCAAAATGCTGAGCAGGCGGTTCTGGTAGGAGATAGAATTAGTGAAATGTTTAGAGGCAGAATTTTATTTCCCATTAGGCATTTTTCGAAGCATCCAGAATGGGTTTTAAATGTCTTTGCAGGTAGTCCTCGACTTATAACAGTTCATTTAGTATTTGTTTGGAGTCACAACAGCACTGAAAATAGTGACTTATGACCTTTTTTCACACATGACCATTGCAGTAGCCCCTCCTCATGGTCACATGATCAAAATTCAGATGGTGACTCATATTTATGACAGTTGCTATGAACGAGTCATGTGATCACCTTTTGCGACTTTTTGACAGGCAAAGTCAATGGGAAACCAGATTCATTTAACTGTGTTATCAACTTAACTGCAGTGGGTCACTTAAACTGTGGCAAGAAAGATCATAAAATGGGGCAAAACTCACTTAACAACTGTGTCACTTAGCAACAGAAATTTTGGGTTCAATAGTGGTTGTAAGTTGAGGACTACCTGTACTTTCTGAACATAGGTTGGACTCACAAATATTCTTGTTTTTCTAGGATTAACAATATAACTCAAGTTTCTTAAGTCATATTTTTATTGCTGGATATACCTGCTTTATTAAGTTGTAGATAGGCTCTTCTGATCTCTGCTTTGGTGTTCATACACGTTTTAAGCAAAGCATTTGGTAAAATGGTTCTTTAATTTTTTTAAATACATCTTTATGATATATAGACAGGTGAGAATCTGAAAACAATGTTATATATATATATATGTATATGTATATGCATATGCTGAAAATAATAAATTATTTTCTAATTTACAAATGTATTTACATTAACATTTAATTATAAGTAATATTGATAGACTGCTCCAATCTACATACATGGTACCTAATTCAAAGAAATCAGAGGGGAAAAAATAAATTATTGAAATATAAATGTTCTTGAGGGTAAAAGAACATTTATTTAGTCCAGCAGTGATTAAATTGAATCTGTTATCTGTAAATACAGCCTTCCTGAGGCTCTGTATACAGTGCTTGTTATAATGGCACTCCTAATCCAGGTATCTCAGGTAATTTATAATTCACTAGATATAACATTGTGCCAGATGTTTTTCCTTGTCTAATGTATACTTTGCAGTTGCTATTTTGTAGAACAAAGGATTTTAGTGTAAGGGGAGACACACACACACACACACACACACACACAAATAAAAATATATTTACCAACTAATGCACAAGCATTTTTTTCATGTTGTAAAATGTTGCTTCTGAAATGCTGTTTTGTAAAACGTTAATTCATGGTCTCTTATTTCTGAAACAGTTTTTGACTGGCTACTCATATATTTTTACTGATGTTTTGAATATTTGAAATTGCACTATGTTCTTCTTTAGTTACAGAATACAAATTATGTTGAGATGAATTCATGTGTTTCCTTTGACTCAATTAATTAGGATAACTTCCAAACTAAAAACCAGCTTCTACTTGCAAAATACTGGCTGAGCGTATGTTCTGTTACCATGACTTGAAATTATCTGCAGTTACTGTGTTGTAAAGCAAGAGAAGGGAGATAATACTGACTCATGGGCCATACTTGCTTTTCTTGCTTTTGGTTAAACATACCAAAAGCTGCTTCTGTATTTGGCACTTGAACATCTGTTATAAGTTGATTACACATTATGCAAATTTGAATGAGTGCTTTTGCTCATTATTGATAATTTAGTTTTAAAAAACACAATACAGAACTTAAGGTCCTTTTTTTTTGAGCCTCAAACTATTTTTTTCTGTAATTAATTAAAGTGGGAGTATACAAATGTTCCTTTCCATGTGAAAAAAATTATGTATGTGTATTTTTGCAGTTTATAAAGTACTTCTTTCTTCTTTATAAAACCCACAACAGTAGAAATGTTTTTTGCTATGCTGTTATACAGTATTAGATAATTTTATGTACATTTTAAAATACTCAGGTGAGATTTGAAACTGACAATATTGAATATATCGGTACAGGAAAAAAATCATTTCTGAAATTTTAAAATAGGGCAATCTATTTAGGGAACAATAACTTTGTTTAAGGATCCAGACCTTTAAGTCTGTTATATAACACCATATTTTCTCAGAATATTTCAGCACTGAGAGTATATGTACCAAAGACAAATTCCTTGTATGTCCAATCACACTTGGCCAATAAACGATTCTATTCTATTCAATGTTTCTTAAGATAAAACTTTGCAAACACCTCCTTTAGTGCTAACTCTCCCTCACTTGTTTTTAATATTTAAAATTTATCTTAGTTTTGAGGAAAATTATAAGAAAGTGCTACAGGTAGCAAGATAGTTAAGTGAGTTGTGCCTCATTTTATGACATTTTGCCACAGTTTAACAAATAACTGCAGGTGATAAGTGAATCCTGTAGTTGTTAAGTGAATCCTGTAGTTGTTAAGTGAATCTGACTTCGCCCATTGGCTGCTTTTCGGAAACTGGCTGGGAAGGTTACAAATGGTGATCACATGACCCTGGGACAGTGCAATTGTTATAAATACATGCCAATTGTCAGACATCCAGGTTTAAACCCGTGACCATGGGGATGGTCAGCAGTCGTAAGTGTGAAGACTGTTCATAAGTTACTGTTTTCAATGTCATAACCCTTGAAAAATCATTAAATGGATGATTGTAAGATTAAGATTACCTGTACATACCCATTTTCCAGATTTACTTCTTTTATCTTAATTTTGAGGAAATTATTAAAAATTGATATATCCCCATTTTTCAGGAACCCCCCCCCCCCAAAAAAAAACAACCACGTATTTCATATGAATGGTTGCAGTTCACTGCTTTCTTTGTGAAACAGAAACGAAATAACTGAATTAGTAGAAAATACCTAAATACAAAGGCAAGAAAAATCCCATGAGTTTCTTTTTGGTACATTGGTGACCAGGTCATAACCGCTGTGATAAGCACCCTAAGTATTTTATCAAAGTAGAGGATAGAGCAGTGGTCCCCAACCTTTTTTGTACCAGGGACCGGTTTCAAACAGAAATTTTTTTCAAGGACCGGGGGGGGGGAGAGAAAAGGAGGCTTCGCTCTCTCGCTGCTCCACCATCCAAGGAAGAAACTGCTTCAAAGAAGCGGGGGCTTTTCCTGTCACCGCAGCTATTCCGAAGCGCCCGTTTCACCCCCACTCCCACGCGCGCGCGCTTCAATCCACAGTGTCCCGTTCTGCCTGCCTGCCTGCCTGCCTTAGTTTCTGGTTGTTTGGGAGCAGCTTCGCTGAGAATAATAACTATTCGCCTCTTTTACTCAGCCGAAGCTGTTCCGATTCAACCATTAACGAAGGCAGGCAGGCAGGCAGAACGGAGCACTGCGGGGGCGGGCTGGGGTGGGGAGAAACAGGCGCTTTGGAGGCGCTGCGGCGACAGGAAAAGCCCCCGGCTTCTTTGAAGCAGTTTCTTCCTGGGCTGGTGGAGGAGCGAGAGAGCGACTGAGAGAGCTGACCCAGAGAGAAGGACAGGCTTCGGTTGCTTCCTCCCTCCCCTTCTTTCATTTGTGTCCTTGATCCCCGATCCCAGCAGCATTCACCGAAGGTGAAGAAAGCCGCCATTTTTTTAAAAAAATTCTTTGCGGCCCGGTAGAGAGTGCTCCACGGCCCGGTACGGTCCGCGCCCGGTGGTTGAGGACCCCTGGGATAGAGGACCACAGATAAAGCCACGGCATTATAATGGTTGTATAACTAGTACACAATAAAGGAATCAGCAGTGTAAATAAAATATATCTTTTACAAATATACAATTCAGCAAGTTTCTAGCATATGGAAGGTTGTACTATAACTTATCCTTAAACTTTGCCTTTACATATATAGAATAGTTCTGTTTTCATCTAAAGCATATCAGAAAGAATAACAAGAGAATTTCATATGTTTTTGCCATACATTTGTACAATAAATGCATATTAGACTTAACTGAGCAGATTTCTCATTTCATAGAAACTTAAGATTATAACGGGCCATTTATGCCATCCCTTGTTCAGTGAAGGAATCCACATGAAAGCACTTCAGATTTAGGCATTCTGTTAACTTTTCTCATTGCCTAATCTATAGGTTTGCCTTAACTGTTCCTCATGATTCACTGTTCATATCTGGAGTCAAGTTGCTTCTTTCGAGATAGTGCACTGTTTTCTTGCTTGCTTCCTTAGCTTTCTTTTTGCTTTCTGGCAACAATACGCAACTAGACTTTCTCTAGATGGATGCCTGCATTGTGTATTGACAAGGTACCAAGGTGTACCAATACAGAGATACTCTGTTTTATTTTGTTTTTATCTTTTTTATTTTCAAAGTTATGTTTACTGTAAATTGCTTTGGGATGTTTTATAATCATAAAACATGGAAATGAATTTAAAAAAGCAAATACTATGCAACTGAAAGAAAAAAGATGTAAAACTTACAAAGGGTAAAATGCAGTTTAAATATAAATGAAAAGGCTAAACTGGAGGTCAGAAAGTAACAATGTATATGAATTACGTTGTGGTGAATATATTTGTAAATATGCAAATAGGAATCCATGAACTGGTGATAGTTTGGAAAAACAAGCTTACTCTGTGCTGAAATCAATCCAAGAGAAAAATTGTTCTGCTAGGGGATATGAATGGATGGGTAGGGACAAGAAAAGAAATACAAAGCAGGTAATTAGGCCATTGAAGACACAAGAATGAATGACCATGTGTGGAACTGGTATGTATGTATTTACAGAATACAAAAATGAACCATTATATGAGAAATATGCTAAATGGTTTCGGTATATAAAGAGATTTGAATGAGGACTGAATTGGAAAACAAATATTTAAAGGAAGCATGAAACGGTTCAGTAGAGGAGAAAAAAATGTGGGAAATCTAAAATGAATATAGAAACCTTGTGGGAAAAGTAAGAGCAAGTATATAACACCTAGTGTACAGACATGTGGAAGTACACTATTTGGTTTGCAAAATATCAGTGATATTGGTGGAAGCTAATTTTAGATATGTTTCATTTCCTCTTCCGTCTCATTTAAATTTTTTGTGCTTCTTAACACTATTTTGCATCTTTGTATCTTGTTGCTAATCCTGAAAGGGGGAGTACAGCGATGGGGATATATGTAGAACTGGAATGGAAATATCTTTAATAAATAGGTAATATTATGCATACTTGTTTATTATTTTTTTAAAAGGAAAGAATTTGAATGTTTTGCAGAGTACTCTTGACAGAAAGTGAAAATACCTGCTGCGATAAAATTTAAAAAATTGTCATCTACATGTATTCGAAATTTGTGAAAATATGACAAATAATTGTATCCAATCAGTCTTGTTCCCTTTCTTCATAAAACACATGATTTGGTCCAAAAGGGAAATACCATGCAACAGATGCAACAGATTATATCTCTCTTTCAGCAAGTCTTTTGACTTAAGTCAAATACGCCATCCTCCTTAAATAAAGTTGAAAAGTGTGGACGGGAAAGGACATAATGGGGATACGGTTGCTTGAAATGCTACAAGTAAAAGGTAACAATTTTAATGGATTGATATAAGAATGCGAAAGGATTCCAGATAGCTTTCCGAATATGAATCTTGAAATGAGGAAGGGAGTCTATATTTAGAATATTGGAGATCACTGTCAAATGGAATGATATTGCAAACTTTTTTAAAATAAAAGATGAACATGATAATATGCTTTTTGTAGATTACATTATGAAATTTATGTATTATCAGCATATCACATGTAGGGAACTGGGATTGTTATAGTTGGTCTCAGTTTATCATTTATGATTCAGGAAAGATGTGAACTAAGCATTTCACAGCTGGGTTTTCTAACCATCATGCAGTATCAGATCATCAGTGGTATTTATGACATTTTAATAAGAACAAATGATAAATTATAAATGCAGTTTAAAATTGAATATATACAATAGCTGAATTTATTTAAAAATGCAGTTGCCTTAATTGAATATTGTATTTGGATTAGCAATTAAGCACCATACAGATTCCATTGAAGAAACTTTGTTAACTTTGGTTATTGTCTTGGTTTTCCTCTTTTAATTGAGTTTCCCGTGTAGCTTTTTTAGGTAGGATTGTTGGAACTCCAATGTAAGCAAAATTAAAAATAACTCAACATTACTTCCAACCTCCAGTTCCTTAGAATTATAATGGGCTGCATTATTTTTAAATTGAAATCAAGATAAAGCAGTATCTGATTGCAAGACTCTCTTGTGGAGCAGGGACATGTTTGCCTTATTTTGATTTGCTGGATAACTGAACAAATCTAACACTTAGATAAATAGTATCTAAGTTAGTTACAGCATTTTTCAGACCGTTTCAGTGGTATTGGTGGTATTTGGTCCCAGCACCAGATCACAATGGAAAACTTATCCTTCTGTTATATTTGGGAGTTACGCACTCGCGAACACATACATACAATTCATGGCTATAATGTTAAAGACATTTTGGAATACAGTGGGGCAGAGGGAGGGAGTACCTTTTAATGCAGTAGCTTATGTGTTGCTCTGAATGAAAAGACTCTGAGATTTGTAGTTACCACCCTAATGGTAACTGCACTGAATCCTTACTATTTTAACCTTAGACTAATATTTGCTGGAACCAAAGAGCCCCCTGTCATACTATCACAGATTAAACATCTCAGATTTTATTTCTATGTAGTATTCCTGCTGCTTTTAAAGTGGAGCTCTTTCTTTAAACAGCTTTGATTACTTTGTGTTTAAATTGGTATTTTAAAATACTGACATAGACTGTACCCAGTGTTTCAGGGTAAAATCTTAATTGTTTAATGAATAATGGATCTTCGTTCATAATTTTGCCAATATTGTTAAATTAAAATTTTAAACATTTACTTAATCTAAAATAGTAATGTTTCATAAAAACAAATTTAGTTTTCTATGTAAATTACACAATCTGTTTATTCAATTTTTTTTATCTAATATCATTGCTTTAATTGTGATTCTTATTTGCAAGTAAAATTCCTAATTGTACTCTGGACTGAAAATTAACATCCAAAAATTGTGGCTGTAAAAGAAGTGAAGGAAGTTTGCATTACTTGAACTGGGGCTATATGTAACATTGGTTCTGTGGTTAGAAAAGCTGGATTCAGTGCTTAATATATGATTGTATTTAGATATATATTCAATTATTTTACTGAATTCTGTTTTTGCTAGTATTGTATATGGGCAGCGTCCTGCTTTCCAACCCAGTGATTACTATTCCTTACCATACATTTTCAAACTTCTCTTTGCAGTGAAATCTTCTAGAAATGGAGAATTAGTTTATTAAATTCCGTAGTCTATATTTATGGCTTTGAACAGAATACACAGAGCTTTTTAAAGAGATCCTTTACTTGAGCTCAGTTCTTGACAACAGGTGGTTTTCTTGGCAGCGTTACACAATTGTTTTAGAAATTCCAGTGCCCTGGTCACTCCCACTCCGCTTCAAGCATACTAAGCCAAATTCAGTGCAATGTTTTAACTGAATTTTTTTTCTAGTCATTTATTAGAAGAAGAGCACTATTACAATTCAAAATGCTGCTTTTTATCTGTCTTCCAACTTTTTATAATCCTATTTTTGAATGTTTTAATGCAATCCTATTTTTTGAGCAGAACATGTGAAGTATATCAATTTTTCTAAGTATGTTAGAGGAGAACCTTGTCAGCGATTCAGGTATACATGGGAAGGGTGATGGTGGGGAAATTAATGAGTTGAAGAATATGCAGAGCATTCCCATATTATAAGGAAATGGTAAGTTGATTTGCACTGTTGAAAGAAGAAGAAAAATTATATTTTTATTTGGGATAGAAATGGATTTTAAAGTTCTTCATAAATCTGTATACCCCATCTCCCAGAAGGATTAATTTCATTTGCAATTGATAATTCTTAGATGAACTTTGAGAAATAACTGAAGATTACAGTAAAGCGTGTGTAGTCAACAATGTACAATGAGAATACTTTATTTAACCGGGTGTATCTATTTCTAGGAAGCTGTTAAGATTCTGAAGTATGGCTGAAGATGCAAAATCACCCAGGAAGGATGAATTCTTTATATTTCAGGTATCTTTGTTTTCTCCTTACATCGCTTAATTAGCTAATTATTACCTTAATTATGTAGAAGCTTCTTAATTTATGCCCAGAAGCAATTGTTTTCTCTGTATGAAGCTGCTATATACTCTTCACTGGTAAGGATGACCAACTGAATGACAGAACAAGATCCATAATATATTGGGGTCCAATTGGAAAACATATTTGAAGGGAACAGGGGTGTCCAGCGGGCATCAGAGAAGTCCAAATGGCGCTCTCTTTTTTTTACATGCGTTACTCATGTGATCCATAAGGAATAGTTTTAGTTGCACCATTGTTGCTTCCATCTTGACTTTTTAAACCATATCCTGCATATACACCTGGAAGGAAGCCCAGAGTTATCTTGTAGGGGAGATGGACAGCATAAAAATTAAATAAATAAGGGAGAATTTGGGGCAAGACTTTTCAATGTTTTAAATTATTTTTAAATTTACTAGAAATACTGAGAATGTAGGAGCATACTTAGGGTGTCAGTATATTTCTTCATAGCAGTGAAGCCTCTTTCAGTGCAAGCTAAACTTCATCTTAATATAGTTTCCTATTTAATAACATCACCTCCATTTGGCTTAGATTTTATTTTAACTTTTTCCTCATTATCACTCTGGGAATATTCAGTCACTTTTTTGATGTTAGGTAACATAGTGCAGTAGATTTAGGAATCTCTTTATACTGATGATGTTCCCTGGAAAGTTTTAGCTTAACTCCTCAGCAGTTGAACAGCATGAAGGAGCAGATGAAAGTCTTAATGTAATATGAATTTTGGTGTCCATGTCTGAGTTTTAACAGTAGAGTGTAATCCTTCAACAATACCATCAGGACTAAGCCAAATAAAAAAGAATGGAATTATTGTGTTGTTGTCCCATCCTCTGTCCCCCAAGTCAACACCCACAAGACCAAATGCCATCAGATCTATGAAGGTTATCATGGTTGAAATGTAATAACGACATGTTGAATGTTTTTCAGGACAGTTGCACCATGCAGAGTTCAGCAAGCAACTATGATCTCTGGGTTGTATTGACAAAAAGGAGGAATCCTCTAAGAATAGCAATCATGAACGCGGCCAGGAATAAAACGAGGACACCATTATAAAATTATAAAGTAACTATCTATTCAGTTTGGAATGAGAGTTCTACGGTATAAAAATACCAGTCATTTTTTTCCGTTAAGAGTGATTTTCCATGTAACAATGTTTAAAGGGACAAGTATGGCATTTAAGGAGAAATTTGGTACTCCAAATTCCAATGTCTTTACACTGAAAACAGCCATGCTGAATAGGGATGGTGGAAAATGTAGCCAAACCAGGTTGAGAAAGGAATAACACTAGAGGAAAACGTGGTCTGATGAAATCCCAGGTGCTAAAACAGCAATTTTATTGTTCTACTGCTTTTAGTCCATGCATATTTTTTCTCTCTCCCCCATTGACTCTAAGTTATTTATACAAGTCCTCCCCTGTATCTTTTAGCATGTCCCTTGATAAACTTTTAACTTGAAATTTTGGGTCTTAGAAACAGCAGAGTACTCCATAATTGAATATTTTAAATCAACTAAGAGTAAAGGCTGACTGCAATTGCTGAAATCTTTGGGAGCAAAAAAAGGGAGTATAAAATCCTACTTAAAAAATTAAAAACTGCAGAAAGCTCTCTTAGAAAAATTGATTCAGGCCTCCACGATAGGAGATATCACATTTTGGTATATCATCTTTAACCACATGAAAAGAGACTAGCCCTAAAGTACACGTTCCAATTACAGTTTCATGTTTATTTCTAATCACTTTATGCTTCTGGAAGTTGTAATGTGGGACTAAACAAATATCTAGGCCACGAGTGTCAAACTCACTGCATCGTGTAGCTGTCATGTGACATTTTGTGACATTTTTCCCCTTCGTGGAGCCAGGGTGGGCATGGCCTGTGCATGAAGCATTCAGCCTGTAGGCCACCAGTTTGGCACCCCTGGTCTAGGCACTGCACACAAAACACACAACACACACAAGTCACTTCAACTACAATACTAAATCGAAGTACACATCCATCAGAACAAAATGTACTGAAGATGTAATCACATTAAAGGTTATTCAGTTATATTTTATTTGGACTATTTGTTTTTAAAGGTTGGAGTACAGCTTCAAAACTTCATTCAGCTTTTATTTGAAGAATCCCTCTTGAAACTTGAGAGTCCTAAGCTACTTGATCGAATATATTGCTCCTGTGAAACAGAAGGGAGAAACTATGTCTGCATAAGAACAATGCTTGAATTGAGTATTCGTGAAAACTATGTAAACTTTCAGTCATTAAATGATTCCAAAATTAGTTTATGCTTGCACCTTCATTTTTATTTTCCCTTATTTTATGTGTTAGCATTAAAATAGCGACATCTATATTATAGCGTACGTTTTACAAAATCCCATTATAGAAGTAGCCTTGGAAGAATGTAATTACTGTTTCTCCAGATGAGTTGTTCAGAGCATCCATTGTTTGGGATGATGCTTCTGTTGCTCGTCTGATAGGCTGGGCTTTAATTGAGAGGACACTTCTCCACGGGACTCCTCCCTAGCATCCCCAGTTTTTTGCTCAGCCTTCGTGGATATAGGCAGCTTAATTTCCTTTCCCTTGGCCGGAATAGCAAAGGCTTCAAAAGGAGACAACAAAAAGGTTTGCTTTTAAACTCTAAACAACTCCTTTAAAGCTTTTAGTTTCAAGCCAATGGAGCTCACCGTAGCTTCAGATAATGATCTCTTGTCCCCAGGACAATCGGAGGCGATAACCCCTCAGCTGCATGGCTAACAACTCACATTTCTTAGCCCGTACCATTACGATCTTTTCAAGCCGAGCCGCTACGATTGCTGCCGCCTGCGCCCAATGGGAGAGGCTCCATTTTAAAAGGGTCCGAGGCTTCTTTCTCTCCCTTGGGAACACCGGCTGGGGTGGGGGCATCAGCGCCCATCTGCCCCACCGCACCTTTTTATTCAAGGGGAAACTTTAGTACCGACTCCCCACAAGGCGTGGAAGTGCTGCTGAGCCGATTTAACTCATTATGCGCCTAAAGAGATAACGGCTGGTGCCATTGCAGACTCACTAACCATGTGGTAGTGATCTGCATTTTATTTCTGGAACTGTGAGGCTCTTCTTTCCCCAAGCAGGAGTCTCGAGTCTCCTTCCTGGAACCCGAGGGAAATCGCCCTAATACAATAATGTGTGTGTGTAGATAGATAGATAGATAGATAGATAGATAGATAGATAGATAGATAGATAGATAGAGATTTAGATTAGATTAGATATAGATATAGATATATAGATATTCAGATATAATTATTGTATTTTGGACCCTTATTCATTAAGGAGGAAACTATTGGCTTATGCCCTCACAGAATTAAACAGCAGCACCACAGCGAGCACCAAGGCCCGTGTCCGCCTGTGCAGGAAGCTGTCGCAGGCCTACATCTTATTTCAACAATTCCTCCTTTCTAGGCCTATGAGGTGTTCCAAATTTGGCTAATTCGGAAATAATATTAATAACAAAATGATAATAATAATAGGAACAAGAATAAGAATTCAATATTCTTACATAAGATTATACAAAACTGAGGAGCATTGTTTTAGGGTTCCCTGGCCGTTGCTGGTTCAGGCCCCTGGGCATACCAACCGCCCAACATTTCAGCCTCATTAACACAGACATGATATTCTTCCGATTAAAATCGAATTCCGATTTTTGGGGAATCACCCCCCTTTCCCCCCTTCTCCTTCCCCTCCCCTCGGAGGCCCGAGTCAGGAGTTGCTACCGCCGGCGCGGCTCTGCATGGCTCCAGTCCCGCGTTGTCTCAGGAAGGGAAAGGCAAAAAGGAAGAGCGCTTTGCAACGGCAGCAGCGGCTCCTGGTTTTGCCTTTCCCTTCCTGGGCAACGCGGGACTGAGCTGCGAGCCGCACCGGCGGTAGCAACTCCTGACAGCCCCAGCCGGATACCTGAGCGGAGGCGGAGGGCGGGCAGTGCGGCGGAGGCCGCTGCAGCGGCAGGAAAAAGGAGCTGGGCAGCGATTTCTTGGCGCGCGGTGGGGGGGTCTCTTTTGGCCGGCCCCGATTTTTTTTTTCAGAGGGGAATATCATGCCTGTTAAGTAAAATTTAATAAGGTCACAATGACAAGTGTGCCATGTCAAGAGCCATGTCAAATTCTCAAAACAAATTGAAGCATTCTAAGGGTACCTCCAAGACGCTAACAAGTGCCATAAGGTACCAGAAAAGCACATGAAGTTCACGTGGGAGGATGAAGAAAATTCTCAAACCTCATCTCCAGGTCTACTTCGGCTCCAATCTCCCTCTGCAACCACCCCTGGATCTGTCAGTGTAATCCAGACGCAGCACAGCTGCACAAGATCAGGTCAGTACAAGTGACAAGAAGTGACTCTGTGGCCACATTGCTCCAACAGCAGCCAGATTCTGTCAAGATGATGACTTAGCGGAAAAGATCCCCGCAAAGATGAGACTGAATGGAATTAGCAATAAGCCAATGTATCTCTACGGGGGTGCAGCATACTGCTCTGGCCAACAACAGAGTGCTCCTTCCGATTGGAATTCCCTACAACTCCGGTCACTAAGCAGGACAGAGCATCCTTACCCTCAGGTATCTCTCCACAGGAGATTCTGTAGTTTCAGATACACTCCCGCAAGGTATATAGAAGAAGCAAGGGCTATTGATCGGGTGGAGCCAGAGGACTCAGAGTTCTCCTGCTCAAATTCTCAAATTCTAGTTAGATTCGCATCAGCTCACAATAAGGGGTGATGGTTGATGCTAAATCTTGATGACTAAAACAACACCGGCATCATTTTGTTTATAAGAATTCCACGGCATTATCTGTTGAGAGTCCACTTCCCCTCACAAGGATCTCTCCATGAGGGTCCAGGGGACATTTATGCCGACCTCTTTCTGAGGTTGACTATCGGGCTTCCTTTTTAAGTTGGCAGCCTTCACAGAATATAGCAGCACAGTAATAGCGAGCGCCAAGGCCTGTGTCTGCCTGGGCAGAAAGCTGTTGAGGGCCAGTGACTGCAGGATCACCCAATTGCAATACAGGTCCTGAAAGGTGTTCTCTGTTAGGCTTCACAATTTGATTCCATATTCAGTCATCTAATTATGAGTTTGGTAACAGCACAACAATTTATGTTAGTAGCTGTGCACAGATAAAACAAAAATATTATCAATAATAACAATATTAATGATATCAATATTATTATGAATAATAACATATATAACAAATTGAATTTACCAAAAAACGGGGGTGGGGGGGTGGGAGCAAATATCAAGAGGATTCTCTGCCTCTGTTTACATCAGGCCTCGACCAGTCAATGGTCCATTAATATTGCATACACATATAGATATAGGTATCTTACCTTGTGGGCAGAATCTTCAAGGGCAACCAAAAATACCCCAGAGGACAATAAACCAACTCAAAGTAGGTCAAAACGTCCTAGAGAGTCCTCTAAGGCAACAAAGGACGCCAAGAGATGCCAAAATGCATTAGATAAGCATATATTTTTTTAAAAAAAAATGCATGAGGGAGGTTAAACAGAAGTCTCAGTCCTCTTCCCCAGCCAGGCTGGTCTCAGTTCCAGAGTGCTGCCTTCAGCAGCACATATACTAAAATTGGAATGATACAGAGAAGATTAGCATGGCCCCTGCGCAAGGATGACATGCAAATTTGTGAAGTGTTCCATATTTCACTTTGCCTCCATCCCTGGATCTCTCACCATCCAGGAGAGCCTCAGAGGGACCGATTCAACCCAGGCCTTCAGCAGCGCTACTTGCCTGACAGACAGTTGTGGGGCCACGCCAGAATTCCTCCTCCCAGAGGATATCCCTGACAAATTGAAGGCCTGGAGGGACATGGTGACTTGAAGAGGCATTGCCGCCGGGGTACAGTAGAAGTTGATGACTAGGCAGCCTCCACAATCTGACCTCGATTCTCACTCGATTTAGTTACTATGCAGAATGGACCTTCATTACCAGAAGGTACCTCCTTCAGGGGAGTATTATATAATCCAGTTACACATTCACATGATGCACAGGATGAGGGAGAACTAGAGACCAGATGGAACAGGTTGAGGAAGGGTCTAATCACAACAGTGACCAAAATCTGTCAGAGGCGAATCCCCTAAAAAGGGGGGGCATGTCAGACATTGAAGGCATTAAGCCAGACCACCAACCTTCAGGTCTGTTTCGACCTCAGACTTTTTTCAAGTCTCCGTTGTTTCAAAAAAAAAACAAAAAAAAAAACTACTGCCTGCCCTGATATTCCATTTCCCTTGGCCCAGCAATCGTTACTGAAAGGGGGGTCAGACGATTTAATCTCCCAACCAATAATGTAAGAGGAAGTCATAACTGTCTCACAGAGATTCTTGGACCTCGTCCAGAAACAAGGGGCTTCTTCAGTGGTGTATACCCCTCTTACAGGATATGATAGAAAATTTTAAATTTGGTTTTCTGATTCTGCTACATTTCTCATCACCATGATAGTAGATAAAACAATAGTGGCAATTATTATCCTCCTCTGCAATTCCAACAGAAGCAGAAGAGGCTCTCAAGTTAAAGGATATACAGGGTCAAGTTGTCTCCATGTAGGGCATGTCGATCTGATGTGGGCATAAGAACGGAGTCGGCCGCATCCCGCCCCTTTTTTTTACTAGATCATCTCTCAGGTAGCTCCGCCATCTGAGGGAGATTATCTCAAATTCCAATATCAGGGCACACAAGGATGCTGCAAAACTCTATTAAATTATCTGCTTGAGCCAGGGCATCTCAGGTTACTCCTCGCCTACTGCTATGGCTCAGACATTGGCATGCAGATATCACACAACTAATGGAAGCTTCTTCTTTCCCAATATAGGGAGATAATTTGGTTGGTGGTGCCCCTGACCTATCTCTGATAGAGACTAGAAGCAGAAAATAAGTTCCTCTCTTCATAGGCCCCAAAATAGTCCTTCCCAGCTTTTTGGAGGGTTCCTTCATTTCCTCTACTAGGGACTTCTTCTCTCCAGACTCCAGGGACCATCTGGACGCATGAATCACCAACAGTTGGATAGTTTCCGATCTGGAGATAGATACTGAAGGGGAGGGCAGACCCAAAGAATCCCTTGAGGAACATGATCTAGAGGTCTCTGAGGCACAACATAGGCCTCACAACATAGGCGCCCGCCTGCCAACATAGGGACTGTGCCCCTATTGGTGGAAGGCTCAAGCCTTTCACGGACAGACGGGATGCCCCTACCTCTGTTTCCTGGGTTAGAGATATCAGAAGATTAGGCCTGGCTATAGAATTTCCATCCTCTGCCCGGAACCTTTGCATTACTTGCCCTCTCTCCAGGGATCCTGTTAAAGGGAGCATGATGGAGACAGCTATTGTTCATTTATTGGAGATCCAGGCAACCGACCTGTGGCACCGGATCAGCAGGGGCAATTTTAGTTTTAAAATGACTTAATCGATCCCTAGTTCATAGGAGGCTTAAGATGAGTATAGTGAACACCGTACTTCTGAGCTTCAGAAGGGGCGACTTTCTACCCTCCATTGACTTAATGGAGGCCCATCCCCACATTCCAATTAGATCCTCACATAGCAAAACTCTTAGTTTTTGTTATAATACTCAACGTGTTGAATACATTGCACTGTCCTTTGGGTTGTCATCTGCCCAAGGTTCTTACGAAGGTTCTGATGGCTCTGGCTGTCCATCTCAGGGGAACACCTGTTAGACGGCAGTGTTATTTAAATGACATTTCATTATTATCTTGTTCATATAAACAGGCAAAGGGAAGGCCTTAGCATCACCAGGAGAGACTTGCAGTCCATTTCTCATCACCCATGCATATGCAAGTTTCTTGCGCGGGGCTACAATCATATGGCCTCCTGTAGTGCATTGATATCACTCGTGGGACTTCAACAAGGTCCTTACCGCACTCAAGAAAACTCCCTTTGAGCCCATGTAGACCATGAGTCTCCATTCCTAACGTACAAGGTGGTTCTCTTGGTTGCCATTACATCGGCCAGTTACATCTTGGATCTATCGTGTTTCTTACAAAATAAGGCTGGGCCTTATTTTTTTTTGACCCCCGAAAAAACGGCTAGGCCATCTTTTCAGGGGTGACTTAATTCCCCCCCCTTGCATCCTCGGGTGGGCGGGTAGCGACAACTTGGATGTTGACCTCGGCGTTGGTGGGGCACTTCGTATCGGGAGACCTTCTCCCTTCTTCACACAGACAGAGTTGCTTTCCCCTCTCCCTGGTGATGCCCTACTACAACAAAGACTCCCCTGCCCGAGATGGCAGGCAGGGATGGTGGCTGGGTGCTTCTCCCGGGGTGGGCCAATCCTGCACTGCGGCCCCGGGAGATTCGCCTCCTCACCTGGGGTTGGGCTGCCCTCTCGGGCAGGGGAGGCTTTGTCGTACCGGTAGTAGTGTGTCATTTTTAAAAGAATTGGCTTTGCCTTTGAAGGCGCAGGGAAGGCGGCGACAGGAGTGCCTGAAGCCGAGTGTCTCCGCCGGGCTCCGGTTGCAGGGAGGAGCCCTGGCTGGCTGCGCGTGGCTGCGCCAAACGCCGCGGCGTTGCTCTAAACACCGCGGCAGCAAGGGAGAAGGGAAAGCAACAGTGGAGGAAGGTCTCCTGATATGAAGTGCCCCACCAACGCCAAAGTCAACACAGGCAGCACCATATCTGGGTATGCAACAAAAGTACTTCCTAACGGCAAGCCCCCCCCCTGCCATTCCCCATTTCGCATGTTTAATATAGGCCTTAATTTGGGGGGGAGGGGCTTAATTTGATTTTATGCCGATAAAACATGCTGGGCCTTCCTATTGGTGGAGGCCGTATTGTTGGAGAAACACGGTAGTAGCCTTGTCAGTTAGACAGGAGCTCTGTATTTTTCACACAGAGTGGTCCTTAGTCCAGATCCATCTTTCACCCATAGATAAATTTGGGTTTCCACAGACCATAGGAACTGATACTCTATACGTTTGTCTGAAACCGACATAAAATCTGGCACGACAATGCCACAATCTAGATGTAAGGCGAGCTTTCTGCATATATTTCAACCACACGATGTGTGTTAGGAAACAAAGGCTCTCTTCATTTCTTTTCAACCACCCACCATTGTGTGCAAGACCTCTTCCTCAATGACCAGTAAGTGGCTGAGAGCACAATTCCCAAGTCCTATGAGACACAGTCTCTTCCTGTACCCAGGGGCATCACTGCTCATTTGACCTGGAGCGCTGTGATGTTGACAACATGGGCCACAAGCGCCAATAGAGGAAATTTACAAGGCAACAACATGGGCCTCACCATCGCCTGTGGGAATAACTCTGACTCCAGTATTTAGTAATGATTAATCTAAGACCTTACACATACATGTCTGCCTAAAGGTCACCTAGATAAAACAAGGAAATTAAAAGCAAACACCAGAAACAATTAAGCAGCTCAGACAATTATGTGTATTGTGTTTAATTATTGAAATCCACAATGTGAATGCTTACTATGTGTAAAATTCTCAATAAAATGGGACGCCAGAAATTGCTCTGGACTCTCATCCCGAGTTCACTCGCTTGTGTCTCATCCTTTCCATGGGAGTCCACCACAAGTGGTGACCCGACGTGATCACTGCAGGTGGTACGTGTCCGGACCTCTGTGTTTCCTCTCCTGGAATAGGTAAAGTACGTACTTAACTATTGCTGGACAATAGGATTTTTCAGGAAGCATGGGGGAAAACTCTCTCAGCCACAGGAGCGGCATGTTAGTGAGCTGCTGAAGTTAGTTAGGACAAGCTCCTTTTTCTTTAAACCCTCTGGGGGAGCAAATAGTTCTTTCAAAAGATAAAGTGAAAGAGCTGCTGCAAGAGATCTGGCGGCAGTGTCCCTACTATCCAGAGAAGGGATCTTTAAAGTTAGACACACGGAGGAGAATTGGAACTATCCTTCATGAAGAGCCACGAGCAACAGCTAAAATTTTGATATATTGGAAGGTTGTTATGACTGCTTTAGAAATCCAGCAACAGCCTCTTTTAAAATCTTTAGTTGAACCTCCTCCTTATGAAGGAGTTGTGCTGCACCCCCAATTTCTAAATTGGAATATGCCTCCTCAACCCCAACAGCGTTTACGCCTGTAGAGGATAAAATCCAATCACAAACGGGGAAAGTTCAAGCAATGATGCATCAGGCTTTCAATGAAGGAAAATTAGAGCCTGATGAGATTACCCAGATAAATTTATTTCCAGTAAACAGGCAAATAAACGCTCAAGGAAATATGCAAACTGAATGGATTCCGATTCCTTTAGCTGTTCTTAGAGAAATTTAAAAGCAGTTAAAGATTATGGTATTCAAAGTCCTTTTACAAAGGGGCTTCTGACAAGTTTGGCTACCTCACGCATGATTCCTAGTGACTGGAAAGATTTAATGAGAATGATATTGAGTTCTACTCAGTATGTGGTCTTTGACTCAGAATACCAAAGAGAAGCTATCACTAGGGGAAGGAATTCATGGGGGCTGTATACGCCAGACCAAATCTATGGGGCAGGCTTGTTTGAATCCACTGCTGATCAAGCTGCTAATTTGCCTGATCATGTATTTCCAGTGGTTATGGCAGCTGTCCTTGGGGCATTGTCCCGCATCCAGGATGTGGGAACCCCAGCACAGTCTTTTTCTCAAATTAAGCAAACAGCATCTGAGTCTTATAATGATTTTGTGGAAAGGCTGCAATTGGCTATTACCAGACAAATTTCTAATGAAGAAGCAGCAAAGGAACTTTTGCTGAAATTGGCAGTTGAAAATGCAAACGCTGACTGCAAGCGTATTTTACAGCCTTTGATGGCTAGAGGTGAGATTACTCTGGCTGATCTGTTAAAAGCATGTGCAGTGGTGGGTTCTCAGGCTTACAACATGGAGACTTTGGCTATGGCATTACAAAAAGGGATGAAACCTACAGGGAATTGTTTTAATTGTGGGAAACCTGGCCATTTTAAAGCTCAGTGCCGTGCTCCTGGGGGGGAATGGCATTTAGCAAAAACAAAATTAAGGACATTCGCCCAAAATCAGTCTGTCCAAAATGCAAAAAGGGTTTCATTGGGCAAATCAATGTCGCTCTGATCAGAATCAAAATCCGGGAAACTAAATTTGGGGCGTGCAGCTAGCCCCGCTCCCAAGGCTGTCACAAAAGCATCGCCTGCAATTACTGGGAATGCAGGTTTGAGTTTAAAAATGCTGAACTCAATTGATGTGACTTTTCCTAATCAAATATACATTGAGGATACTCATTTACATGGGCCACTGCCAGAAAAAAACAGTGGGATTAATACTTCCCAGGTCTTCTGCATCAGAAAAAGGGTTTTTTGTTATTCCAGGAATTATCAGGATTATAAAGGGGTTATTAAGGTACAATTATACACTGATACTCCTACATCATTAATGGCCGGTGACTCTATTGCCCAGTTATTATTGCTTCCATACATTCCTATGAATCCTTTAATTGGGATCCCACGAACTGGCGGTTTTGGGTCCACTGAAATGACCAGTTCTCCAGTTGCTGCAGAATTGCTAGCGCTGACAAAAAATTTGACTACAGACCAACCAAAAATGACAATTGAAATTCAAGAAAAATCATTTTCTGGCCTTATAGATTCCGGAGCAGATGTCTCTGTGATACGCCAAAAGGAATGGCCAAATGAATGGGCGCTTGAGGACTCTCCGGCTGTTCGTGGAGTGGGTGGTATGCAGTATGCAAGAAGTAGTGTACATTGGTTGAAGGCATTGCATAAAGAAACTGGTGAGACTGCAAGGATTCAACCTCTTGTGTTGCCCTTGCATATAAACTTGTGGGGTAGAGATTTGCTATCACAATTTCGCACAAAAATTGTTATTGGATAATGGAAAAATTGCAATTGTTAACCTCTCAGCCAGTTTGGATTGATCAATGGCCACTTCCAAAAGAAAAGCTTACAGCTTTACATCAATTGGTAGCTGAGCAGCTACAATTAGGACACATTGAGCCAACTTCTAGTCCATATAACACTCCAGTATTTGTTATTAAAAAGAAAAATGGAAAATGGAGATTTTTGCATGATCTGAGAACCATTAACTCCATCCTTCAACCAATGGGAGCGTTACAATGTGGTTTGCCTAACCCTAACCTGATCCCACGCAATTGGGATCTAGTTGTAGTAGATTTACGGGATTGCTTCTTTTCTATCCCTTTACATGCAGATGACAAGAAATTATTTGCCTTTACAGTACCTGAATTGAATAACAATGCACCTACCTTCCGTTACCAATGGAAGGTTTTGCCACAGGGAATGCTAAACAGTCCAACGATGTGTCAGTCATATGTTCGAATGGCTCTGGCTCCATTCAGAACCTCTCATCCTGGGTGGAAGGTTTACCATTACATGGATGATATTTTAATTGCAGCTCCGCCCACGAGAACAGTTAAGGCAGCGTTACCTTGCCTTAAAGAGGTGTTATTACAATTTGGACTTCATATTGCCCCAGAAAAATTCAAAGTCAAACGCCATATGCCTACTTAGGGCATAAGGTCTTTGCAACCTATGCTCATCCGGTCATTCCGGAAATCAAAATTGAGGAAAAAATTTCTCTAGTAAAATTACAACAAATACTAGGAACAATTAACTGGGTTAGACCCTACCTGGGGTTAACTACAGCGGTACTACAACCCTTGTTCTTTGCCCTAAAGGGCTCTGCGAGACCAGATTCTGCTATAATCCTATCAGCAGAACAAAGGAAGGTACTGACACATGTAAATGCGGCTTTAACGCAGCGTTGGGTTGATCGATGCATTCCTGATACTCCATTTGCTTTGGCAATTTTACAAACCCCAGCCTTGCCTACTGCAGCTTTATTTCAATTACATGAAGCGCAGGTTTATATCATTGAATGGTTGCATTTGCAAAACACTCCCAGAAAAACAGTTTCTACTATGGCTATGCTTTATAGTGAGTTAATCATCAAAGGCAAAATCGCAGTATGCATTTATATGGCATAGATCTAGTTCAGTTATTTTTACCTATCTCCCTCAATTTGTGGGAAACTTGGTATAGTCAATCCATTGAATTGCAAATTGCTCTTGAAAATTGGCCAGGAAGATTTCTTGCCACACCCCCAGTGACCCTCGTTTCCAGTTGCTTGAAACGTATCTGTAAATTTTAATTCAGTTATTGCTAAGCAGCCAGTTGATGGAGTGACCGTTTATGCGGACGGTGGCAAGACCTATGGCGCTTGTGCATGGAGACAGGAAGGGGTATGGAAAACAAAGATTACCCCTCCTCAACAATCAGCACAAAGGGCTGAATTAGCTGCTGCTATTTTGGCCTTACAGGAATTTGCACAAGAACCGCTAAATATTATTGTAGATTCTCTTTACGTTTATCAATTGATACTTAACATTGAATTTGCTTATCTTTCTCCTTCTGTTGATGCTAATCTTATGAGTTTGTTTTTAGCCCTGCAAAACTGTCTTCATTCTCACACACATTTTTTGCATATCGCACACATTCGCAGCCACCAGCCACTTCCCGGGAGCTGCAGAAAGGGAATGATGTGGCTGACGCAGCAGCCTCGGCCATGTCCTGTCTCTCGCTTTCTCCTGTTACTCCATGGGACTCACATAGCTATTTTCATCAAAATGCCAAAGCTCTTTGTAAACAATTTGGTCTCACTGCTGCAGAAGCTGCAGCTATTATTCAGCAATGTCCTAGTTGCAGTGCTCAATCCACTGCTCTTCCTCAAGGAGTAAATCCTCGGGAACATCTGCTTGTCAGCTATGGCAGATGGATGTCACACAACACCCTCCTTTCAAACCATGGCACCATTTGCATGTCACGATTGATACCTATTCAGGATTTATTATGGCAACACCTCAACGAGGAGAGGCTACAAAACATGTAGTCAACCATTGTCTCCGCACCTTCACACATGTGGGCCACCTATGGAGATCAAAACCGATAATGGCCCTGCTTACATTAGCACCGCCTTTGCGGAATTTTGTCATAGATGGTCAATTATACATAAATTTGGCATTCCTTACAATTCCACTGCTCAAGCCATTGTGGAACGAGCTCATCAGACGCTAAAAAAGCACTCCTTCACACAAAAACAAAAACGGGGAAATGGATGGATATGGCTTGCCTTACATACAAAACATTCTTAATATTACATTATATACTTTAAATTTTTAAACATGACAGGATCTCCCGCTGCTACGGCAGCCAATAGGCATTTTGCTTCCTCCCCTTCTGCAGGTACACCAAGACTGAAAGTTTGGTATAGGAGACTGCCAGATCCAACGTGGAGAGGACCTGTCCCGCTGATAACTTGGGGCAGAGGATACGCTGCTGTTGAAGATGAGGGGACAGTTGTTTGGGTTCCTGCTCGCTGTGTTGGTCCTTATCATCAGCCAAAGGGGCAAGGGGATGGATTTGGGGGAATGGAAAAAACACGTTGATCCAGGACATGGGGAAGCTAGCAAACCTTCATAATAAAACTGATTGTTAGATATGTATGCACATGCCAACTCACAAAACATCAGGGCTTCCAATGGTTGCAGTACCTCTGGCCGAAGGTGACTGGTATAAGGGACAATGTTATGGTTGTTCGGGGATGTGGGCTTACAGTTGGACTAAAAGTAACATAAATACATTGCATCTTGGGAGCCGAATCCAAGAGGTGGCGGGTATCTGTTGGACCCACAATGAGACAGTAGAAAATATGACTTACTTGGGGACATATCCGTTTTGCAACAAAAACAATTGTTATTAGCAATGGAAGTCGGTTTTAATGATATGAAAACTAAAAATCTCACTTACTTTGTACATAACATTTCTCGATATATCACATCTTTGATCAATGAAAATAGGTGTCCATATATTCCTGCCACATGTTGTCCCACCACGAGAGAAAACCAGTTGCCCAAATGTGCGAATGGGAAATATGCACCACCATCCACTTATTTGGCTATGTTAATGGAATCCTTTGCAAAATTAATCTATGCTGAACCAAATACGGTTGGTCATCTCCTGGGAGCAAATCTATGGTTGCTGTGTGGACGGATGGCCTATGATCGCATGCCAGCAGGATGGAAAGGAGTCTGCACCTTTGGGAAAGTAATCCCATCTCATTTCATTCAAAAATCATTGGGGACTGCTCATATCCGCAATGCGCGTGCCGCAACGGAAATAAACTCTGTTTTGACTCATGACTACTGGACACAAATATCAAGGGAGTTATTCCTCCTTTAGGAGTCATGATGAACTATAGAGATTTACATCGTTTAAACAATTGGACAATTACTATGTTTAAAGAAACCATTAAAACTCTAAAGCTGCTTAAAGAAGAGCAAGGAAAAATCCTTGACTTTGTCCTGCAAACCAGATATGGTGGACACTATTTTGGCAGCGCAAGGGGAGTTTGCGCTGTGATTCATACGCATTGTTGTATGTATATCTCTGAGTTTTCTCCAAACATTACAGCTACTATACAGCATATGGAACAAACCCTGAATGAGAATCCATTACGATCAGAGGACGAGGACTGGACGTGTGGTCTACACTTTGGTCCTGGTTGCCAGATGGTTCATGGATTCGTCATTTAATTGTTGGAGTGATATTGTTTTTATACTTTCTCTTTGTGTATGCTGTTGTATCCAATGTCTCCCTGGACTTTTAGGAATGTGTCGAGTGAAGCCTACGGAAGGAGAGCTGTTGTTGCAGATGGCGAAAAGCTACCGAGGCATCCGCGATCATCAAAAAACTAAAACAGGGGAGATGTGGGAATAACTCTGACTCCAGTATTTAGTAATGATTAATCTAAGACCTTACACATACATGTCTGCCTAAAGGTCACCTAGATAAAACAAGGAAATTAAAAGCAAACACCAGAAACAATTAAGCAGCTCAGACAATTATGTGTATTGTGTTTAATTATTGAAATCCACAATGTGAATGCTTACTATGTGTAAAATTCTCAATAAAATGGGACGCCAGAAATTGCTCTGGACTCTCATCCCGAGTTCACTCGCTTGTGTCTCATCCTTTCCATGGGAGTCCACCACAATTGCCTTTTATTTAGAAACTATTAGAATGATGTCTTCGCCTCTATGGAGGCTGCCTTTGACAGGAGAGTGTTACAAAGGGTCCATAGGGAGCAAGAAAAAGGGGAATCCGAACCAGACGGAAGCCCTCCCGTAGGACACGCCAAGCTTTGGTATGTCCCAAACAATGGATGCTCTGAACAGCTCATCTGGAGAAGGGGCGTTGGTACTTACCTGACACGCCCTTTCTCTGTGAGCTGTGAAGAGCATCCATCCCCACCCTTATTCGTCTGGTGGGATGCTATTCCGACCAAGTATTAGAAAGGGTGAAGAAGAAATATTTCATCACTTCGACTTCACCAAAACTGAGGACACTAGGGAGGAGTCCCGTGGAGGAGGAGGAGCATCCTCTCAATTAAAGCCCAGCCTATCAGACGAGCAACAGAAGCATCATTCCAAACAATGGATTCTCTTCACAGCCCACAGAAAGGGCGTGTCAGGTAAGTACCAATGCCCCGTCCCTTTTAATCACAAGTTACTGCCTTGTGTATCCCTAGCTCCCAAAATTGTAGTATCCAGCAAAGTGTCAGCCTTAAAGGAATAGATCTGTGCTAGTGCAAGGATATCTCTATATACGTAATAAGTCCTTGGTGCTGAGTTTGATTGTTTGCTTACAGATGTTTCATTGCCTAACTAGATAATCTAATCAGTGCTAGTGTGGGATTTGCACTGTTTAAATTCAGTAGCTTGCCTTGCCAGTGCTGGGTTGTTAATTGTTTTTTTCTTGGTTACTGTATGTAGAAAAACAACTGCAGTCGTACAACAATAACAATAATGTACAATTCATATTCAGAAACCAAATTAGTGTATACTGTTCTTTGTACACTGCTCAAAAAAATAAAGGGAACACAAAAATAAGACATCCTAGATCTGAATGAATGAAATATTCTTATTAAATACTTTGTTCATTACATAGTTGAGTGTGTTGACAACAAAATCACACAAAAATTATCAATGGAAATCAAATTTAGCAACCCATGGAGGTCTGGATTTGGAGTTACACTCAAAATTAAAGTGGAAAAAAACACTACAGGCTGATCCAACTTTGATGTAATGTCCTTAAAACAAGTCAAAATGAGGCTCAGTAGTGTGTATGGCCTCCACGTGCCTGTATGACCTCCCTACAACGCCTGGCCATGCTCCTGATGAGGTGGCGGATGGTCTCCTGAGGGATCTCCTCCCACACCTGGACTAAAGCATCCCCCAACTCCTGGACAGTCTGTGGTGCAACGTGGCGTTGGTGGATGGAGCAAGAGATGATGTCCCAGATGTGCTCAATTGGATTCAGGTCTGGGGAACGGGTGGGCCAGTCCATAGCATCAATGCCTTCATCTTGCAGGAACTGCTGACACACTCCAGCCACATGAGGTCTAGCATTGTTTTGCATTAGGAGGAACCCAGGGCCAACCACACCAGCATATGGTCTCACAAGGGGTCTGAGGATCTCATCTCAGTACCTAATGGCAGTCAGGCTACCTCTGGCGAGCACATGGAGGGCTGTGCGGCCCCCTAAAGAAATGCCACCCCACACCATTACTGGCCCACTTCCAAACCGGTCATGCTGGAGGATGTTGCAGGCAGCAGAACATTCTCCACGGCATCCCCAGACCCTGTCACGTCTGTCACATGTGCTCAGTGTGAACCTGCTTTCATCTGTGAAGAGCACAGGGTGCCAGTGGCGAATTTGCCAATCTTGGTGTTCTCTGGCAAATGCCAAACATCCTGCACGGTGTTGGGCTGTAAGCACAACCCCCACCTGTGGACGTTGGGCCCTCATACCACCCTCATGAAGTCTGTTTCTGACCGTTTGAGCAGCCACACGCACATTTGTGGGCCGCTGGAGGTCATTTTGCAGGGCTCTGGCAGTGCTCCTGTCCTTCCTTGCACAAAGGTGGAGGTAGCAGTCCTGATGCTGGGTTGTTGCCCTCCTACAGCCTCCTCCACGTCTCCTGATGTACTGGCCTGTCTCCTGGTAGCGCCTCCATGCTCTGGACACTACACTGACAGACACAGCAAACCTTCTTGCCACAGCCCGCATTGATGTGCCATCCTGGATGAGCTGCACTACCTGAGCCACTTGTGTGGGTTGTGGACTCCATCTCATGCTACCACTAGAGTGAAAACACCGCCAGCATTCAAAAGTGACCAAACCATCACCCAGAAAGCATAGGAACTGAGAAGTGGTCTGTGGTCACCACCTGCAGAACCACTCCTTTATTGGGGATGTCTTGCTAACTGCCTATGCCTTCCACCTGTTGTCTATTCCATTTGCACAACAGCATGTGAAATTGATTGTCAATCAGTGTTGCTACCTAAGTGGACAGTTTGATTTCACAGAAGTGTGATTGACTTGGAGTTACATTGTGTTAAGTGTTCCCTTTATTTTTTTGAGCAGTGTACTTCAAGCAGTCCGGTTTGTGGGCTTGATTGATACTTTCTTGGTTCCTTTGGGTGACTAGCTGTTGATTGGTTGGATTCAGAGGGAAGAAAAGAAGCTGTTTTCTTTGAAAAAAGCAGTGGTGTGTCTTTTATTGGTCTTTCTTTGATTCTAATGGATAACTTCAACCATCTCCAACTTTCCTTTTAGGGAACCAATTGTTGTAGAAAACTGATTACCGTGTTTCTCCAACAATACGGCCTCCACCAATAGGAAGGCCCAGCATGTTTTTTTGGCATAAAATCAAATTAAGCCCCTCCCCCCAAATTTAGGCCTATTTTAAAATATGCAAAATAAGGGGGAAGGGCGGGAGACTTACCGTTAGGAGCGCCCGGCGGGCCGGAATTCCTCGCCACCAGCCGCTCCTAACGGGCGATCATGGCCAAGCACAGAGAGCTCCCTACTCCCACCTTTGCTGCAGACACCTTTGGCACCCGCCGCTGTTGCTTTCCCTTCTGCCCATTACGCCGCCACGTTTGCTCCTCTCATGCTCGCTCTGAACTTTGCGCGACCAAAATAAAAAGATCGCCCACCGTCATGTTTGGAGCTTCCGCATTTGAGCTTCCGCCGCCGCTTGGAGCTCCAAACAGCGGCAGTGCTCCAAACACGAAGCCGGTTGCTAAAGAGCCAGAAAGCAGCAAGGGCGCCAGGTGGAAAGGACAGGGTCGCGATCACACGATGTCCAAAGCGCGGAGCGCACATAACTAAAGGCGGCGCACGCAGTTGGCTTGGGGACTACAAGGCAGCATCTGTGCCTCTTCCCGGGCGCGTCTCTAGGCTGCTTCCGGAGCTACGGGACGCTCTCCGTTGCCTACCAGCCCTTCTTCCTTGGGCTCCCTGCCGTGGGGTACACCCACTTCCTCCTGCAAATTACGCCGCAACTCTTCTCTCCCTTTCCTCTTGCTCCAAAAAGATCGCCATCATATCCCGCCGATTCGGGCTTCCAGCCACGTTGTGATCCACTAGTGAGGTTGCCATCTCGGATGGAGGCATCGCAGTCTCCCTCTCTTGCTCGCTTTGAACTTCGTGCGGACCAAAATAAAAGATCGGCCGCCATCATGTTTGGAGCTGCCACTTCCGCGTTTGGAGCTCCAAATGGCGACGGCACTCCAAACACGGAAGCGGCAGCTCCAAACGTGGCGGCGTAATGGGCAGAAGGGAAAGCAACAGCGGCGGGTGCCAAAGGTGTCTGCAGCAAAGGTGGGAGTAGGGAGCTCTCTGTGCTTGGCCATGATTGCCCGTTAGGAGCGGCTGGTGGCGAGGATGCAAGGGGGGAATTAAGTCACCCCACGAAAAGACGGCCTAGCCGTTTTTTTGGGGCTCAAAAAAAAATAAGGCCCGGCCTTATTATGTGAGAAACACGGTATTTCAACTGGTCTCAGTTAGGCCCGGTTGTGGGACTAAAACAACTCTAGTCTGTCTTCTGAATGAGCATCAGGACATGTGGAATGGAAAGTGGGTAGGTGGGACACTCAGCATTCAGTACCATTAAACATATTTTTTTTCTGGACCACCAGCAAAGGTTGGGGTGCTGAATTACAATGGTTCTATGTAGGTCACTAGTGGTATGGTGAGGAAAGCTTTTATCCATGAACAGTTGGAAACCTAGAACTCAATGCTCTCACCTGTTACAAATGTCTGCATGAAACATCTTGAACTTGTTTTTGGAGCCATGAGGGTTTGGATAAGGTCAAACAAGCTCAGATACTACAGGATGGAATTGCAATTTGTCAGTAAATGTAGCAATCCAATAAATGACCGTGGCATTCTGAATGGCATTGTTCTGAAAGAGTTTTGTGATATGGAGATCTAGGATGCTGCTTAAGCACCAAGTGAACATGGTGACAGGATAGGTACGTCACACAATTTTAACTGATGCACCAGGTAAGACTACCTAGATATTAATGTGCCCCAATTATCACTCAGCTCAATGATGCCGAACATTCTCAAATTTTATCTGCTTTTCCCCCTATTGTGCCACCCTAAACAATGGCAATGGCAAGGCTGGGCTTGAAGTGGAGGCCTAAAACTCAATTTCAATCCTTGCTGTTTTCTAAAGTGCACAAGCCTTGGGGAATGGTGCGATCAGGTGGTATTCTTTGTTGACAGGCCCATGGGGCCTACCTGAGGCTGAATTTGGTCACAAAAGGCTTTCGTTCAAGTGGCTTTGGAGCATGCTGTTCTGCCATGCGAAAGCACACCTTATTCTTGCATGCTTTTTGGATGCCATGCAACAAGAGCACAGCTCTTATGTGACTGCTGGAAACTCCAGAGGCCATGCGAAAATACATCCCATTCCATTCCACAGCCTCTGAAAATCATGCACGAACAGAGCATGCTTTTGAGAACAGGGTGTTGGTGAATACTGGCATTTCACCCAAAGCATGCCATGTCACGTGCGTCCTAGATTCACCATCAGTGACCTAGCTGAATTAGATACAGTAACTGGGATCTATAGATTGCTGGGGGAAACACTGCAAGTATACAGTAGCACCACTTTTGAAGTCACTGCATTGGTTATAAAGTCTTTTGGGCCCTATTTAAAGTGTTGTTTTATAGCCCTTTACAATACAGTGCTGGAATAAATCAGCCAGCGCCTTGCTAGAATTGAATGTCAATGTAGCCTGAATATCTACTGAAGGCCTGCTGAGAATCCAATATCTGTACCCCACCACACTTCTCAGCAGATGCATGCGCACGTCACAGGCCTTCATACTGGTAGCTTCCTCCTTTACAGACTTTCCAGAGATAATCACCCCAACACTTCCTGCATTTTGCAAGGAAGTAGCACCTTACCATTCCCATTCGTTTCCCTGGTTAATTGAATGGCCCATATCATAGGAATGTTTGCTCTTGTTTTGGTTGGGCCTTTTTGCTTTATTTTGCCATTGTGTGTTTTTTTTTCTTTTCTCCTTGGGGCAGGCTGTAAATACTTAACATTTAATAAAATAAATTTACCACCTTCAGTTTTTTAATTTTAAAAATAAAGTGTTAGTTCAAGAAGTAAGTAGAGATGTCTCAACTGAGAGAAACCTTCCTAAGCTATTACAAGGTTTTTGATTGCCCACCACTGGAAGAAAATGATATTCAGAGTGTACAGAATATTGCTTTGAGAAGTGGCTGTACGCTATATTTCCTTGCATTTCCAGAGTAGAATAAGCCTCTGTATGTACTTGGTGAAAGACACATGTACTATTTTATGTGTCTGATCTGTGGTGGAGACTAGAGATTTGAAGACAATCTTCACAGTTTATTTTTGTAACATTGAATCAGTCCCATCTATTTTCAAGGTATCAAGTATTTCATTCTGTCTTCCCTTCAAAGGCAGTAATGGCCAAGTGGGAACAGCATAAAAAATTATGGGAAAGCTTAAGAAACTTCAGTTTTAAAAGCAACTCTCTTAATTTCTAGAAATTGATTAAAAAGTTTCAAATACACTATAATGAATTACAACTATTTCAGAACATGTATATTTTATATTGTATAGCTGATAACCTGCTTTGCTCGAGTATTTATCCCAATCCTGTATTAAACAGGAAAAGGAATGAATTATATCTATAGTAGTTGGGCCTCACGCTGTTGTTCTGTCTTTGAAGTTCTAGATGTAGTAGCACTCGCGCACAGCGTCGCAAGTCTTCTATTCCTCTCCTTGGGAGCTTCTTGTCTACGCTGCAGTTTCATTTTTGTAGCCTTTGATTGCACTTGGCCACTCCTTGGAGGCATCGTTACAGCAGTAAAATATATCATTATGGAATCTAATAAAGTAAATGTAAGAAAAAGACACTTGGCCTGGCCCTGTTATCTCAATTACTGTGGTGAGAATTAGAGACCTAATTGCCCTGGCCAACAGCCGTAGAAAAATTCTACAGGGAACAGCCTGTAGAGAAGTTGATGTGCCCAATGTCGACCATAACACCTGCGCTGCCATTTAGCAGTTTAAAGTTAAATACTGCATACTATTATTTTCCATTACTCTATTAGCTATTTTAAATGCAGTGACACCAAAAATAAATAGCAGAAGATGTAAGCTGAAGTAACTAACAAAAGTTTAATTTTTACACCCAAATAGGACTTATGCATATCTTACATTGTTATCTCAGAACCAGTATAGATTAGATCAGGGCAATAGTTTAATCATTTGGGGAGCATTACATGGCCGGAGTTCAGCATAAATCTATAAATCCGCCTTAAAAAAATAGCCCTAATGTATCTGAAAAACTATTTTCTCCTGTACCTATTAAACCTAAATAATAAAACACTATTACATTACCATATCTCTTCATAGAAATTTTGTTCATACTTTCTAAATGATCCATCCTAAATTTCTCTTATATTAAACTTCTGCTCAGATAAAATAGTCACAGAAGTTCTTTATTAAGTTTTTTTGTAACAGTAATAGAAATTTATAGCTGGCTTTTTTAAAAAAAACAACACACCTTAAATATAAACATCAAAATCAGGGCAAAATGTGAGCATTTATACACAACCAAGATAAAAACTATCATTCCACATTGTGGAAATGTTACGCTGAGCCTTACAAGATGAATTACAGTCATTGACACAAATACAGCTATATATATATATCTACAAAATAAAATCTCTCACAATTTTTTAAAGCAGTGTATTTGCTACTTAATGGAAAGTTTCACATTTAAATAGCATTCAAACAAAATGAAGTAAGATTAAACAGAACACTGAATGCACCAGGAATTCCATACTTCTCGATGAGACTCAAATGAGGAAAAGTCCAATAAAATTTCATCATTCATTAAGTCATTGTAATTGCACTCTATAGGCAGCTATCAGCAGCTTAACCTGTAAGGAACAAAAAATCACTGACAAAATCTTTCCATCTCAATGTATAAAATACACAAGAGACCTCATAGCAGGTTCTAAATAAATTCACATAGTATAACAGTATCTCATAATATAGAGCATTTCATACATTCAATATATTTTAGAAGCTTGCTTTTTTACACATTTTCATATCAAGACATTGTAGAAAAGCCATGTGATATGTTTTCAAATGTTTACTAGTGTTTTATAAATAGTCAGAATATGGATTACACTATTATGCATTTCATAACATTTTAGTAAGCTCAAAATTGCCTTTGGGGAACTTTTATATATTCATTCGAATAATGCCCTTCATTTGCAGTTCTCACCTTTGCTGTTGGGGCTTCTGCTAAACGTATGAAGAGCTTGTTAAGGCCTTGAATAGGACTGAAGGAATAAATAAAGTGACTATCCTAAAATAAAGAGGAAAAAGAAATGAACCCATTTCACAGATGTAACATCCCTCACAAGCCAGGCAAAATATAAAAGCCTCCCCCAAATATCTTTTAATGCATGTTAACTCTTGTTCACCAATTAAGCCTGTTACCGACTTGCATGGCAAAAAACCTAATGCCAACCATAAAAGCCACAGCACCAATAAAAACACATGCAGCTTCTAGGAGGCAGGTATAAAAATAAAATAAAAAGAACAGGAAAAGAAACGCAGAAATCTTGAAATTAAATAAGTTGTTTTTAAAGCACTAATCTATATGAATTTTGGACATAAATCCAGCAAGCCTTGTCTTAGTATTTTTAATCACTGGAAACCAACTTAAGATGGTTGGAAGTGCCCAAAAGTAGGCATGAGGTTTGGCACGGGCAGAGACTAGTACAGGAAATGGACGTGTAACTCCCAGTAAAATAAGCCCAAAGGCAGGGAGAGCGTATGGCTGGATAAGATTGGCATGAATGCCCTAACAGGTAGCCTAGCCACTCACCTGTAAGATCCGCTGAGTAAGCTGCTCTGTCGGGGCAGGATGGCAGGCTCTGTTGGGCTGGGAGGGAGGGGAAAGGATGAGATGAAGGCAAAGGGCACTCTCTACTCTCTACCTGGAGCCAAATAATGTACCAGGAGCGCCTTCAAGTACTGTCTGAAGGCGGAATAGACTTTTGACTATTCCTGGCTTATCTTTCACAAACAGATCACTTGCAGAGCTTCTAAAGCAGGAGTGGGCAATCTCTCCCCCTCCCCATTGCAGGCCATAATGTCGGTGGGACTGAAGCAAGCAATAAGCGGACCCAGAGCCAAAAGGGAATGGCAGTGGGAATAGCCATTTGCTCTCTGACCTCCCTCTTCCTCTCTGTCTCCTAGTTGCAAGGTAGGGACAGACAGAACTCCCTTGCACAGAGATTCTAAAATGAGGCCAAAGGCAGTCCAAAATTTGCCCCAGGGCAACAGTTTGCCCATTCCTGCTCTAAAGTGTATCCTGTCTATCCCACACACAAGTATTATATATCATATTTAACTATACATTGCTAAATAAAACTGCCACCTACTGTCACACTAGCTTCTCTGCAAGATCTATTAAAGGTAGACCAAAAGTCTCTATATGTATTTTAGAGACTTTTTTTAAAATCAGAAAGAAATATTTACTTGGTATTGCACACCAAACTCCATCCCTTTCTCACAGAAAATAGAGTTAAGCTACTCAGTAAAAAGGGGGGTAGTAAATCTGTTCTAGCCAATTAAAGAACATGCAAACTTTCATATATGTTGAAAATTGTTACTAGCTGAATATTAAATTAAATGATAATGAGAAGGGAAGCAATGACAAAGCCTGATGTTGGAAAGCAAAGGGCTACAGCTTATAGCTTTAAGTAACGAAGTTACTTATAGGCTTATGTAACAAAGTTAAATAACAGACTACTGCCTGTTATGTGGAAAAAAAGTAGCAAGGAATGCTGGAACAAGCACAATAAATAATTGCTGTATAAAAAAAATAGAATCTATGTGATGCAGATATGTGCACAATGTGATGCAGATATGTGCACAAATATGCTTGTTTGGTATTTGCTGGATGGGGAGAAAAAGAGCTACTGAGTACACTTAGTGCACTGATCAATAATATTTACCAAAAAATGCAGATACAACTATATATTTTGACCAATAAGCAGCACAATTATTTAACTTTGATGATCCTCTATATCCCATTCTGAAATTGTTTTAGGTCCTAAGCAAAGAAAGATATACTATATAAATAGCAGGACTGACACATTCTCCTTGGAATTATAAAAGTTCACAGCTAAAAATGTAAACTGTTGCCTTTAGTGGCCTCACAAATGGACATATAACCATTTTAAGATACACATGAAATAAACCATGTTTAAACTATTTATAGATCTATATATACAAGCAGTAGACAGGCAAATCTTTCACAACAAATAGGAGATACCAAGGATTGAAACTGAGAATATTTGTGTGCAATATATGAGCTCAAATACAGATTTCCCAAATTTTCAAAAACCTGAAGGTATCCCCCGTAATACAAGATTAAGTTTAAAATGAGTCTTGATTCCTCTGTTAAAAGGATGAATTGTTAACTCTTAGAAATTTTTAAAAAACCCATACATCTCTAAAGATGATATAAAGTAACCAGAGATGGAAAAAATTACCAAAAACACAGGCAACTGGAATTTGTCATTCAAAACTACAGCTTGCACACTGCACGGTCCACAAAGTCGAGCAATGACATCATTCGCCAAAAAGTTTGCGTGGAAAATGAATAAAAGAATCCCAGATCCTGTGGAAAAACAATGAACACTCATTTCGGGAGCATCCAAAAAAAAAGAACTGCCATCTCCCTATGAAAAAGTGATTAACCAGTTATAATCTAATTTCTAATACACAAATAGATGGCAGCTTGAATTATACCTTGAATATTAAAAAGTAGCTCTACAGATTATATTTCAAAGTTCTTAAGCCATGTAACTGCAAATCACAACCCTTCTTTCATAACAAATGTCCAAATCTGATTCAGAAAGATAGTCTGGAAAGTAAATGCTTAAAGAAATACGAATTGATTTGGGACTCTTAAAGACTAATTTCTTTTTACATTTTGTATGTAGGAATATTAAATAAAGAACTCATTAATTTACAATTCTAATGTATTGTTAAACAAATCAGATATTTTAAGTTTGGAAAATCTAACTTTTAGGATTATAATTCTGAAAAAAAAATCTTACCTGTTTTTTTCTCTAATAACACAATTTCTATGCACTTGGAAGATTCAGATAAATTTAATACCACTATACTATATACTATACTATATACTATATTGTCTCCCTCTCTTTCTCAAAAAGAATATCTAAGCAATATAACCTGCCAATATTAATGTTTCATTTATTTTAAAATTCTATCTATTATCTTTAACATATTATTTTAGTTTCACATGTTTCATTTAAATATCCCAACTGGCTGATAGCCATAAGGTAGATATCACACCCTTATCACACCCTTAAATATCTGGAATTCATTTCACTGTTTGATCAAACTTGTCTCCAAATACAACCTTCAGGCACATTCTGTGGGGCCTTATAGGTGAATTCTGAAGAATAATCTGGTCCCTCACAAAGCAGGTGACATGCAATATCAAATATTGGTTCCATCAAACTAAGACGGGCTTCAAAGTATTCCCTGATGGTCTCTTCTGCCACACGGGTTAGCCTAAAATCAAGCAAAAGTAGAACTTGTAATTGTTGTACTAGAAAAGGGGTCATAGTTTACTTTCAATGAGTAATAATATGCCAGTTGATGACCTCCTTCTATCCACAGAGCACCCGAGAATATCAATAAACAGAAAGAACAAAGGCGGCCAGAAAAAACACAGAAAAAAATGTGTGCAGGAGCCCTCCTCATCCCGTCTTTCACACTGTACAGCCACTACTATAAATCCAATCTACTTCTGGATTCAGTATTTAGAACTGAATTACATTTGTTTCCCAAAACTCTAAAGTCTTTGCCCTCAAAGGGATGAAATTGAGACTTTTTATAAGCTAAGTTCTTTTCTTTCATTTACCTCTTATAAACATAATGTTAAGTATAAATGAACAAAAGCAATAAACATGACTTATATAAATAATGTCAATAAAAGTCCCCGACTCAAACAGCCCCCATTAATTCATTTTTAAAGAATCTTTTCTGCACAGTAGCTTCTTCTCTATTCAGCAGATAAGCCAAGTTCTTTCCTTCCACCCTCTTAGTTTTTTTTTTTTCATGTAAAAGCCTCTTTGCCTCTTCCTCTTTGTTTTCCAGAAACTGAATATATCTTCATCACGTCATGATTAAGCAGAGTGCTATTTACTCTGCGCACTAAGACCCTGGATTTAAACTACCCAAGCTGAATTCCACAGAGAATGCATGGATGGAGTTAGTTTTCTTTTTAGATATTGTTAATGTGATATTTTTATTGGATTCTGGATGGTTTGGTTGACATAATTGTGTTTTAATTTTGTAATACTCATTGCAATAGGTAAATATATTAATCACCATAAATGTACTAAATAAATCAAGATTTAGAAAATTAAACAACAGGCTTTCTGACAAAAAGTTCTTCATATAAGAGCGAAGCCTGGATAAAACTTCCTAACAGTAATTATTAAAAATTAAATTAAAATAGTTTATTATATATTTATTATGACTTATTTGTCTTACATGTCTTCTTAGACATGTAAATATATATTCATTCACAAGAAAAAAATCCTGAAGCAAATACACCTTATTTTTCGGGAGTATAAGACATGCTCCCCCAATCTTCCAAAAGTGGATGGAAATGTCTGTGCATCTTATACTGCAAATGTTGCTGAAGCCCTGCCCACCCGCCACCTCTCACCCATCAGCCTCTGCCTCCAAGCAATTTGCCTCCTTGCAGCAAACAGCCCAGTCAGCTTCAGTATATCTGATTAGCACAAGCAGCTTATTGTTGGTTGGATCGGCCTCCCAATGATCAGCTGTTCAGGCTACAGGGATCACCATCACCTATTGCTGCCTCCACGCACCCCATTTTTGGCCTCCGCATCCCGTTTTCGGCCTCCATGCACCCCATTATTGGCCCGTTCTGATCCCCGCTAAATGGGGCATGCGGAGGCAGCAATAGTCAATGGCAATCCCTGCAGCCTGAAACAGCTGATCGTAGAGAGGCCGATCCAACCAACAATCAGCTGCTTGTGCTAATCAGGCTGTGCTGAAGCTGACCAGGCTGTTTGCTGCAAGGAGGCAAATTGCAGGGAGACAAAAGTAGATTGTTTTTTTCCTGTTCAAAAGCTAGTTGTATCTTATACTTTGGAGCGACTTATAGTCCAAAAAATATAGTAAATAAAAAAAATAACTTTAGAATTTTCTGGATTTGAAATGTAATTCAAGTTTTGGCTTGCATAAAACAATGTTAAAAATCCTTCAAACTTGAAAAGACCTAAAAATCCCTCACAGACTGAAACTATTAATAAAGGCAATATGTTCCTAAAAGCTAACAATCAGGAAAATAAGCATGAAAGGAATCATCTAACTAAGCATTATATTAAAATAACTTTAAGAAATACAATCTTCCAATTAAAATAAAACTGACATCAATGTTTCCCAATTCACTAAGGAAATCGAACCACCTCCAATTCAAGGACTTACATAGCCAGGTGACTCCTGAGGAGTTCGGACACCGATAAATTATTACACTGTTTCGCAAAGTGAACAGCATTGCTCTGATGCTTTGATGAAATATTGCAATCAGCTCCATTTTCAATCATAAGACGGACAATATCGTAATTTCCTCTCTTACAAGCCTACATGTGAGAGTTTACCAAGAGATATTATGAAAAGGCAGTTAAAGCACATGCATATTTTGGGGTAGATGCTAATAGCACTGGATTTCATAAGATTTACTGGGTTCTGTGTAGCGCTGGGCCTGGAAATAATTCATCAGCTACAGCAGGGGTCCCAACCACCGGGCTGCAGACCGGTACCGGTCCGTGGATCACTTTGCACCGGGCCGCAAAGAAAATAAAAATAAAAAATAAAATAAAAATGGCGGCTTTCTTCGCCTTCGGTGAATGCTGCTGGGATCAGGGATCAAGGACACAAATGAAAGAAGGGGAGGGAGGAAGCAACCAAAGCCTGTCCTACTCTCTGGCTCAGTGGCTTCGGTTTCCTCCTGCCTCGTTCCTCTCTCAGTCGCTCTCTCGCTCCTCCACCAGCCCAGGAAGAAACTGCTTCAAAGAAGCCGGCAGGGTGGCTTTTCCTGTCGGCGCAGCTCCCGAAGCGCCCATTCACCCCCACCCCGCCGCCAATCAATCCAGGTTCAATCCAGTGCTCCGTTCTGCCTGCCTGCCTTCGTTTCTGGTTGTTTCGAGCAGCTTCGCTGAGAATAATAACTATTCGCCTCTTTTACTCAGCCGAAGCTGTTCCAAACAACCAGAAACGAAGGCAGGCTGGCAGGCAGGCAGGCAGAACGGAGCACTGGATTGAACCGTGGCGGCGGGTGGGGGTGAATGGGCGCTCGGAGGAGCTGCGCCAACAGGAAAAGCCACCCTGCCGGCTTCTTTGAAGCAGTTTCTTCCTGGGCTGGTGGAGGAGCGAGAGAGCGACTGAGAGAGGAACGAGGCAGACACCTGAGGGATGAGGCTGAGGGAGGGAGGGAGACACCTGAGGGATGAGGCTGAGGGAGGCAGAGGCAAGAGGCGGGGCTTCTCAGCCATCCTGCAGGGACTTGTCCTGAGCCGTGGAGACAGCCGTGGGCCGCCGCCGCCCAGCGCTCAGTTTTGAAGGCGCTTCTCGGCCAGGCGCAGTTCCTGAATCTGCATCTGAAACCCTCCGTTTTAAATGTCCCAATAGAAGAGAATATCTGTCGCTCAGGGTTGCAATGAGGAGGCATTGGCGCTCCTTGAACTTGGTGGTTTGCTTGGCAGACGTTTTATTACCCGACTAGGTAACAACATCAGATGTTACCTAGTCAGGTAATGAAACGTCTGCAAGCAAAACCACCAAACTCGACTCCCCGGTCCTTGAAAAAAGTGTGTCTGCGTGAAACTGGTCCCTGGTACAAAAAGGTTGGGGACCACTGAGCTACAGTAATACAAAAAGTAGTGGCCTAGGCAGAAATGGATACATCCTGATATCCTAGGGCAAACCCTTCACTCTAGGAGCTGCACTGGTTGCCAGTTGGCTTCTGGGTGTGCTACAATACGTTGGTTGTCTCCTTTAAAGGCCCTACACATTTCCAGACCAGGTTTACTAAGGGATCATCTTCTCCCACATTCATCTGTCCATATCATATCATACAGGATTAATTCACTCAGGTCTGAGCTTAAGTTAACAAACATTAACTCAGTGCAACGTGCGAGTCCATAATCTAGCAATAAATGTTGATTTCTCTTCAACATATAATGTTTTCATAACATTATAGTTCATTATCGTATTTATTTTATCCCCAAATATGAACATTTCTTGTACTTATGAATTAGCATGTAAATCTTATTTAATTCGTGACTAAATTAAATTCGTGACTAATGTATTAGAATTATTAAAGAAAATAACTTGTCTAGATGAAAATATATCCAGATTTACCATTATTCTTCAAGTTTACTCAAGTTAACAACAAATACCTTCATTAATGCAGTTTCACCGTTCTTTTGCTGCACATTCACATGTGCACCAGCTTCCAAGAGAAGGGCTGCAGTAGTTAGATTGTTCTACAAAAACAAAATGATTCACACATGAATATTTTGAACCTAAGGGAACATAGGTAAACTGAAAATAATGAATCAAAGATCTATACAAAGGTTAAATACAAACTTATACTATGTTTGGTGATACAAGGATTCTGATTTTCCTTTCTTTTAAGAGAGAAATAAAAATGCAAACTCAGTGAATTTGCTGCTATATATTGTTTTATTTATTATACTAAACTCTCTAATGAAGAATTCTCACGTTACTCAAAGAACATAGTTTAGGGTTCCAAACTAGACATTACATATTAAAAATATTGTTAGATATAAATTTGCATTTTCTTTCAAAGTGGAACTCAAAGTAACCAGCAATCCTATTTGTAAAAGGAGCACCCCTTTCTTTGCAGCAAATCTAGATCAGGGGTCCCACTACCAGGCTGTGGCCTATTTAGAACTGGGCCACATGAGTGGCTGGCCAGTGTGTGCTCAGCTCAACTTGCACAAGCAGTGGACCAATGGGCACTTGCGCACATCAGTCTGCACGCACACATGTGCCTGGATGGGCAATTGTGCATATCAGTCTGCATGCATGCATATGCCTGCCAGCCCAGCATTTGTGTATCCTATTTCTTTTCTTTCCCCCCCTCCAAGCAGCGCCAAGCTGCAAAGGTTGGGGACCATTGATCCAGATTGCTTATTACCAGAAGTACAGGCAGGCATCAACTTAGGACCACAATTGGGCCCAGAATTTGGGTTGTTAAGCAAGTCATCACATGACTGGACCCAATTTTATGACTATTTTTATTGTGGCGAATCACCATAGCTATTATGCGAATCACATTGTTCTTAAGTGAATCCAGCTTCCTCAATTTATGTTTCTTGTCTGAAACTGGCTGGTTGAAAAATATGATCACATTATTGCAGATTGTAAATGTGAGCTGGTTGCCAAACCTCACAAATTGTGATCATGTGACTGCAAGGATGGTTCAATGGCCATAACAGATCATTAATCTCTTTTTCTGAGGTCACTATAACTTTGAACTGTTGTTAAATTATCAGCTATTAATCAAGACTACTTGTACTACAAATAATTAGCTTCTAACATTCATTTGTTTAAAATATGTTTTTCCTTAAAAAATAAATGTGTAAATATTAAATCAGCAATTCTAGGAATAAGCATGATTTGTGCAGCATGTTCTTCAAATAATACAAAATTGTACTGTTAACTGATAAAAGAAATACTGATCAACTATGCTAAAGTAAATGTTGGCTGAAAAAGATCAAGTAGCTCTTTATCTCCCTACTCTGATAGTAGGATCCACTTCTATTTTCTATAAAATGTTTGGTTAATGATTTCAAGATGAAAAGAACACTGTCACTTAATGACTCTCTGACGCCGCACGTACAGTAGAAGATCCCAGATTTAATCTCAAGCTTCTTATTCAAATCTACTTGGACTTGTAAAGAATGTCTGAAAATGGAGAGGGACCGAAAGGTAAGATTATTTATCTAATATTTTACACTTCTTAATGTCATGATTTAGAATAAGGTAGTATGGTACTATTTCCTTGATAAAGTGGTCAAATTTATGAAGACTTAGAACAATTAATCAGTGGAATGGTTTGCTTTCAGAAGTTGTGAGTGCTCCATCAATGGAGATTTTTAAGAAGAGATTGGACAACCACTTGTCTGAAATGCTATAAGGTCTCCTGCTTGAGCAGGGGGTTGGACTAGAAGACCTCCAAGGTGCCTTCCAATTCTTTTAATTCTGTTAGAAAGGTAAATATTGCAGAGTATACAACATAATAGTAAAACTATCACGGAATGTGTCATCAAGCAACAACACTTACAAGACTACTAGATCAGTATACACTACACATAGAAATTACTTTCACTTCCTTCAAAGCAGATTTATGCCACTCATTTCAAGAATTTCTGCTTACAGAAACTTATGAGAAACATACTACGTATTTGTATGACTCTTTAAATAGTATTATGTCTTGAAGCAAGGTAATATTCTTGAGAACACCTATGAGTTTGGCTTACTATGAAAAAGCAGTAGAAAAAGAAATCAACAGTAAAGTTGATCCAATAATCTAAGCCAGGGGTGTCAAACTCGATTTCATTGAGGGATCACATTAGGGTTGTGTTTGACCTTGGGGGGCTGGGGTGGACATGGCCAGCTCAACGTCACTTGTGTTGGGGGCTCCTGTGGTAGCCCGAGTGCTCTGCCAGCAAAAATGGGCTTCCTAGCTCCGTTTTCGGCTGTGACGGCCTCCTGCAACCTTCTGCCAGCTGTTTTCACTGGCAGTGGCATTGCAGGCCAGTCCTTCGCTGTTTCCAAGGTGGCCCTGTGGGCTAGATCTTCCCCAAAAGCCAAGTTTAACTACCATAATTTTAGAGAAAAGAATAAACATAAAAAGGCGGCAGGAAACAGACCTTTTCAGCTGCATGAATTAATGCAGTTGTGCCATTCTTTTGTCTGCAATTAACTTTAGCTCCTTTCCGGATAAGAAGTCGAAGAATGTCGTCGTGACCTCCTGCAGCAGCCAGCATCACCAGAGTCATTCCACTTGAATCCTGCAACAGTGATGTATAATGGTCAGTTATCAATAAAAATACCTTCCTAAAGAAGTAACTGATTATTGAAGAACAGATGTCCAACATGGTTACTACAAAGGTAACAGCAATTTAACTGAGCTGAATCTGAAGAGAACTTCTAACTACAGTGTTCTGCTGTTAAGTAAATTGACTATGTATAGCATACTCACAAGCATTACACAAGTAGAAAAATAACTATATTTTCTATATTCCTGAATTCAGAAGATATTTTGTGTTGTGTTGAAAACGAAAAACTTTGCTTGAATAATATTTGTCATTTTTGATATATCAATTTTTCTGATATGCTAAAATGTATTTTTAAATAAAAATACGCTGATTACACTGGAATAATTTCTCAGATGAGTAGTATTTTTATTAATACAACTGATATACAAATTTGTTAAAATAATAAATTGTGAAGCAGTCATACTGAAGTAAAGCCTTCTCTATGCAAATACAAACACAAATTTGTGTTCTAGAAATCGTAAACATGATGAAACACATTATCTATGATTCAGTATCTTTAAATAATATACTTCAGATTACATTACTATCGTATGATTATAATAATGTAATCTAGGAAACATACCTCCTGATCGAGATTATATTCTTCGTTTGAATTAAGTGCCATCTTTACCATAGTATAGTTTCCATTTTTAACAGCATCTCGCAGCTGAACTAGAAAAAAAGCATCCAACAGAAATTAATGTTTCAGAAATGGAGATATGCAGCTGTTCAGTCTCTGCATGTTGCTCACCTGATGATATCACGTCTTTTGTCGAGTGCTCTTCATCTTCTCCATCAAGATGTTTCTGAAAGTCCTCTAGTGACAGCCACTCTAACTGCATGTCCATACCTAAACTCATGGTCTGTTGCCTGGTATCTATCATGTTTGGATTTTTTAGAAGAAAAGAAAAAAAAGTGTTAAATTTTCCCATCATCAAAACAATTATTTCTGCAGACATCCTTCCTTCTCATTACTGGTGTACAAGAACCACTTTGAATTTTGAGGACAGAGTAACTATTTCAAACCTTCTGAAAATTTGAATCTGACATCCATCCTAAATGATTGTAACAGATAAGCCACTTGTCTCATACTCAAAAACGTTGTTCTGAACACGAAATAATAGTCTGAATTCACATTCTGCTTATTATCTCTGTAAATTCAATTATAAAATTCACAGTATTTGAATCCTCTGTGAAATAAATATAGCTCAAACATGCTAGAGTCACATTTAGTGATAAATCAATGTATACTGTATTTCCTAATGGACATATTTATTTATTTTTGGATATACTTGAATGAATATATTTATTGATCATAGCATTTAGCACTACTGATCCAGGATTGAGATACTTTGTGCCTTCCTCCGTAATCTCAAAAAAAATTGCATTGATCATTAATCAAGTTACATGATTCAGTAAGAAATTCTAAAAGAATTTCACCACACAGTTGTTGTCTGCTAATGAAACCTTTTCTCAATAGTATTCAAAACATAAAGGTCTACAGAGGATTTTAACCTAGCTCTAGGTCAGGCTTGTCCAACCTGCGGCCCAGGTCACCTCGTAATGCGGCCCAACGCCCACCCCAACCTTCATGAAAGATCCAGCGAGGAGGAGGAGGAGAGGCAGGCGCGAGGCGGGTGAGGCGAGCAACAGAAAAGGCGGGCAGCCGCAGCCCAAAAGTCCCGCCCGCCACCTCCTGCTGTTGCCGCCGCCACTGCTGCTGCTTCTGCCCCGCCACCGCCGCTGCTTCTGCCCCCCCCGCCGCTGCTGCTTCTGCCCCCACCACCGCTGCTGCTGCATTTGCAGGAGGAGAGGTAGGCGCGAGGCGGGCGAGCGATCAACAGAAAGGCGGGCAGCCGCAGCCCAAAAGTCCCGCCCCGCCACCTCCTGCTGTTGCTGCCGCCACCGCTGCTGCTTCTGCCCCGCTGCCACTGCTTCTGCCCCCGCCACCGCCGCCACTGCTGCTGCTTCTGCCCCCGCCACCGCTGCCGCCGCTGCTGCATTTGCAGGAGGAGAGGTAGGTGCGAGGCGGGCGAGGCGAGCAACAGAAAAGGCGGGCAGCCGCAGCCCAAAAGTCCCGCCCGCCACCTCCTGCTGTTGCCGCTGCCACCACTGCTGCTTCTGCCCCGTCGCCGCCGCTGCTGCTTCTGCCCCCCGCCGCTGCTTCTGCCCCCGCCACCGCTGCCACCGCTGCTGCATTTGCAGGAGGAGAGGTAGGCGTGAGGCGGGTGAGCTTTCTTCCCCTCCCCGCAAAATTTGGCCGGAAAATTAATAAAAATAAATAATTTGCAGGAGGAGAGGTAGGCGCGAGGAGGGTGAGCTTTCTTCCCCTCCCCCACCCCGCAAAATTTGGCCGGAAAATTATAAAATAAAAATAATTTTTTAAAAATAAATAATTAATAATAATTTTAATTTAATTTAATTTAATATTTAATTTAATTTAATTTATTATTTAATTTAATTATGTGCGGCCCAAACCAAATTTTCATCTTCTAATGTGGCCCAGGAAAGGTGAAAGGTTGGACACCCCTGCTCTAGGTCAACAGTCGCCAGCTCGGTGGAATTGTGGAGGCGGGAAGAGAAAATGATTTTGTGTGTGTGCACCACTTTCATAAATGCAGCTTCACACACACATGCACTCACCCATCCCTTCTGCAGCCTGGTTCCTAACAGGGTGCATCACAGCCCTGGGCTGTGCTCAGAAGGTTGGGGACCCGTTCTACGGAACATTTGACTTACAAGCGATACTTAATGCAATGGATAGTGGATACTGAGCTTCCAAGAATTAAATAGATGAGGATTCTTCAAAGGTCACTTTAAGACCATTATGCTGGTCCCCTTACCTATTTGTGGATCACGATATATAGCCATCTGAAATGAACTTTTGTCCTCAGTGACACATTGTTAACTTACCAGAACTGTCCTCAGTTATATCATGGTCACCCTCTGCTGCAATGTATGCCCAAGTATCGGTCTCATCTCTGCTGGTCCTGCTATATCCTTGCTTATCTTTTAATCTAAATTCATCTGTGGATCTAGGCTCGTGGGCTGACTCCTCTTTTTTTCGACTGTCCAAATACTCATTTTTTTCTTCTGAACAGATGCTAAACACATCAAATGCACTCCTAATCTCTTTCAAACCTAAAACAAACAAAAAAAACCCCATTATTTTGTGGACCATATAGCGAGAGTGGGATATAATGATTACTTTTAAGGTTAATATAATACAATGTTTATGTAAAAGTGAGAATCACCCTTCTTTACAATATGCATCTACAAAAGCCTTGAAGAGTCAAAGGAATTTTAAGTTTTTGAAAGGCATTCAATGATTCTTTAGAACTGGAAAAAAGCTAGCAAAACATCACCTTACAGTTTTTTAACAGGAACATTTATTACAGCATGTTTACAAGTTCACTTTTTAAGCAAGTAGGATCATTTTGTTCTGTTGATTTTAAATAAATTTCCATATGTGTTGATTTAACGGATAACACCACCACCCCAACATTGTAAGCACCTTCAGTCTGCCTACTTTAAAGAGAACTAAGCCATCCAGTGTGATCAGCTCAAACAGGCATACTTAATTCACCACCACCTGGTAAGACTAGGAGGAGGAAAGGGTCAGATGGAGAATGCTTCTTTCTGTGACATGCCTCTGTGCATGAAACCCTTGCTTCTGCAGATCTGAAAGGCACGCTCCCATATTTCATTCAGGAAAGCAATCAAAGCAAACTTTTAAAATATGGTCTAGTATTTGAAGTGTTCTACTGATGCTTTGATGTCAGCATACGAGTTGGTGCCTTAGAATATATTAAACCATTTCCTGATGATTTAGTTCTTCTTCAAATCACTGCCTGGATAAGTTTTATTATAAAACTTTAACATCTAAAATACACTACTTGCAAAGATGTTTTCATCAAGCTAACATCATAATAAATTTTTCAGCATACTAGGAACTGGAACTGAAGTACCATACAACAATATTACTAAGTTTAAGCATTTAGAATATTAGACAAGAATATACCGCATAAATCAAGATTTAAATTTATATAACAGGAGAGATGAAAGCAGATTTATCTACATGGAGTTACGCCCAAAATAGCCTTTATATATTACCAGCAATTAAATTAAGATGTAATTCATCTCTATCTGAACAGATGTTTATCTCTTCACAAGGTACAGAAACAAATTTATTAGTTTAGTGTGAGCATCATACTATATTTTAGTGGGCAGTCTTTAAAAGTCAAATTCATGCAACAATTCCTACTTCTTTTCTATCAGTAACATTCTATCAGTAACACAATCTTTTTCATTCAACATGGTCTTCTGAATCACTGTGAAGCATTTGTGATGTAATACCACACAAAAAAGCTCTCACTTGCTCCTCTGCATCCACCTACATTTGAATTCAACCCATGAGAATAAACATTAGTGCCAAATATGGCTAATGGTAAGCATGACGAAAAAAATCATTAGGTTTTCAACAATAGTACATATTGTACTGTAACGACTGAAACAATATTACACTGGTATTCCCAAAAGATATTTTATAATTTATTATTTCAGCCTTACTTTTAAATTGCCTTTGCTCTTTTCTGTTTTTTTCTTCCTTTTCAGAGTCTAATTTCTTCTGGAGTTTTTCTTTTATTTCACTTTTTTTGGTTTCCTTTTCCTAGAAGTGAAAAATAAACACAAACAAGAGTGCTATGCATGTAGATGGCAACAAAAGCTAACACAACTTAAAATATATAAATTCGTTCTTCTGTTCAATTTATTACAAAAGTATTAGGAATTGGCATTCATTTCCATGTAGCCTAAAGAAGAGCAAAACATAGCGAAACTAATGGTTAACCAGTTACAGAGCAAAGCTTATGCATGAACATAAGGGTAATTTAAACCACACTAAAATGAATGTGAAGTCCAGAACATAAAAAAAATTTTTTTGGATGTGTAAGAGGCATTAAACATATGCAACAGTATTTTCTTCAGCATTTAAGTACATACCTTTATTACCAAAGCAGCTTTTTGTCTTTGGAATGGAAAATTAAATACACTCAGAAAATTAAATTTCCCAAACCTTTGGACACATACTTATTTTACTGGATTTTGTCTAAAGTACTTTCAGTTCTATAACAAACATCAACCTGTGACCCAATGCATCATCGTTTCAGAGATATTTCCTTATTTAAACAGAATGACCACAAGTGGACAAAAAAAAAACCCCAAACATTGGGAGCAGGAGCAGCTTCCAAATCGGCTTCCTCATTTTCTTCCTTTTTTTTCTCCGTTCCCCTCCCTCCCTCTCTCCCCCTACATGGCTACTACTGGGTGATGGAGGGAGAGAATGGGTGCACAAGTGGCTGGCATGAGTGAACAAGAACTGAGGGAGGTTCTGCAGGTAGATAGGCTTACCCAAGCTACTTGCAATCTTCCTTTCCAGCTTCCCCCTTGATTTTCTCCCCACAAGCAAAGACTTTGCTAATGGGAAGTGGTAAGAAGCCTCAGCAACCACGATCTACTTTAAAATTCCTACCAGTTTCCACAGTAACTTCTGAGCAGCTGTTAGGGACTGTTGAAAATGAGGTTCACATGACTGTGGTGGCACTGAAGCACTACATCCTCCCCAATTCATATCCATAGGGGTCATGGGGGCATATTATTAAAATAGCCCATTTAATCTACCTTGGTTCAGTAATTGCGGCCCTATGCCTTCCAATTTCACCCAACTGATGGTTACAGACACAAGAATTCTAGGCGTATATAATCAGTGGATTTCATAAAACATGTTAACTTACTCACAGGTAAATCACACAAGCTGGTAACTAAACCCTTTTACTCATAAAGGATGAAATAGTAGGTTAATGCAGATTTAGCCCTTAGATAATACTTCACCGGAGTAAAAATAGCAGAATCATTTCAACCAAGCCTTACACAGCAGCCTGATTATCTTGCATTAATCAAATTGCTTTGAGATTACTTACATAATCTAGGGAGTGGAAATAGTATAATAGGGCAGAATACACAGAACAGATAGGATAGGAAATTTAGGTGCGATTTCAGTTCAAACTGCCTCAAAATGATTTATTTTGACTCCTAAAATACTAAAAGTAGGGGGAAAAGATGAATGGAAATGCCTAGAAAAGGAAAAAAAGGAAGTTGCTGGTACATATGATTAAATGAAGATTTGGAATAAAGAAAACAAGGTCTGGTAAATAAATCCTAATTTTGTGTCATCCAATACTGATTACCTTAGGTAAAGTGCCTCTTTCCTTTGGGATTTCTTCAACATTCAGCTCAATTTTGGAGAGATTCTTCTTGACAACCATGCTCCCTCCTTTACTGCCTTCCATGTCCATGATAAATTTTTCAAAAAGATTCTCCCCTAGAGAATACTGAGAAGGCTTCTCTTTTATTTTCTCCTCATCACTTCTCCAATTTGTATTCTTTTCTTTGCTTTCAGGAATGGCTGCCTTTTGAAGCATATTCCCGCCGTAAGATTGGACTGCCTTCGCCTCTTTACTTTTCCATTTGGTGTTATTGCTCCCCTCTCCTCCTGTATCATTGGGCCTGCATCCCCGTTCATCAACTGACAATTTCAAAGGCTTCTGGGCTGGAGCAGATATAAATGGCCTTTTATTTTCGACCTCAGGAGCAGCCTTTGTTTTCTCTGGAACCTTCTGCTTTTTCTGGGTGCTCTTCTTCTCCAAACTTTTATCTACTTTTCTATTTTCGTCTAACTCCGCAGATTTTTTGCGTTTCTTTTTCTTCTTTTTAACCCTTATTTCAGAACTATCATCTGTGCTTGAAGTACTATCAGCCTGATGAACTGAAACCTCTTCTAACCAGTATTTGCCAGAAGGTGTCTTATGTTTTTCCTCACTGCTATCAGAATCTAAATCTTCACTTTCAAAATCTGCAGCTTGAGAAAAAGAATCATCTTGCATGCTAGATTCACCATCTAAATGATTAATACTGTGTTTCCCCTTTTGCATATGCTTATTTTCTTTGCTCTCCTCTTTCATTTTTTTCTTACCATCTTTGCTTTCTTTTTTTTTATTATTATCTTTTATATCCTCTCGCCTTTGTTTTTTGGAATCTTTAATCTCTTCCTTTGACTCTGAAGTCCTTTTCTTTGGTTTTGAATCTGAAGCCAGACTGTCAGAAGAATTTTCACATTCTAGAAATGGTTTTTCTTTAACTTTGCCCAGTTTATTTTTTTTCTTTTGCATTTCATCTTGGCTTTTATCTTCTCTGTCTTTAGATTTTTTCTTTTTCTTCTTTGGTGATCGGTCCCCTTTTGTATCACTTTGCCAATCACTATCTGCTTCAGAATCTGCTTCAAAAAGATCATCATTTAAAGGCAGTTTCTACAAAAGGGAGAAAAAGAAGGGACACTTAAAACATTTAATATAGAATATAGAATAGATTAGGATAGCATAGGATCGGATAGGATAGAGGATAGGGTAGGACAGGATAGCACAGGATCTTACAGTAACATTAGTATATTCAAAAATGGTTTCAAATTTGATCTTTATATGGAGGAAAACAAAATCAAGGATCTGAGATCAAATTATCTATTTTCTCAAAGATTTTATTTAATTTTTTTTTCCTTTGACCAATCATATACACATTTTTGAAGGCTTCCTTTACTTTATGAGAGTTGCCACATGGCTGAGAAAGTAACTATTCAATCAACTCAAGTGAAAAAGTCCAAACTCCATCCACCTGTTGATATTAGAGTTTTTGGACCAAAACACTAATATTTTTGCACAACAACATAAATATCACATCTAAAATTACCAATATTAAAAACCAAAAGTATCAGAAAAAGAGCAATTAAATCATTTCAAGTCCATAATTGCAGCGTATTAAAAATAGGCACAAAGTTATTTTCTTAATTAGAAGCAGTTTTGAATGTTATACCTTTCTAAAGGAAAACACCAGGGATAAAATTCTGCACATAGAGGGTACCAGCAAAGAGTTCTGCCTGATATTTTATGTAGCATCACCATCTATACATCCAGGGTCTCCGTAGCCCTTTCAGTGTGTGAGTAGGCAGGCATTTAAATATATAGGCTACCTCTTAAGCAGCTTGATTCCAAACAATAAAGACATTTGAAACTCAATATCAGCATTTTAAACTGTCTGAAAACCAAAACAGCCAAAGTACAAAACTGATATAAGATTGCTCGAATATCTAGTAAGCTAATAAGATTTCAATTATGGAGTCCTTGATGCTCTCTGACTTAGGTTGTGTGCTTGTAGAGTTTTACTACCTGATTAGGTAATATCATCCTTGCTAGTGAGTGTGACATTTGCTCTCTGTCTATGTACAATACAATAAAATCCTGCCAATGTTGTGGCAGTATGGATTTTTTTCCTTAGTAGTTCCTTGATTCGGTTTATTGTTTTCTGTTTTTTTTCCAATTAATTTGCCTTTTGGTATGTTGTTTTAAATGAATAATTATGAGTATTATCCAATCCTCTTTATAATGATTGGAGTTTATTTCAGTACACAGAAGAAAATATGTAGATTAAATAAAGGACAAAATAAATCAAGATGACCAAATGAATTCTCCTTTTCACAAGTCCAAAGAAATAATGTCTGAAATGTTGTCTGAATCCCGATGAGACCAATATAATTTAACAGATTAATGTCTATTAAAGGTAGCATGAGTAATTTTTGCATAAATGAAAATCATTTTACCAATTTAATTTTGTAAAATTTTGGTTCCACTAGAAATATTTTTACAAGCAATATCATACAGGATACAAATTCAAATTCATCATTTTAAGACAGCCTTTTTCGTAAACATCTAGGGAGATCATAAACTGCAAAGGGAAAAGGTATTTTTAAAATGCTTTAAGATCAGAACTGTCATACAAGTCCTTGTTTAACAATGGTAATTAGGTGCAGAATTTCTCTTATCTTAGAATAATGTTATTGTCACTTTGAATGTACACTAATTGGCATAAATTAAAATGAAATTTTATTGCATGCAGCTCTCAAAGGGTCACCATATCCTATAATACATTACATAAACATGATAAAATAAAAAAATATGCATATACCTACATATGACATGGAGAAACACAGTCTTGTTGCTAAACAACACGATTATAAAGCAAAATGTCATATAAGTGCATCATTTAGTGCATCATTGGCAATCCCAATTTCCATCATTAAGTGAGAATCATGGATTGTTATGCAAGGACCTCATATGGCTGGAACTTGTGATTTCCTGCCAGTTACCAAAAAGCAAAATCAACGAGGAAGCTAGTAGGAAGTCACAAGTCTTGGTTATGACAAGTTTTTCCTTAGGCAGCTCCCAACCAGGAAGGAAGTTCAATCAAGAAGAGGGTGCTGCAATATGGAGGGAATGCAGTAAGGCCAGGGGATGTACAGCATAGTGGGACCCAAGTGCAGCAAGGCTAGGAAGTGCAGAGTGTAATTGCAGTGAGGCCATGGGCACATGGCCCAAATACAGAAGGGGGGATATTGTGTGGCTTGAATGGAGCCAGGCTGGGCCGTGGCCACACTTGCCCATATACCAGCTAGGAGCAGGAGTGACTTGTCAGAGCAACTTTCAACCTTTCTTTCCCACTGACTTTGTTTGTGGAAGACAGCAGGGAAGATTGCACACAATGATACTATAACTATGGGATGCTGCAGCCATCTAAATGCAAGCCAGTTGCCAACTACTGGGTCATTCCCTGGTATGGTTACAACTTCAACGACTGGTTCTAAATACCACTCATTCACTGACTGTGAACTGAACAAATGATTGGTAAATGAGGACTATCCAGCCGGTATGAGTTATACTTCAGAAAAAGCAATAGGGAAAGAGCTTCAAGGATGAGTGGGTTAATGGTGGTGGTATTGACACTTTGCAAAGGGCGGGATCCATGATTATGAAAAATGGGTTGAAGCAAATGGGAATGAAACCAAACATACCTGTATCTCTTTTTTAACAGGTTTAGATTTATTATCCAGCATTTTCTTTCGAAACTCAAGAAGAACTTCTTTACAGTCTTTCAAATGTTCCTCAGGTTCCCATGTATCATCATCTGGTGCATAGCCTTTCCACCGTACTTTGTATTTCACTTCTCCCTGACAGAAAAAAAGTTACATATGTGCATAATAACCATGACATCCCATTGAGTAGAATAAATAATAAATTAGCAGATGGTCACAATGAACACATGGATTCATTTAGGTATCTTCCCTGAAATCTTGCTATTTAACTGGATCTTGGAAGTCTGCCTTTTCCCATAGCTGCCCCTCCCTTATGGAACACCCTCCCCTCGATGATCCAGCAGTCACTAACCCCTTTAGTCTTTTGGGTGGTTATCAAGTTCTTACTGTTTTTTCAATGATAGGATAAAGTAAGGATGTTTGGAGTTGGTTGTGGGACATCCCCAGAGAATGACTAAGGAACTGGGTTTTGATTTGGTTTTATGATTTATATAATTCTGGATTTTATTATTGTTAAACATGCCCAACTTGTATTTTAACGTGGATGTCCATATATTTTAATTAACCCTGGTAATTGAGAGGGAAATGGTTAAAAAGTAAATAGCAAACAAAATATTTAACAATAGAAAATATTCCACATTATAGACTGGTACAGTTTTGGTGAAAGTTTTGAATTCAGAGAGGCTCAAGTTAAATCTATTATAGAAAATTATTGAAGAAAAGTTGTGAATATGTTTTGGCAATTTCTGATTTGAATCAGAAAAAGAACTGTTTCAAAGTTTGATCATGCCCAGAACAATCAGAACTTCTAGAAAGATTGGAGCAATTTCTTCAAATTTTAAACATGCTATCCACTGCCACAGCCATATAGCTGCAATTATTTTTCAATACCAGTAACAAGAATTATGTGAGGAAATGTTCTATTTTCAACTCATAAGTTTCATATCAGAAAAACGGTATTTTGTTATTATTACAGTAGCCTAGAGGGTGGGAAAGTGGAGTCTTCACTTACTCTGTGCTACACAACCATAAAGTAAAACACTACATGACCACACTAGGCTTATGTCAGCTCTACTATGGTTAAGCAAATTACAATAGGTCATTAAGGAAGACATTACATGACCCTGACTTGTGATGTCCTGCTGGCTTCCCTATTGATTTTGCTTGTGAGAAGCTGGGAGGGAAAGTTGAAAATGACAATCGTGTGACCATAGGATGTACAATCTTTGAAAGCGCATGCCACTTCTGGAGCATCTCAATTATGATCATATGACCATGTAGATGCTACAAGTTTGAGGACCAGTTCTAAAGCCAATTATTCAGTGCTGTTGTAACTATAGTCACTGAACATACAGTTGGTTGATGAGGACTTTATTATACAGGTAGTCCTCAACTTACCTCAGTTCATTTAGTGACCGTTAAAATTAAAATAGCACTGAAAAGAAGTGACTTATTTTTCACATTTGTGACCATGGCAGTATCGCCATGGTCACATGATAAAAATTTGGATGCTTCACAACTGACTCACATTTACAATGGAGTGCCCAAAGTGCCAAAATTTGTATGCAGTGTCCCGGAGTCACATGATTCCCTTTTGCGACCTTATGACAAACAAAATCAATGGGAAGACAAGCTTCACTTAACAACCTGGTTACTAATTTAAGACCTACAGTGATTCACTTAACAAATGTGGTGAGAAAACTGGTAAAATAGGGCAAAACTCCCTTAACAATTTTCTTATTTAGCAGCATAAATTTTGGGCTCACTTGTGGTCGTTAAATTGAAGACTCCCTGTACTGTAGTTTGGCAAAGATAATTGTCAAGTTCCTAAACCTTCACAATAATACAGGTCAGGTGAGGAGCTCTTCAGACCAAGTCTCAGCCCAACTTCCTGGGATCTCCATAAAGCCCAACTTCTGCAAAGCAAACCTATTCAATCTGAGACAGACAAAAGTGGCTAATGCTGAGGGAACTAGACAGGCCACTTGTCCATTTCAGTTCAAGCTAGACAATTCTCTCTAAAGGCAGACTAACCGAACTGGCCCAATTCCTTGGTTTCTCATGTAAACTGCAATCAATCAATCAGAATAGAGCTGGAAGGGACCTTGGAGGTCTTCTAGTCCAACCCTCTGCTGAAGCAGGAGATCCTATACCATTTCAGACAAGTGGCTGTCTAGTCTCTTCTTAAAAATTTCCAGTGATGAAGCACCCACAACTTCTAAAGGCAAGCTGTTCCACTGGTTAATTGTTCCCTCTGTTAGGAAGTTTCTCCTTAATTCCAGGTTGCTTTTCTCCTTAATTAGTTTCCATCCATTATTTCTTGTCCTGCATTCTGGTGCTTTGGAAAATAAGTGGACGTTCTCATCTTTGTGGCAGCCCCTCAAGTATTGGAATACTGCTATCATGTCACCCCAATCCTTCTTTTCTCTAGACTGGCCATACCCAATTCCTGCAACTGTTCCTTCATATGTTTTAGTCGACTTTCCTCTTTTTTTTTTTTTTTTTGCAACTTTCCTCCCTTTTTGGGTAAGAAAACTGTCTCCTGAATTTAGAGTCAGTCCTCCCCTCAGCTGCAAGAGGCCGCCGCGTTTCCTTCAACATTGTATTAGCCACAGAGAGAGAGAGGAGAGAGAAAAAACGGGGCGGGAAACGACAGGAAAGCCTTTTTTTTTTTTTCCTCATGGCATTCCCTCTCTTTCTGTCCCTTCGCCCCGGGGCCTTCTTGTCCCGCTCTCCTGGCCTCTCGCCCTTTTATGGGTCTTTGCATAATGTGTCCCAAGTACAATAATTTGAGCCTGGTCATTTGGGTCTCAGAGAAAAATTCTGGTTGACTTGTTCTGTGGTTTGCTTTCTTGGCTGTCTATATATCCTGCAGCCCTCAACTCCGCTCTGCCTTTGCAAAACCCGCCCCTCACCGGACTTACATCTTCCGTTTTCATATCCAAGATCTTCTCCACCTCGTAGACGTTCTCCTCCTCCTCTTCCTCACTCTCGCCGCCGCCGCCGCCGCCACCGCCTCCACCGGCACCCGCTGCCACGGTCGCCGTCCCCGGCTGCATTCCGCTTTCTCCCGTCCGGCCATCCGCCGGCGGTTTCGCCGCCATCGCCTCCTTCTCTTCTTCGGCCCCACTCACGGCCGCCGCCATGTTGGAGGCCGAACCTTGAACGACAACATCTCGCTTCCCCGCCCCGCGTGTGGAGGCAGCCGAAGGCCCTGATAGGTTGCTGAGAGAGCGGCGCTGGCCTTCGCTACAAATCGGCCAGCGGAACAGCCGCCAATCAGAGCAAAGGGTCGGAAAAGTGCACTCACGCGTAAAGGCAGAAAACAGCCAATCAGAAAACGCGATGGGAAAGGAGGCGGGGCGGAGTAAGCCACCTTGGAGTTTTGCAGGTTACGCGCCTGGGCGCTTTCAGCAGCTTTTTTTTTTTTTAAATCCCGATCTAGTTTTTTACACTCTGTGATTTTAATAACCGAGTAGCGAGTTTGGATTTTTTCCAGATCTGCTGTAACACGCAAGAACGGCATGTCTTGAATTTTTGGTAGCTGAGGGCTTTAGGGTGCATCCCCCCCCCAGCTTAAACTAATTTCCCACCTATACAGGTAGTCCTCGTTTTACAGCAGTTCGTTTAGTGACCGTTCATGGTTAAAACGGCACTGAAAAAGTTAACTTATGACCGTTTTTCACACGACCTTTGCACCATCCCCATGATCATGTGATCAAAATTCAGATGCTTGGCAACTGCTTCATATTTATGACGATTGCAGTGCCCCAATCACCTTTTGCCACCTGACCAACAAGGTCAATGGGGAAGCCACATTCACTTAACACCTGGGTTGCTAACTAATCAACGAGTGATTCACTTAACAACTGTAGCGAGAAAGGTAAAATGGGGCAACTTAACAAATGAAAATTTTCATTGTAAGTCGAGGACTACCTGTCCATCTGCATCTGAATGAGGAACAAGCTGAAATTAGCTGCAGGAAGTTGGCAAGCTGGAGAAGAATGCCATTTTCTGATCAGGGATATTGACTAACCCCGCTCTAAAATAACATACTGTTATTGCTTATAAAAAAATATGTTTTCATTTCCAAATTCATGTGGCTTGGGGCTGGGTAATTTGAGGGATTGTTCACCTCTCCCAATCCAATTTACCTGTCTCTTCAGGTATGGCAGGAAGGGCCCACACTGCAGAGTCCATTCACAAAGGAGTCATCTGGTCCCAGGGAGGAGATCCTTTTCTGCCACGGGTGCCAAATCTTTGGGATTTTATCCCCTAACTTTGAAAACATGGCTTTGCCATTTGGATGAGGATCCTGTCATGTGGGTATAGCCTGCCAAGTGGTTGCATTGCTAGGGAAACTTGAGTGTGCTCTCTCACAGACTTTTTAAAATGTTTTTAATGATTATGTTTTTTGGTTATTTTGTTGTATTGTTTTAGTTTATAAAAAAACTAAATAAAAAAACTTTGTATATACTCAAAGTGTTGTCTAGATAGTGTTTTTAGAATACATGATATTATTTATACAAGTATATTCTTTTTTTTTGAACAAATTTTATTAATTTTTTTTAAAACACATAGACAAGCAAACAAAACAAGGATGTAGTAACATAAAATATCTTTTTCTAAAAAACACATAGAATATCTTATTTAAAGAGCGAGATAATTCCAACTTATCACATTTCTATACCAACACAATTTAATATATATATTTATCTTATCTGTTCAACTTCATATCCTTTCCCAACTTCTCTTTACTGCTCCCTTTCCTTCTGTTTGATTGTATTTCTTTTACCTTAAATTATGTATATTCATTATATATAATTTCATTAGTTCTCTTCCAACATCCTTTCAAACATAAACATTACACAAAACATAAACACATAAAACTTCTTTTTGGGAAGTGGCTTATCCCGGGTTAGATCTTTTTGTACAGACGTAAATCAAATTCGTGCTCACATAATATACTATTTCATATCTTAATTAACATTCTATATTTTCTATATATTTTCTCTCTTCTATTCATTCTTTTAATTCTATTTTATTTATTTCATCTCAATTTAAATAATTATACTTGCATCTTTTGTCCGTTCTTTTTCAATCATCTATTTTTCCTTCCTTTCTAATACAATATTTTCCCTGTAACCACTGGTTGAAGTATGACAACTTTTTATCTTTCCCCTAAATTTTACACTTAAAATAATACATACTTTCCATACTGATTCTGCTTCGTACATTCTAAGTACTACATTTCAAAATAATAAGACAAACACATAATATTAAATTTAGTAAGTAATAGTAAAACCAAAAAGAGGGATATTGAGTTTATAATATAATAAAAGCGATATTTCATAGTAAATTAAACTCTGTTATCAAATCTTAAACATTTTCAAGCTTCTCTTTAATGCATTATTAATTCATGTAATATTTTAATTTTCTAATTCAATTTCAAATACTAATATCTACCATACAATCTTATGTACTTTTGCAGAATCATTTTTATAAAATTATATCTTACCCCTTATCTCTAAAAAAAACTTGTTTTTTGGCATCTTGTTTAAAGCTTTTATGACTTCTCTTTCCTTTTTCCCTTCCTTTCTTATCAATTCTGGCTTTTTGACCACCCCCCCATCTCTCAAGTTTCACTCTCTTAATCTTCCCTCTCTGTTGTATTTCTCTTTTCTGTTGCTTTCTGACATCGTATCGATTTTTCATCTTAATTTTCTTGGTTGCTTTTTTAAGTCCTGAATTCACCATTTCTTCACCCCCCTTACGCTTTTCTTCCTCCACTAAAAGTATCTGTCCATTAAAGATGGCTTCTTCTTCTTCTTCTTGGTCCCAGTCTTCCTGTCGCTGTTGTATTTCATGATAGGTAGAAATCGCCATTTCTAAAAAGTGGAAAATAGATCCAGAAGAGCCCATGCCTTCCTGTTCCTCTTCTTTCAATTTTTGAAATTCCATTTGTAGATCTTCAAAAGATAATGCCATTTTTCCCCCTTTTTTAAAACAACCCAAACATCTTTAATCTTCCAAGAAGTAGTTCACAAAGATCCCAAAGTCACAAAGCAAACCAAATCAAAACAAACAGTTCCATTTAGCACTTTCTTCTTTCTATATTTTCTCTTCCTAGGGTAGAATTCAAATACACAGTTCCAAAGTAATCTTCTAGAAGTCGTAATATCTTTTATTTTTGATCTTATAAGCTCAAAGCAGTCTCCTTCAATACAGTCTTAAAATAAATCTTTACCTCTTCCCTTCCACTTATAACAAATAAAAAGAATTTTAAGTTTTTAATTCCAGAAATCCTTTATCCCCTTGGCTTAAAATTTCAAGTTTACCTTCTATGCCCAAGCAGGTTTTCCAGATTTCCAACTACTGTTTCTGTGGGAAGGGAGAATAAAAGAAAGTAACTTTCCCTTTCAGCTTTTTTTTTTTCGGGGCTTTTACGATGTTCCTTGGGAGACAATGTATCCTTTGAATGTTTCAGTTTTCAGGGTATTTAGAGGTTTCTTGTAGTCCCGGTTCAGCCAAAACTTTCACCTTCACCTGCTTCCTCCAGCACAAATCTTACCCGGCTGCAGGCTTCTTTGTGGCGGCCATTGCTGACCGCCGCTCCACCGCCTTGGGAAAAAGGGGTTTTGCCGGCTGAGGAGGGGGTTTGCGATACCCCCAAACCCAAATCCGGATCCCCTCTCTCTTCGGCTGCCTCTATGGGGCAGCCCTATCCTCCGGATCTGTTCGGATTGGAGGAACCTCGGCGGCGAGCGCAGCAGGAATTGCGGAGGATCGCGAATTCCTGCCGCCGCCGAAGCCTTGCAAAACCGGAAGCCATTATTTATACAAGTATATTCTTGACTGCTTGTATAAAACCAGACATATCATTGGAATTCAAAATCAAAAGATGATGTCTGATTTACTTTGGCCATGTCATGCATGCAAGTTCATTGGAAAAGTCAATGGACACATAATGAAATATATAAAGATAACAAAAAGTGCTAAGTTGAATATCAGCATAATTATTATCTTAAATAAGGAAATCAGTGATAGTGTGCTTTTATTGTGAGTCATGTTCATTAGTAAGACAAGAACAAACTTAGTAGTGTTCAATTATTAAGAGAAGAAGAAGCATGAAGTATGTTGTGTTCATTAGTTAAATACCCAGGAGCTTTTTAGTGGCATCATCCCAGTGTTTTCCAAGCTGAAGACGCTGGCAAATACCTGCAAATTCACGGTCGGTTCTGTTTGCCCACTCAGTTGCTTTCCTTACTGGATTAAGTACCCTGTAAACAGTGGTGAAAAAAGAAAAACAGATAAGAACATTCATTGCAAAACAGCAACAGCAAAACAGATTACTGTATACTGATTCAATTACTTCAATCTGGAATACAGGTAGTCCTCAATTTATGACCATAATTGAGCCTTAAATGTCCATTGTTAAGCAAGGCAGTTGTCAAGTGAATTTTGCCCCATTTTACAACCTTTTGTAACAACCACAGTCGTTAAGTTAAATAACACGGTTGTTAAATTAATTTGGCTTCCCTACTGACTGCTTGTCAGAAGGTTACAAAAACAATCATATGACTCTGGGGCATTGCAACTATCATAAATACATGCCAGTTGCCAAGCATCCGAATTTTGATCACATGACCACGAGGAAGCTGCAATAGTCATAAATGTGAAAAATGGCCATCAGTCACTTTTTTTGGTGCCATTGTAACTTCAATCACTAAACGAATGGTTGTAAGTCGAGGACTATCTGTAATGAAAAACATGATGTACACATTGTATTAAAAATTATTCTGAGACTTATACATCTCCAAACAGGATTCACATTTAAATCAAAGTTTAGAAATGCCCAATATAGTCGATACAGAACATTTCGGGATCTAATTTCAATGCTTTTAACAATTGAAGGATTGATTGACTTAGAACTAGTTTATCTGAAAAACCACTTTCTACCTATCAGCTCATATAGGAAAAGCTAAATTTTGCAGGCTAATAGGCACCCCTGGATTTTAGGAATTGGCTGTTATTGGATGGGGGGGCAGGCGGTAGGGGGATTCTACCAGTTCCGATCGGTTCTATAGAAACAATTGTTATGATTCTGCATAGTTCGGAGAACTGGCAAATCATGCCCCTGGCTGGCCCCGCCCCTCTACTCCCCACATGAGTCAGTCCTTGTCGTTCATGCACAACATCATGCGCACGCCCAACATCACTGACTGGGTTCTTCCCTGCCCAGTCACTCCTTAAGGGATTTCTTTTCTCCTTCCCAACCATAAGCTGTTACTATTGATCAGTTGTGCCGGGATTCCCCTCCTTAGTGCTTCGCCCAGGAGCCTTCCCTGAGGCCCAGGAAGGCAAAACATGGGGTGTGGGGCACAGCACACACACACACACACACACATACTCCATTTGGTTTCTATCTGAGCACCAGGGGAGCCTTCTGGGAGCAAAAGACCCCCCCAGGAGGCTTCCCCAAGGCCCAGAAGACCCCAAAATGGAGGAGGGTGTTGCACGCCCACCGCCTCTGTTTTTTTCCTTTCCTTAACCCCAGGGAAGCTTTATGGGAGCAAAAATGCGCCCCACAGAAGGCCCCAAAATAAACGGTGTGTGTGTGTGTGCTGCGCGCCCCCTCCAGGCTCCATTTTTTTTCTTTTTGAGTCCCAGGGGAGCTTTCTGGGGGTAAAAATGCCCCCCAGGAGGCTTCCCTGAGGCCCAGAAGGCCCAAAAACCCGGGGTGGTGGTGGAGGGGGATGCTGCAAAAAAAACCTAAGCCACACCCACCCAGTCACATGGCCATTCCCACCTAGCCACACCCACAGAACCGGTTGTTAAAAAATTTGAATCCCACCCCTGGTAAGGCATCTGTTCACAGACTAGCGACCACACTCACCATAATCAGTCACATAACATGCTTTTACCAGAAAGGTAACTGATACAGTTGCTTCATTCTGGCCCACATGAATGCCATCTACTACCCCAGCTGATCTTTGTCTTTTTCGTGAAAGATAAACACACTTGCAAACAAAGATTTAGGCTGCAGTAACCAACTGTTGATTATTTTTTAAATGCCTACTAGCCATCAAAGAAGTTGTGAGATTTTTTCAGACAAATAAATGCTGCCACAGATTAGGCTTTTCATATGTACGCTGCCAGCTACCCACAATAATAATAATAATTAATAATAATAATAATAATAATAATAATAATAATAATAATAATAATAATAATAATAATAATAATAATAATAATAATAATAATAATAATAATATAATGAGGCAGAGAACTTGGTCCCAAAACAGGACTTTCTTAAAATCCCTCAGTTTTTAATTTTAGGGGACATTATGAATTTAGTTGTCATTTCTATATTGCTTTTGAATGGATATATTTTTCTTACAGGAGCTACAGATGAATGGTATAACACTTTAAACGTCATATGTTTCTAAAATAGCCTGAATGTTATTTTGTGTTTTGTTCTCAAGTATACCATGATGGAGGAGAATCTCCCAATTTCATTAGAGATTTGAAGATAAGACCTTCCAGTTGTTTGAAATATATAGCCTGGAGCACTAGAAGGGTAGCAATCAGCTGTAACAGTTTCTCTTTTCCTTTTGTACCTAGAGTGGGGGAAAAATGAAATAATGAAGTTTTGTGGGTTTCATTTTAAACAGCTAATTCTTGGTCATGCTTGTTAGCATAGCCTTATATGAATCTTGAATATCCAAAATTTTTGATTATATACATCCCTCAATCCCTGTAGATATAAAAAGGAAAAGATACCCTCAGATAAAGCTCTAGATAACTACATGGACATCCCTACAATTTTCTTAGCAACCATACAAAAGCAGTTTGCCACAGTCAGCTTTTAATGCTGATGGCGTCCCACTGAAATACCACCTCTGTACTAAGATCAAATCAAGTGTGCCCTCATCTTGTTGACGTTATTTTAAGAAGAGGTGAAAATACCTCAATAAGCCAGAAATTTAAATCATGAAAAAAAATATTCAATGTCTGTTGATCATCACTTTAGAAGACAGGAATTTTAAGTACACAGCTTCAATGCAGGATTTGCAAGAATCTATATAAATAAAACAATGGCAATGCATTTTTTGTGTTTGGATAACTTTTATAATTCTTAGTGTATTGACATTCAGTTATTACTCCATATCCTCTAAAAAGATGTAACACTGACAACTATTAATCTGGCCTGGAATAAAGTTTTTTTTTTAATTAAAGATTTATCATAAAAATAGATGTGGGTTTTTCCCCCCCAGCAAACTAAATCCATTACCTAGCGTTATTGTTTTTAGTTATTCAGTGGCTAAGTCATGCCTGACTCTTCGTGACCTCATGGACCACAGAATGCCATGCCCCCAGTCCTCCCTTGTCTCCTGGAGTTTGTTCTAACTCATGCGCATTATTTCGATGACACTATCTAACCATCTCGTCATCTCCTTTTGCCTTCAATCTTTCCCAGCATCAGGGTCTTTTCAAAGGAGCCGATTTTAAGTATTATGGTTTCAACCCAAAGCAAATAAACTGTCCATTACAAACAGTGGACCATAGCTAACTTTTCACATGAGGAAGAAGTATTAATTGAAATCAAATTTGACAAGTAATCCTCTCTTCTCAAATAATCTGAATAGCCTATTTTTCCTGGATATATTGGAAAGTATATGGTTAAAATGATTGAAAATGTCCTTACCAAGTGACTGAATTCCATTTTTTGCAAGTGAAACATTAATTAAATGATGCACATCAAGATCTAAAAGCATCCCAAGCTCAGAGGTAAGTTGCCAAAATCCATCCTATAAAATAAAATACCAACATTTGAAAGAATTGTACTTATTGTTTTATAAAACAAAGTTACAATATTTTTGTCCTTTCATTTTTGTGATACAATCTTATAACTAAATAAGGAAACTTTATCCAAATGGATATTATACAAAACAAGGCATCTTTCGCCACTGAACACCATTTAAATCATAATAATATGGGAGACATTCCAAATTCATTCCTTTCTGTGATTTCTGCTTCAATAACACATCACTTAGATAATTTTAAAATCTGCAATAATGATAATAAGAAATCCCCTTATCACTAGGCAAGAAAAATGGGAAATGGATCCAGTAATTCAATGTTCCTAGAGAAAAGAAATGGAATTTCACATGCATATGCATACATGGAGAAAGTATAAAAACAACCAAATAAAAATTTTAAAACTTCTCATGTCCCCACTTTTTTATAATTACAATTTGACAAAGTAGGTTACACTTGGAAATTGAACCAAATGTAAACCAATATATGCTTATTTAAAACTGAATCATATTTTTTTCATCAAATACAAACACAGTAGTACCTGATTTTGAAGCTTGAAGAGCTGAGGCCAGTCAATAGAACTTAAGGGTGCCCTCAGTGATCTGGGGACTCTATCCTGCAAATTCAAGGGAAGGTGGACAATCAAAGTACGCAACAACAGATTTTGAAGGAAGAGGATTAAAAATATTGAACATAAACAATTTTGCAAAATAATCTTCAAGTGGTCATTTCATACCACTAAAGTATAAGTGGGAAGGCAGGAAAAGGAGCAATCCACAGCATTCTTGTCAAAAATTAAACCTGTTGGATATGGCAGAGGAAAGATTTCTACTAGTTACAATTCTTGTGTTCTCTAAGAATTTTATAAATTCTTATTTATAAATGAGCACTGCCAACCTTGCAGTTCAAAAGCATGTAAAAATGCAAGTAGAAAAATAGGGACCACTTTGGTGGGAAGGTAACAGCGTTCCATGCACCTTCGGCATTTAGTCATTCTTGCCACATGACCACGGAGACGTATTCGGACAGCGCTGGCTCTTTGGCTTTGTAATGGAAATGAGACCTACCCCCTAGAGCCGGAAGCGACTAGCACGTATGTGTGAGGGGAAACTTTACCTTTATTCCTCAAACATAATTAAATTATAAGATCAGTGCTATTTTCAGTATGGATTTCATGATTCACCTTTAATCAAGAACAAATTTATTTTGTTGTCAACTGATAATATACTATGAAAAAAAAAGCATGAATCACTTTGGGAAATAAAATTAGAAAGGGTGAGTGAAAAGTAATGCCTCCAATGTTATAAGCCCCCAGATGGTAGTACTAATAGTAATAGCACTTAGACTTATGTACTGGTTCACAGTGTTTTACAGCCCTCCCTAAACGGTATACAGAGTCAGCATGTTGCCCCCATGGGTCTCCATGGGTAAAATGGGTCCTCATTTTACCGAACTCGGAAGGATGGATGTACTAGAAACCCTGATATTCTTTAGTGTCTGTTCTTTCACTTCATTTGGTGGAAGGTGGTTGCGATAACAGACTCTGCTGTTATTGTTTCTGACATGGAAGCTTATATGGAAGCTTCCATAGCATCATAATACTTGGCAAACCACAGGCTTATCTTATGATCAATAAATTAAATGTCAGTACATGGAACACCATCACAAAATTTTATCGGAAAACCCAGTGCTCAAACCACAGGCTTTAGTAGGAAAACTCATGGTTGCAGTTTGGGAGGACCCAGATGATGTTATTCACATACATTTTCTTGAACCTGGCACCATTATCAATTCAGTGTGTTACACTGCCACATTGAAAACCTTGAAAGAATAATTAAGGAATGTCTTATCCCATCCATCATACATTCCAAACCTGGTGCATCGATTTAAACCTTTTGCCAAAATTGAAGGGATTTTTGGGCAACTGTTTGACTAGTAGAAAGGACTGTCAGGAATTGGATGAGGATATAAAGTATGGGATTCTTGGCATTAAGAAGCTTGTCCATCATTGACAAATGTGTGCAGTAAATGGTGGTAATTATGTGGAGATATAAATACAGTAGCAATAGAGTTCATTTCAAGGGCTCCTGTTTCATTTATTAAAATATCCCTATTTAAACTAAAGTTAAGGAGATGGATACATTACTTTTCATTCAGCCCTCATATAAACAAAGCATATAAGGACATCCATATTAGAAATAACTGTATTAAATATGTATTACAATTTACCTGGCATGAATTCTTTTCTGAAGATTTAGCTGCATAATGAGTTGTGTTTAATTTCATTTCAGAAGCAGTTGCCTTTCTTTTATAAAAGGCAATCTGCTTCTCTTTTTTTGAAGGTTTTAATATTTCTTCTTCTGAATGAAATGCAAGTAGATTCTTAGTAACACCTTTCTTTTTTGCGTGTGGAACAGTTTTACAAACAAGGGGTCTGGGAGGTGGTTTCAAAGCAATTTCTTCCCTGACTGACTCGCACAAGACTCCAGACAATTCCTGAAAATCAAAACCAAGTTTGTAAAAACACTGGCACTTTGATTGAAATATAAGTTGATTAGGTTTGATGGCCCTGTGAGTTTTATCTGAGCACTGACCTGAACTGGAATAGCAGAGTCTGAAGTAGCATCCTCGTGGGCAGGCATGTTGCAGAAGTGAAGTATCTGTGGAATTAAAAAAACCAACACTTTAGAAGTTCTGTTCTTCTGTTTTTGTCTTCATCATCATAGCCTTTGGCCAACTCTTGAATATTTAAGACTTTTTCTGAATGAAGCTGCAGCTTGTCAAAAGTCCTGTGAATTTCTATTTTACAATCCCAAATTGCTGTCTCAAACCAGGAAATACATAATCTCCTCCTCTATCAATCTAAATTATAGAAAAAAATAACATCTTAACAGATTTGCCTGAAGATAATGGTTGATTACAATTTGGTGTTTGACAAAAGATTGGCAGAAAATAGAATATTCATTGACAATTTTTAAAATTAACTACTGACCTCACGTGGTGCCAAGTTAAGACGCTCAGGTATAAAGTCATGCTCCAACTGTTAAATAAATGTTTGTTAGATTTAGATTAGATTCATAAATTCTAAAATATTGTTCAGAACAGCAGATAAGTGATAGGAGACTTCTTTTATGTGAATGGAAGAAGGATGTTAGCTTCCAACCATAAATAAAATCTTTCAGTGCTCTTTTTCTTTTCCCAATATTAAATACTTGTGCAATGACAAATTAACATATCACTCACACAATAAACTCTTTTATACTGTTTAAAAGCTCCTGTAATACTTTATGGCTTCTGCATCTATTTTTTGGGAGAAACAATATCTTCCAGCATAAAATATTTCACTTTTGCTTAAATGATATTGACTGTTGTATTTCAAGATTGAAAAATTTCCTTTTCTGGCTGATAAGTTAGAAAAATCTTTCTAACCTATGAACAGTTTGGCATTGGAACCAGTTATTGAGGAAAATGAACTTTCCTTCTCCAGTTATGTTCAAAAAACAGGCTATATAAAGATTTGTCAGGGATGCTTTAATTTGAATTCCTGCAATAATGAACGGTATAATTTAGCCCAAATAGCTCCTTCCAAATTTATGATCCTTTATTTCTCTACAACTAATAAAAGAGATGAAAAGTATGCTAGGAAAATTTAGAACACTATGATATCGTACCATCCTTCTGAATTGTATTACTAGGAATCTGTCCCTATGCAAGCATAGCAATACAGCTTTTCCCCACACCAGGGTCACTGGGAGTTTTACAACACAAAGAATACTCTGCATCAATTGCTGGAGAACTTCATCTCCTTTTTGTGCATCTACAGTAATTAGACATTGATATATCACAAAAGTATATGTAGTTCAGGCAAATCAATTTAGTTTCCACTCCTCTGCCACACAGCCAAAGGAACACATCATGACCATTCTGATCTTACTCTGGATGGGTTTGGTTTCAACTCCAAACATTTCTATACAATCTCTGTATCTTCTGAGGAAAAAAATGTGAAAGAAAATTGGCTTTTCTTCTCTAAAAGGCTGCCCTCCACAAGTATTGAAATTATAGTGCTGCAAGTCCTTGTAACATTTTTGAGAATTTGAGTCCCAATATACATGGAAAATGTCTTATCTTTACCAAAGAAGAAACATTAAATCACATTACATTAAGTGGGGTGGGGTGGGGTGAGTCAATATACATACCATATTTTCATTTTCCAGAATTTCTTCTGTTGAATATGCTATATAGGGTAAAATATCGACCTCATGTATAGCTACAGGCTCCAAGTGATCTAAAGCATCACCACTTTGGTCTTCATCTGCCTCCTAATTGAGAAGTACCAAAAGAATACATGAGAAGGAATCAATAATGTTAAATATTCAAAGCTAAGAATAGCAGTTAATTATACATGTGCCTTGGAATTAATCTGAAAAGCTAAAAATAGTTCTCTTAGAATCAGCTCCTCCATCCCACTGCCCAAACATCATCTCCCAGTTCCTTAACTTTGCTGGTCCCACTATCTCTGGATGGCCAGTTTGCGATGATAGGCCTTTCCCTAATCTGAGCTCCATCCACATGTATGAACTTCAAGATTTCAAATGACTTGCTGGTTGAGAAATTCTGAAAGATTGTTCTATTGGTAGGAGTACAGGAAGTCGTCACGACCAGAATTGAGCCCAAAACTTCTGTGGTTAAGTGAGACATTTGTTAAGTGAATTTTGCCCCATTTTATGACATTTCTTCCCTCAGTTGTTAAGTGAATCACTGCGGTTGTTAAGTTAGTAACACGATCGTTAAGTAAATCTGGCTTCCCCATTGCCTTTGCCTGTCAGAAGATCACAAAAGGGAATCATGTGACTCCGGACACTGCATCCAAATATGAGTCCGTTGCCACGTGTCTGAAATTTGATCACATGACCATTGGGATGCTGCAATGGTCATAAGAGTGAAAAATGGTCATAAGTTGTTTTTTTCAGTGCAGTTGTAACTATGAACAGTCATCAATGAACTGTTGAAAGTCGAGGACTACCTATATATAATTGTGCAAAATGTAAATGAAAATAATATTGGATTTTATTTAATTATTACTCAACTGTTTATAAAAATTATAATAAATTTTATACTGTTTATTAACTGAATTATTCTTTCATTAAATATTGGCTACAAAGGGCTCACTTTTCTCAGCTAATTGTTCATAGACCTTTGTTTACTAAAGAGTAATAAACAATAGCCCTTATGGATGTCTTCTTTGAATGAATAGTTGTCCAGTATACAACTAGACTGAAAGAAAATAATGATTTCTGAAATAATTTTCTCTCTGAGGGCAACTAATCTGCAGTCCGTTTAGAAACATGACTACGTTCTTGCTTTGCAAGCAGATAGAAACAAAACATATTCCTGAAGTTCAACAGAAAAATGTTTTCCTGCTAAAACAGTTGAATACTATTTCTCATTTGTTGATCAGATTGCTAAGAGCGAATTTATCATCACATTGTAGAATTTATCATCACATTCATATTTCCTAGCATTGACTATGGCCCTTTACTCATCCTAGTATTACTAGGAATCTGTCCCTATGCAAGCATAGCAATACAGCTTTTCCCCACACCAGGGTCACTGGGAGTTTTACAACACAAAGAATATTCTGCATCAATTGCTGGAGAACTTCATCTCCTTTTTGTGCATCTACAGTAATTAGACATTGATATATCACAAAAGTATATGTAGTTCAGGCAAATCAATTTAGTTTCCACTCCTCTGCCACACAGCCAAAGGAACACATCATGACCATCCTGATCTTACTCTGGATGGGTTTGGTTTCAACTCCAAACATTTCTATACAATCTCTGTATCTTCTGAGGAAAAAAATATGAAAGAAATTTGGCTTTTCTTCTCTAAAAGGCTGCCCTCCACAAGTGTTGAAATTATAGTGCTGCAAGTCCTTGTAACATTTTTGAGAATTTGAGTCCCAATATACATGGAAAATGTCTTATCTTTACCAAAGAAGAAACATTAAATCACATTACATTAAGTGGGGTGGGGGGGGGAGTCAATATACATACCATATTTTCATTTTCCAGAATTTCTTCTGTTGAATATGCTATATAGGGTAAAATATCGACCTCATGTATAGCTACAGGCTCCAAGTGATCTAAAGCATCACCACTTTGGTCTTCATCTGCCTCCTAATTGAGAAGTACCAAAAGAATACATGAGAAGGAATCAATAATGTTAAATATTCAAAGCTAAGAATAGCAGTTAATTATACATGTGCCTTGGAATTAATCTGAAAAGCTAAAAATAGTTCTCTTAGAATCAGCTCCTCCATCCCACTGCCCAAACATCATCTCCCAGTTCCTTAACTTTGCTGGTCCCACTATCTCTGGATGGCCAGTTTGCGATGATAGGCCTTTCCCTAATCTGAGCTCCATCCACATGTATGAACTTCAAGATTTCAAATGACTTGCTGGTTGAGAAATTCTGAAAGATTGTTCTATTGGTAGGAGTACAGGAAGTTGTCACGACCAGAATTGAGCCCAAAACTTCTGTGGTTAAGTGAGACATTTGTTAAGTGAATTTTGCCCCATTTTATGACATTTCTTCCCTCAGTTGTTAAGTGAATCACTGCGGTTGTTAAGTTAGTAACACGATCGTTAAGTAAATCTGGCTTCCCCATTGCCTTTGCCTGTCAGAAGATCACAAAAGGGAATCATGTGACTCCGGGACACTGCATCCAAATATGAGTCCGTTGCCACGTGTCTGAAATTTGATCACATGACCATTGGGATGCTGCAATGGTCATAAGAGTGAAAAATGGTCATAAGTTGTTCTTTTTCAGTGCAGTTGTAACTATGAACAGTCATCAATGAACTGTTGAAAGTCGAGGACTACCTATATATAATTGTGCAAAATGTAAATGAAAATAATATTGGATTTTATTTAATTATTACTCAACTGTTTATAAAAATTATAATAAATTTTATACTGTTTATTAACTGAATTATTCTTTCATTAAATATTGGCTACAAAGGGCTCACTTTTCTCAGCTAATTGTTCATAGACCTTTGTTTACTAAAGAGTAATAAACAATAGCCCTTATGGATGTCTTCTTTGAATGAATAGTTGTCCAGTATACAACTAGACTGAAAGAAAATAATGATTTCTGAAATAATTTTCTCTCTGAGGGCAACTAATCTGCAATCCGTTTAGAAACATGACTACGTTCTTGCTTTGCAAGCAGATAGAAACAAAACATATTCCTGAAGTTCAACAGAAAAATGTTTTCCTGCTAAAACAGTTGAATACTATTTCTCATTTGTTGATCAGATTGCTAAGAGCGAATTTATCATCCCATTGTAGTTCAGACCTGAATATTTCCTAGCATTGGCCTACTGGAACTTTACTCATCACCACTAAATTCAGGGTTTATAATTTATTGTTATTACTGTATTATATTCTATATTCTCTTATTATATTCCATTACATTTTTCTCTGGGTCGTTTATTTTCAAGCCCGCAAAAGAACACTGACTTTTCCTCTTAGCATTCGTCATGGATACATACTATTCTCTCTCACCCTTTACTCTTTCTAATTTGCTTCACTCCCCCGCTCATAATCTGAGGTACCATTTTCTTCAGTATGTGTTTGTGATGGCTGGGATCTTGCCACTTCCTCAAACTTTGTCTTCCGGCAGTACTGGTTAATAAGGCTGCCATCCATGCACCACTAGACTGGAGTTTTATTGGTTCTTGGTGAAGCATAAAGTGCATCCATCACTCTTGGGTGGCCTTGGACTATCAATACATCTACCCATTAATATTCTAGTGCACAGTCAATCTTCACCTAAGCTCTAATTTTCATTGAAATTAAGACAATTTCGACTATATGTTCTGATGCCTTCCAGATTTCATAATTCAGCCCTATCTTAGGAAAAAAATGGGGGAAAGGATGGTTTGAAGATGAACATACATACCCTTTTTTCAATTGCCACAAAGCTTGTAAACTGGGTAACAATGGAGTGCTTCAGGCTGAGCTCAATGATGTTGGACTTCAGCTGTTCTCTTTTCATCTAAATAGTAAGGTCCAGGCAAATGTTAAAAAGAGTCTGCAGGGACAAGCAACCTGATATCTGCCAGATGTTTTGGTCTACAAATCTTATAAGCTCAAGCCACTATAGCCAGTGGGACACATTTATAGAAGTTTAGGAATTATTCTCCAAAATATCTAAAGGGCATCTGGTTACTTCCTGCTTTATCTATAATCTTTGTCAGTGATATACAGCTGGGCTAGGAGGAGTGAGGTGGCTCACATCGTGAGGATGCTGAGTTGGAAGTTAGCAAGCCATGTTCAAGACCCAAGTGCTGCTCCAAGGCAGGGTGAGCTCCTGTCAATCTCTCCAGCTCCTTAACAAGGACATGAAAGGAGCCTTCAGGGGCAATGCCTGGGCAACAGTGATGTCACTAGTTAATCCCTTCAACCCAGAAGTGCCTTAAGCAGTGCCTCTGACATGAACGGAACAGAGAGCCAGGCTAGTGGAGTATTTTATCCAGATTTCTGCCATAGCAGTAACTTCTATACAAGTTGGTTTAGTTCCTGAAGTGGCAGATCTTCAACATTTCATTTATAGTTTTTAATATATATTTTCAAGCATGTTTTAAATCATATTGTCATTATATTTTATAGTCAAATGTATTTTGTTCATTAAAGCACAATATCATAAAACAAAACAAATCAGGATCACATTGATTGCTTGTTGTACCCTATGACTATTATTAAGCATTGTATCTTATGATTCTTGACTCTTGATGAATGTATCTTTTCTTTTATGTACACTGAGAGCATATGCACCAAAGACAAATTCCTTATGTGTCCAATCACACTTGGCCAATAAAGAATTCAATTCAATTCAATTCAATTCAATTCAATTCAATTCTATTCTATTCTATTCTATTCCTATTCTACTCTACTCTACTCTACTCTACTCTACTCTACCCTACCCTATCCTACCCTACCCTATTGTGTGCTATTAAGATATTATAAACTGTGAGGATCCACAAAAAGGAAACTATCATTATCAGTTATAATGTTTGAAAGGAAGTGGAAATATAAATTATGACTGGATGACTACATCCATGCTAGCCAAGTCTTTGATAAGATTTTGGTTTAGCATAGCTAAACAGAAAAATCCTTCTACAATTAAAAGCTACTGTTAAATGCATGAAGCTGTTAGTTCATGCATTCATTCAGATTAGAGAGTAAACTAAGACCTGTATCACACCACTCCTATGCCACATTTAAACCACTACACCATGCTGGTTCAGTGGTTAAATTGTGGCATAGGAGTGGCGAGATACAGGTCCTAATCCATTCTCAGGTATGGAAACTCTTGGGTGGCCTTGGACTATCAATTTCTGTCAGCTCTATCTATCTCACAAGTTGCTATAGATAAAAATACGAGAAGGAAGAACTATGTACGCTGCCTTGAGTTCCACTACAAAGGGTAGGATATAAATCAAATAAATAAATGTAGACCTCATTGGTCATATGGAGCATTCATTTTATTGTATCTAATAATATATTGTATCTTGGAGCAGTTAGCCATCCTATCAGCAATGTTTTATGGTGACAGAAAGGGAATATCAAGTGCACTTTCCCCCCAAACCATACAATCACCCTTCTGCTATCTTATGAATGTCCTTAACTTGCTGTTGAATAAACTCATTGAGTAGAAAAGTTGAGATGCAGTCAGCAAACTGCTTCATTCGTTTCCTCTTAGCATACATGTTTCCAAAGTAAAGAAATTGGCCATTATAGAGAAGATCTGCCCCTCAGACTGTCTAGGAATGACAAGAGAGATTGGCAAGGCACAACAACACCCCTCTGCAGACAGGAAAAGGAGGTACTCTGAAGTGCCAGAAAATGGAATGAGGTAGGAATTTCTGCTAATTATTCTACTGTATGATCCTAGAAAAAACTGTAAATGTCTTTCCTGTATTTTCTCAAGCAGACTTTTATCAGTTTAACTAGCAAATACATCCATAAATCTATCTCATCATATGTTAGGACAAAGCAATACAGAGCCACTGTCAGATCATCACAGCCATTGTTTGGGCTAGAAGCCTCAGAACTATGTATCTTGTTCCAAACTTATTCTATTTATTTATTTAGCAAATTTAGACAGTCACCCATCCAAAAAAACAAACAAAAAACAACCATCTCTGGACGGCTCACAAACAAAATGAGAATTAAAAGTATGTGGCAATGCAAAAAATACTCAACATAAATAAAAATAAAAACATGTAAAACCCCAGGCTTATAGGAGAACACTTAATTTAATCCCATAAGAGAATCATAGCAATTTTATAGGTGCCGGTCATAATTAAAATGGATAATAAATACAGTGTTACACAGTTTTTATTTTTGCGGGGGAGCGCACCTCATGTTGTGTTTCACTCTCATCGAGCATCCCTTGTTCATACTCTCTAATAAAGGCTCTTGCTGCAAGTTTGTGGAGTATCTGTACCAGATATAAAAGACGACATTGCAATCAGTAATATTAAAGCAATTATTAAATAGTTTGGTCTTGTCAAATGTATATTGAGCAGTTTGCCTCCGAATGTAAATAGTGTATTGGAAAAGAATTATTCTCCCTATATCATAAGAGATGAGGCTGCACTTGTGCTGACAAATGTTTTAAACCATCTTTTTGCCTCTGTATCAAAGCAATGTCTGGACCTCTGGATTGGCAACCTCAGAGATGTAATTCAGTGGTGAGATTCAATTTTTTTTAGTAGCGGTTCTGTGGGCATGGCTTGGTGGGCGTGTCAGGGGAAGGATACTGTAAAATCCCCACTCCCTCCCCATCCCACTAACTTGCTTTCCAGCTCTGTTCTCTTGTGCAGGGCAACAAAAGAAGACCCAGCCAATCAGCTGAGACTCAGGAGGCAGAGAATAGATGGGGGCATGGCCAGTCAGAGGTGGTATTCCAAACTACTCAAAATTCCCACTATCGGTTCTCCAGAACAGGTCAGAATCTGCTGAATACCCCCTCTGACACAATTGATTCTGTCACTGCTTTTCTCATTTCTTGGCCATATAAAGATTCCAAAGTGCCTAGCCCCAGTTCAGAGTCAAAGACTGCAGCAGGAAAAAAATAGACATCTTCATAGATCCCATGTAACTGTCCAATTGCATCTAACCATGGTAAATGCCATGTCTCAATGGCATGGCCTTCATTTCATCCTCAATCCATGTGCTAAATTGTCCTTGGCTAAAAGACCCATGCATTCTCACATTTGGTGTACCTTCCTTCCTATAGAGAGTAAGGACAGGAAAAGAAGCAATGGGTGGAAACTAATCAAGGAGAGAAGCAACCTAGAACTAAGAGGGAATTTCCTGACAGTTAGAACAATTAATCAGTGGAACAACTTGCCTCCAGAAGTTGTAAATGCTCCAACACTGGAAGTTTTTAAGAAGAGATTAGAAGACCTCCAAGGTCCCTTCCAATTCTGTTATTCTCATGTGTGCTACCTATGTCCAGTAGGGCTTGCCCTTTGGAATGTCTTTTACAGCTGCATTGTAACTAATAAAGATTCATCAACAGAAGGGACCCAAGTGCTCCATTTTAAAATATTAAATCAAGAGCTCAAGACAAGTTTATGGTTTGAGCAATCAATGCCTAACTCACAGTTCCTGTGGTCTTCTGCAGTTCAGATGTAGACACCAGTGTATACAATTCCTGATTGTCTACTTGTGCCTTTAAAATGGCCTGAAATAGAAAAAAACCAGAATATTCGTCTTAATTTATTGTTTTTTAAATTAAGAATGGTGGCATACACATCATGTAATAGCATGTTTATCTATTACTTTATGGAAAAGCAAGTGCTTCTATTTACAATATAAGCTGCATGCAACATTTATTATAATTATTTTTAGATATCTCTTCCTGTTTACAGAGAGGGTGATGCTAATACAGACATATCTGCTGGTGGAATGGAACATTTGTTGTGACTTAATTATGAGAATACACCAAACAATTTAAAAAAAGATTTAACTCTAGTGCAATATAATGGCTGTTTAATTTATCAAGATTTGAGATTCTTGGGTATCTAAAATATAAAATTAAGGTTAGTATGGAATTTCAAAGCAGGCTTTGCATTAACTATAGCTTAATCAAACATTAAAAAAACCACTCTAAATTTGTGGCCCATGGGCTGGATGCATCATGCACTGGCCACATCCATGCCCGGTTTGGCAAAGGAGGGAAAAGTCCTGATACATCACCGCAAGTTTGACACCCCAGCTCTAACATATATGCACAAAGAATGAAAGCAGCTGAAATGTGTAAATTCAAAGCTAGCTTAAACCTGAAACATTCTGAAGCTCAGATCAGTGGCTGACATCATTAAATTGTTATGGCAGCAGGTGGAAGAATCTTTTCAGGTTGAGCATTCACAAAGGTGTCAAACTGGTGGCCTGCGGGCTGGATATGTCACATGCAAGCCACATCCACCCCAGTTCCACGAATGGGGAAAACGTCATGAATCATCACGTGATGGCAACGTGACGCAGCGAGTTTGACACCCATGCAGAAAGTACAACATTTTCCATAATTTTCCATTGCTTCAGAAATTCCAAATTTTGTTCTATGCTCAATCTACTGTTTTGCTTAATATATCTCATGGACATAATCAGCATGTGATAATGCTAAGCCATGTTATAACTGCTGTTATTTGCATTGGTATGGTTTTATTTATTTATTATTTGTACAACATATTAGCCGCCCATCTTACTACAAGGTAACTCTGGGTGGCTTAAAATATTAAAAAGGCTTACTATACAAGCAATCTAATTTGTTCACAACATTTTAAGATGTGTGTATTCTTTTATTTTCCTTTGCTCTACGTGGTTGAGATGACAACTGTGGTATTTGGTGTACATTTCCAGGCATATTTTGAAAAAGGTATTGATGGGTTAGAACAGTTTCAGAGGAAGGCTATAAATACAATACACAAATTTGAGGCTATGTTCTATGAGGATAAGCTGAAGGAAGTTAGGATCTTTAGTTTACAGAAAAGAAGACTGAGGGGAGTCATAATATCAGTATTCAGACATACTGTACAAAAGGGTACCATACAGGAGTTGATCAGAAACAATTTTCTGTTGTTACAGAAACTAGGATCATAACGCGTGTAATTTACATGCCTAGATTTTTAAAAAATATAATGTAAAACTTCCTGATAATCCTTATAGTCCTTTCCAAATAAGTGGAGGTCTGGAAAGTGCTATATATGCATAGCCTTTATAATTTTTCTGTTTTCCTATCCCTGTTTCTATTGCTTTTCTGACCATAGAATTTGTTGGTTCCTTTATTGGTTTTCTGATTGGTTCTTTTTCTTGGAAAATCCATGATTTAAATAATATGTATTATTTAAATTAAATTAATTAAATTAATTAAATTATTTAAATTAAATGCATTATTCATTCACTTGAAAGAGATACTGCCAATATATAAATTTTCAAACTGGGAAGAAGAGAGAAGCTTCTTTGGACAGCTTTTTACCTCTGTGCAATTGAGGATAAATCCATAGACTAGAAGACGCTCGTGGTTAAATAGAGCACTTATCTGAGCAGGAGTAAAACTAAGTTTAGGATTTTCTGTCATATGAGTCTGCCATTCAATGGAAATAGAACTGCACTGTGAAGAAAGCGTTCTAGTTGTCTGGCTTTTCACCTGCACAGAGATGGAAACAGAAAATTAGTATTTGTTGCATTGGTTAAATCATTTTACATAGAGCAGTAAATACACAACAAAATAGAACAAATATGAAGAAATGCTATCTTACAGGGAATTTCATCAAGTGATTTAACCACATCCATATTTTTTAAAATTAATTAGTCTAGAGTCTTGAAGTTGATAAAATGAATTGTAAAAGATGCAAAGGGCTAAAATTATTTTTTCCAAAAAGCCCTTTGGTGCTATTTTGAGTTTGGTTGGTGGCTGATGTTTTGTTACCTGATTGTGTAACATTTTAGTGCTAGAAGGAAGTGGGGATTGCTTCTTGTTAAGAATAGCTTGCCCTCTCAATGTTGATGGGATGTGGTTTTCTTCTTGATAGTTCCTTAATTGGGGTAATATTTGTCTGCTTGATTGTCTCCTTTGTAGTTCCTTGATTATTGTTTTCTGTTTGATTGCCTGGTGAAAGGCAATCTAGTTATCTGAGAATTGATTGAAGGTGAGAAGCTGTGATTTATTTCCCTTTTTAGGTTTTTTTTAATTGTCTCTTTTGAATGTTATGTAAATTTTGTTTATCTCTATGTTCCTGTTGATGGTTGATTTATCTGAGTGCCAGGAATTCTGTAGTATTCTTGGATTTAGCTTCGTCTCTCAATTTCCCAGCTGAAACTACAGTTAAGTCTGTCTATGTGTTATGAATTTAAGGAGTTTTCATCATGTCTTCTGACTGCTAGCTGGTGTTTGTCATTTGTACAAGTCTATGGAGATTCTCAGTCATCCAGATCATGGTTGTCCCAAAGTTGCTTTTTCAGGAGGCAATTGAACTTTCTTGTTTTTTCTTTTGAAGACGTTTTGCTTCTCATCCAAGAAGCTTCTTCAGCTCTAATTGGATGGTGGGGAATGGAAAGATTTATATTGCTTGTGGACCACTGGTCATTTGCATTCTTTTTAGAGAATCGTTGAGGCCACTTGGAGGTTCATCTGTGTCCTCAGGGTCACCTGAGTAGCGCAAATGGGTATGGAACCTTCTTTGCTACAGGATGTTTTCTGCCCTGTGTCCCTTCACTGTTGAAGACAGGCGCGGGCTGGGGATGAGTCTGTGTTGTCTGCATCTCAAACTCAAGTCCAGTTGCTTCCTGAAAAAGCACCTTTGGGATGCCATTTGTACACTTCACAATTGGCTTCTGACAAACAGATTTAATGAAAAAGAACAGTAAAATCACAAGTCATGGTCACTGATGTCTCACTTAATGATCTTGTTGCTTAGTGAACAATTTGCTAGTCCATGCTGTGATCATTAAGGACTACCTATATTGGCAAAACTCCTGGTAACAAAAAATGTCAGAATGCCCTTCTTTGCCTATCAAGAGATGTTTATTTATTTGTACCCTTTTTGTGGTAGCTTTAGGTAGTACCTATGGGGTTCTCTTGTCATCTTATACCCACAACAACTGTGTGAAAGAGGTTGGGCTGAACTGCAATAGAGTAATAATGTCTTGGTGCTTTGCAATTGTTTTTTTTTAAAATAAGAAATGCTAATATTATTTTCAAATATGCTTAACAATGTAGAAATGTAAAATTAGGGTTCAAATTAATTTCATTCTTTTTTTGCATGAAGAAGGTTGATATATTATTGTATTCCAGAGTTGTACTATTCTAGATGGGACACTGCTGATTAGCTGGAAGAAGAGCAAGATTTGGGTTATGATGTTCCTGCCTGTTCTCTGACTTTGAAGGACTGACATTAAAATGATAACAGGTTGCCTCCCCAAAATGATAGTAGGTTGCTTTCAAATTGTTGTGTAGGGTCTGGGGAAAGGGAACATTGTACTATGGAAGCATCCTGAAAAGTAACTAATAAGTAGATTAAGCAATGTAACCCATTCCCTTGCTGATTGCTGCTTATGAAAAATACTAAAACATACTTACCTTTCTCTCCCAGTTATATTTTGATTTCACATCAAAATATTCAAAAGCTCCAGCTCCATAGTGTGATAAAGATCTCAGCATGTGACGATTTGCTGTAGGACTAAGATGATTTATAAAGGTTTACAATATATAAAAATCTGGAACAGAGAATCAATCAGAGCAGGAAAACATGACTGTTATATGCAATATATACTGGGCATAGTTCAGTATATTTTTTACTACTAGTTCTGTGGACGTGGCTTGGTGGGCATGGGATGGCATGGCTTTGTGGGCGTGGCTTTGTGGGCATGGCAGGGGAAGGATACTGTAAAATCCCCATTCCCTCCCCACTCCACTAACTTGCTTTCCAGCTCTGTTCTCCTGTGCAGGGCAACGAAAGAAGACCCAGCCGATCAGCTGGGACTCGGGAGGCAGAGAATAGATAGGGGCGGGGCCAACCAGAGGTGTTATTTAACAGTTCTCCAAAATATTCAAAATTTCCACTACCGTTTCTCCAGAACTGGCTGAATACCACCTCCGGCATAGTTACAGCTTTGTGTATTGCTGCACACTCTGCCCTGCAGCATGATGTCACACTGGCCATATGATTGTGTAAATGTCTTTGGGTAGCATTGGCTCAATGGCCTTAAAACAGAAATGAGCACTGCCCATTAAGGTTGGTCACAACTAGCGAAGTAAAATACGCAGGGACTCCTTTATAGTTACATTAGTGCACACATCAAATTTACTCCTAATTTTTACTAGTATCAGTGCTCTTTGATTGAGCATCCAAAAAGTGGGGATGAGAAGGTCCAAAAAAATGGCAAGGGTTAATGATATGTGAGACTGATCTTGCAGATACTAGAAGGAAGAGACACAGACTGGACAACTGGCAAGTAAAAGAGTTCTCAGCCTGCAAAAGGAAAGATGATGTGGGAAGAATTTCAGAAGGGACCCTCCCTAGTTCCCTGGAGAGTAAAAGGAGAGTGGGTGGGGAGAGAAATACTTTCAGTCCTGCAAGATACTGTTAATGTAACCTTACAGTAAAGATTGTATTCCTGGTTGTGCTTTTTGTCTGGACTACCTGACACGGCTAATATAACCTCACCTATTTGTCTTCTGGTTAAAAGGATGCTTTTGCTTATCTTTGCTTATCTTTATTATTACCCTATAGCAGGTGTGTTAAACTCAAGGCCTGGGGGCTGGGGTGCTTAGATCTGGCCCATGGGGCTGCCCTGGAAAGAGCAAAGGACCAGCCTGCCTCTGCCAGTAAAAATGGAGCTCAGGAGGAGTGCGGGTGGCCCTCCTGATCTCTGTTTTCGCTGGCGGAGGGTTGCAGGAGGCCGTTACAGCCAAAAACAGAGCTCGGAAGCCTGTTTTCGCTGGCACAGCATTTGGGCCACCACAGGTGTTCCCGACATGAGTGATGTCGATCTGGCCACGCCCACCCTGCCCCCCAAGGTCAAACACAACCTTGATGCGGCCCTCAATGAAACTGAGCTTGAAACCCCTGAGCAATGTGTTTCAACCCCAGCAACTTTAAAATGCATAGATCTCAATTCTTAAAATAGTTAGGGATGCTGTCTGAGGAATTCTGACAGCTGAATTCTACAAATCTTAAAACTTTTGAGACAGAGAAACACTGCGCCAGATATGCTTTGTAATTCTGTTTGGATGTCAGTTTTCACTGACTTTGCACTTACCTCACTCCACATGTAAATATTCGGGTGTGCAGTGCATTTTTCTTCACAACCTGCAGGGTCATGCCTTCATTCTGAATATGTCCATCAGATATAAGAATAATGTTGCGCTTGCTTTTAGTAGGGTATAGCAAACTCAGATAACGCAGTACCTTCCATAAGTTTGAATCTCCCATTGTAGCTGTAGCTGACTAAAAATTAAAAATAAAAGTTAAATTAACACCATCCTCTCCCAGATGTGTCAAGCCTCAAGTCCCATAACTGACTATAACTGGAACTTTAGGATCGTAATTTTATGGAACTATATACAGCCTTGGGATACTAGACAATTGGTATCAAAGGCATCCTTCTCTAATAATACACTTACTGTGATAAATTCTTTCAAAGCTGTGGAATCCATTGGGGAATCATCAAGATTGGAACAAATTTCTACAAAATCTATAGAAGGGCAAAAAGTGTTACATATGATAATATATAAATAATGTCTCTTTATTAGGCATGTTATAATAATTACAGCTGCAAAATTCAGAGCACAATCCCACAATTCAGAAATAAGTTTCATTGATAACACAGAGCTTAGTCCTGGGTAATTGTTAGGATGATCAAATGAGGATTCAAAAAATCTGCATGGAAACTGGACAGAGCTCTAAAGAATAAATATATGGGTAGTCTTCAATTTACGATCACAGTTGAGCCCAAAATTTCTGTTGCTAAGCAATACAATGAGTTTTGTGACCGTCCTTAGCCCAGTGATTAAGTGAACCATTGCAGTTGTTAAGTTAGTAACATGGTTGCTAAGTGAATCTAGCTTCCCCATTGACTTTGCTTGAGAGAAGGTTGCAAACAGTGATCACATGATCCCAGGACAGTGCAATCATTATAAATACATGCCAGTTGTCAAGCACCTGAGTTTTGATCATGTCACCCAGTGGTGGGATTCAATTTTTTTTACTATGGTTCTATGGCCGTGGCTTGGCGAGCATAGTTTGGTGGGCTTGGCAGGGGAGGGATACTATAAAATCTCCATTCCCTCCCCACTCCTGGGGGAAGGTTACTGCAAAATCCCCATTCCCTCCCCACCCCACTAACCTGCTTTCCAGCTCCGTTCTCCTATGCAGGGAAACAAAAGAAGTCCCAGCCGATCAGCTGGGACTCTGGAGGCAGAGAATAGATGCGGGCGGAGCCAGTCAGAGGTGGTATTTGCCAGTTCTCCGAATTACTCAAAATTTCCACTACGAGTTCTCCAGAACTGGTCAGAAGCTGCTGAATACCATCTCTGATGTGACCATGGGGATACTGCAATGGTCATAAGCATGAAAAAACTCACTTTTGTCAGGGCTGTGCTAACTTTGAACAGTCACTCAACCATTTTTTGTAAGTGGAAGACTACCTGTACTAGAGCAAAAAAAAGAAAAGGTGACATAATTCCATAAAGAAGTCTTACTTGTCCCAAATTTGAGTACACTTATTTTTCTTGTCAAATGACATGAGTTCAGAGCATGTAATGCAATCTCCTTGGCTTGCTGGATTGCTGAACCTGCCATGGAATTGGAACAATCTAGGCAAATGACAACTTCACCATGGAGGCTTAAATGATCGAACGGAACTTCAAACTCTGGTTGAAATACAAGCATACAGGCCTGAAAGGAAGGAAATGGAGAAAAAATATCAACCAAAAGCATCCATCTTAAATGACAGGCAGATGCCAGCCAAGGCAGAAGACTCACCACAGGTCATAAACTGGCATTTGCTGTGGTTCAGAGAGAGATAAGTGATTTGAATTCAGCATCCTGAAAATCAGTCTGAATTCAGGAAGTGCTCAACTTACAACTACAATTGGAACTGGAATTTCAGTTGTAATTTGGTTGCAAATTAAGGCACCAGATGACCAGACTTGAGTTTTTGACCACTTTTACCATGATTACCATGACTCATGAGGTGGTAAATCTGAATCCATTCTCCCAAATGAGTATTTTTTTTTTTGCAAGAAAACAGCAAAAAGCATTGCAAATAACAATCGTTTAACCGTCGGCTGCTGCAACTGGTCGTAAATGTGAGCCAGTTGCCAAGTGCCTAAAGTGTATTCAGACGAACACATATAAATTGACACATTTTATGATAGCTGGAAATGCTTTGCAAGCCATAAAGATCCTTTCTGAAGCCATTGTAAGTCCAAATGGTCATTTAATGAACAGTCATAAATCAAGGACTACTTGTATGCAATTGAAATAGGTAATACATGGATGGCTGGTGGTTTAATGCTACTAACTAATGCTGTCTCACTTATTGTTGTATACGAGTTGCCTCGGAATTTGTGGAGATAATTAAGAGTTTCTTACAGATAGCACTATATCCAAGCTGGACTTACAGATTTTTCTAATCAGTAAAAAGCAAGCAGTACAGGTAGTTCTCGACTTATGACTGCAATTGAGCCCAGAATTTATGTTGCTAAGTTATATATCACAGTATATTTTTAAATAACTTTAAAAAATCACCTCACTATTTTCATCTGGATGTTTTTCTACCCACATTCTCGGCAAATATACATCACCAATCAGGATTTCCATTGAAAAGCCACTAGCGTCCAAGAAACTGCCTTCAGTTGTGGAAACCACTGCTTTGCAATCTGTTTTCTAAATTAAGGGAATATGCAAGAAAGAAAAAGAACAAATGCTGTAAGACAGCCTGAATTATTACAACCTGATTTTTTGAGACATATCTGTTTAGCTAGCCACAGGCACTGATAAGTGTGTGAGCACAAAATCTTGCAAAATAGGATTTTACAATCCTGAAATCTTGTCCTCTATTTTTTTTTATACTCCTCCACCCACACACTTGACAAAGTAGGGATTATCTCCCTTTAGATTTTCACTTAATTTTTTTAAAGTTCTACAAACACTAGAGCAATATTTTTTGAACAGTGTCTAGCTGATTAATTTGATAAGGTTCCATGAGAAAATAAGAGCAACTAAGAAAAATAGTCACTTGAACACAGCCAAATTGCTATCATTGCAGCTGATTACTAACTACCCTTTTGATTATTAATTCTAGGAAATTTAAATTCTCAGGTTCTGCAGCCTGAGAGAGTTTGAGAGCTTCTGCCTTAGAGTGCCCCACAAGCCTCTTGATATCTTTCTCTTGTGAAAAGGTGATAATAATTCAGCAACAACATTCACAGTCTAACCTTGGAAGTAAAAAATAATTATTCTAGCAAGGCTGCCTAATACAAAACACTGTGCAGTAGTGCCAGACAAGGATTTGTTTTGATGAAATTGCGCAGAGCCTGGTTTAGAAACCTTCATGGTTTTTCAAGCTATTTATACTGTATGTTAATGTTGCGTTAAGCAATTTACTTACCTTTATTTTAAGCTGATGTGTCCAACTACTAATGTTATTGATTTTGAAGGGCATTTCAATAGACATTTCTAAGCTGAACTCTCTGTCATAAGATAAAGAGAATCCACATACAGTTTAGGATGCAGCTAAGGCATAACACAAACTTAAGATAAGTAGGCAGATTTTTTTTTAAAAAAATAATCAATTAAAGGACCCAGATATGAAAGGTGAGCAGCCACATCTTATAACTGTTTAAGTTTTGGAGAGAAACTGTGGGCTGCCAGCTAGACTAGAAAGATGAAAGTTAACAATGGTAAACCACTTCTATAATATACCAAGGAGGGAAGATACAGAATGTTAATAAATAGCTGGGATGCTCAGGTAAATAATTAAGCAGATATCCCATTCAGAGAAACAGATTTTGGGTCTCAATGAAAGGCAAGTTTTTTATATTTATTATTATATTTTCAATAGCAGGGTGTCATTTGGATTTTTTTTTCTCTTAGGAAAAATAGCATTATTCAATCATTCAGTCAAATAGTCTATCTACCCATCTGGTTAACCATTCACCTAGCCTTCAGAACAGAGGTGTCAAACTTGATTTCATTGAGGGCCGCATCAGGGTTGTCTTTGACCTCAGAGAGCTGAGGTAGCCGTGGACAGGATGGGGTGGCCAGCTCAACGTCACTCGTGTCGGGACCGCCTGTGGTGGCCTGAGCACTCTGCCAGCAAAAATAGGCTCCCAAGCTCCATTTTCGGCTGTGACGGCCTCCTGAAACCCTCTGCCAGCTACCCTCCCGAGCTCCATTTTCACTGGCAGAGGCACTGTGGGCCAGTCCTTCACTTTCCAGGGAGGCCCACAGGCCAGTTCTAAGCACCCCGCAGGCCAGATCCAGCCCACAGGCCTTGAGTTTGACACCCCTGCTTCAGAATAATCGTAAGATGAGCGCCACTTCTCACAATGTTCCTGAATGGTAGAAAGGCTGGAAGGAAGATCGAATCTTCGGGATGCAAGCTTCTTTTCTCCGGCTCACTGCTGGAGTTCTTTTCTGAACAGGGGATGGCGGGGAACTCCAGAACTAGGCTGGAGAAAAATTTGCAACCTGAATATTGCTTTCTGCAGCCCCCACAAGTCCTCTCTCCTCCAAGTACATAGAGGACATGGGAAATCATTTTGCAGGAAGCAGCAACTTGCAACTTTTCCTGCTGGCTTCCTCACTGACTTTTTGGAGAAGCCAGCAGAGAAGATTACAAATGAAAATCACATGATTGCAGGATGCTTGGCAACCGGTCATAGGTGTAAAGAGGTTGTCAAGCACCTGAAATGTGATCTTTGATTACAGGGCTAGTGCAACAATCATAACTTTAAGGATGGGTCATAAGTAATTTTTCCCGGGTCCCTAGTAACCTTGAGGACTAACTCTATCTAAGTTTTAACCTGCAAATAACAAAACTGTGGCAGTTCACCAACTCACCTTTTTGCTTCTGTTTGTCTAACACAAATTTTCCTTACTGAGTCCTGGTCAAAAGATAAAGATATGAAACATCATGCTCTGGAAAATAACATTTATCTTGGCAAGTGTATATTAGTAAAACGTATTCCTTCTTTTATTGATTACTTTGGATTTTCCAATACAAGAGAGATTTACCAGAAAAGCTGATAAATGTGGCAACCCTGAAGCCTCAAAGATTACATTAAATAAATCAATAAATTACACTAATGTAGGGCTCCCCCAAAGTCACATTCCTCCTGTTAAACATATTAAATCCATAACAAAGTGAACCATGGTATTATAAAGATAATTTGCTTGCGGTTATAAGTGTAAACCATTTCATTAAGCACATTAGGGCTCCGGCCATAGAGTTCTACACTTTACAGCAGTCAACCATGTCTCCTTCAGTTGTCTTCAAAGAAGAATAAATGAGTTCGCATGGCATTTCATTAAACCAGAAGGTCATTAGCAACATTAATTAGCAATGTAGTAATTAGTAAAAGCATGCCAACCTGAGTGATTTCATTTAATGCTTTGTCTTGTTGCCAAGGAGCTACAGCAGCTGGCAAGTGAAAGCAAAGATTCCCATTCTCATAACTGAGCTCCGTGATGTAGGTGATCTTGATGAGCACTTTTGTTGAAGGCGGCAAGTTTCCAACGGAAACAGTAAAAATGTCCTGTGAAATGATGTTTCAGTTGCTTACAAAAATGTGATCTTACAAACAATAGCACAGGGAATAATACTGGATAGTAAATGTTATTAATGAAACATAGTTTAAGCATAATTCTGCAAGCAAAACGCCTTAGGTTTAATCCCTGACATCTTAATGTGGGGCAGAGGAAGATCTCTTTCTGAAAATCTGGATAGTTGTTGCTATTAGCTGGCCGCTGATAACCTAGAACACAGGTGTCAAACACACTGCATCACATTGCCATCACATGACATTTCACAATGTTTTCCCCATTCGCAGAGCTGGGGCGGGCATGGTCTGTATGTGACGCATGCGGACCATGACCTGCCAGTTTGACACCCCTGACCTAGAACAAACAACATTCTACCAGAAATCCCATGTTGCACAGTTTGCTTAATCATGCCTTACAATAAACATTTACTGGATGGTTTACATATTGCACAGGCCATAAACTACTGTTTACAAACACAAAGGATCAAGCCACAATGCTTTTGATTTGATATAAGGCACCTTACTTAGTTTTAACCCTGAAATCTATTTAATGGAGAAGAAGAAAATTACCAGGAATGACTTGTATCTTATTTTAGATCTATGCAGAAGTTCAAGCTCATGTAGAGAATCAGGGCTGTGACTTCCAGCCCTTTCTGAGGAATCTGCTCTATTATTTGAATGTTGGATCTAGGCATGTAAAAGGCTAAATAATGGCAGCTAGAGAAAAGTTTATTAAACTGAGACATTTCATTACTCATCCAAGTAAGTTATTCAGGCAGCATGACAATTTTTCATTAGGCATAGAGAGTTGTTGCAATGAACTAACTTGCAATTTGACTGAAGCTCTTGGATGAGTAACGAAACATCTCAAACATCTTTAATAATCTTTGGTCCAGTTGCCATGATTTAACCTTTTACATGCTTTTGGTCTGGATGATTGAGTCCACATTTACATAATGTTGGATCTAGTGCTATAAACATGAAATGTATGAAAATGTCCATGTAAATGTCCATGTAAAGATTATAAATCTGATGGCAATAGTATTTGCTTCCAATATATCCAGTGTCATTGAACAGATGTCCTTAAAACAGAGAACAATACACTTACTCAATGTTTGCATCATCAGAACATTCTCAGAAAACAAACAATCAGCATATGATAAAGCCACATTAATTGCGTAACTGGCAGTGACCAAATATATTGTAGTGCATTGTGAGCTACTTAAGAACCATAGAGAACAAAGCACAAGGGAATGACTTCTATGAAGAGATTTTTCTGTGGGATTTGTGAAAACTGTAATTTCAAAATAAAGTGCCTGTGATAATGCCAAATATTTCTTCATAAATTTGGATATCCCAGAGCGTCTTCTGAACATGTAGACATATTCTTTTAGGAAGACATGTTGAGCAAGTAGAACTCCCCATAGCATACAGTTACTTATTTCAGGAAACTGTAGAGAAGGTTCCCGTGATATTATTTCCCTAAGCTGGCAATAAACAAAATTTCTGTCCATTCCAAAAGCTTTCTGCTGATTTTTTGCTATATGCAAAACACAGTTTATCTTATTCAACTTGGATGCTCTTCTATCTTAATAACTGTCTATTGAGTGGAGCTAAATTTACATAGCTGTCTCATTTGATTTCTACATCTAGAGAATGTATGTATGTATGCCTATTAATATTTCCAGTTTAGAGACTAATGTAACTTCAAAAAATGGAGTCCAACATGTATTGTCATAAATTGTACAATAAATCTATATATCACCTACCGGTGCATCCTGATCCATCAGATAAGCTCCATCACCTCGACTGATGGCCTCTCTGTATTCCTGGTGTGCTTTTTCCTTTTCTTTAACCTATTAACATTGAATAATATACAATACTTATCTTGGTTTGAAAGAAAATAAAAATAAAGTAACAAACATCATCGTGTCACACTCTGTAATAAATTTCGGGAAGCAAGATATGAGAAGTTGGTGGGCTAACCTATTAAGTGTTTACTTGCATCTCAAAATAAGTTGCTATTTAGAGAATGATTTCATTTTAATCTATTGGGAACAAAGATATAGTAAACTCTTTTGAATCGAATTTAGATGATCCTGTCAGAAATGATGTCCTCCTAAGCAGAAGGAGACATCCTCAGAATAAAATTGAGCCCCACAACTCAGATAATGCTCAATGTAGCATCTTTCCTTCTTATTTTTTTAAACATTTTATAATCAAGAGCTGTGCATATACTTTGTTATAGATACACACTTAATTATTTCTTACTTTAAAAAAAGTTTTTCTAGAACACAACAGCACTTGTTCTCATATAAAAATGTAGCTTACTACAAAGTTAGAGGCTTTACCATTACTGTATCTAGGGTCCAAAATTATCTTGCTCTATCACCGCTATATTTCCTCTTAAAATACTGGACTGTTCTTTGCCGAATGCAGTTCAAGCTAGCAAAATACAAAGAGAAATTTTCCTTTCATTGCCCTTTCAAGCAATATCAGGGCCTGGTAGAGTTGGGCCATTACCTGGATCACTAGGATGGTCAAAGAATCCCCCAAGCCAATACTCTATATCAGGGGTGTCCAACCTTGGCAACTTTAAGACTTGTGGACTTCAACTCCCAGAATTCCTCAGCCAGCAAAGAATTCTGGGAGTTGAAGTCCACAAGTCTTAAAGTTGCCAAGGTTGGACACCCCTGCTCTATATGGTGATTTATCTACCATATCCATAGCAATAGGAAGACCAATACAAGATAATATGTATAAAAAAATCAAGCATCAACCAAAACAGTTAACTATGTGTTTTCATTGTCAAAACAATAGATTGCTAGCTTGGAGGATGTTAACACAGTTCTCATGACAGCCTAGAAAAGTCTTTCCCAAAAGCCTAGGAGCAAAGGAGGTTGTCCCCAAGAAATCCCAAGTTGGGAAATGTTGACCTAAAGTCATCTGCCTTTCTGCAACAGCATCAGCTTACCTCTCCTATTATATGCTTTCCTTTAATGAATGCTTCAAATCCACATACAGCAGCTGTATCATCCAAAGGGAAGACATATTTTGCTTCAATGGGACTCTCTGTTTCATTTTCATAGGTCTGAAACACCACAACCTGAAATATAATGCAATAAATTTTATGCATTCATTTGGACAACACAAAGGTTTTCAGTAAAAAGATTTTTACAGATGTAGCTTCCATACTAGGATTAACACTTTCAACATAACTGAATACAGACCCAAAGAAAGAGAATTCGGAAAAACCATAAGTCAACCAGTTGTGGCAGATTGCCTTACTTGTCAGGTTGTGGTATACTTCAGCTGGATATTATATGAAGGCTAATTCCCTGAATATTTTTTCCATTTCTGCTCTTGGCTCAAAAATGTTATTTCTGTTCTCATTTTCTGATTTTACACTGAATTAAAAATGTGGTAGTAAAAGATGTTTGAAGAATTAAAATTACAATTTTTGAAGAATTAAAAATACAATTTTGAAGAATTTTGAAGCATTTCTAGGAAAAAACAAAAACATTTTACCTCTGCTACAAAGTCTATTATTCTTCCTTTGATTTGAATATCTTTAAGAGGAATTGGATTTCCAGCTCTGTCCAGTAGGCCAGCAGAAATATCATTCAACAGATCATGACTCGGTAGTGTATAATCTAAACAAGACAAATCAAAGGTACACACATACTGTAATCAGAGTCTCAAACTAGTGGTCTCTTTAGAGAACATTCTCTCTGCTTTTCCTGGGCATTTAATTTTATTTTCCCTGAAAAGTTGCCTCCTTCATTCTCCCCTAGTTCCTCACCTCTCAATTCCCCTTGCCTTCCTTTCTCCCAATGACTTTGCAATTTAAATATGGGTGTGGGTGATGAAATGCGGGTGCCTTTTGCATTGTGGGTCCTGAACCTATTCTCAATAGCTCAGCTTTGAAAGCATTATTCAAAGTGGTTCTCAGCATTACTTTTATATAAATATAACTCTCAAATCTTTGGACCTTAACTTTTAATCCCAAAAAGAAAGAAAAGCATAATCAATATCACAAGAGGCATGAAGAGTGTTTATAAAAATATGTATAAGAACAATAAACTAACTAGTTCTTCCAAAAGATTTGTTTAAGGACAATAGACAGTTAAAAACCACCAAACTGTAAGTGCTGGGAACTATGAAACTGATGCAAAATTAGTGGAAAATGCCCTGATCCCCTAGTAGGGGGACATCCTCTTGGTAGGGGAAACCCCCCTTTCTTGCAGTTAAAATCTCTTTTCTATTTTTCTCTATTTTTTATTGTTCAAGTGGCTGCAAGGTCACAGGCTAGATAGGGGACTTCACTTTCAGCCTTTTTCAGAGGAATTAAAAATAGATGTACTAAGACTTACACCTACACTTTTAAGTTTGAGATTGTAGAAAACAAAAACAAAATGCAAGTTCAAAAGTCATATTGCTCAGAATTGGCAACCTGCTGGTAAAACTTCACTATGAATCCTGGTATTATGTGAAGGGAGCAACATAGAAATAGAAAGTCACAAATAGCCTACAGACATTTCATTGCTGTTCTGGTGAAAAAAACTTCTGTGTATAAGGAAAAAAAATCATATTCAGAGAAATAGCAATAGCACTTAGACTTCTATACTGCTTCATAGTGCTTTACATCCCTCTCTTAGTAGTTTACAGAGTCAGCATATTGCCCCCAACAATCTGGGTCCTCATTTTACTGACCCCAGAAGGATGGAAGGCTGAATCAACCTTTAGCTTGCTGAGATTCGAACTGCCAAATTGCAGGCAGCTGGCAGTCAGCAGAAGTAGCCTGCAGTACTGCATTCTAACCACTGCACCATCGCAAAAAGCAGTTTAGAGAATACCTACATACCATTTAGTTCCACATAACTATTTTCCCTATTTTAAAAATGTAGAGGAAAAGAAGAGGTTTTAGACACGGGCTTAGAGAATATACTTATGACTTTATTTGTGAAGGGGGCAACAATTAAAAATTGATATTTATCATTCATTGTTATTGTTATACTATGCATATTTGTGCCAAGTTAGTGCAGATGTGTTTTTATCAAGAGACTCAAAAATAAAAAAGTTTCAGAAAATGCCAAGAAAACAGACTTGACTGTTATTGTGGGAAATTTCAAATATGATTTCTTACCCCTAGGCTGGTCATGATCCTCAAAAGAAAATCTCTGGTCTTCTAATTCATTCTGAATTATTGGCTGGAATTCTTTAATGATGTCATTAACACATGTATATTGAACCACATATTTGATCTTGACCTGACTGGTTCTGTACACTGCAAATTCATCATCCTTATTGGAAGAAAACAAAATAAAACATGTATTTTAGGAACCTTACCAGAGCACAAATATAGATACAATAAGCTGATCCTCAAGTTAGTTAGAGAAAAGTTCAGAATGCTGAAGTATTATACCAATTTAACAAACTATTGCTTTCCTTATGAACTTTAGTGAACTGCTTCTAGACAAGAAGTCACTTGAAGACTTTCAATGAGGATTTGTGGCAAAGTTGATGGCTCAAAAGACTACCTTCCCTGGAAGCCTATCAGATTTTAAAATTAATAATGGTTAAACTAAGATAACAGCTTTTACTTTTAGCTACTGGCTCTATATTCATTTTTAACATTTTTACTATTAGTTACAATTAGTTTGTCTTTTTTCCTTCTTCTATTCTAGATCAAGGGTCTCCAACCTTGGCAACTTTAAGACCTGTGGACTTCAACTCCCAGAATTCCTCAGCCAGCAAAAGTCTTAAAGTTGCCAAGGTTGGAGAACCCTATTATAGATTATTCACAACTAGCTAGATCAAATACCTCAAAAATAGATTTTTCCTTTTCTGTACTACGGACTCCATGCACACTATCATGACACAGTGGTGGTCCTTCACTTGAACAATAGCAGTATTCCTTAGTCTTCCAACAATTTCCAAGTGCTACGTCACAAATGACCAACAGTCGAGTTCCATCTGTTTCACATGGCTGGGAATACTTAATGCTTGTTCTATTAAAGAGAGAGAAATATCTGCTTATTCCAAATGCTTTTTTTCATAGCCATCATTTAAATTTTAGTTAAAGCAAAAGGCCAATTAGCTTGCCAATTGGTCTTGCTGTCTTAACCACATCAGTCTGATCCTGGTTCTGTTTGGACTGATGTGTCTTCCACAACAGTTTCTAAAGCAGGGATATACAACTTTTTAATGACCATAGTCACATGTCGTTTGGACAATGTGTTGGGACTGGTAGAAAGATAAAAGCTTACCTGGTTAATATTTGTTAGGTGTATCACACCACTGTTTTTTACACATTTCTTAAATAATCTTTACAATTAATTATTCTCTCCAATAGATCATTGATTACCTGTTCTCCATTGGCCTTAACTCAAATGTGAAGCTAATGCAAAGTCAGGGTGAGCCCGCTGGGAGAAATGGGCTTATACCAAGAATCATACTTGCTTTGAAAATAGGCAATTGGTCAAAGTTCATTAAATTGATCTGAATCAATTCTGTATTTATAAATGCGTTGGGGTTTACAACTCTTAGAATATATCTTGTTTGGTGCCTTTTTTTGAAATGCAAAGAGCTATAGTTCCAATCCACCTTGAAGGCATCGGATTGGGAAAATCTGTTCTAGTCCAATGCCAATTCTTTGTTCATTACATCACCCTGTTCCCCCTAAGTATTTATGCAGGAAAATCTACAAATTCATTGCATCTTAATCTAGAATATTTTTTAAAAAGACACACACACAAACAAACAATACTGATGTTCTGAAAAAAAAAAAAAAAGACTTCAAATGTTACCTTACAGAGTTGCTGAAATAAATGCCACTGCCCAAGTACCCAAAATCTGTTCTTTCTAAGGCATAGTCTTCAGCTACATTTGGCAAAAGTAATCCTCTAAAAAAAAAGATTAGCATGTAAAACATATTAAGATACAGAAGCAAATGTTTCTCTATTAGCAAGTTAATTTTGAACAGATGTTCTTTTGGCATTGGGTAACTAAGGAAAAAGGAACAAACAGCACATACACACTCTACATTTTTCCCATTCTTGTCCTTCACACTTATTTGCATAATAATAATAATAATAATCACCATCATCATCTGTGAGACTCAAACCACATGTGCTAAATAATTACGTAAGATACACTTGCCTTTCCATTTTTTTATTTTAGAAAAAATATTCATTAAACCTAACATATTTAGGAGAGGTTTTTTTTAAAAAAAACCAAAATATCCATTGGACTCAATTGATCAAGTCATCGCATATTTAAGTAAATTTTATAAAGGAATATAGCTTGGTTCAGAATGGGAGGGTTATAGTAAATCTATTATTATTTTAAATAATAGTGGTAAGATGGAATCTCAAATCTCCTCTCCTAGAAGTACTCTGAGTCTACACACTCTAATCATTTCCAACCCTTGGGAAAAGAGCTTTGAAATTCTCACTGTCATCAGTCATCTTCTAGGGAGTGCCTCACCTGGCATCAACTCTTCTAATTCCAGAGAGATAGGACTCCGCTATCCTGTTACCTTTCTGGCAATCAGGTAAAAGTCAAAAGAAAAAAAATCTATAGCTACCTCTTAGCTGTTTGGAGTCAAGGTATGAGATTGGAGCTATTGACTATTCCACCCATGGGAGATAAACCAATCTAGCAAACTAGAGACTCTGATTGACAGTTAAACTGCATTAACAAGAGAATACAATTTTAAAGCTGCTTCTGACCTTAAATATAGAATTTGATTGTCAATATTGGAAAAATATAAATTACAATGTCCTTCTTATTTGGGGATAAACTGCAAATGAATGAAACAAGGAAATAATCCAATAAATTTTATAAAAATATTCCAAATATTCCAAATTATTTAACAAAACTGTAAAAAGACCACAAAGGGCTAGTATAAATCCCTGAAGATTGTCAATAATTAAAATGTTTCCTTTAGTCATACAAGGAAATTAGAGATAACTGTCGCCAAAATAAAAGGAATTTAAATGAGATTTTCAGCTAAAGCATCAGTTCCTATTCCAATAGACACTAGACAACCCTGGAAAGAAATGCTCCCTCTGCTTCAATTGTTACATAGACATTCCTTTTTTTCAGGAAATCACAATTCAACTTAGAATCTGGTTGGTGATGTTCTCATCCTTCCCATCTTAGCCCAAGCTTAGCAGAAGATGTGTACTAGGTATCTCTGAGCTGGTCTAACATATAAGACTGTTATTTTGGCCAGTTGCCTTATAGCTAAGTCCCATTTAATGAAAAACAAAATAAAGCAAACTCTTCAAAGTCTGAAGAGCTAGAATATAATTCAAGCTGTTACCTTGAGAGGATTCCCACAAAGTTGCAAACGGACGATCCATGGAATAAAGATTGAACATTGCCAAGATTTCTCTCAAACAACATACTTTCAGTTGTTCTGCTGACTTTATATATATTCAAAACCTGTATTAGATTTTCACTGCAAGAAAAATCAAAATGAAAATAAATATTCCATTAGTTTTCATATTAAAAACGTATAGCCAGGCCGCGGTAATTTCAATTACAAAATCCCTAACGCCATTGAGGATCTATCTCTTGTAGAATATAAAGATAGAGAGATTTCCACAAGTAAGTAGCCATGACAGGAGCACAATCTTTTCAACAGCAAGGAGTACACATGGCTTTTGAGTCCTTGGTTAAGGGCCACATTCCAAAATACAGTGCTGAGGCTGGGATCAACAGTAAATTTCATTTAATTGGATTGTCATTTTCTTTCTTCTCTCCCAATAACAATTTCTATTTAGTAAAAGCTTTGGGGCATTTCCAAAACCCTAAAGGTTTAGGTTACATACAGGTGACACAAAACTGACACAATTCAGTTTTGGACCCAGGTAGCAGAAAATCTGTTTTCATTCCACCATTTATGTCAAGTGATTATGAGAAGCCCTTACAGTGCCTTTCTAATCTGAAAATATGTTAGCTTAACTACTTTTCCCATTTCACAATCTCCAAATGTGGCTTTTTTTGCTAGTTTGTATTTATTTATGATTCAGGCTTTAGTCACTGTGATTATTATCAAATTCCGGCATAAGGAAGAACATGTATATAACATATTCTTGTACAAGGTTTAGGCTTATGCTAGAAGCACGGTCCAAATAAAAGAAAGTTGCTTCATGGCTTCTCAATCATAAAATTTAGGAAGTAAGACAGTACATTTACCTGGGGCAGAGTTATTAAAAGAGTCAAAGGAACAGGATTATTAACAAAGGCTGAATAAGGACTAACAGAACATGATAATTCAATATGGGACTTTGCAGAACAGGAACAGTTACTCTACAGTAAGAACTTTCTAGACAATTGATACATTACTGGCTAAACACAACACCTTACTTTTTGACTTAACGTATTTTCAGTTTAGAAAGGCATTTACATTCTCATTATCACTTGGCATAACGAGCCTCAACCCCAATCAAAAACATTAAAAATGTGGCCTCTGGAGAAAGCAAGGTCATCCTTCAGCACTAGCAAAAGAACTATTTGCTGTGAATGACCACACCCCCTATGGCAGCTATGTTTTGACAATACCTGTTTTGGCTGAGGATTCAGTCTGACACTACTTCAGTTGAACCTATGGAATATTAGCATCAGGAGACATCAAGCCAAGAATCACCTGAGGCTGATAGAAACACAGGCGCAGGCGCTATCTGAACAACTGGAAGAGTCAGATGATGAGGTATGACTCTTAAGCCCTTGCACCCGGCGCATGAGGCACAGAGCAGAACAACAATGCTCAATGGGGTTTCTCGACAAACAGAGGGAAAAGTCTTTGTAATGGAAAGTAGCTGGCTGCAGCCTAATTTAAGAGGCAGCCCTGATTCATGATTCTTAGTTGGAAACAACTGTCTGATCTCTGGCTTTTGCATGATATTCTCATACGGGGTGTCAAACTCAAGGCCTGCGGGCAGAATCTGGTCTGTGGGTGCTTGGATCTGGCCTACAGGGCCGCCTTGTAAACAGCAAAGGACTGGCCTGTGATGCCTCTGCCAGCAAAAACAGAGCTTGGGGAAGGCCACATGCAACCGTTCCAGGCTTTATTTTCGGCCACGATGGCCTCCTGCAGCCTTTGCCAACAAAAATGGAACTTGGGGGCTCATGGCCCCCCCCAAGCTGTTTTTGCTGGCGGGGGGCTAAAGGAGGCCATCACGGCCGAAAACGGGGCCCAGAGCCCATTTTTGCTGGCAGAGCACTCAGTCCACCACAGTCGTCCGCAACACAAGTGACATCATGCCGGCTATGCCCCTGGACCATGCCCCCCACCCTGAGGTCAAACACAACCTTGATGTGGCCCTCAATGAAATCGAGTTTGACACCCCTGTTCTTGTGGAAACTGTTTATGTAATTTTGGCGGGGAATTTTGGCGGGTGGGGGTGTGTTTGGGGATTGTCATATGTGCATATTGGGTCTGGTCTTACGTGAATTTCGTTGTATGTGTACACTGTGTATATACATACAATGATGATAAAATATATTATTATTATTATTATTATTATTATTATTATTATTATTATTATTATTATTATTATTATTATTATTATTATTATTATTATTATTATCTGGCTTTCTGAACTCAGGCTAGATTTTGGACTCTACTTCCACTGAAAGAAAAACCACTCAGGCAAGTTTTCTTCCTCAGAGACTTTTGTGTTGATTTATTATTTTCCTTGTCCACTATTACCTGTTTAACTTTGAAATAAATTGCTAATATCCAAAGCAACTGTGTTCAAGTATATAACTGAAACCTGAACCAAGACAATATCTATTATATATTCGGAGGATTTTACATTTTATCTATATGCTCAAAAATATTTCAGATATTTCTTAATAGTATTAGAGTATCATAAAGAAAAAAATGGAACCTGCACAATACAAATCCTGAAATCTCATACCAAAATTAAAAGTTACCTGGTGTTTTGTTCCAGCAAGTGTTTGACACTGTTAAACTCTTCATTTTTCACATCTAGAGCATCAATCCTGCATCTCAAAGCCCGATATTTAGAAAGGGATGACAGGTTAAGAACTGACATGTTTATTTCACTAATATTCAGCATATCTCTAATCAGCTGTAAAAGCAAGATGGAATTTAGAGTTGTTACATTTCTTTGACAAAAAAGCCTACTTATCAAATGATTAAGATATTTATTCCACCCTTTGCCTGTAGAAAACCAAAAAGTATGAAGCAAGGCAGTGCAGCTGCTTGGAGTCTTCAGAACAGTATCAATAAAGGACCCTTAAATTATGATTTTATAGGTCTGTGATCTAGGCAGAAGTAATGAAATAGGTTCATTTTAACAAATCAATGGACCAGAATCTTAAAGAATGCTAAACAAAAGGCCTACTTTTTAAAAGTATAATTCACCTAAGAAGTATTTTTATCTCTACCCAATGTTCCATGGAATGTATAATAAGAGCTGGGTTTCAACTTGTGTATGTTGGAAGCAGGAGTGGGATTCTACTGGTTCTATCCAGTTCTATAGAACCCCTTGTTAACTTTCTAAGCAGTTGGGAGAACTGGTAGTTAGAAGCAATCTCCTTTGTTTTTTTCCACCCTTATTACATTCTTGGCAGACAGCCTAGACTTCCTGTCTCCGGAGCTTGTGAGGCTTGGCTTTCTTAAAGGGGAAGGGTTGTTTTAAGATTTTACACTGCTGTTAGGAGGAAATACTTCCCTGGACAATCAGCACTTTGAAGAAATAGTTGAATAATGAAGCAAAGCTTTCAGTGACAGGGAACCAAGATGAGTGACATTCAGCAAGGCTTCTTGGCTAGCTAGAAGGATTGACATTCAAACGTGAGTTAACAGATAACAGATAATCAGAGTTGGAAGGGACCTTGTAGGTCATCTACTCCAACCCCCCCCCCCCCCCCCCCCCCCCCCCCCCCCCCCCCCCCCCCCCCCCCCCCCCCCCCCCCCCCCCCCCCCCCCCCCCCCCCCCGCCCCCGCCCCCCCCCCCCCCCCCCCCCCCCCCCCCCCCCCCCCCCCCCCCGCCCCCCCCCCCCCCCCCCCCCCCCCCCCCCCCCCCCCCCCACCCCCCCCCCCCCCCACCCCCCCCCCCCCCCCCCCCGCCCCCGCGCCCCGGCGCGCGGCGTAATCAGTGGAAGGACCCTACACCATTTCTGACAGATGGCAGTCCAATTTCTTTCTTGAAAGTCTCAAGTGATGGCGCTCCCACAACTTCTGAGGGCAAGCTGTTCCACTGGATGATTGTTCTCACTGTCAGAAAGTTTCTCCTTATTGCCAGATTAAATCTCTCCTTGTTCAGTTTCCATCTATTATTCCTTGTCTGGCCTTCAGGCGCTTTAGAAAATAGCTTGACCCCTTCCTCTCTGAGGCAGCCCCTCAAATATTGGAAGACTGCTATCATGTCTCCCCTGGTCCTTCTCTTTACTAGACTAGCCAAGCTCAGTCCCTGTAACCGTTCTTCATATGTTTTAGTCTCCAGTCCCCTAATCATCCTGGTTGCTCTTCTCTGTACTTTTTCTAGAGTCTCAACATCTTTTTTTTAACATACTCTTTACATACCCTTTCTAAGTTTTGGTCTAAAACTGGGTTTTGGTGAAGGTTCATTCTGTGCTTGGTGAAATTTAATCCTGTGTTTATTGATGGGACAATTTTCCCTATTCAGCTTCAACAAGCAACAGCTACTGTTGTGATTTAATTATTTGTATTGTGTTTTAATTATTTCTTGCCTCATGATTTCTTTTTCTATTTGGGGAGGGGTCTTCCTTCACTGCTTTAATACTATCTGGCACTGTCCTTTTGGGGTACACTTCCAAGAGGCAGGATGGAGGCTTGGCACTGATTTTTTTTACTGCCTTTCTGAGGGAGGCATGTGACCTTTCCTAAAATCTGGGTGATTTCCTTGGGATATCTTGTGAGGTGAGTGAGACCAGCTGGTATTTTTAAGTGGTGCAAATGGATCTAAGGATTGCTTTTCTTGGGTCTGCTTTTTCTGGAGAGCTTAACTGACCTCTCTGCTAAAAGGTTTCACTTTATGACCAAGAGATGGCTGCTTGATAGTTATCAATGCATTTTAAATATTTTCATTCCTCAAGGTGCTCTGGCACCCTGCCTGATTTGTAACTCTGGCTTGCAGGTATTTTTAATCTAATGATTGGTATTTAGGGCAGCTTTTTGCAAGCAAAGAAGCTTTTTGTATTTTTGTACAGGTAATTCTTGACTTACAACAGTTCATTTAGTGACAATTCAAAGTTACAGTGGCACTGAAAAAAGTGACTTATGACCATTTTTCACACGTATGACCGTTGCAGCATCCCCACTGTCATGAGAGGCCAGGCGAGGAGAAGCGCCCCTTGACATGAGTGATGTTGAGTTGGCCATGGCCACTCAGTCACATGACCACCAAGCCACACCCACCGACTAAGCCACGCCCACAGAACCGTTTTTTAAAAAAACTGAATCCCACCCCTGGTCTAATATATGGGAATATATGACTTATGTTTGGGGTATATTCCTGCAATGATATCATTTTAGATTAATGTAAAGAATGCAAAGCACCCAGAATTGCTTAAGATGTACAGCTCTATAATTTTTTTTTTAAATTAAGGTATTGGAAAAATAAGGGTTAGTGATGTGACTGTAATATTAAATTACATCTGCAAAATTTGGAACTTATCGTAATATAAACATGAACCACCATGGAATAAAAGCTCACCTCTTTTTGAGTGTTAAATATAAAGGAATGGGCTTCAATCATTGTTGCAAGTCACCATCCTGAGATTTTTTTAATCTCCTTAGGACAGGGATGTCAAACTCACATTGTCAGCACTCTCTTAATTCTATTTTATTTATTTCATCTCAATTTAAATCATTATGCTTGTATCTTTTGTCTGTTCTATTTCAATTATCTATTATCTTTTCTGCCGCTTTCCAAAAATAAGTTTTATGTTTTCATGTTTTGTGTTTTGTTTGTGTATGTTTGTTTATTGAAAATTAATAAAAAATTTATTTAAAAAAAAACCTCACATTGTCAGCAGAGGTGGTATTCAGCAGGTTCTGACCAGTTCTGGAGAACCGGTATCAGAAATTTTGAGAAGTTTGGAGAACTGGAAAATACCACCTCTGACTGGAGATTTTACAGTATCCTTCCCCTGCCATGCCCACCAAGCCACGCCCACAGAACTGGTAGTAAAAAATTTGAATCCCACCACTGATTGTCAGGGTGGCATCATGTGACGTATCGAGACTTTTTCCCTTCGCTAAATGTGGGCGTGGCCAGCTCATGACTCATCTGGCCTGTGGGCAGCAAGTTTGACAGCCCTGTCCTAGGACATTGCTGATGTGTACAGCAGCTTTGATTATCTCATTCCAACTGAAAAAGTTCTATGGTACTTGATTGAAAACCCTGAATTACAGACATGTTTGTATTTGTTACATATTAATTTTTTTAATCAATGTCTTGACAAATCTGACTATTATGATTCCATGCAGTTAAATTTTAACTTGTTCTACTGAATATAGATGTTTTTTGTTTGCTATTTTTTAATATCATTTTGTTTGGGATGTTTATTTCTAAACTGTTCAATTACAGATTAAAATCAACTTTACAAAGTGATCAGCAAATACTGGCACTGGCTGATGTTCAATCAAGTATCTGAAGTTGAAAGCTGATACTCACCAACATAAGGCACAAAGGAATGTCTACTTAAAAGCCAAACTTCCCCACCTTATATATGTTCCAGATAAATGTACCTGCAACTCGAACAATTCCTAGCCATTGGCCATTCCTCACAGAGGGACCAATATAAAAATCAACCATTAAATATTTTTGAGAGTTGTAATTCAACTCGTGATCTCAATATCTCAAGTGATTTTTTTATTTCTTTTTGTGATTTTGACTAATAACAATTTTGGAGTATTCTTCAAGCATAAGGTCATATTTGCAATTTAACTGTTGTGGAATCTATTATATTTATGACTGTTCTCATATATGAGACATTGAAAAGTTGAATAAAGTCTGATACTGTTACCTGACAGAGATCCCGTTTAATGTATATCAACTTTTTGCTAACTTCATCATCCAAAACGTTTTTGTGGGGTATGACTTTATAGAATTCTGACATGATTGCAGACAGCTCTGTTAGAGATCCTGTTTCTTCCCAAGTCGTCTTTGCCCGAAGAAGAATGCCTTCAGCTCTGCTCACCTTTTAAGGAAATATTGTATTAAAAGGCTTTATTTAAAGAAACATTATGATATATACAAAGAACAAATTGGGGAACTCTCCCACCACCTTCTGAACTTCCCTTCACAAAGCCTTTCACAGATGTGTGAACTTCTATGTACCTAACCATATGTTGTGAGAGAAAAATATTTTTTCGTACTAGTAATGGATAGTCACATCCTAACTTGATCTTTTAGAATACTAAAACATAATTCTATCATTAGCCAATAGAATATAGTTCAGACTACTGGATATGCTTTTCAAATGGTGTAATGTTGTAGGTGAACTAAGTCCATGTAGCTATATTAGATACGTAAGTTGTGGTGCGGCACTAGCCAGTTCCATGGATTTCAGCCTCTAAAATTCAGTAGCAGCACAATCATTGTGTCAACTTTGAAACTATTTCGGCCGAAGTCATATTTACTTTCACTTCATTGGTTCATTGCTCAGAACCATGACACATTGCTTGGGATTCTAGAAGCTGAGAGCAGAGAGGATGGGAAAAGCTTATAGAATCTATAATGACCAATCTCCAGCAAGAAGACTGGAGAGGTTACTGGACTGGAAAGACCTGGGTCCAAGTCCCCATTTGATCACAAAACTGACTGGATAATTTTCAAGCAGTCACTCCCTTTGAACTGTGGGAGTAAAAAAAATGGAGAATGAATCCCTAAGTACCTTGCCTTGAGTTCCCAATGAACTGTGGTTGTTAAGTGCCACAAAATAATAAGTAGGTTAAACTAAAAAAAGAGACATCATTTAAGTGCAGCATCTGCACATATTCCACAGCCACATAATGTAGTAATTTTCCATACAATAGTATGTGTGCTTCAATAAGACAAATAATAATTTATGCAACTACATGATATGCATGATTCATGACATACTAATCCCAACTGTGGAGAACCTTGTCACAACTTAGAGATAAAAAATGTTTGCCTAACACTTCACTGTTCACATGCTCTAGATTCTAGACTCTAGAAGAACTAATATTTTCAAGCAAAGTTGCATACATCATTGAGGCTGATTCTGGTTACGGGTTTATCTAGCAGGCCATTCAGGTGTCCAACTGCTTCAGTCCAAATAAGTTCCACAAACCTACCAACTTCTTCAGACAAGACACTGGAACTGACTGCATCTGCTATAAGCATCTGTAAATAAAGAATAACTAAGATGCTAAAAGACAACAACAAAAAAGATTGAAAATAAATCCAGTTCACTAATTAACTGCACGAATTGGTTGCATTCAGGATAAACTACACAATATATTTAAAATATTAAAAAAGTATGAACAAAATCAATTTATTTCTAATTTTAACTTCAAATGCATTTTTAAAATATGTTTAAAATTCCTGAAACAAAGCTAAACATAGGTTATCAATGTTTAAAATATCTATTTTTATTTGCATTATTAGTAAGGTACAATCCACAGGCATAATAGTGCCAGTGAGATAGACTGCTTATGGCTGCTTGTGGTATGACAAAACCACTTCGTATAAGATGTGAAATGCTCTGGATCTGATTTCAAATAACAACCCTGTCAGATTTCACCTCTGAATTAAACAAACAAACAGAAGTGTCTTCTTGGTATGTTTCTTTTCCTTTCTGCATGCAACTAGAAAGACACTGAGGATGACATAAGCTAATTCTGGCAACTAAAAATAAACAATTGCTAGGAGAAAAACTAGTATTTGCATTTTGCTTTACATAAAAAACCAGCACATTGAAATCTAAGCCTTGGAAATTTTTAAAGTCTTCATAATTTAATGAAACCATTAAATAAGGAAGTTTAAAAAAATATACTAACCTCTTGTAATTTTTCTGATACTAAATATTCTGCTTGATATGGAAAGTCTTTTCTTAATTCAAAACCCGTCTTCTTTAAATCTTGAATACAAAGGGCATAGAGTCTTCTAGCTTCTTCAGAAGTCTTAGCTGGCATCAGTTGTTTTTGTTTCTAAGAAAAAAGTATGCCATTAAAATTATAAATTTAAAAATAAGAGGGGAAAGTTCATAGAAACCCCACTATTTATCTTATGGCATTATCTAAAAGGTTGTCATTTTTTTTTAAAGGATGGTGCCTGCTTCAAATCTCTGTTTCTAAACTTCTGCATTTGAGAATAATAATTCTCTTGACAAATCTAGTTATTGACACAGCATACTAATAATCTACAAGAAACTAGCTGGGAAGTGGTGAGGTGAGGAGTAGTTAATACCAACAGATTCTTAGCACGTGGGCATCTGTATGATCACCTTCCCCAACCTGTATCAGCTTGAACTATTAGGTAAGCCAAGAATAAATTGCTCTCATTGCCCCACTACCAGGAATTGGCGAGAGCTGAGGAGATACAGAAGATTTATCATGAATGTTTTAATGTTTCTATAATTAATTAGTCTGCTAAGAATCATTTAGATCATGGTAGGACACAAATGGAATAAATAGATAAGTATTGGCTTGCCGTAACAATGAGTGCTGCAGTTACTGCTTTAACCAAATTCCCTACTTTTAACAGAAACATTTTGCAGATAAAGGAAGTTGAATTGCTGAACATTTTGCAGATGAAGAAAGTTGAAACATAATTATAAACAGCAACACAAACTTATAATGCCTAGGATCATTAATTGTTAGAACAATTAATCAGTGGAACAACTTGCTTCCAGAAGTTGTGAATGCTCCAACACTGAAAGTTTTTAAAAAGATGTTGGATAACCATTTGTCTGAAGTGTTGTAGGGTTTCCTGCTTAGGCAGGGGGTTGGACTAGAAAACCTCCAAGGTCCCTTCCAGCTCCTCTCTTCTAATTCTAATTCTAATTCTAATTCAGTGCAGATTAGAGACCTACATGGATAAGGATATGTTAGATGTCCAGGCTAGCTGTAGAAAAGGTTGAGGAACAGAGACATTACTGCTGATGCATGTTAGAGGGGAGGGGAGGGGAGGAGAGAGAAGCTTCATTGATTATGGAGAGGCTTTTGATTGTGTTGACCATGTCAAGCTATGAAATACCTTCAGGAAAATTGGAAGGCATGTTCAGGAAAAGAAGCCATGTCAAAGGCTTCCTCTACTAGGATAACAAGTAAAGATTTTTTTTTATTTAAACTTGACTATATTAGTAACTAAAACTATTAGTTGTTTAAAGTCCAGAACATAAGAGAGCAATGTAAAAATTTGATCTAAACAATACATATTCAATAGTACTCAAGATAACAAAAAAGCTAATACGTATTTATAAAAGCCTTCCAAACTTACTGGGTGTCCTTGCAGCATGCTGTAATGTGCTCTTATACAAAATGGGTAACTGCGTTCTTGCTGAAAGCACTGCATTTCAAGAACAACATATTCACCATGTGCTGCAATCTGGAAAAAAAAAGCCATTATCATTAAATGTATTCAGTTACAAGCAATACAATTAAGGACAAAAATTAAACCAGAAATTAGTTTAATTTATTGATATATTAAATATATTAGTTAAGTTTAGTCAATGTAATTATTCCTAAATAATTATTGTTCTCCTTCTATTATATTAAAAATATTTGGTGGCAAACTTTTGGAATGTTTCTTGCTTTGGAACTCTTTCCATGGGATGCCCTCTTTTCCAACTGCTTTTTTAAAAATCTGACAGATAAATGCAATGGTGAAAAAAACGTTCAGTAATTTGTTCTTACATCCCGAAACAACAAACTATTTCTGATCCTGGCTTCCACTGATCAACTTACTATAGTTAATTGCAATGAATGAAAATTCCTGTTTGCATAGAATAGCATAGCAATTTGAAGTTAATTTAAAGTAGAAAATAAATGTTTCTGGTCACCTCTGGAATTTTATTAAAAGAGGACAGAATGAAGTGTTTGGAGCTTTCTGTAGATTGTATAATGCTAAATCATATCTGAATATATTAAATGAATATAAAATAGACCTTCTGTATAGGATAGGAAAGAATATTATGTATATGTTTCTTCATCAATTTATTAGTTTTCCAGATGCAGATTATTTATTATGCTTCTTGGAATTATTAGTACAGCAATTATTATACAATTACCTGATTTCTTTTATGATGGTGCAACTACTTTCTAGTTTCAGAAATAACTAGAATAACTACCGTATATACTCGAGTATAAGCCGAGTTTTTCAGCCCATTTTTTGTGCTGAAAAAACCCCCGTTGGCTTATACTCGAGTCAGATTCCCCTCTGAAAAAAAAATGGTGTGGAGCTGCGGAGATGGGCAGGCGCTTCCCTGCTTCCGTGTTTCCTTTGCAACTTGTAAGCATGGGGGTAATCAGAAGCAGAAAAGTTCTTGCATGAGGATATATTGTTTTTTCTTTTTTTAACTGTTTTTAGGGGGGGGAAAGACCCACCGTGATGTGAGAATGCTCAGACACGAAATCTATCCGCCCGAAAAATAAGTGTGTGTGTGTGTGGGGGGGGATTTTAACAGAGGGAAGATGTAGGGAGAAGGCAAAAGCGACGGAAGATCCTTCAGGGGAAACTGAGGGGGAGACTCACCCTTGGTCCAGATGAGCCCCCTTCCCCGCCCCTAAGGAAGCAGAGGCAGCCAGCAAGGGCAGGCAAGCCCCACTTCACAGACTCTGTCCGTCCTCACTCCCACCCAAAGCCACGAAGTCCCCCAATCGCGCAGCCCAGAATCGCCCTCCCTCAGGGGGCAGCAACGACGCCCGGTTTTCCCGAGACAAGAAGCTCCGCCGTGCAATGAAAGCGCCCTGGCTCTAGGCTCGCGGGCTCAGAAAACAACGCGAGCCGAGGCCGCTCGCTCGGCTTCTCCAACATCGGCACCGCCCTGTTCTATGTGCTGGGCCCGGCAAGTCCGAGCAGCCAGCGTGTGGAGCAGGATGGCGCCGGAGATCGTTGGCTGCCTCTTTTGCAGCACGAGAGGCCTCCCCCGGCTGGCCAGCTGCTCTCCTCCTTCTCTGCCTGTTTGTTCTGTGTGACCGAGGAGGAGGAGACCGGCCGGCTGGTTGGGGTAGGCTTTCTGCGCCAAGGAGGCGGCTGCTGGTGTCCGGCTTTCTCCACTTCTCCGGCGCGGCCCTGTTCTTTACTTGGGCAGCCGGGCGCCCACAACGGCACCCACGGCGGCAACAGGCAGTTCCGCTTTGCCTTTCCCTTCCCGAGGCGACACGGGACTGGGGCCGCCACCGGCGGCAGCAACTCCCGACAGCCCCAGCCGGACACCTGAACAGAGCCCGGGCGGAACTGCCTGTTGCCGCCGTGGGCGCCGTTGCGGGCGCCCGGCTGCCCAAGTAAAGAACGGCCACACCGGACCATCGGAGAAGCGGAGCAAAGCCGGACACCAGCAGCCGCCTCCCTCGGCGCAGAAAGCCTCCCCCAACCAGCTGGCCGGTCTCCTCCTCCTCGGTCACACAGAACAAACAGGCAGAGAAGGAGGAGAGCAGCTGGCCAGCGGGGAGGCCTCCCGTGCTGCGAAAGAGGCAGCCAATGATCTCCGGCGCCGTCCCTGCTCCACGCGCTGGCTGCTCGGACTTGCCGGGCCCGGCACATAGAACAGGGCGGTGCCGGATGTTGGAGAAGCCGAGCGGAGCCGAAGCAACCTCGGCTCGCGTTGTTTTCTGAGCCCACGAGCCTAGAGCCAGGGCTCTTTCATTGCACGGCGGAGCTTCTTGTCTCGGGAAAAACCGGCGTCGTTGCTGCCCCTGAGGGGAGGGCGATTCTGGGCTGCGCGATTGGGGGACTTCGTGGCTTTGGGTGGGTGGGTGGGTGGGAGTGAGGACAGACGGAGTCTGTGAAGCGGGGCTTGCCTGCCCTTGCTGGCTGCCTCTGCTTCCTTAGGGGCGGGAAGGGGGCTCATCTGGACCAAGGGTGAGTCTCCCCTCAGTTTCCCCTGAAGGATCTTCCGTCGCTTTTGCCTTCTCCCTACATCTCCGCTCAGGTGTCCGGCTGGGGCTGTCGGGAGTTGCTGCCGCCAGTGCGGCTCCGGTCCCGCGTTGCCTTGGGAAGGGTGGGGCAAAACCAGGAGCTGCTGAGCCTGAGCCTCCGGTGCCGCTGCCGCTGTTGCAAAGCGCTGCCGCGGCTCTTCCTTTTGCCTTTCCTTCCCGAGGCGACGCGGGACTGGGGCCGCGCCGGCGGTAGCGACTCCTGACTCAGGGGCCTCCGAGGGAGGGGAAGAGAGTGACTCCTGCCTCCCGCTGTCATCATCATCTTCTTCTTTTGGGTTAGTGAATCAATTAAACCTTTCATGATAGTGAGATCGTTTCCCAAATTAATTATTTTTATTTTTGAAATTTACCAGTAGCTGCTGCATTTCCCACCCTTGGCTTATACTCGAGTCAATAAGTTTTCCCAGTTTTTTGTGTAAAATTAGGTGCCTCGGCTTATATTCGGTCCGACTTATACCCGAGTATATCGTATATACGTAGTTTGAATGGCAAGCAAAAATCAGTGGCTTAATACATTTATAGATTGAAAATGATGCGTGTATGGTTTATTTTTGTGTTCCTGTAAAATTTGTATAAGATGTGTTTATGTGTATGTTATGTTAGAAAAACATTAACAAAAAAATTTACCTTTTCAAGGATGTCATATTTTGCAAGCTCAAACTCTTTAGGAAAATATGGAACATATTCATCGTTATCTGAATACCATCTGGAATTTTAAAAAAGTCAGATTTTTATTTGTTGCTGAATACTGATAAGACCATTGGAAATAATCAGAAGGCTAATGGAAATAATGAGATTTAACTTTTTCAAAGCCAGTGACAGAGGGCTCTAGTGCTACTCTCCAAAACTGTGCTACATGTTGTCAAGGTGAAGTTAATTTTCTTCAGGCTCAGCTGTGGTAAGCTTCCCATTGATAACTGAGAACACAGGAGATCTGACAAGCTAGGAAATGGTGCAGTTCCTACTGACCAGAGCTCACCAATTTCCACTTCCAGAGTTTTTGGTTCTCTCCATTCTCCATAGCAATTAAGCCCTTAGAGTTGCATGGTAATTCTGGTAGACAGGTAGTCCTCAACTTATGACCACCATTGAGTCCAAACTTTATGTTGTTAAATGAGACATTTGTTATGTGAATTTTACCCCAATTTATGAACTTTCTTGCCACAGTTGTTAAGTGAATCATGCAGTTGTTGAGTTAGTAACATGGTTGTTAAGTGAATCTGGCTTCCCATTGATTTTGCTTGTCAAAAGATTGTAAAAAGTGATCACATGACCTTGGGACACAACGATCATAAGTATGAGCCAGCTGCTAAGCATCTGAATTTTGATTACATGATCATGGTGATACTACAAAGGTCGTAAGTGTGAAAAATGGTCATAAGTCACTTTTTCCAATGTCATTGTAACTTTGAACTGTCACTAAACGAACTGTTATAAGTTGAGGACTACAGCTTTGTAGCTAATTACCTGCACTTTTAAAAACCTGTCTGTTACAATAACTATGATGCAAGTGGGGGGGGGGGAAACAAACATCATAGTCATTTATAACAATTTAATACTCCCTCATTGGTTAGATTTGTGTCCATCACCCAGAATTGTTAGGAATCAGGCAACACGCAAGCTTAACAATAACAATAGAGGGGAAGCTTTTAGGCTTTGGTCAGTTTATCAGAATATTCCCAATGGCTGAGAGAGGACATCTAATGATCCAATTGGCACCCTCCATTATTTTACTTCAATACGCATGATCCCCAATTAGCATGAAGTCTAATAAATCTTGAGTTTACTGGGTACAATCATAAACATAACAAAAACCCTAGTCCTGATCCCTTCCACTGACATCATCATATTAGTCTTACACTTTATATGGCCTTTTGCTGCTAAAAAAAAAGATTTAACAATAAACATACTAGAATATTCTGCATATAATGCACTGAATTCTCCTATCCCCAAAAGATTTCCATGGAGAACTTGGTTTCATTTTTAAGCAAACATGATACATAAAGGAATTACCTTAGTTTTTCTAAGTTTCTGCGGTCATCCAATTTATGCTTGTGATTCTCCTCAGAAACATCTTTTTCCTTAGGTCTGTCATCATCGCCACTCGTTAAAGTCATCTGCGTACCTATTTGTCATGCAATATTTACTTTATATCTATTAGCTTGAATGAGTACATAAGAAATATAACCAGAAGATGCTCTAAAAGCTTAGGAAGATGGATTACCGGGGCCAATCTTAACATCTGGCACAGTAAGACAGCATTTCAGCCACAAAGGACACTAATTTTTTTTCTGGTTTAAAGTAATTTTGGACTGTTCATGAAGAGAATAGGGTGCTTATGATGCTGCTGTGACAGAGTGAAGGGTGCCATATGAGGTTTTTGCTTCTTGTGGCAAAATGTCTTAGACCGGGAAGATTTTATTGAAATTCTAACTTCATATCCTCATATACAATAATGGGGAGATTACCTATCTGCCACACAGTTTAGTACTTTTAGGTTACTGGTATAGATGGAAATTCTTTTGAATAAAATGTATCTAATTCAAAAGAAGCTTTCTTACCTGTTTTAAAGGGCAGAGTTTGGGATAGCTCATAGTTCTCACATTGCAGAAGTTTTTTTTCTTTGATGGAATCCCATATGAAATCAACATTTACTATAGGCAGCTCATACTTCTGGATGGTTTTCAGATTTCTGGGGCTGAGTGCATTAGCATCTTCAGTGACAACATGAGTGCACTAAAATTACATTAAGACTTAATTCATCACATGGAGCATAACCCTTACTGACCCATGCTTCTACAAAACCAGGTTCCACATGTTGTTTTTAAATAATTAGACGTATTTTTAACATACTTTCTTTCTCACTGACAATCTGTTTAATCATTTACAGAATTTTAATGCATCTCTTTATCTGTCTGTTTCTTAGAAAAAAGTAAATTCTTCCTTGAATCATATTTGAAGGTTTCTTACCAAAGTATTAAAGTGATTAATTCACCTTTGTTTTCTCTTCCTTAGTTTTGGGAGGAATTTATTTACGAAATAAATCTTATAACCCAAAATATATGTTTTAAATTTCAGCTTTTCTAGTAGATGTCCTTATTTAAAAATGTGTATCAAAATACCTAATTTATAGCGTCGATAACTTTTTTAAAATACTTTTCTCATAACAGGTAGAATACAAAGAGATTTTACATTTCCTATGGAACTCCTACAAAAATTCAAATTTCTTCATTTCTGTAACAGTAAATCATGGCGTGCTATTATACCAGAACAGGCTGAGTTGTGTTTTCCCTTGTTGCCTACAATTCTAGATACTGCAGCCTTGACATCCCAGAAGCAGTAAGTTGTGTCTGTGACATAAAATCTACTCTATAACAGAAAAGACATGGGGCTTAAACTAAATCAGTCATAATTAGCATTAGTTTAAGTAAATATTTTTTTCTGTTTATCCAACTGTGATTAATTCTATACTGAACTTTTTTCTTGAATTTGCTGCTCTCCCTACCAAAGACCCAAAGATGTAAGGCTAAACATACCTGTTGATTTAATCCAAATGCAATCTGCCCACCATTTTCCTTGATGGACATCTTCAGTCTGTTCTTTTCTATAATTTTTAACTTTTTGATTTTCAGAAAGAATATACAGCTGGCAAAAATTGCAACTGCCATCCTGCAAAGCAAATTTCAAATCAGAATAGTTCCAGCAAGATTTTTTAAAAATTACTTTGGGCCATGATGGGAGTTGAAGTCCACAAGTCTTTAAGCTGTCAAGTTTGAAGACCCTTAAGCTAGCTGGTAGCATTATTATCATTTAGTTGGGGAGAACTCCCTTTACTTGATCTAAAGGTTCAGTATGTAAAGGAAAATTGGTTGGAATTGTTAATTGTTAGATTAGTTGTCAGGATGGCATGACTAGTTTTAATCCATTTTTTCACTCCTACATGAAGATGCAAAGGACTGAAACTGTGAGTTTCTGCATTCAAAGCACAACTTCTATTTAACTGGTTTGTTTTCTGTATTAGTTTTTTAGCCTAAACTGTTATCATGGTTTGATGTTAGTTTTTATATCTGTACTTTTCAGATTCCATTGTTGTATAATGATTTGTATCTTACTAGCAGGCAGGAGGAATAAATAAATAAAGCAATAAATTGATTCCATTTCCAGAGAGTTAAAGAATAACAACAGTAAAAAACAAAAGAAAATGTGAAAGTACATTAAAATAGAGGCTTGGCTTACATCCTGGGATAAATTAGGATATCATTATCTATAGTTTACTGAATTAAGCACAAATGAATTAACAAATTTGAACAAGACAATGGGTTTTTTTCAGCTTTGTGTCATTTATGAATCCAACAGAAAAGCTTTAGGGAACAAACTTGTGAGGAAAATTAAACAAATACTAGATAGTTAAATTTCTAGATAATATTCCCTTTCCAATATTGCTATAGTCCAGAAGTGAATGTCTAACAAGTTAAGCAATCTGAATTAGTTAGCAACAATATCAGTTGGAAATCCAGTACATTTTAACAGTGAAATGAAGTAGATTTCAAGAGTCATTTAAAAACTGATTAATAAGAGCAAACATTACACGCCTTAGGACAAAGTTCTATAAGTGTATTACACAGTGAATCTCCCGTCTTCAGAATTCAGTTATTTCTAATATTTTCAAATGTTCTAAATTTCATTGGTACAATGCCTAGGACAATCACTACTAATTCTAGTGCCACTTATTTTTGAGTAATCATACTATATTATTTCTGAAAGCAAATCTTATTTACTCAGAAGTCATAATGAGTGTAACACTTTAAGGTAAATGTGTATCTTTAGGATTGCTACCTGAAGGGGGGAAAATTGTAGATGAAAATATCACAGAATACACTTTAAGGCAGGGGTCTCCAACCGTGGCAACTTTAAGACTTGTGGACTTCAATTCCCAGAATTTCCCAGGCAGCTTTGCTGGCTGAGGAATTCTGGGAGTTGAAGTCCACAGGTCTTAAAGTTGCCAAGGTTGGAGACCCCTGCTTTAAGGGACACTTTAAGTAATGTTATGAAAATGCAATATGGTTTATTTGGTCCAGCTCTTTGTTAGCATACAAAATACTATCATGTTGCCATACTTGTGCCAATAACTAAAGTACTTTAGGGGAGGGGAAAAAAGGAGGGGAAGTGGGTGTTTCACCAATATATACTTAACAGTGTTTTTCACACAATGAAGGCCTGAGCCAAAATTAATTTAATGTCATTTTGTAGAGATTTTTTTTGGGGGGGGCGGGGGGGATGTCAGCATGTACAATAGAACAGTTCAAAGCTCATTATAAGATTATTAGAACATTTATGTTAACTAAAGTTATACAAAAATTAGTGTTATGCAAAACCAGGTATTCTGATTTAATTATTGCAAAAGGCTACAGTGGATTAATGCAAACATGAAAATAGATGTAAAATAACTGTTGACTAGGGGAATTGATTGTACATTTTGCGGTTCCTAATAAAATTTCTTTGTTGCACTGACACTGCAGTATATACAGTATGTTTTTCAATGTAGGTAACAAGTATGTATATTATTTAGTATTAATACAGAGGTGCCTCTTAATTTAATTCACATTCTTTTTATTTATAATTCTCATATCATATACTTTATTAATGAAAGATTCTGGTAACCAACTATAAGAAAAACTAACACAATCCGAAAAGGAACAAGATCCTTTCACCTTATGTAGTGCTGTTCCCAGTCTTAATTAGTTCTTTTAATGTCTATAGATCACGTATGCATTCTGCATGAACTTTCCTCTGCCTAGTTCTGTAAAATTCCTGCTTATCATTCCACTATTGAAGACACGGGGTCCTACAGCTGCAAAATTATCAAACAAAACATCACGTTTCAGCAAATTATGAGATTCAGTTAAAATGCCCTTCCCCCTGTAGGGATTCATCTGAAAATCCAAACGAGAGTGAGATTTAAAAAGCTACTTGCCTGCTGGATGCTTTATTCCAATTTCGCAGCAGAGACTTCCTGGTTCCTTTACCTCAAGGGAAGTTCAAACCAAGTTATTTTAGGTTTCGAAAGGGAGGGCGCTACACTCAGCTTTACGGAAGCAAAGCCACCAATAAAATTGTTCCAGGTTGCGAATCAACAACAAACTTAAAAAAAAAAAAAGCGTGCGCCCTCTCATGAGCTATATGGATATTTCATTTTTCCTACCCTGTAAAGCCGGAGGGGAGGGGGCGGAAACCTGTGGCAAAATTAATACATAGTCAGAGCATCCCTACTCTGTTAATTTTATCCTTAATTAGCTGCATTTAGTATGGTCCTAGCAGGGGTCTTCAAACTTGACAGCTTTAAGATTTGTGGACTTCAACTCCCAGAATTCCTCCTCCAGTCAGGCTAGCTCAGAAATTCTGGGAGTTGAAGTTCACGAGTCTTAAACTTGCCAAGTTTGAAGACCCTTGTCCTAGATGGAAGCTAATTTGTTGCAAGAAGTTTTAGTAGAAGGGAAAAATGCAAGTTAAAACCCCTCTGTCAAATCTGGCTGAATCATCTGGCTTAATTTTTAGACTTCTTGATTTCTTCTCCATTCTTCGTCCTCTTTTTTACTTTGGCTATCTTACATTTTAATGAAAGCATTGGTCTACAGTGGAGATTGGCCAATAGTAAAATATTTCATAAAAGTGATACCTTACCCTGATAAAGTAATTCTCTCATGTTCTGAATTTGTATGACACACAGATCTATAAATATCATCTAAGTTTATTTCAAACAATACTATAAATACTATACAATGAAATGCAGCTGGTTACATTTGTGGTACTCTGTATTATGCCAACACAGCCATAGTATGAAATTGAATTTTGTTCATTCTGAAAAATCTCTCAGGGGAATAGTAAGAAGAATAACAATATTCTGTCAATATTGCAAATAATTGTTTGTTTGTATTAAGGTACCATTTTGATCAGATTTCAAAGATTAGGATTGCCAGATCTAAGTTGCAAATATCCAGATGACCAAGAGATTGCAGCAAAGAAATAAATAAAGCTCTGCTGCCATCTAATGATTCTCTGGAGTTTTGTTATGGAGATTTGAGAGGCACATAAAGCAGAATGAAATTTGACCTACCAGAAACATGATTCTGGATAAGGCTCACATCTGTATGATTCAAAGAATGAGACTTTTATTTTGATTTTTTAATCATGCCTCTATTACTTTACAAGTAACTTAAGCCAGCGAACATACATAATGCTTCTTCCTTCTCCTACAATCACCTTGTGATGTAGGTTGGGTTGAGAGAAAATAACCAGTCCAAAGTCATCCAGCCAGCTTTCATCTCTAATATGGGACTAGGATTCAAATCTCCTGCTTTCTAGACTAGTGACCTATCCACTAGACCAGGGGTCTTCAAACTTGACAGCTTTAAGACTTGTGGACTTCAACTCCCAGAATTCCTTCTCCAGTCATGTTAGCTCCGGAATTCTGGGAGTTGAAGTCCACAAGTCTTAAACTTACCAAGTTTGAAGTTCCTTGCACTAGACCAAACTAGTTCTCTTTTTAAAGTTATTCCAAGGGTATACTTGCCAGGTAGAAAGACAGTGTTCAAAGCAAATAAGTAGTATATGTTTGGAAAACCATAGTCACTGTATTTAATTTTGTATTATTTTCACCATTATTGTTTACAATTCCCACTGCTACCTCCAGATTCATTCTTGCACTCATAATCCCCACTGTTGCACTCCCAGTTTAGCATGGGGCTGATAAGAACTTGATCTCTCAAAATGACACCATAGAGTACTGCACACCAGAACAACTAGACACAAGGACGGTTTTTCCCCTGAACGCCATCACTCTGCAAAACAAATAATTCCCTCAACACTGTCCAACTATTTACAAAGTCTGCACTACTGTTACTATTAATCTTCTCATCATTCCTATCACCCATCTCCTCCCACTTGTCACAGTATGACTGTAACCTTGTTGCTTGTATCCTTATGATTTTTATTGACTGTTTCCTAGTATGATTTGATTGCTTATGGTACCCTATGACTATCATTAAGTGTTTACCTTATGATTTATTTATTTATTATTTTGTCAAGCAATTATAAGATAACAGGTATAAGTATAAACATAGTTATGGATACATGAAATGGATACATATAAAAATAAAAAGAAACAATAGGGCAGGGACGGTAGGCACGTTGGTGCGCTTATGCATGTCCTCTACAGACCTCTTAGGAAAGGGGTGAGGTCAATAGTAGACAGTCTAAGGTTAAAGTTTTTGGGGTTTGGGGAAGAAACCACAGAGTCAGGTAGAGTATTCCAGACATTCTTGACCTATGTCTCTTTTCTTTTTATGTACACTGAGAGCACATGCCCCAAGACAAATTCCTTATGTGCCCAATCACACTTGGCCAATAAAGAATTTATTCATTCATTCATCCCTGATTTTGAGAGTTTTACTTTTGAAAAAGAGTCTTCTTTCCCCATCAGTAAATATGAATCACCAAGTAATTCAGGCAAAGCAAAAAGCATTTAGGGTACAGAAACAAATGATACATGTATTTGAATGTGTGATACAACAGAAAGCAAGTGATTAAAGAATAAAAGACATTGATTACATGTGATACTTGAGCATAGAAAAAGTTGATTCTAGATAACATTCCACAAGTGCAAATGTATGGATTATACTCTTTCCCAGCTGGGTTTGTATCTTTCATAAAACTTGCAAATCTATTCAAGGACTTTCAGAATGCAATATCTATTTTTTAGCGCTGAAATGACAAGTTGTTGCATATCAAAAGAAATTGGCATTGGCCAAGAAATAATGGATAGAAACTGACAAGAAATAATGGATGGAAACTGAACAAGGAGAGATTTAACCTGGAAATAAGGAGAAACTTTCTGACAGTGAGAACAATCAACCAATGGAACACCTTGCCCTTGGAAGTTGTGGGAGAGCCATCACTTGAGACTTTCAAGAAGAGATTGGACTCCCATCTGTCAGAAATGGTGTAGGGTCTCCCGCTTGGGCCAGGGTTGCACTAGATGACCTACAAGGTCCCTTCCAACTCTGATTATCTGTTAAATCTGTTAAGAAGAAAAAAAATACCCTGTGTTTTCCTAAAGTTAAAAAGAGGTCTAGACTGCTATGTTAAGTGCCTTTTAAGTGCCTTAATGTCACCTTTTAAAACGCTAATAATGAAGTCTAAAATTTTAGGCAACATCACAATCAACAGAACAAAATTGTTCTTGGTTTTGAAGGCAACACACAACTTATTTTCACCCTGACAGACCACCACAATATTTTGCTATCCTTTTTTAAAGCTTTCTAAACTTTTACATCGCACGTTAAAATTATTTCCCCACTTTAAAATTCAATATCGTTGCGGTGGTGATGATGTTTACAATAATGCACGCCTAGAGCTACCCTTTTCCTTCAAAAGGAGGGCCTCCACCCCTCCCTTCAACTGCCACTAAGTACTGCCAAGAGCCATGACGCCAAGCAATGTTTTCCGAAACTTCTTGGGAATCGTAGTCAGCTACGCGGCAGCCGGCCTGCTTCGTAGAACGGTGACCTTCCCGGCGGCGAACTACGACTCCCAGAACGCTCTGCGCTCCCTATTCTTCAGCCTGTGGCGCTGATCGCTTCGAAGGTGGCGGTAGGTTTGTACTGTAAAGGATCTGACTGTCGGCACTTTCTGCGGAAAGGTTGGACGTCGAGCGAGGTGAGTGAAGAGACTGAGAGACTGGATATGGAGGCCGTTGTAGTTTGTTTTTCTTCCTCTACCTTTTCCCAAGATATATTCGTGTTCAGGGTTTGAGGAAAACGGTCGCGACGGCGAACTCGCCCACTTTTATTTAGATTTCTAGCCCACTTTTTAGGCCAGCCGCCACGTTTGTGTTTGCCTCCTGTCTGCCTTCTCCTCTCGTTCTCGCACCAGATGATTAGAGTTTTTAATTAAGAAGTCAAAAAGGCCCCAAGGCTCCCCAAATGAATATATTGGCATCTTTGGCATGATCCCTATGGTACTGAGTCAGGCACGGCACTTCGGGACGGCTGCAATGGTGCCATCCAAATGTATGGGGAATAAATCTGATCTGGAGAATTCTTGGAGTTGGGACTCCATTGTCCTTGGAGATACCAGAGTTTTAAAAGTTTATGATTTAGTTGGGTGCATATCGTATTTATGGGATGACGCTTCTATTTTATCTTTCCATGTTAAAAACATGCAAATAATCAGATGCATATAATGGATTTCAGAAAGAAATCCATTTTAAAAAAAATCCTGTTTCTTTTTTTCTACTTGTTTGATATTTAATTATTGTTAAATTTGCCTCATTTGTTTTTCCTTTCATTAACATGAACACAATAGAATCCACGATTATTAATAATTGTTTGCAAGGACTCAGTTACAGTGCTGTGTAGATGAATGCACCATTTGGGAGACTTGACAGGAGGTTAAGCATAGGTCATGAGGGATATCTAGTTGCTAGGAGTCAAAAACGACTTGATGGCACATAGTAAAGGCACATAATAAGAAAGCCAGTACAATAGTACTGTTTTTTTAAACCGTTAATTGGTTTAAGATCAAAACATTATACAACAAATACTTCGATATGAGTTGTGTTTTTTTCAAAGTTTTACTCAACTTTAGATGAAAAAGGCAAATAATTTTATGCTTGTAATATTGACATCCTAAATTGTAAATAATGTTAATGGAATAATAATAACTTTTTGTTTTCGTCTCTTTTCTCAATATTCTAAACTATCTAAATAGTAGAATGTTAATTATCTTTGATTATATAAGCGTCACTGTTAAAATGATACCAAACAGTACTTACAACAACACAATATAAAGTGGGGAAAGACACTGCAAACTCTGGAGATGTATAAATAAAAAATATTATCAGAACCAACACAAAAAAACTTTATGAAAGCTACCTTAATCAGAATGTGAAACAAGGTTATGTCAAGGTAATTGTGAAATGCAGAAACAGTAACTTCTGTCCCACACCAACTGGACAGCAATATGGATTACTTGTCTATCTTGTGAGATTATCATATTATCATATTGCTTTTATCTGTTTTTGGTATATGTTTTATAGATTTTTCATAAATTATTTTTTAATTGTAATCCAGTTAGAACTGAAAGGTTGGCTGGCATTAAGATACTGTAAATAAATAAATTTGGTAGCCAAATAAACACAAATATAAACAGATTTGTAAAACACTGGTCACTTAATTATTGTTTTTATATTTCCGTCAAATTATATTTCCATCAAAAGAGGAGGCAGCCCAAATTAGTTCAGAATTGTCCCTTATGAGTCTGATAATATGGTCCAAGAAGCTGAAAAATAATACATGAGTAATTATGTATTTGTTTATTTTTTCTTGGTTTATATGATTCTGAGTGGTTTACCTACCTAAGTAATAGAACTAAAACTTAGTTTAAAAATTTATATAATCTAATTATCCCAAGTACTAGGGAACAACCAATTCAAATACAAACAGTTCTCCTGTTGTATACAGCAGAGGTCTCCAACCTTGGCAACTTTAAGACTTGTGGACTTCAACTCCCAGAATTCTCCAGCCAGCTATGCTGGCTGGAGAATTCTGGGAGTTGAAGTCCACTAGTCTTAAAGTTGCCAAGGTTGGAGACCTCTGGTATACAGTACATCAGATCTTGAGGGTTCACTTCAGGTTTACTAAAAAGCAAGTTTTAATTGGCCCCAACTCTCTTGGGTTTTTGAAAACCAACCTGACCTCTGGCGGATGTATGGTAATTTCAAAGAGGGCAATGACTGATAGTCTTTAGAAATGACTTTTTCTAGCTGTAGGGGCCCAGAAAATACTCTGTTTTCCTATTTTAAAACATACAGCAAAGCAGCTGGGAATACGGTTCTGAAGATAGTCCAGTCTTATAGGTGGGAATCCTTACCTCAAATTACATCTAATGTTAATACAATAATGTTAAATGGGTCAAACTGACTGGCACCCCTAAGTATCCACAGTGTTCTTCTGGACAAGCTGAGGCTTCGGATTAGTCTTCAGGGGGAGGCAATAGTCCAAATCAGAGTAACCAAGGCATGAGGGACACTGATCAGGATGTCCTAATCTAAGAAAGGTCTTTGTAAAGGTCCCTGCAAAGTACCTGGTTTTTCAGCAGGAACTGTGGGTTACAATCTACTTTTGCGAATGGCCTGTTCAGAATTAAGATGGTCTTTGGTATCAGAAGGCCTTCATGCACAAAGTAATTCTGCCTTGAGACTAAGTGTTTGTCTCTGTCCGTATTCTAGTAGCTTCCAGGCATCAGGAAAGACCTACAATTGCTTCTCTTGTTTGCCTTCAGTCATGATGTTCATCTGAGAGTTAACTTACTGAAGTATTATATAGAAGTCCTTCCCTATGAAGAGAGCTACCAATCCTTACATTATGTCATTTCCTATGTATGGGGTTTATCTTGAGTTCTACACCACCTCCTAGTGGGGGATCGCGGTACTGTATATACTGTGTGGTATTTTCAATTGTAGTAACCACCAGGAGGCACTACATGGCTGCTTTCATTCACATAGGAAAATCCTTATTAGCTTACAAATCATACCTGACTTGTCAGCAAATGAACTCTCAGTGGTTCTTGTACAGTAGATATAAAATAAGAGGAGCAAATCTATTAACCCTGGGGCATCCATAATAGAAGGCCCTGGGACTTAACTTCTCTTTTCTCCATCACTACTTAGTGAAACATCCACTCAAGAGGAAGATGACCAAAGTAAAACTTATCATTTCCAAAGCTCTTGGGCTATCTAGAAGGGTATTTTGTTTGTTTGTTTTTTGATATAGCTGGTCACCTTTCAGGCAACTTTGACCTGTTCCTGGTCAAAATTTAAAAGGTACATAAAATCATTTTTAAAACTATAAAACACAATCAGTTAAAACATGAAACATTAAAAAAACAAAACCTGGTGCCAATCCGTGTTAACGTGCCATCATCTAACGATGATCATCTAATCCTCTCATTGCTTGGAGAAAAGCCAGGTCTTTTCTATTTCATTGTTTTGTCTATTGACCTATTCCTTTACTACTGTTGTCTTTACACTTCTTTTCATTTCTCCGTTTTTATTTTTGTAAGCAGCCTAGAGTAGCTCCATGGTGAATTAGACAACAAATAAATTTAATAAATAAATGAATAAATGGGTGGAGACCTGCTGAACTTTGAGGAATAAGGTGTTCTGCAAGACAGGGGCTGCCTTGCTGGCATGCTTTCTCGCTTCTATTAGATGACAAGATTTGTGGGAAGGGTGTTAAGGTAATTCCCCGTTAGGAGAATGAGCGCATACAGGGAGACGTATAGAGAGTAGTGTAGGAATAATACACACAGAGCACACAGATACACTGTACAGTAAATGTAGGTTTTTACTTCCAGAAAGGTTTAAGCAAAGTCCAAAATAAGCAGTCCAAAGTCATTCACAGGTAAAATCAGTCAGTTTTCATCCAGGGATAATCCAAATATCAAATTCCAGTGTCAGAAACAGTTCAGTATCAGACTTACATTAAATCCAGTAATATCAGTCAATTAGAACAGGGGTCCTCAACCACCGGGACCCCCACCCCGCCCGCCCGCGCTGCTGTTCAATTCAGTGCCCCGTTCTGCCTGTCTGGTTGTTTGGGAGCAGCTTTGGCTGAGAATAATAACTATTCGCCTCTTTTATCAGCTGAAGCTGCTCCGAAACAAAGAAGGCAGGCAGGCAGGCAGGCAGAACGGAGCACTGTGGATTGAACCGTGCGCGGCGGGCGGGGTGGGGGTAAACGGGCGCTTCGGAGGAGCTGCGGCGACAGGAAAGCCACCCCCTCCCCGGCTTCTTTGAAGCAGTTTCTTCCTGGGCTGGTGGAGCAGCGAGAGAGCGACTGAGAGAGGAACGAGGCAGACACCTGAGGGAGGGAGGGAGACACCTGAGGGATGGGGCTGAGGGAGGCAGGGCCGAGGCGCTCCTGAACTTGGTGGTTTGCTGGCAGACGTTTATTACCCGACTAGGTAACAACATCAGATGTTACCTAGTCAGGTAATGAAACGTCTGCAAGCAAACCACCAAACTCGACTCTTCCCCCGGTCCTTGAAAAAGTGTTTGTGCTTGAAACTGGTCCCTGGTACAAAAAGGTTGGGGCCCACTGAATTAGAAGAAATGGAGCAACGGCAACTTTCCAACAGAAGGAAATAGAGATACACTCAGACACACTCTCTTCTGAGACTAAGACTAAACAACCCAGGTTTCTGGCTCCATCTTATGGCCGTTTGAGTAACCACACCCAATTGCATGCTCTTGCATTCCCTTAAAGATATAGTACTAAAATGTTTATCCTGGTTTATATATTTCTAACCCAAATACCTGTTAGGTGACTTATATTCCTAACAAAGGGATCCTAGCTGGATGATAGGATGGGTAGGGGAAGGTGGTCTTGCAGATACTTTTATTCAAGCTATTCTGCTCCCCTAAAGCTATTCTGCTCCTGAAAGTAGCGTATGAAACAATTAAACTAAAACATTAAAAGGCCTGGGTGAATGAATACATTTTAACTCCACCTAAACTCTAATAAATTAACACCTGCTTCAACTGCATTGTAATTTGTTTGTTAGCATCAGCCAAAACACAGAAAAAGTACAATTGTGTATTGATAATCAGCAAATCTCTGATGGAGACAATTATTTGGAAATAAACATTCTCTGAATAGTTCAACCTTAGCAGTATAAGATTTATATAATATCCTTCATCTTGATTTAAAAAATTGCTGCACATGAACTAGTTGTCAAGGTTCCAAGTAATGCATGCCATTCAATAAGAACTCCATGGCAGGCAAATTCTTTAAAGAACATTTTATTGGACAGGTTTATGGTGGAAAACCGGCTCTAAGTAGTCCCCAGTTTTTCACCTAAGTAAAACTTTATCACTCCCCCCCCCCAGTCTCCAGTCACATGGTCCAATCAGCGTACAGCCCAGTTGCTAGGTGACCTCAGTCTCCACCTTTCGAACACCTGCACCAACATCCTTGATTCCCAGGGGAAATAATTTTATTTAAGCTACAAAACCACAGCTATCCCTGCCTACACTCCCCTCTCTGGCCCCTTTGCCCCAGGCTGTGTCAGCCCGGAAGCAGTGAGAAGAGAAACCTCCCCAGAGAAAACTACAAAGAAGAAAATGGCCACAATATGGCCAACTTCAAGGTTGACACTAGTCTTTTGCTTTCTTTTTTTTCTCTAGTAGTTGTGGTAATGATCCAGATCCTATAGCAAGCTTCTTTTGTTTTTTGGGGGAAGGGGTTGTATAATGGAGCAGGTTAGCCTGAATCCGTATGCAATTTTTAGATAAATCACCAGATCCCCATCCTACCTCAAGAATTACCAAACATAACTTGCATAATTTTTTGCTGAATACTGACACAGCAAAGAATTTGCACACAAACATCATTATATCACCTTTGGGTTTCATATGAGCTCTGGACACAGAAAAATAATACTATTTATTAGTATTATACCTGTTGGCCTGGGACTTGCAGCATCTTGCCAGATTTCCCACTGACTTTGATTATGCGAAGCTGGATGGAAATTGCTTTTTCATGGTGGGATTTAGTTAAGGATGACAATTGGGACGACAGAGATTGCCATCATGCTTTACAACCCCATCACTTAGTGACAAAAATTCCAGTCCCAATTGCCACCATAACTATCTGTATGTGAATTATGTTCTTGTTTTCTTTTTAAAATTGTTCAGGAACTGAGAGGGAGACAATGGATTTCTCAAACTTCTCCAGCAATAAGATTATTTAAGGTTGGACTGTTTTACTTTTCCAGATGGCCACCTCCACAGATCTGAATTGGGAGGAAAACTTGATTTCGCACTGGATGTCTAATGCTGCCCGTGCTGGAGTCATATTAAATCCTGCTTTCCCTGGTTTGATAACCACCAAAGCAATCAGTACTGAAAGTGTCTCATCGGGTCATGGTGTTAATTTGGTACACAGATCAAGTAGCATTTCTCCAAGTGAAGACACTATGCATAAAGAGCAAACGCTGGACCTTAAAAGTTCTTTTGAGGAAAAAGTGGATTCCTCCAAGACACTTTTTTCAACTTCAGCTTCTAACAAAGAGCAAACATTAATGGTTAAAGATGTCCCAGCTCATTGGACTGCCACTGAAACTAAGCCTGGTTCTGATCAATTAGATGATCTGGATGAAGGATGCTGCACTGAATTACTCTTACAAAAGCTGGAGCAGGTAAAAAAAACACTTAAGATGATTTTGTATGTTTTTTAGACATACATATTAAAAATATTCTTCCTTGTGAAAACTGGGTATATAGCTCTATCCTTTTGCCAGGGAAACTTTCATGAACCCACTTCTTTATGTTTTGTTATGGTTTCTCTACTCTTGCCAAATCTGAGGAGAAATGTTATAGTTTCATTTGAATTTCAGTCTGGTATTTATCAACCAGTAACGAAGTATATTTTCTCACCTGTTTTAATGCTAGAATCTACTGTACAAATTGCAAGAGTCAGGTGGTACTTGTGCTTAGCCTTCAATGCTAGAAATGCTTTTAAAGTATATTCTTAGTTTTCTGAAAACCGTTTCACTTAACTGTATTAGCTAATTAGTCTAATGCATAAGATCTAAGAATAAATCTGCCTAATTATACTCAAACAGCTCAAAGAACTGCAACACCACAAGAAGGAACTTCTGAGAAGGCAGCAAATGGAGCAAATTCAGAGATTAATGGAAGAGCAACAAAACTTACTTTCCCTGGTTGCTGAGCAGCAAGAACACACAGGTGAATGAGTGGTGACTTAATTTTAAATTTTTTAGTAGACATTCATTTTACATATGCTTTTATGTGTTTTGAGATAGTTGATAAAATCTATTTTTCTTGCTGTCTAGCTAATCTGTAAACATCTAAATTGAGATATATGAATCTTGCTAAAGATTTTCGGAAAATGGATGCTGATACCTCTTTTTTTCAGACATCCCTATTAGTGTATAAATATGTGACATAATTCTCTTTTTATTATATACTTGCTTAAGCACCCTATGGCCCTTTTCCATAGCGTTGATTAGAAAGACATTTTGTGGCTGCTACTATTAAGACCTATAGCTTTCTGTTTTAAACATAACAAATTCTAGAAATGTAAATGTTCAGATTTTAATTCATGTATAGAATTCATGTTATTAAGACATACCCTTCTTATAAAAATCACAATGCAGGTGACTGTATTGACTTATGAACACAATTTAGGAGCAGAATTTCTTTTGTAAGTCATTATTGTAACTTGAGTTGGGCCCGATTTTATGACATTTTTACAGTTTCACAGTTTTTAAGGAAACCATGTTGTTAAGTGAATCACAGGGCTGTTAAATATCCCCAACATCCCCAATGTGTGTGGAGTTCTTTGTCAGCAAAAAAATTGGAAATTGTGATTATTACTTGATAACAGGAAGGTGCAACCAGTCATAAATGTGAACCAATTGCAAACACTCAAATTGCAATCACATAGCCGCAAGGTTGGTGAGATAGTCATAAGTGCAAGCACAGGTCATAAGTCACTTTTTCCAATTGTAACTTTACATGAACAGTCATTCGTTAAGGATTACCTGTAGATCTTCTTTTTAAATAGGTGTGGAAAATTCAGAATTCTGAAATAAATATGATTCACATGATCCAATAGTTTTGACTATAGGAAAATGGTACATTTGTATTTTTGAAAATATTTTTAAAAATTAGGGTAAGAGACATATGAATGAAAATGCAAAAAATTCTCAGCCCAAGATTTTCAGATTTATTCTACTGTAGATAGATATATCCTACTATACAGTTAGTTCAAAATATGTATCTGTAAAATTGCGAAGTATTGAGTGTTTCAGGCTTTCCTTGATAATAAATAGCAGATGGAGAAAGGAATGGAAAAGGTGAATGTTCCAGTTTTCCATAAATCAATTTAGTATCTGACATTTTGTATTTAAATGAAAGGCTCTCCTGCAACCAAAGATGATGGAACCCAGAACTATGCTGGATCGGTTTGTTTGTCTCCTGTCCCTTATTTTCCACTATGTCCCAGTAGAGGCAACACTGATTGGGACAGTGCATCTCGTGTTTCTTCTCCTGTGGACCAAAGAGATTATTTACAAAATTTCAATAATAATCAAATATTGAAGAAAAACCACTCTGCAGACCCTTTTTATAAGAAGCAGTCTTCAGACATTTCTTTGAAAGGAAACAATGAATTGAAACTTGAAGACCAAAAGACCATTTCAGGTAAAGCAAACCTGTATCCTAACTAAAAATACATGTATGTCTAACACTGGCCAACTTAGGGATATTAATTTAATATATGTAATGATACAGAAATTTGTTTACCATTGGAGATTATGATTTTCTCTTACTGGGAGATTACCAGTGTTTCCCTCAATCTTGCAAAAAATGGATTTTTCCTAGTTTTTGCATTAAGAGTTCAATTCAGTGAGAATCTTTTCTTTATTTCAGAGTCTTTACAAATTTCAGCATAAGGAAATAGCTTCCATATCTTTCTCTATATTGGTTGGAGCTAGATGGAGAGATATGGTGAGCTTGGAGCCTCAGAGGTGTTCAGATTTACGATAATGATTCATTTTATCTTTTTTAGGAAATGTATTCCAAATCCTAAGGACAAGTTTCTAAAAACAAGCAATGAAGGCTACTCAGAATGTTATTTATTTTTGTTTTTTCAACCCAAATTCAACCAATTCTACCTTGGTAATAATTTGGCATTGTTTTCTCAGTTGAATACATGAGAATTTATATAGAAGATTCAATTTTCTATCCTGTTTTCCACATCTTCACAGACATGGGTCTTAGGAAGTCAGTGGATCTTCTATTTTATATAAATGACACATGGGTTTTCTTAAAATAATTTCTGTAAAGTAATTCTATGTACTCAAAGGTTAACAAACAGATTAATTTCTGATTTTCATAATATAGATGAAAGAAGCGGTCCAATTAAAAATCCAGAGTATTTACCATGAGACAGAATCTCAGATACTTGTATACTTTTTCTTTTCTTTTCATGGTCTGCATGTTACACTGTTAGATTGTAGGAACAGACAATTTCCTTTGTTCTTGTATAAACCAAATTTAACTTCCTTTGATTGAAGAATATGGTGAAAATCTTTGAGATGTACATTGCTCTGTATATACTTCAAAAGTGGATAAATCCAACATGTATTAACAAGTTTTTTGACTGTTCTCTGAGGATTTGGAAATATTGGAGAAAAATTAATTCTGGCTCCTTTTTCATTAATACCTATTAAGGATCGTGGCACTTTTTCCAAAAACCTAGCAGGGCTATCCAGTAATGTGTGGAGACAATGATGTTAATACAGAAGATATTTTAAAGCAGTAACTGTCACGTATGAACTTTAATTGCCTGCTGAGTGGTAAAATGGGGGAGGATTTCTTAAAAATAAAATCTATAATAGGATAGAATCACGACCATTAACAGATTTGAAAATCTTCTAAAAGTCTAATATCCAAGGCTTCTATGCTCCTAAATAACTAAATTTAGTTATAAAGCTCATAAATTGATGCATAAAAGATAGCAGATGCTGGGATATACTAGAAAAGTTACCTTTGATTTAGTTTGGGAAAGAGTTATTCTTTTTGCAAAACCTAATAGTCCAAATTATCGTTGTTTACCCCAGTTTATAGAAAAAATATTTTTTAGAGTCTTGATTTCTTTTTTTTCTCCCCTTTGACATGTACAATTCTTGGGGATTGTCTGGACAAGCCTGCACAATTTTCTTACAAGGTTTTTCAGAAATGACTTGACCAAGGTCATCCAATTGGTTATGTGCCTAAGACAGTTTCTAGCCTGATGGCTTAACCACTACATCAAAACTTGCTCTCAATTTGTTTTTCAATCTTTTAAATAAATTACTCTATGATATTTTAAAATTTTAAATCCTGTCATTTATCCTCTGATATTGTTTCAAAATATATTTTATTATCTATTGCTAAGTCATATGTCCCTCACCTTGTTTCTGTAGTTAGATTTCTTTTCTAAGGAAAATAAAGTTAATTTTAACAAAAGCTAGAAAAGAGAAAAATCAAGATCTTGGCTAGAAGGGCAAGATCCTCACTGCTTTCTTGACAAAGCTTGCACAAGAAATATTTTTGTGCATAAAAAGACAGTGGGGAATAGCTATGCATGACTTTTACTTTTGTAGGCAGATCTAAACAATCTCCAGAACAAAGTCTACAAGGAAGTATAGAAGGAGACAGCGATTGTGAAGATCAGAGGAACACGGAGGCTTCTAAAAATCTGACTGCAGGGAAGTGTTCAGAAGTTGTTAATGAAGAAGAAAGGTAAAAAAGTAAAAGTGCAGTGTTACAAATGCTAATAAAAATGTAAAAGCAATTAAGTTTATTAATTTTGATTATATTTATTTTAATTGAAGCTGAAAGAATGGCAACAGCAAAATTATTTGCCTGGAAGAAAATTCCAGTGGATCCATCTGCAGGAATCCCAAAAGTGCTGCAGCTGGACTTCCTTGGTGTTTTAATTGAAAACGTTTCACTTGTCATCTAAGAAGCTTCTTCAGTTCTGGCTGAATGTTGGGGAATGCAAGGACTTACATTCCTTAGCAGTCATCTGGTCATTAGCAGGCTGAAAGCTGGTCATTAGTTCTCGGAGAATTGTTGACTACAACACAGTCCTTTCAGCAATCCCAAAAAGGTCCATACTCATTGGCACCCTGATGCAGGTGATCCTGAGGGTATAGATAAATCCCCAAATGGCTTCAACAAATCTCTGAAAGCTAACAACTAACCTTCAGAGTACTAATGACTAGATAACTACTAAGAATGTAAACCCTTCTATTCCCCACCATTCAGCCAGAACTGAGAAAACTTCTTGAATTAGAAGTGAAACATTTTCAACGAAAAAAAGCCAAGAAGCAAATTATTTTCAAGGGAAAAAATAGAAAAGTCCGGTTGCCTTTTGAAAAGCAATTTTGGGACAACCATGAGCTGGAGGAGTGAGAATCTCCATAGACACCTGCAGGAATATAAAATTTTAAAAAAGCAGAATTTCAAAAGGATAATCTTGTTAAAATTTGATCTATAAAATGGTGGGGAGAAATGGAATACTATTACTAAAAAGCTCAGTACTACTATTTTGACTATATCCTAGGTTACTCCAGAATCTTTATATCCATTTTGAAATTTTAAACTATCAGGGCAAGAATAGTCTCCACTTGCATTTTTTCATTAAAATGGATAATAAAATGGTAACCTATTGTAGGAGGTAGTCAATGTAACACCAAGTTTTAAAAAGAGAGCAAATGTCAAATGGAGCTCCATTCAAAATTCAAGAAAGAAATACTTAGACTCTCTGGGTTAGAGAAAAGATCTCTTTTACTGAATTTGAAGTGGCAGAAACCATAGAATTCTGAATCTGGGAAATTAGGCGCGCAAATCACATATACAAAGTGATGGAAATGGTCCCACCCCCAATAGTTCAAATGATTCTTCCAATTAAAAGTTGTGAATATGATCATGTGGACATCTTCAGGTGATGATGAGGCCTCTGTCCGTTGACCTTGGCATATTTTGATAAAAGTTTGCAGTTGCGCAGAGAAAAGAAAGCTAAGCGAGAAATAGAAACCTAAGCAAGAATTTATACTCCCCCCTCCTCATTTTACACAACAGTAGAATGTAACACCTCCAGCTCGCTTCCCAGACTTTATCCCCTCCTCCCCCATTACTTATGGCATCCAAAAGATGCAAAGCAATAGTAGAAGATCTTGAAGGCTGACAGCAAGAAAGAACTAAATATTATTAGTTATTTAATATATTAATATAGCATTTCTTATGATTCAGAATTTCAAAGCAATTTACAATCAAAACAGCAATAATGATGGCCTTGTACAACATAACTGATTCTCTGGATAAGTTACTCATTGTTTCAGTAGGTAGTATATGGTCAAGTGCTCCATTCAGTAATCTGGCTATGATAGTTTGAAGTTGCAATCTCTGAACCGAGCATAAGATAGCTCATGAAGGATATGGTAGCAATCTAAATATGAAGTGGCCAGCACACGAACAATTGTAACTAGGCTGCATTTGTCCAGGAAAGAGCAGAGTTAATATACCAGTCAATGCTGTTGTGTTAAATCTATTTCTGAAGGAAAGGCCTAACTAATAGTAGATTTGTAGTAGAGGGAAGTAATAGCATCATATAAATGGCAAAAAGGTTAAAATGTATTAAAACAAGCAATAGCTTTGGGTACAGGATCCAAGCTAGATTGGTCATTGGGACCAGAGGTTTAGTCTTCTGAGCTTTCAGACTCCTGCTGGAGCCTCTCCTCAGGAAACTTCACATTCGACCCAGATTGGATCCTGAAACATAATCTTGGGGCAGTATATTTGCCCTTATTTGTGATATTAGGTGCATTAGAACAGTGTTATCGTGCTGCAGGATTTAAAATTTTTAATTCTTTTAATTAACAAATTACAACAAGAAAAATATACAAAATTATAACTATGTTTTTATTCTCTTGAAACAGGCCTATTGCTAGTATGCAAGAGAGAAAGCAAACTTTTGAAGAATTTTTAGAAGAGCAGATGAGGTTGGAAGAACAGAGGCTGAATGAAAAAGCAAATCTCAAGGTTAATAGTTACAGTAAACAAAATTTACCAGTTTCATAATGTGAGAATAATTTTTTCATGTAGCTGTTGTACAGATTTTAGCAAATCTGGAATCTGTTCAGATTATTTTGATAACAATAAATTAACAGATATAATTTCTTACATATATATAAATTGCTTTTTTTTTAGGTTGCTGAAAAAGCAGCATTCCAGAAACCAGTTCCAAAACAACCCTTTTTAAAACGAGGTGAAGGCTTAAATAGATATACCAATGCCAAATATAAAGTAGCTAAAGAAAAAGAAAGTAAGACAATTCTACAGCCTGATCCCTTAGAAATTAAAAATACAATTAAAGCAGACAAACTGCAGCTTCATCGGAAAACTGCCTCTTCGAATAAAATTTCTGACAACTTTGTGCCTAAACTTGTAAATCAGAATATTAAAACAAAAAAGAATGTGTCTTTTTCTGCTCGAAAGACATCAAGACTCAAAAATTGCACTGGAAAAGGTGTTTCTTCATCTGCAAGGCAAAACACTAATGAAATGAAATCGGAAGTACTGAGAAATTCTCTAAGATCAGAAATAAATGGAGAAAAAGAAAAGAAAGAAGAAAATATAATGCCACTTGCAAAGCTGCATGAAATCGATATCAAATTACCAGTAGGAAAAGAAGCACCTTCAGAAGTAACTGAATTTCTTATAAATCCAGGTGAAAGAGACCAAGAGCTGTCTTTTGAACTTTCTTTCCAAAAGAAGTTGGGAAATTGGGAAACCGAAAAAGAAAAAGAAAAAAAGGAATTGGATGAATTTTTGTTTTTAGAGCAGGCTGCTGATGAAGTATCTTTTGCCAGTAACTCTTCACTCATAATAAGGATCTTGGATCAAGGCCAGCAAATTTCATCAGGGCACAGACTGTCTTCTACTCCTATTAAATCAAGGTTGCAGGAGCAGCAAATGAATGTGCTAAATGTCACAGCTGCAGCTAAACTAAATGGAAAAAATTGGGGTTCCCAAGTATCTAACCATGAAAGGCACAAGGATAATTCCCAAGTATCAGAACCATTCATGGTTCATAGAAGTTCAGCTGACTATGAAACACTTCAAACTTCTTCCTCAGCTGAATTTCAAGATTCTAAAAACACTGAATTAGATGATGATAACTCTGATGAAAGCAGTGAGATGACTTCTGAAAGTGAAGAAGAATTTGAGATTACCATAAAACCTGCAAGTGAGGGAGTCGAAAAGACCACTTTGAAAAACCAAAATGACTATCCTGAATTTTCAGAGTGCAGAGAACAAATAGAGAACACAGAGAGTGCTAAAAGTCCTGATTCAAAAGAAAAGGACGGTGGCCAGTCTAATGAGCTATGTAGAGATACTGCATATCCAAGTGTGTTCTGTAGTGACAGAAGTAAATTTCAGTTTGATGATGAAATCTCATGGACTGACTTTGAGAATAGCAATCTGTGTACACAAATTCCAGATGGGGATATGCTTTCTAAAGTACCTCTGACTCCTGATTGTTCTAAGACGCCTTTTCATGATAAAGTAATAAAGAGAAAGATTGCCATGGTGAAGAAAGGAGATGCTTTGCTGAAACAAAATATGACTGTTAATGAAGAAACCGAGCCTCCTACCTCAGATCTGATGCTAAAACTCTTTCCTTCCCTAAAACCTAAACCGAAGGTAGATGCACTATCAAGACACGAGAGCAAATCGAATACAATTCAGGAAGAATCAAGTGGTAAGGAAGAGAGAAGTATCAAGTTACCGTATGTAAGAATTAGCTCTATATCATTTTATACAGAATGTCATACATATGTATGGGTTTTTTTTATATGAAGCTAGTTTCATTGCACTATAAACCACTGTTAAGAGCCAGAAATTATGGAATGCATATATAAAGCATGGTTTTCAAATTGTGTAGCAGTTTTATGTAAGACATAGAGGCTTTAGGGAACTATTTGATGCATATTTTGCAGTCTGTCATGAATGGTTTTAATCAAAACTAGACAACCCATGACCCCTTAGATGATCCTTTCAGTTATTTTCTTAGCAGATTGCTCAATGACAGAACTTCAAATGTTCTACCTTCACTTTACAAGCTGGGATACATTCAGACATGTATCTGCCTTGAAAATAACTCATGATGAACCATATAGTGCAGGGGTGTCAAACTCGATTTCATTGAGGGCCACATCAGGGTTGTGTTTGACCTTGGTGGGCCGAGGTGGGTGTGGCTGGGATGGGCACGGCCAGCTCGACATCACTTGGGGGCGCCTGTGGTGACCCAAGTGCTCTGCCAGTGAAAATGGGCTCCCAAGCTCCCTTTTCGGCTGCGATGACCTGCAACCCTCTGCAAGCAAAAATGGCAGGCCATACACAGTCCTCCCTAGCTCTGTTTTTGCTGGCAGAGGCACTGCAGGCCGGTCCTTCACCTATTTCCAGACAGCCCTGCAGGCCAGATCTAAGCACCCCCCGAGCCAGACCTGGTCCCTGGGCCTTGAGTTTGACACCCCTGATTAGCACAGGGAATGTTTTATGACATTTTGTATTATGTCACAAACTCTTTCATGATAAGATATCATAAAATGTTTTATAAAATTTGCCCAGTTTCAATTCCATGGAAGTCATGGTTCCTGGACTTTGGACACACACTGTAATCCAACCCATTAGTACCCTGATACAAATATTGTTGTCCTATGATATATCACTTTGTCCAGTTAAAGAATAGATTTTTTTACTGGCCAAATGTGATTGGATACATAAGGAATTTGTCTCTGGTGCATAAGTTCTCAGTATACACACAAGCAACAAGTGATAAGTGATAAGGTTATGGAAACTATAGCTTTACTAGTAAATAAATACTTGTGTCTGTCCTTTATGGCTTCCGGACCAAGTTCTCAATGATGCAGAAAAATTCCAGATTGAAATGTGAGTGTTATTAGTTTCTGAACAAGATGTTGAACTCTGAATTCTGAGTCCTGAGTAGGGGCATAGACTTGATGACCTGTTAGAACCTCTCCGATTTTATGGTTCATTAATTATAATAGCTACACCTAGAATATTGTTTTTAAATAATGATTTTTTAAAACTCCATTAATCTTATAAAATCCTCAGCAAAGCTCTAGGTATTAATCCCATTTTAAGATGAGTAGATGAGATTTGATACATATTCAAATGTTGTATAATTTGTATAATTTGTTCCATTTAGGGGAAAGTGTGCGTTCACAGCTCTTGAAAGAGAAGCTTGTTGAATTGGAAATGGAAATTGAAAGGTTCAGGACTGAAAATGCATCCCTAACAAAACTTAGAGAAGAGCATGAAACTGCCCTGGAAAATCTTAGGTAATTTAAGTACTGTCTCTATAGGCTAAATGTTCCAGATTATGTTTTCCCCTGTAGACTTTTCTTTCTTTATTCCTTTATTCCATCTTTATGCAGAGAGGGAAAGAGGATCATTAATGATTAACAAGTTATGTCTTTTTGTACAAGAGACTTTGGCGTCCTCATTTACTCCAGATAATTAACAGGAAAGGCTGTTTTATCTTCGATGTTCTGCAACACTACATGTCAAAATTCAGTCATTGTTTCTATATCTTGTCAAAGTATGTAACTTTTTCCAGATTTAAAAATAATATAATTAATGTATGAATTTAATATTCAAATGTTATAAGGGTCTTTTAAAAAAAGGAATTGATCATACATTAGCACAGTATTCACTCATCAATTATCTAAGAATTTTTTACTTCGAACATTTTTTGATTTAGCAGAGAGAAATATAAATATAAATTCTCTTTTATTTTTCCAGCCAACAATCTGTGGACAGATTTCTCAAAGTATCTCAAGCCTATTATTATAAATTAATGAAAATGATTTTCTTAAAATCTTTGAAGAATTCAACTTCAGTACACATCCTTTTTTTAAAAAAATATGGACCAATGTTTCCAAGTTATATTGTGTCTGAATTTTGTGTGATAAATATTTTGTAATTTTTGTTCTATAAACTTCCAGAAAAGAAAAATCTGACTTTGAACATCATAAAACACAAGAGCTTGTTCAAATAGAAGAACTTAAAAAAGAAGAAGCAAGAAAACTGCAGAAAGAACGTAAAGTTTTTGAGAAGTATGCACAGGCAGCTAGAGCCATTCCAGATAAAAAAGAACGTGATGAAATTCAGGTATGAATGCAACATAAATGATCAACCTAATTGAGGGAAGTGAATAATGAGTACTTCAGCCTAACAACAGAAATTAAAGCATCAGATACATTTTGGGGGAGTTGACATTTTTTCACAAGAGCAAATATGACCATAATACCAAAGAAATTCATTTTTTTATGTCATGGTGACCAGAACAGTGCATCAAGAGTTGAAAAGATTTCTCTCATTTCTCTGTTTTCACCTTTTTCCTGTGAAACAACTAGTTTGCTAATAAAAAGAATAGGCAATGTGGTTTGCAGTAGATTCAATTATTATACTCCTATATATTGTTCCAACCGTGAAGGTTTTAGGAGAAAACATTTATTTTCTACCTTTATTATTTTTTTTACAAATAACTCAAAGCGGCAAATATTTCTAACACACCTTTATCCTTTTATTTTCCCTACAACAAAAACCCAGTGGTTGGGCTGAGAGAGTGACTGGCCCAAAGTTATCTAGCTGCTTTCATGGCTAAGGCAGGACTTGAACTCACAATCTCCTGCTTTCCAGCTTGGTGCCTTAACCTCTAGACCAGGGGTGTCAAACTCGTGGCCCGCAGGCCAGATGCGTCACATGCTGGCCCCACCCCACCCGGTTTAATGAACAGGGGGAAAGTCCCAATATGTCATGTGATACCACCATGATGTGAGTTTGACACCCCTGTTCTAGAACAAATTGTCTCATTCAATAAGCTTACCTGTGAAACTATTGCTATATGAACTGTTTCTTCTTAGTCTTTGGAAACAGAGTACATCCTACTTTAATTACAGCTAAAATCTCTTCAGCCAATAATTATCCCAATTATGGATGACTGTGGGACCTTCCTCACAGCCATGCTACCATGCATTTCTCCAGTCCTTGAATCAACAAAGAAGCAGATGGCACAACTTGTCCTGTTCCAATCGCTGGCCTTTAATCTGCCTCAGTAATGAGGGCTGCAAGTAGTTCTGACAGTTTTACTACAGAAGAATTTAAAGACAGTAATTGGCCAGTTCTCCTATCTTTATTTCTTCTCCTGGCCAGTGTCACTAACTGGCAGAAACAAACCACTAGCAGTTAGATCAAACTATGGTGGGAGAGGCTTAGTTCATATGGATGTGTACCTAAAAGGATGACATGTTTCAAGCTGCCTATGGGAAGAGTGAGCATTAATAACAACCAGTCAGATTGGTTTACCAGTTTTCTGAAAAACAGGCAGTGTCAAAATGTAGACGAGGTGACAGACCTTGGGAAGGAGAGAGCTCTCCTTTCATCCTGGGACAGTTGCCACCAGAACTGTTTGGACATCAGTTCCATTCACTTGGGCCAAAAGGGGAAGCTAGCACTGAATTTCATCCAGCTCTCACTTCACAATGAAGGCTGGGAAGGAGTTAGCCATACCTCATGGAGGTATTCCACGGACACATGTGAAATGGTGTATTGTCCCACCCTCAGTAATAAAACAGTCCAGTCCAGCAAAAGCAATTATTTTATGTAGATGTAAAGAAACAAGAAACATATTTTTGGATGTTAAAATAATGAATTCCAGATATGTGTTACCACTTTTTGAAATGTTTATATTCTAAAAATGAAAAGATGAAGTGTTTCTGTAGACTCTAGATTTAACAACTTGAATTATATTTTACATAGGTCTTATTTTTTCTATTTTTAAAATTATGTTCGATTTATTTTAATCCCTGTAAAAATCCATTGTCGTGTTTACTGAATAATCACTTACATATATATTTTAATATTAGTGAAATATAACAGAATAATGAAACCTAAGAAGCTTGGCCAGACTGAATCCCTTGTTTGCAAAAGTGGGTAAAAATCTACTAGGCATTAATTAGGGGAGAATCAATGGCACATCTGTGGTAAATTTGTTAGCCCCCTTTTTTTTTTCTTCAAAACAAGCCTATTGATCTTGAAAAAGATCCTCGGACTCATTTAATACCAGAAAACTAGTATGCCCATGAATATTAAGGAGGGTCTATAAATAGTACTTTGTGAAGACCTAATGCAGATAGATACTCTGCAGAAACCAGTGTCCAGTCTCTTCTGCATCATAAATTGAATGACCATGGCAGGCAGGACTTGGTGATGGAGCTAAGGGACTTTTCTCACAGCAGCTGCTTCACAGGAAGTTGGTAGATGCCGCTCCCTGGTTGTCTTATCACTGACACCACAACTGAAGCATTATAACTGTTTCTACACCAGCACTTGCCTTGGAAGATGGAAGGCAGTTACCACTTTTTAAAGACTGCTTCAGTTATTGCTTATAGAAGTGATTGTGTATCTCTGGCACAATTATGCTTTGCAGCTTATTCCCCTCTTCTAGTCCAATAGGCCTTGCTGCGAGCGCCTCCTGATACATCCTTTCTGCAATTTTACCTCGTGATTCTCACAATCTGTGGAGGGCGAAATCCAATTATGTGTTAAAAGTGAGGAACACAGGTTAATGAAAAGCAAGTACCAAAGTGTAGAAGTCTTTCGGGGAAGAGTACATTGGTTGTATCTGAAGTGAATAAATGTAATTCTAATATCGTTTTGATTTTTTTTTGAAAGATGTTCATCTGTCTTTTTTCTTAAGGCTTTGAAGCAACAAATAGCAACGTTGCAGGAAGATGTAAAAAAGAGAGAAACAAAATGGTCAGCAACTCACACTCGTCTGAGGGATCAGATTGAAGCCTTAACGAAAGAAAATACACAACTGCGAGAAGAAATCAAAATTATGGAAAGATTCCGTTTGGAGGCCTGGAAGAGAAAAGAAGCCTGCACAAAGAAAAAGAAAAATAGTAATTCTGGTTACTCAGACAAGCATGAACCTACAGTGAGTTTCTTCTTTTTGGGAAAAAAATGTTTTCAGAAAACTAGAGACACAAAGATTTTGTACTGCTTCAAAAGAAGCTCCCATGGCATGCAACGTTTTCCAGACCCGAGAGAATTTATTTGGAGTTCCACTGCATGTATCAAATTGCAGCAAAAACAGTCTTCAGAGCTAGTTGGCACTTTATTTTTCATTTTCTATGAACCATGGCATCAGCATATTCCCAACTCGGAGTTTGAAGTGATAGGTCCATTGATACATATGCAGCTTTCCTTCATAGGAACAGGTGAAATTGAGAATGCTTCCCTAAATGGGTGACAAGTGGTTTACATTTCAACTCGTGGTTTTTACAGACAGCTGTTTCTTTAAAAGCATCTGCTTTGCTCTCTTATAACAAAGATGACAAAGATAACAAACTTTATTGCATTTGTATGTTTCACTATTAAAGCAATCCTGAGTAAAGTAAGTGGTACCTTGGTATTCAACTGCTTTGAAACTCATCAATTTGGTACTCAACTAATTTCTGATATGAAAATTTTGTCCTGGTATTCATTGTTTGTTTGGTACTTAATGCACAAGTTAGAACTTGTAGGTATTGGTTGCCTGGTGATTCACATTATTCCTTACGGGAAAAATCTGTTCAGTACTTGTTTTTGGTACTCATCACACCTCCCAGAACCAATTAGCAAAGACTCCTGAGGTACTACTGTATTTTGATAGCGTTGGGATATCTGAAGGACTGCCTCAGTAATTTCTGTCGGGCCAGTAAGATAAGCAGAGGTGCTCTGGATCACATTGATTAAATAGTGCCATCAATGGGACTCCAGTAATGTGCCATCTCTTGTACAGTACCCATCCTCTGGAATAGCATTTTCCTAGAGATTTGCAGGCTCTCATCCTATAAGTCTTTAAAAATATGGCTTTGTTTCCAGGATATTTGTTGAGCCCCTAGTGATCTGTATTGCGATGCATTGCCAGCTATCAGGAGATTTTTAAAAATCCAATGTTGTTTTTGTTATAGTACAATATAAACTGCCTTTCAGTGTTCTGTGTAAACAGCTAGAAATATTAGCAATTTTTGTGATCACTTTGATCTTGGTGAAGTTTGCAGAAAGACCAGAACTGAAGTACAAAAATTGTAGCTTTTTAAAATAATTTCTAAATGTTTTTATTATAAAATTCTATTTTTGATTGCTTTTGTTAAATATACAAACATGAATATTAATATTTACCATATTTTGTTGGTTTGTGAATTTTTAACCAATGTTTGTTTCTTGAGGAATCTTAACTTTTGGAATAGTAGACATTTGAAGAAGAAATCCTTTTTTTCTTTTTGTCTTTCTAGCATTTGCCTGCAGCATTGCCAAAATCTCACAGTGGATCTTCAATGAATCAAGTAGAAAAGAGCAGTAAAATAAATGTCAAAAGTGATTTGCCATCAGAAGGTAAACTGTTTGATTAAAAGTTGGATCTAGTAGCCAGATGTGGCAGTTTATTATCCCCTCAGAATTTTGAATGTGTTAGAATGGATTTATGTTTGTCTGTATGAGTATATGAAGCTGCTAGGCATTTTCTTTCCTGGGCTTAAACAATCATTTTTTAAAAAAAAAATCCATTTGATTTTAAATATGTTCAGCCATATCAATTATCAGTGTTTACTATTGTTCTATGTAAGTGGATTAATGTCATTGATAAGATTTTGCAAGGTTTATATTCCTATTAATTAATGAATCTGTATTTGAAATAGGAAGCTTGTCACCAAAATGTGAACCAACAAAAGCACATGAAGCCTATTTGGACAAAAAGGTAATCACACCTGAAGGTTCCTCCAAAACATTTATGGCAGTAAGTTCGTTTTTTCTTGAAAGTGGGCGTGCTAGTATTTGATACCTAAAACTGACCACAGAATGACTACAACAACTATGGCAGTGATAATTTAATGGTGTAAACAAAATATATCTTTATGCCCATTATATGCAACTTTTAACCATGATGAAATTGTAAAAAGTGTTAAGAGAAATATTGGTTGATACTTACATGATGTATAAAGATGTACTTTAGAAACCCCTAGTTTTTATTCTTAGAATATGAATAGGCAGAATTTATCCTCTGAGGAGCTCAGATATGACAGAAATTCAACTAAATAATTTTTACTCTCACCTTTGATTTTCATGATATATTCTTGGAACACTGTTTTCTTTGGAAAATGAGGTCACTATTTTCTTGAGCGTTGATTTCTATAGTTGCATGACATGCAGAGTTTCCTGTCAATCTAAACGTTCTCAGTATCATATCTGCACAAAATCCATAGCAATATACTGTAGTTTGCCTCCTTGGGAAGTTACAAACTATTGCTTTTATCATTGTAGAATTTTCCTGCTGATGGAACTAGCGAATCAGCAGCAGTAACGTTTGATTCTTCAGAAGGCGAAGAAGAAGTTGAGAGAGAAGCCAGTCATCCTGATGGAAAGGTAAGTTCCTCTCTCGTTTGCTAAAACATGAAGTACAGTGGGAACATTTCCTTGTTCCATATCTGGACCTATAAAGAATGCTAATCTTGCAGATCCTTTATATCTAGTCTAATAGGGTGCTACATTATCTCGAAGTTTTGAAATTCAAACTCAGAATGGACACAATACAGATTTTTATACTGGCTCAAAGCGTACTAGTTTATTTACTCAGTCTGGTAAATTTTCACAACATGGAATTTAAGTTTGAGCTATCTTGAACAGAATAAAGCAGGTGGCCATTTTCCCAATCTTTGAAGCTATTCTCATGCAATGCCAAGTACATGGAACCTGCTCATATTTGGCCCCAATATAATTTTACAATGAACAGATGCAGAACTAAATGTTGAACATTTGCAATTTAGCTCATTGTTGTTCTTAAGATTTGAAATGTGAAAGCACTTATCTTTTTGCTGTATATCCATGATGGGGTAATATATAAGGTGGGCTACATTCTACTTGGAAAATATTACAAAGCTTTTCATGTATTCAGAAATACTGAAAATTTAAAAGGGTCAAAAAAGGTGACCTAAGATGTGATCTGCTCTCCAGAGCAGCGCTAAAATTAGATAGAACCCAATTAAACAACTGACATTATACTTGTGTAATTTATGATTGTAAACCCCCTTGATCCCATGGAGTAGGCAGCATCCAAATACTTGCAATAAACAAGTAAATGCAAAGATTCATAAGTGTTTTCCATTTCAAGAGATGATGTATATGAGTATAACTGTTTCCTATTCCAAGAATGGTCACAATTGCCAAACCAAAGGAACTCCATCTTGCTTCTTATATTTCATCACCTCCTTCAGTTGTTGCTATTGCAGTTCTTCAGGATTTGATTCAAGATTTGCACTATATCTCCAGTTTGGAGATATATAGCTGGTTATCATTAGCAAACTGATATATTAACTCAAAATCTATGCACAAGCTCTCGCAGGAATTTCATGCTATTGACAAAAAGAGAGCTTGGGGATCTTGACACCGATACATCCATAGTCCAACATTTTCCCCATTAATACCCACATGGAATTGCCCACTCAGGGAGGAGCAATTACCTTGATTCGTAATCCTCAGATGGTCCAAAAGTGCGCCAAAATTGGTTTGAGTGTTTCCAAGAGATCCAGTAAGATAAAGGCACAAATATCACACCCATCCAACTTCTACTGTAGCTCATCCACAAGCCTAACCAGTGTTTTTGACTCGTGGCCTAGGCTGAACCCAGACTGGAGGAGTCAAAATAGTAATACTTTATATTGCAAGTCTTATCCGTGATTTTTTGGAATTAGGGAGGAAACTGATCCTAATCAGATTAATTTCTTTGCGGGAGAAGGAGACATTTCTTTTTCCAGTTCTTTGTTTTAAAATGTTGGGATTGTTTATCATTTTGAATCTTGTGTGACTTTATAAAAGCAAATCTGTATGATGCTTCATTTAAACTTTCCTTGATTAGAATTATTAGTAGTGAAACCTTTTACTTGCTTCCTTTCAGGTTGAAAAGGTATTAAAAAATGGTTGCCATCTTATTATCTTCCCTAATGGCACAAGGAAAGAAGTAAGCTGCGATGGAAAGACTACAACTGTAACCTTTTTTAACGGGGATGTAAAACAAGTCCTGGACGATCAGAGAGTTGTATGTATCTATCATATGGAAATCTTACATAATCAGAACTATGCACTAGCATTAACATTATCTTTAAAACGTTTCTCAACAGATATACTATTATGCTGATGCAAAAACTACACATACCACCTATCCTACAGGTTTAGAGGTTCTCCATTTCTCAAATGGACAGATAGGTAAGCTGAGGGAGTACTTGCATGCCGTTATTGTGAATTCAATTTCTTTTGTACATACAATGTAAGAGAAATCTGATGATGAATATAATATTGCAGAAAAGCATTTCCCAGATGGAAAAAAAGAAATTACATTCCCTGATCAAACCATTAAGAATGTATTCACAGATGGGCGAGAAGTAAACATTTTTCCTGATGGCACTATTGTCCACATGCAACAGTAAGTTTTTTTACCCTGATAAAATATAATTTTAAAGAAAGTTTGATCTAAATTCAATTGCAAGCGTATGGTGGGAGGGATATCATTAAGTCTAGTTTTGGGAGCAACCCAGGGTAAGTGCTAGGTGGGAAGAATAATCAATCAAATTCCACTGGTAGTGTTTCAAGTGACCATTTGTTTTGAATCCACAGCCATTTGCCCATATTGAAGAGTAAAAAGGATGAGGAAGAATTATGGGCCAGAGTTACCACTTATTCTAAATGTATCCTCCCACATATTTTTGACAACTCCGGTATTATTAACTACTTTCTTGGACTGATGGCAGTTGAGATGTAAACAGTTGAAAAAAATTAGGCCGATTCTAGTCATTACAACTGAGCATAATAGACACATAATGTGGCAAAATGAGAAAAGAGAAAAGGAAAATATATAGCCGGAAGTGTCATGCCCCTGGTGGAGACTGACTCTGTGGGAGAGGAGGAACAGCCTACAGGGAGTGGAAATGTGGCTCCGGAGGTTGTATGGAGGAGGCTGGGGAAGGGCAGAGGCCAGCTGGGCAATTGAGAAGGACCCAGGCCCATCCCCTCTCCATCCTAGGGCACGCAGGGAGGAGAGGATAAGGGAGAGACATGGTTTACTGGGGAGGAGAGGGCCTTAATCCTCTTCATGGGCTGCAGCTGTGACAACTGAATGTTGTCGGACATGTGTATGGGCGAGTGCTGGAAACAAAGCATGGAAATATCTCTAGTTTATTGTTCCTCTCTGAGTTTGGCGTCCTTCCCAGTGTGTGTTCCGATATCTGTGGATGTCTTCTAGCCCTTATCTTGCCTGGTTTGTGTTGTTTTTTTACTCTTTCTTATTTAACCGGCATTTCCTCCTTCTTGTAACTGCTTTTGTGTGAGAGTTTTTTGTCTCCAGTCAAGGATATTTGGAGCTTGGAAGGAAAGTGAAGGAATAAAAAGGGCTTCACCTGTTTTTTTGGGACTGTGTTTATTTTGTATCCCACCCTGGGTCTCACAGGAAGATTATCAATACCAGAAACACAAAATAGTATTTGAAGTATGCACATTTTATAGAAAATTACCTTGCATAGCAATTGAACTCAAACAGTAACTAGGCTAAAATCATATTCTTTTTCCCAGTTCCTAATTTTTCTTTTCCGCAGAATTTAATAAGATGAGGTATTGGTATTCTTTTGTATTTTAATTCAGAGATGGAAGTAAGATTATAGAGTTCAGCAACGGTCAGCAAGAAGTGCATACAGCTGATTTCAAAAGACGTGAGTATCCTGATGGCACAATCAAAACTGTTTATGCTGATGGACATCAAGAGACTCAATATGCCTCTGGTAGACTAAGAGTTAAAAATAAGAATGGTGATGTTGTCATGGACACTCATCCCTGAATGTTTATGTTTTGCTGTATCTTAATATTTATCAACATTTCTTTGTTACATTTTCTAGATGTTGTCTTGTTTGCATAAAAATCTAAAAGCTCTATGTTTGTACACATGTAATGAACTTCTTAATAAATAATTTTTAAAACTCATGTCTAATGCTTCTATATTAACATTGCTGTATACTATATTAGGAACAAAATCCACGTCTCCTTTTTAAAGACTAAACAATTTTTTTTCTAAATAATTCTTTCATTTGACAATTAAAATTCACTTTTATTTTCAAACCATTTCTCTTGTAGTAGCTACTCACCCAGTTGTGTAACCCGTGAATCTGGTAAGCATTCATTCCACCTAAAAATTTTGGTGTATAGGTCTTGAACCAAATTTGTGGCATTCCATTTGATCTTTCACTCTAATTTGTTCAGGAAGCTTTATGACCTTTCTTTGAGATTAGTTTCAAGCCAATTCCCTAATAGACATGCCATCTTGCCAATAAATAATTAACCTGCTAATCATAACGTAATGAGCAACACTGTCAAATGTTTTGGAAAAATTAACATCTCCACATTTCTGATACTGGTAGGAAAGCTACTCAAAATAAACACAACATGCACATCTTGTATTAATCAGTAAAATATTGGTGTGAATCACTGGAAGAAAAAAACCTGCAACCAAGTGTAAAGAACTTAACCATACTATTAGATCACATAATCCCCATACAGTTTTGAAAATAAAGAAGCAAGTATTCTAGTTTTAATGAAAAATATTTAAGAAGAATTTATTATAAGATTAATCAATCTTAAACTTAGAAAAACAGAACCACCTTGTATAGTTGAAAAAATTACTGTTGGTCAAATTTTTGGAAAGTTATTATAGGGACAGGTGTGTCAATTTGCTGTTGATATATATTGCCAACTGTATTTGGTAGTCTAGTCTCTCTTAACAGCTTCTAAGAGATGATATAGGGGAGCTGATCTGCATAAAGGACATAACTGGAAACTTCTGGAACAGTAACAAAAGACTGCATAAAAATATATGTCAAACTTGCCAATAATTTTAAAAAATCTTTTAATAGTGGTAGTACTGAAATGATTTATGGAAAATGGTTTCACTGACATCTAAAAAGCATTGTCATGGCTGCATCTCACCTATCCAAGCTTCATGAGCTGACAGCCTGACATTAGTGGCTGTGTATGTGTGTCAAGTAACAATATGCAGAGCTGGGAACCAAGCACCTGTTTCCTGAACATTATACAAGCACCTGATTGGACATTTGCAGATAACCAGGAGATGGTTGGGGGAGGGAGGGGGGAAGAGAGAACTTTCCTTTGTGTTTTTTTGCACGGAAAAATCTCAGATTCATCTTATGTTACTTCTGTAACTATTTAAGCTTCAGTAAAGCATACTCTTAGCAAAACAAATGGCCAGGAGTCTTTGTTACATGGCTAAGTGGGATGGTTCAATCATTCTGTAGTTGGACAATTTACATTGGTAGACTTCAAACTTGGCAAATTTAAGTTCTGCAGACTTTAATTCCCAGAATTCTTACCCAGAATTTGAAGCAACAGTTTTTGCTCTTGGGTCAGGAAGTTCCATGCTTAATGGAAATATTTCCCCTATCCCTACTTATTAAATAAAACAAACTAATGTAAAGACATTTTGATGCAAATCCAACTATTTTTTTATTTAAACAACTATTAGCACTTGAACAACGTAAACAAAAAACTCACACTTCTGTGTAGAATTTCCAGAAGTTACAAAAAACCATAACTAAGACAGTTTTAGTACAAAATCAGTTGATTTTTTTTAAATTGAGGTAGTCCACATCTGAAACAAACAAAAAACAGTATTATTCCGATGTATCAATACCTGGGACTGTAAAAATAGATATCCACAAACTTTCAAGCAATCAACTTCTAAATAGTATTGCTACTGAGTCCTTATTGCATTAATGATTGTAAAAAGGGGGAACCATTTGGATAATACAGTTATTATTCACAAACACCTATAAGAGCATTGGTCCTTTTACTGAACTTTCCTGTTTATTTTTTAATTCAGTTTTCTGGTGCCTTTATTTTCCACCTTGGCTACAATTTGGATACAGTTCTTAGCATCTTCAGTTTAAATCCACCCCTGTATGTGGCTGATTTTTATGACTGAGTTTAAAAAAAAAAGGAAAGTTGAAGTTTTATTTTATATATTCCTAGAAATATTAGGGCTTACACGGTTTAAAACATTTTCTACAAGAACTACAGTATTTTTTAAAAAAAATCACTGATCAAAATTAGTGGGATCCATTCATAAACTTTTCATGCTCTAATTTTTTGCAAATTTTCAGCACGATCAATAGTTTTAAAATGCTGGTAAAGACATAGATAATAACCAATGCTGCTTGCTTACCTATCATTGTGTCAGTTCTGCAAATCCCATTTCCACAAGTTTCATATGAAATAGACGTCCATCTTCATATAAAAATATAATGTGCTCTGGTGAATGTGTCTTGGAAGCAAGGTTTTTCAAAAGAGACAACAAATATAGTTTCAGCAGCAATATCAGTATTTCCAATAGAAGTACAATATGCAGACATAGATAAAGCAAACAATTAGAAAATAATGGATTTTGACCACCATACTATAAATTCAATACCTTTATGCCACTTTTCACAAAGATGAAAAAGAATACAGCTTTGAATACAAATCCTACTTATCAAGGAGTCTGGCTATGGTCCTAGCTTTTAATTTCTTCCTGGATTTTATTTCTTCCAAGCAGCTTCAGTGGAGAGATTTACATATAGAAGGAATATACGGTTCCCAGATGAAAGTGAGGTAAATTGGGAAGGATAAAAAAAAGGGCTTACCACTGAAGAGGCACTGAGATTTTTGCCTTCAAAGCAGTTCATTGCAGCCCACAATGCATCCAGGCTCCATTCTGGACAATAAGGAATTCTCTCTGTTGCGGAATTATGTAAAGCAGGTTTAAATCCAGCCAGTAACACTCTGAATGCTTGAGTGGGATATTGCAGGAACTTAGGCGGAATCTGACGCAACCTAGAACAGAGTTTGCAAGTCAAGCTACACACGCTGATAAATTTATGACCATCTTAATTAAATCTAAAACAGGAACACCTATTATTGCACAAAATTTCTAGTTATTTATCAATCTTGATAAAGTGATTTGAAAAAAGACCATCTCTAGGTTTACCTGCTGGCGGGCAATGTTTTAGTTGACCCATAGTCAACGAATTCCACAAGAACTGAAACAGGATTGAACTCAAGAATAGAAATGAGTTTTGCTCGATACCACAGACCGTCACTATATTCTGCGAGGCAGGGCATGTCTACAAGACAAGCATACCATTCAGTTAGCTGGAATGTCAGGTAACTCGATAGCACAAAACTACAGGTAGTCCTCTAGTTACGACCACAGTTGAGGCCAAAATGTATGTTGCTAACTGAAACATTTGTGGTGAGTTTGCCCCATTTTACGACTTTTCTTGCCAGTTAAGTGAATCATTGCATTTGTTAAGTTAGTAACGTGGTTAAGTGAATCAGGATTATGACCCCAGGGACACTGCAACTGTCATAAATATGCACCACTTGCCAAGCATCTGAATTTTGATCATGTGACCATGAGGATGCGGCAATGGTCGCTAAGTGTGAAAAATGGCCATAGGTCACTTTTTTCAGCGCCATTGTAACTTTGAACAGTTAGTAAAGAACTGTTGTAAGTCGAGGACTACCTGTATTCAAGTGAGGTCCAGGTTTGTTGATTCAGCAATTGATCAATTACTATTTTAAAGCAAACTAAACAGAAGGAAAACAAATGAAGCCTTTCTGGACTCATCTTCTCCAGCAAATGTTTACTACACATACCCTCTGAGCGAAAAATTGATGCAGAGAACTGGGAGAGAAGACTGAATGAATGCTTACTGGAGCTTGATGGGGTTTAGCAGAGCTGTTGAAGAGTCAGAGATTTTGGAATGCCCAGGATCACATCGCAGGTCCAAAAAGGAGACAATAAAGGCAGTGAGGTGCTTCTGCTTTGGCTATGGTGACTGGGTGCAAAAGGCGAAAGGTTGGGAGGGAAGGCAGCTGGGGGATGCTTGCAGATGCTTCCTGAGGTGGCTGAATCTTCCCAGGGCATGGAATGGAACCCCAGAGCCATGCAGTTCTGGAAATGTTTGTCACCCCACAAAATATGGTGCAACATGGCCAAAAGGGGGGGAAGTGATAGGCAGGAAGGGGGAGTTGTAGTCTAAGCGTGATCAAGCTGCCAAGTCCTTAAATTTTAATCACATGACTGCAGGGGCACAGCAATGGCCATAACTTTTGAGCGCAGGCCATAAATCCATATTTTCAACCTCACTGTAACTTCAAATGGTCACTGAATGAATGGTTGTAAACCGAGATCGATAGATGGACTCAAACAAGAAGTGACAAGTGAGAAAAGTCCAGCAATGGGCACAAGTGGCGCACACAAACATCCTTTCCAAAGACCCTCTTAGCCATGGATGCAATGTATTCTTCCTGGGAATTTCAAGTCAATTTGGCTGGTTCTGAAAGGAAACTGGACAATTTCATGAAGAATTGTGATATCAACGGCTATTTGAATCCCAGGCACCAAACCTTGAGTAGTGTATCAGGGTAATGATTTAATAGCTGACCAGCTGCTGTAATACTGTAATGATGCTACAAGGATGTAATGCTGGAATGAGGTTTTTGGGGCTGATACCACTTTAAGAGTCTGTTTTATAAGAGAGGCGCTGTCGGGGCGTATCTCTGTCTCCGTGCCTGCTTCCATGCTGTAAATGCTGTATTGCTGTTTATTCAACGCCCGTCTCAAAGTACTTTTATGTCACATTGTGTGCACTCTGGCATATTAGTTTGCTGGGAAGTGACAGTGGAGTAGGTTGTGAGTTTCCTAATGTGAGTTTCTCCATTTGGCATGCATCCATGTGGACAAGGTGGGCTTATGGCCCAATTCAGCAAGATTCTCCTATTTTTAAATGTGGAAGAGCTTCCTTGGAAAGCAGCTCATGCAAAATAGGACACGATTCTCAGGCTTCTAAGCAAACAGGAATTAGCCACCTTGAATACAACTGAAAATATTTAAAGCAGGCTATTACATATTTATTTTCTTAAGATTCTAATAATAATTTTAATAATTCTAATAATAACAAATAATTCCCTCAATACTGTCCAACTATTTACAAAGTCTGCATTACTATTACTATTAATCTTCTCATCACTCATCACCCATCCCCTCCTACTTGTGACTATATGGCTTTAACTTTGTCTCTGTATCCTTACGATTTATACTGTTCCTAGTATGATTTGATTGCTTATTGTACCCTATGACTATTATTAAGCGTTGTACCTGATGATTCTTGACTCTTGACGAATGTATCTTTTCTTTTATGTACACTGAAAGCATTTGCCACCAAGACAAATTCCTTGTGTGTCCAATCACACTTGGGCAATAAAGAATTCTATTCTATTCTAAGTACTATACCTTTTTGAAAATCAGTTAGATGTGGAAGAGTCTCTATGTTCCGATTATACTGAGCCAAAGCTTTCTCTAGAGTGTCAGAATCCAAGCTATCTTCTGTATATCTCTGTTGGCTGGTGCTGTTTGAGTGAACAATGGAAATATACACCTGGGATAGAGGAAAGTATCTGTATCAAAAGACTGTAAGATCAGAAATAAGTTTGTTCATGTAAAAGCAAAGGATGTTAGATATAATAATATATCGAGAGATAACCTTGATTTTAATCAAAAAAAGGGGAGCAGTTTGATAAATAAGCAAAAAAGTAAATAATAAAACCTACAATGGCAGCAGAGTTTATATTTAAAAAACAAAAAACAAATTCACATGCTGACGAAAAAGGAATTTCTGAAGGGAAAAAGGCCCTATTTTGGAAATCAAATCACTCACATCCATGATTTGGGTTATGTATTTATGAATCAAATTCCTAACAATCAACTTCATTAAGAGCAAAATGTTCATTTTTCCTTATCAAGTTATTAGCAGGGAAGAGATCAGGTTACAATTTCCATTACTGCATTACTTTTATTTTAGAAATCAAGTTTATGTTTTCATTTGTTGAGGGTGGAGATATGTTCAGTTTCTTTCTAATACCGCTTCTCTGGCTGCTCATTTCCCAGACCACTGAGGAACGTACAGGTGTTTATTAGCATTTTCCTAACTGCATCCTAAATTTTTATAAAGCTGTGAACATATTATGCCGCACTCTAACTGCTACTGAATTAGCAGAAACTTAATACCACAACATTGGCTGCTATATGTAAATATGTACCCGTGTTTCTCATATAATAAGGCTGGGTCTTATTTTTTTTTGAGCCCTGAAAAAATGGCTAGGCCGTCTTTTCGGGGGTGACTTAATCCCCCCCCCCTCTTGCATCTTCGGGCGGGCGGTGACGGCTTAGATGTTGACCTCGGCGTTGGTGGGGCACTTCATATCGGGGTCAACGCAGGCAGCACCATATCCGGGTGTGCAACAAAAGTACTTCCTAACAGCAAGCCCCCCCCCACCATTCCCCCCCATTTCGCATGTTTTAATATAGGCCTTAATTTGGGGGGAGGGGCTTAATTTCATTTCATGCCTATAAAACATGCTGGGACTTCCTATTGGGGGAGGCTGTATTGTTGGAGAAACAGGGTATATAGTTATTTACATCTGCCACTCTTAGCTGGGTGAAACACTGACATATTAAAAATAGGGGGGAGGGGAGAAGAGAGAAATGTTACGCTAATGAATTTGAGCAAGAGAAATTTAATCTCAGGAGATTCTCCACAAACAATAAGCTTCTCTCACACACACATTTCTCCTTGTGATATGCAACTATTAGGACCTGAAATGGAAAAGAGGGGGCATGGTTGCAGGCGTATTGCTGCTATATAAGCTTGAACTAAAATATGTTTGAACTTGTAAAGTGGTAGCAACTTACATTTTTTAAGGTTCTCTGGTAGATGCATCGAGCACACCTAGTCCCCTTAGGAGCACCTTTTTCACTTCTAGAGCTGTGCAATTTTACATTCCTTATTTGCGCTCTAGCATTCTTTCTCTAGACTAAAGTTTTCTAGAGTGGAAGAAGACAGCAGCTAGAATATTCAGGTTAAATATTCAAGTCCTGTGACTTATCTTTAATCCTAGACGGTTTTGAAGGGTCCCAAATGGAACTCAATAAACAATCTATTAGACTGAGAGTACCTTCGTGTAAATTAGAAGCAATGTACCAAAAGAGTAGGGAAGATACTACTTGTTATTCCATCAGATACATATTTTGTGTGGAATTGCCATAGAAACTCAAGGGGAAAAATCTTCTGCCTGCCTTCCTCCTTTCTGTTGCTGTTGAAATTTAGGTGCAATTGTCACCACTATTTAGCATGGAGCTGTACAGTTATTGTATTGTTTTATATAAAATCAATAGCAATAGCACTTAGACGTATATACCACTTATATACCACCAGTGCTTTACAACCCTCTCTAGGGGGTTTTGCAGAACATATTGCCCCCAACAATCTTGGAAGGATGGAAGGATGAGTCAATCTTGAGCTGGTGAGACTTGAAATGCCAAACTGCTGGCAGTCAGCAGTCAGCAGAATTAGCCTGCAGTACTGCATTCTAACCACTGCACCACCACATAAAATACTCCATATATTGAATTTTAATTTTTATATTAATAGTTTTTATGATAATGATTGTTATTGGGCATTTCCCATAAATAATTTTCAAATGTCATCATTAAGTGGATTAAGTAGATGAGGAAAAACTCTCTGAATCATTTTCCCTTTAAGAAATGCTTGCATTTCAGAGATATTTCCTTATCTAAACAGAGAAGCAGAATGACCATGGGCAGGCAAAAAGCAGTGGGAGTGCAAGCAATTTCTGATTTCTTGGCAGATTCCCCACTGAGCAGCCATAACTTCCCCAAATTTCATTTCCTTAGTAGGCCAATGGCTACCGGATTTTGGACATATTTTGTAAGCAACTTCATACACAAATTGTTGCCTTATGATGCACGAGAGTTTTAATACTATATAGTATTCTTCTTGTAATTACCCCCTAATCCCTTGCAGGGTGGAGTCTGGGCAACTGAATGGAACTGAGTGTTTACCAGCCAGATGCCTTTTCGGTCGCCAATGTGGAGTTTTTTTCAGCAGATATATTCTCACTGTGCCCTGACAGAGAAATATTTGCCTCTACCTAGGATCAAACTCACAGCCTCCTTATTGTGAGGTGAGAGCTCCACCTCTCAGCCACCACACCACTCTTTTAGTACTATATAGATGATACACAAAATTCTCAATCTAAAATACAAAATTATTTCTTCACATGAGGTAAGTTGCTCGATGTAGCTCAATTAAAAGCACTAATTACAAACAAAATACTTAAAATCAATTTTTGTCAACAGAGGTGAACAAAACAAAACAGACTTGTTAATGATGGTGCTTGTTCAACATTTTTAATTTAGATACCTCATTTGGTGACACAACGTGTGTTACTTTCACTGGAAAGTGTTCTCCAAGGATAGGCAATAATGGAGAAGTATAAGGTGGCAAAAGAGGAGTCTTTAGTTCAATCTTCAGTAATCCCTAAAATAAGCAAATTATTACAACACAATTTGCAAAACAACCCTAGAGAACATCAAGGAGTGCTTCTGAAGGCATTGGGAACAACCTGTCGTGGAGACTATGTTGTACATGTACCCATTTTGTTTAGAGGGCAGCTAATTTCTCTGCTGTTTTAAATACTGAGAAATAGGTGTTTTGGAACGTAGTTAATTGGAGGACTATTGCCACTTGAACATATGAACATTCCTAGACTACTGCAGAGGAAGAAATCCAAGGCAATCTTCCAAGGTGATTCCATTCTACAAAGCTATGATCCATCTTGAGTCTGGGAACAAACTGTAATAGATAATGTGCTATTGGCTAGGCAGGGTAACAGTAGGAATCTAATACCATTTATTTAAAGGTATTAAATACCTTTACATTGATTTAATGTTAAACCTTACCTCATAACTGATAACACAATTTTCCTCCAAGGTTTCATTACTGCATTCTAACCTAGAATCCTAGAACATATAAATTCAAATATTAATACAGTATTAATTTCACAGACTTACATTTAGGAAGCTCTTAATGTATACAAAGCAGAAAAATGTTTTTCAGCTGGAAAATATAGGACTACCTATACTACGAAATAGTCAGCAACTTTACAAGAAGGAGTTTTGTGGCCTTCTATGGGGATGGTAAAATATCTTGTAACATTTGAACAACATCGTGAACAATTTATTAAATTGGAGGCATCAGGTAACAAAAGGAGAAGAAATTAGACGATCACTTATCTGAAATAGTATAGGTTCTCCTGCTTGAGCAGGGGGCTGGACTAGAAGACCTTGAAGGGTCCTTCCAACCCAATCCTACCTTATGTATAGATTACAGAGACCAAACCCCAAACTGCATATTAAATGGTATAAGCAATCCAAACTATTAGCAAGATAGGGATGAAATTTGAAGAGACAGCCAAATAAATATTCAAATACATTAAATAGATGTCAGCCACAGATTGCTGAATTTTCAAAAGAAAAGGGCCATTTACTCTGTAGTAACAGAGAGCTAAAGGCTTCCTAGAGAATTCTAAAGCAAATTTACAGAAAAGAAATTAGTCACAGCATAACCAGTTCATTAGGCACAGGGTTTGTGTTTCCAAAGAGAATACTTAACCTGAACATTCAAAAACTGTACAAGGAAATCAATGTCTGGCCCTGAACAGATGATCTATGTTTACCTCAGAAACCATGGAGTTACATGGTGCAATTATATTCTGATGGTGTTTGACAACTGTTCGGGTAATAAGATAGGTAAAACGAAATACTTTTACAGGCAAAGTGAAAAGCTACTATCCTGAGACAAATTAGAAAATTGTTAGGGTGGAAAAATAAAAATTTTAATTGAAATTGTGTAGACACCCAATTTTCAGATACACTGTAACAATATGATAAAAAACTGGTACTAAGATGTTCATCAGCAAATAAGATTTAAACTAGAAATGCACAAGCTAAGATCTAAGGCTACAAGCTGCTAAAATCAAAATCACACTGGTTGCACAGCACTAACAGCTCCCAAGTGAGGAAGTTCATCTACTTGTGAGACAGTGCATAGCAAAACACAAAGGAGGAATTAGACTGAATTTGATGGGGAACAATCACTGATTCATTGTAACAGCATAATAAGATTCTTGAAAATTGTAAGGTCTGTCTGTCTTATGGGCTGTTCCTCAATTTGCAACTCAGTCCCAGAACAAAACTGACAATAGCAAACATTTTTATTTTTTTGTTTTCAAATCCTTTGCCAAGAAACTTCTAGAAACTTCAAAGTCCTTGTCAAGAAAGAATCAATGCTATACTGGGGAAAAATGTCTATGCATTAGTTTTGCAATTTCAGCTCCAGATTACATCTAGGAATGTTGTTTAGAACTGGTGATATAAGAGGAAGTAGTTATGGTACTCTCTTAAGAGTTTAAATCATTAATTTTCGTATCTCACTGATAAACATTGTTTTCATTACTTTTACAAGTTTTTCTCTTCCGTAAGATTTTCAATACTGAGCCAACTTCTAACTATAACCCTAAAGACCACAACATCACAACCAGCAGTATGCTTGATAGTACTATCCCTGGATAAGTAACTTGTTTCAGCATGAAATGTTTGAGTTAAATTGTTAATGATTGAAAAAAAAAAATACCCCTGTTAATACAGAATCACCATCCTCTTCGGTAATACAATGTTTATGGAATGCCATGAAATAAGATAGTGACATCCCCGAAAACCAGAGTTTGACACACACTTTTCCCCAAGGAGGATTTGACTGCTCCTGTTGAAAGAGTAACAAATTCATTATTACCATCCCGTTTGCTACTAAAAGCAGCTCTAAAAAAAGGCCTGTGCTTATGACTGAAAGTCTGTAGTAATTTGAGAGATGCTATAATGCTCACACATGACAACATGTATCATTAACCCCCAAACAAATTACTTTTGTTGAAGAAGCACATTTCATATTTACATGTGTACAGAGGAAAATAGACTATTTAAACTCTTGGCAGTCTGATTTCAGACAAGGATGCATCCCCAAAACTGCATTGGTTGCACTTGTGAATAACCTCTGGAGAAGCTGGGATCAGGGGAACACAACCTTCTTGGTCAGAGGTTTTCAATACTTCTGGATCATTCCACAGAATCAGAGTGAAGAGCAAGTTCTTCAGTTCCTTCGGTGTTGGTGGAGGAAAAGACTTCTACTTTTGTAGACCACCTCAGGGTTAGGGTTCTTGACAATGGTTGTCATTTTTAAGGCCCTGTGTGGTTCTGTACCAAATCATGTGGAACTCATCAAGAAAAAAGAATGGGAAGCTACGTTCTTTTTACTTCTGACTCAAGTCCCTCCAATCCAATTAAATAAGGTCAACTCCTTCCTGGTCTTGTCTATGTGAAAATGCTATTTTATGAAACCTTGGAAGCAGGAATTTTTGACTGATACTTCCCATACTTATGACGAACATGATTTGCCCCTTCCTTCGGATTTCAGGTTATGAATTAAAACTATCATGTTTTTGAAGTGATTGAAGACTTGAACTTTTATTTGGAGGACCCCTAGATTACCCACCAATTCTGTCCATGAGAGTGCAATTTCTTCCGGAATTAATGGCAGAAGATCTCCAGATCTAGGAGACCTTAAAATCTACAGCCATTCAGCCATGCATGTTGTGTTGAATCCTAGACTTCCTGCTTGGTCTATTTGGAGCAGATTGAACAAATTGTTCCTTCCTACAGAGAACTCCATGGCAAACAGGGAGTGTGATCTCCCCATAACCAGGGTCTAATAACAACATATAAGGACTCCAGATCATGTGACCTGGGGAAAAATATCAGATCTAACATTGCACACACAGATAGCCCTCCAAAACTATGTATCGGGCTTTTTGATAACTTTGATCAGATCCATGGTGGTCATGAACTCCTGAGCTATGAACTCCATAACCATAAGCCTGGTGAATATCACTGCCATCTGTCACAGAATTAAACACAGGGAGGCTCATACACAAGCAGCAACCTCATTTGTTTCTTAAGGTCTAACTTCACAGAATCTCATATGTGGTTATTTGTAGAACAGCACGGCTGGTAATCACCGGGGACTTCCGGACAGCAATAGCTACACTCCCTACTCAGTGTTTTGGCTGGTGTCATATCTGAAACCCAGGAAGCCTATTTTTGAAAGAGGATCTCCTCCTCCTCCTCCTCACCCAACAGGATTTCTGTAATGCATTCCAGATTACCCTTATTAATCATGATTAGATCATGGACTGGTAGGCCTTATTACAGACATCATTTGATAGGGATGTATTTTTTTGTAAATTTTCTTTCTGTATAATACTGGTATTGTACTTAGTTTATTTTATTAGTTAAATTTACTTATTTTTGATTAAGGGGATTGTGGTTTTTTTTTTTAACTTTTAGCTCCCACCCCAAGCCTTTGGTAAGGGTAGCATCTGATTGAAATAATGAATATACGATACAGTATTTAGACATACCATTATGCGTATTTTAACAGATCTTTTTGTAAGTAGTTCTTTAAGCAATTCAACCGCATCGTGCTGCCAAATGTTGCCAACCTAAATGATCGTGATAAAAAATACACCAATCGATTATCAACTATGAAAAGCCATTGATCCAAAACCTCCATTCACAAGACTAGCTAATCTGGAGAAAGAATAGTCAAGCAGGAGGAAATGATTAAATTTGAGTGAACCTCAAAAGCAGAAGGTAAGCACAACTGCATTTTTTTCATTACATACCAAGATGTTTCAGGCCAAAGATCAACCATGTTTATGCAAACAGCCCTACCTGTTGGAATTAACATCTGGCATATTCTCTAAGACTTGAAAAAAGCAATGAAGAATTGCTATTATCCTGATAATGTGCTTAGTTGGAGCTAGAATGTCTCAAAAAGGGAAATATTGGAAAACAATCTTTGGAGCCAGTTGGAATTTCAAAGCATTGTCTTAAATGCTATCACAAATTGGCTCCTATAGGGTACAACTACTTACATTTCATAAAAAAGGAAAAATTTTGAGACTACATGGCAATAACTTATCTGAACAAGAGGAAGGAGTAGAACCTGAACTCTAAATACAAACTTTTACTTTTTTTGTTCAGTAACACTTCATTCACACCATTATTTTTCATTCCACATCTCCAGTGTATCATTTGTTCTTTAGCACAAGCATAACTCATGAAATAGCCAACACATCCACACTTTTTCCTTGTTTCTCCTGTTATCTCTACTTGAGCTCTAATCTCCATTTTTCTCCACTGAATTCTTGGTTTCTGTTTGCTACTTTCAATCAAATAAAACCAAACCTCTCTTTTCCTTACAATAAAATCACACCCTTTCCTTATCTTTGTGTACTGTATGTTGTAGGAATTGTTATACACAAAGCATTGCCTTTCAGCACCTTTTGTTTTTCCTACACTGGAAATTATCTGATTCCACCCAGGGCATTCAGGCAAATCAAGCCTGGAGGTAGGTCGTTAAGACTTTATAATCTTACTAAAGTATTCTGGTCATTTAATAGAATTTAAATAATCCAGAGAATATTAAAATACTTAATACAGAGGGAAATTTGTATAAGTTGCTGCTTTAACTCTTGTGTAGATCAGTGATCCCCAACCTTTTTTATGCCGCGGCCCGGTACCGGCATCAGCTGGGCGCCATCTTTTTGATGAAAAGTGCTTCCGGTGACCTCACCGAAGCACTTTCATCAAAAAGATGGGCGCTGCGCCGTGAGCTTTTCGGTAGAAATGGCTTCTACCCGAAAAGCTCACCGGCGCGCCGCTATCTTTTTGATGAAAAGTGCTTCCGGTGAGCTTTCACCCGGAAAAGCTCACCGGAAGCACTTTTTCATCAAAAAGATGGCGGCGCCCAGCAAACCAGCGCCCGGTAGGACTTGTTCCACGGACGGGACCGGTCCGCGGACCGATGGTTGGGGACCCCTGGTGTAGATGACAGCTTAGAAGATTTAATTTTCTTCACTTTACTAGACAATGAGACAAGCAACAAATCTGCATATTGAGCAGATAGGCGATTTGTGCTGGAACTAGAATGAAAACTGGTATTCTGCATCTCCCTAGAAATAAGCTGGGGCCCAGGAACATGCTAGAGAGTTAGCATAAGCAAAAACAATAATATACCACCCCATAGTGCTTTACAGCATTCTCTGGGCAGTTTACAATGTCAGCATATTGCCCCCAATGATCTGGGTCCTCATTTTACTGACCTCAGAAGGATGAAAGGCTGAATCAACCTTGAGCCACATCAGGATAAAACTCCTGGCTATGGGCAGAGTTTAACCTGCAATACTGCATTCTGATGCTACCAGGGATCGTTAATATTAAACACTTTCATCTAATATACGGCTTGTATGCATTAAAAGCCTACTATTTTCTAGTAGTCTCCCTCTATAGGAAGTGAGCCTTGGAAAGACTTAGAATTCCCAAAACATTTTATCGTTATAAAGTGAAATACGTATCTAATACTTGTTTCTAAGTGGAAGGGGAATACATGCCCAATTCTGTTGATGACAGGCATGAACTACAATATTGATACAATTGCACTGCATCATGAAGGTAAATTATTTGTATATTTTCATATATTGTCTTGTAAAAATGCATTATGTTCAAATTATAGCATTTAACTCACTGGTACAGTTTTATACAGATGACATGGTATAGAAAATGGAGCTATCTCAGCATACAAAATCGTGGGGTATAGATGGCATGGAGGAATTTTCTCAGTATATCCATAGTCCACATAATGTACCTATGAAAAGTAACAATACACAAGAACAGGTACATCAGTATTTACATTTCATGATGTAGTCCTTTTTGAAAAACTTTTCTCATGCACAAAGGCACAAGAAGGCTGCCCAACCCATCTCTGGTCATATGGTTTTGGAAAATAGATGTGACACAGCAAATTGATTCATACATAACGTTAAGAGAAGATTTATTTAGTTGAACTAGTTTCTAAAATGTGAACCTGCAAGGGGCAATGATAGGTCATTTGCATTGTGTTTGTTATAAATGGGAAGCAAGAGGCACTAAAAAAAGGGAATACTTCTTGAAAATGTGTTCATCTTGTTCATCTTACAATACAAAGGGAAAATATAAATGGATACAACCTCCTCCCCTACTATGAATAAAAAGCATTGTGGAACAACTTTCTAGTGATACATAGATCTCTTCCCTTCCCTTTGTGTCCCCAGCCACTAACTGCAATTTAAATATTTCTACTTTACACAGATCATTAAAGATTATTGATAGCTTCTTTTTAAATGTTTTCATCTAGTATTTCTAACTGGTCTCATAACTTTTTCCAAAAACCATGTTCCAAATGTCTCAATTTGCCTTGCTGTGTCCTGTCTCGTATGAAAGGGAGCCAATCCTGCTTCGATTTGGCTCAACTCCTGTTATGGATATATATCATCCATTTTGCCACTATTGTATATTCTCCAGTTTTGGTCTCCCAGTCTGATCATCATCGGCAACGTTCCTTTTTCTGCAACACTTTTAACAATTCAATATATAACTCCATATATGTTGCTGCTAAAATATATAATATGCATACATAGTTTAGTTTTCTAAGCAATGAAAACTAAAAACTTCACTATTGTTAACTTCACACAAATATTATCCCTCACATAAAATAGCAGAATCATCATCTTTTCAAGCATCTATTACCTGTGCAATAGATAGTAGGAAGTATACTCAAAAGAATATACTTTTATAACAAAGGGATATACTTTTACAACACTGTCTTCACCAGGCAACTGGACTTTTTTATTCCTTGAAAGACATTTCGCTTTTCATCCAAGAAGCTTCTTCAGTTCTGATTGAATGGTGAGAAGTTGGAAGGATTTATATTCCTTGCAGTCATCTGGTCGTTAGCACTCTTTTTGAGAGTCGCTGAAGCCACTTGGAGGTTTATCTGTGCCCTCCAGGTCACTTGAGTAATGCAAATGGGTGTGGAACCTTCTTGGAACTGCTAAAAGGACTATGTTGTAAACAGGACATAGGTAGTGTGGTATAAGAAGTGAAACATCTTCAAGGAAAAACAAAGGAAGCCCAGTTACCTTTTGAAAAAACCGCTTTTGAGACAACTATGACCTGGATGACTGAGAATTTCCACCAACAACATTGCCTTCATTTTAACAAAAACACAAGAAAAAAAACACCAGTGGTGAAAATCAGACTATTCTTAAAAACATCAATCTTACCTTTACAATGCCAGCGCCAACTTCTTTAACTTCACCTCGGTACCACATTGTATCTGCTGCTCTTACAACACAAGCTTCTCCACTTTTCCAGTTATAGGGTTTCAGAAGGCCCAAACCTTTGACATTATCTTGTATATTACACATTAACTCTTTTAACTTTTGCTCTAGGAAAAATCCAAGCAAATGGCGTTAAGATTATTATCTCTTTAACAGTTTATTATTTTTTTTAAGATAACGCAATACTAACTTTGCACAGAATGCTTTAAATGTGAACAATGGGGAGATATTTTATCTTGCTTGGTAGATATATAAAAAAGCTAAAAAAATTGGATACAAATACATACATTAATTCTGAAGATTTAAACGTTAAAATACAATTGAAATAACAGATTTTCCTTTAGGGACAAATGGATAAGCAGCTAGAAAAATGTCATGGAACTGTTTTTATATATTGCAATTACAATGAGATTATTATATGCTCAAAAGTGGATAATTATGGTAATACCCACAATGAATATAATGATTGGTAAAGATGGTGGAACTTTCAGAGATGGCTGAATTAACTTTCTTCTTTTAGAGGAATATATCTATCTATAGAGTCTATATTTATGGCTGACTAGAAACACATTATAGACTTTTTTGTGTAAAATGGGAAAATGCATCTGTGATTCATGGTTTCTATTATTTTTTTAAAAGCTGGATAATAGAAAAGAATGAGCTTTCTTTTGTAATTGTGGAGTAAGGGAAAACTTTGTAACTGTACTTATATATTTACTGCAAAGGAAATTGGAAGTTTCTTCTTTCTTTGTGCACCTTTTGTCTTTTTTATTTTCTCTCTTTTCTGCTTTTTTTATTAACTTGTGTTAGTTTTTATGTCCATTGTAAAACTTTTAATAATATTTTTTTTTAAAAAAGACAATGCAATACAAAGGGAAAATATAAATGGATACAACCTCCTCCCCTACTATGAATAAAAAGCATTGTGGGACAACTTTCTAGTGATACATAGATCTCTTCCCTATCCTTTGTGTCTCCAGCCACTAACTGCAATTTAAATATTTCTACTTTACACAGATCATTAAAGATTATTGATAGCTTCTTTTTAAATGTTTTCATCTAGTATTTCTAACTGGTCTCATAACTTTTTCCAAAAACCATGTTCCAAATGTCTCAATTTGCCTTGCTGTGTCCTGTCTCGTATGAAAGGGAGCCATTCCTGCTTCGATTTGGCTCAGCTCCTGTTATGGATATATATCAGCCATTTTGCCACTATTGTATATTCTCCAATTTTGGTCTCCCAATCTGATCATCATTGGCAACGTTCCTTTTCCGCAACACTTTTAACAATTCAATATATAACTCCATACATGTTACTGCTAAAATATATAATATGCATACATTTATAGTTTAGTTTTCTAAGCAATGAATCCAGTAGAGAATTCATGTGCTACAGCAGAGGTCCCCAACCCCTGGAGCCACAGATGTCCATAGCCTGCTAGGAAACGGGCCACACAAGTGATGAACAAGCAAGCGAAGCTTTCATCATCTAGGTTGCTCACAAACTGTCCCCTCCCACAATCCATGGAAGATATTTTTTCTTCTGAAACTGGTTCCTGGTGCCAGAAAGATTGGAGACTGCTGAGCTACAGGAAGAACAGCAGCAATGCAGAAAGATTGGAGACTGCTGAGCTACAGGAAGAACAGCAGCAATGCATAAAGATATAGTTACTGCTAGTCATATCTATTTCCATAACCAATTTATTGCTTTGACAAATATATTTGTGTGCCTCTGAAATTGAGATGGGTGATTGCAGAAATTGAATGAAAAAATAAATATGAGATGGATGATAAAGGAACATGTGCATGTCCAGAATTTCAGGTAACAAATACTTGTAGTTTGGCCCAAGTCTTTGAAAAGGGCAACCAAAACCCTCTTTAGATTGTAGTGGTTGTTTTTTTCTTTGTTCCTGTCCAGCGTTATCATTTCTGTCATCTTTATTCTTGTTTGTTAAAAACAAGAAAATGAATATCTAGAGTTGCTGGGAATTGGGCAATATGTAAATTTAATACATTATTATACCTGATTGCACACTCAGCCAGATATTTAAACTGCATTTGGTATTTTTATCCACCTATTGAGTTCTTCCTAAAGATCTGGAATAGGCAGAAGTTGTTTGGTGGTGTTAGAAATTTTGTTATAGGATATATAAATTGTTCCAAACAGACATGCCTTTTGCAACTGACTAAAGCTGATTTTGTCATTGCCGATGTTCAAAGAGCACTCTAAGTGTTTTAGGATTGCACTCAAAATGGTTATTATTACTTAACATATTATATTTTATATTAGGTTATATCAATTATTTTAAAATAGTTATTATGTATTATCGATATTATCTATCGATATTATCTGTATTATATAGAACACTTTAGGAAATATCAGTGATTTCAGGTTGCATTGAATTCAATAGAAACTTGCTAGTATGTATAGAGAAACATGAATAAATAGATTTTTTCTATGCTCAAGTAAATGAAAAATAGAGGTTATGTGTGTCTGCAAATCATTCGTTCTCACAATAGTCAGTCACTTATATTCTTTACACATTTTGAATGGGAATCTCGGCAAACATTTTTTTAAATACACCAATATATAACTGAATGATGGATCATGTTAATTCAATGCCTTCACTCCAATTACAGAGAGTTAGTTTAGCCTAGTGGTTAAAGTGCTAGATTAGAAACTGGAATTAGAAACTGGAAATCCATGAAAGTCCTGCCTTTGGCACAGAAGCCAGTTGAGTGACTTTGGGTTAGTCATTGTCTCCATATATCCTAAAAAGAAGGTTCTGGAAAAGGTCCTGAATAATGTAGAAAAAAACTGTAGTGAATTCTGTTGTAATGAAGAGTCATTTTTGACTTGATTGTCTGGAACAGTACCTATCACATTTATATACATTTCTTTGAAATTATGTTAGCACCTATCATAATTGTACATAATTTTTCCTTTACCTTGTGACGTGGGAATCACATAAATTGTTCCATTATCTGAAACACAGCTAACCGTAGCACTGAAGCAATCCAAGCTAGGAACAACTGGTAGTTTATAGGCCTCAACCACGAGAGGCTTAGCCACTGATATTTTCAGTTTTTGTTGCTTACTATCAGTATCTGAAGGGTCAAAATGCTTTTCTAGTTTAGAAGGATTTTCTTTTTCTGAAACCAGCTTCTTTATGTCCACATTCCTTTGTAGTTCATCAGACGAAGCTTGATTTGGATCAATTTTAGGTGCTCTATTAGAATTCAACAGAACATATGTCACCAAATTTTTAAAAACCAAATACATATTATTGCCCTTAAATGCTGCATTGCGGCTAACTCACCATGCCAACTCACTTGCCATGGCCAACTCACTACGGGACAACTCACTGCAGGACAAGAATTACACTTAATTGAAGAAATAGTGGAATAGACACATTAAAGAAAGGATACCAAAGGTGGAACAAAATGAAATGTGAATGACAAAACTTAAAATATTTTTTAACTACTTTAAATAATTAAATTGAATTGTTGAATTGTCCACAGCAAATTGTCCACAGCGAAGTTGGCTGCAGCGAGTTGTCCCATTCCGAATTTAGACCACACATTTTTCTGTTGGTTTATAATTGAAGGGATTACAGCTAAAATTAGAGCATTAATTTTATATAGAAAACAACATTTTAAATACATTGGAAAATGAATAACCACTATTCGTTTTTTAAAAATACATACCTTTTTCTAAGCGCTAAGCCTTTTTGAATCATGTATTCTGAAACATCAGTACAGTGTTGTTCATCTTTGCAAAATATTTTTACAGGCAAAGGTGACAAGTTGGTATCCTGGGACAAATTAAAAATGTTTAGGGGTAAAAATCAATTATTCACTGAAATAGAAAATGTGCAGATACCCAATTTCCAAAAATTACAAACATCTAATTTTCAGGCACACTACCTCCACAAAGTGACAACATTTAGGCAGTTATTCTGGAATGTGTGGAAACTTAAATCTGTACACAGCGCAGCAGTATGAAACAAGACAAGCTTTTTAAGTTAGAGAACATGTTTCAATTAAAAACCAAATTTATAAATAATGGGACACAAATATGAGATTTGAGAAAAAATTGAGAACATATATAAAGGAAAATATTTTCATTTGAAGGTGCTTGCATTCATCGACAGGTAAGATTTAAACCAGAAATGTGCAACCTGAAATGCTAAGGTTATCTTCTGCTCCTAGAACTGTGGGTGGCTTCTCCAAATAGAATTACAGAATCATAAGGCTGGAAGGGAACCAGTCTTCTAGTCCAACCCCCTGCCCAACGCAGGAGTCAAAAAACTACCAACGAGAGGGACAGTTCTGTATGTGGAAATAAACCACTACGGCTGGCTTATTTGGTTTATATTCCACTTTGGAGCAAACGGCAGTGTTACACAGTCCTTTCCTTCCATCCCTCTCTCTTTCTTTGTCTATCACTTTTCTCCCTTTTTCTTTCTTTCCCTTTTCTTTCCTTACTTTCTTGTCTCTTCCTCTTCCCCCCTCTCTCTCTTTCTCTTTCTTTCCCTCTCTCTATCCCTTCCCTTCCTCCTTTGCTCCCTCCTCCTAAGCTAGGAGACCCACCTGAAACACACACACACACTCTTCCAACAAGGTAGTCACCCAGCAGCGTTGCTCGTGACAAGTCTCCCAGAGTTCCAGGGACTGGGCGCGATTGTCCCACGTTGCCCGGAAAAGCCAGCAGGCAAGGCTTCCGGGTCCAATAAAGGGGCCGCGGGTGGGACTTCCACCCCTCCCTCTTTTGGGGAAAGGGCTGGGAACTTCAAGCAAAGCTGCAGCTTCGCCCACCACAGTGGTTTGGGCTTTCCTGAGTACCTACAAACTTACCTTCCTCCCGCGGCTGGTGGCAGAGGGAAAGGTGAGCCAGTTAGGGCAGACCCATCGCTACTCGGCTCCCCGCCAGCTCACATCTCCTCAGCTGCTGGGGCTCGCAGGTCGCAGCTGCTGAGGGGGAATGCGGAAGATAACCAGGAAGCACGAGGCTTACGCCATCTGCATCCCCCTCTGCCAGCTGCCCCTCTGAGCGTTTTAGCAGAGTGCAGGCCGCCACTATACAAGCTCCATGGGTGGAAGATCCGCTCTCACGAGGCTTGACTCGCATCATTCTGACAGCGACGGCCCACATTCAGCCAAAGCACGCAGGCTGGGGGGCAGCAGAGGGAAGGGGTGGCAGGCAAGAGGCACCCCTAGCAGGCAAGCCCCAACCCCCGCTCCTAGCAGGCAAGACCCAGGAGCTGCGGAAAATCCAGGTGGGACCCAAGCAGCAATGCGTCAGCCCTGGCTCGCCTTCCTCTCAGCCACCAGCAAGCCATTGGGGTGGGGGGGAAGTTGAATTGCACCGCCCTTGCCTCTTAGCGCCCCTCTGCTGCCCCCCATGCCTCTTAGCCCCTCCCCAAGTCATCCCACTGCCCCCCAGGGGGAGGTACCACCCACTTTGGGAACCACTGAAATAGGTAAATCTATTTGTCCTGGGTTCATTCATTCTTTGGAGGACAGTACTTGGCAAAATTGTTTGTTTAATAATAATATATATGTGTATATCTCCTCTTTCCACCATCTGCAAAATGCAGGTGTTGGCTCAAAATCCCCTCATTTAAACCATCTTAAATAGTTACAAAACTCTGAAGTTTAGTGTATTATCTTCCAACCTCAAATAGTTTGTGTTTTCAGCTGGGATTCCTGACAGACCACAAAAATATCTTAGGCATTAGGTAAAAAGAATATCATGGCTTGGTATAAAAAACTCGCCAAAATGTTGATTTTGCTGAACAAATACCAAATATACTAAAATTCTGATTTACAGAAAACTGAGGGGAAGGGTGTCCATTAAATCTGAACTGATGAAATTGAAATAATTCTTTACATTTATGTAATTAATATGAGTAATTTACATTATCTGCATAATTATGTCTTTATACAAATAACACAATTACACAAATCACGTAAGCTGATATAAATTATATAAAGTACATAGTTTCTGGACCATTTCAGAAACAATAGACTTTATCCACCATATGGGGATAGGATCTGAACCCAGGTTTGGTCTACTGTATCTAGTATCCATTCTTTAGAAGTCCAGGTCAAACAATCACTGACAAGTGTAAGGACATAATAAAAATTTATCTTTTGTGAAAAATAAAATATTCTCCACTAGAATTTAATATAAAAGAAAAAAAGGTTTTCCAGTCGATTAAAAGTTGATTAAAAGCCTATAAGAGTTTTTTTCTGGGCAGGGCGGTGGGAAGAGGAGATATAAACAGCCAAAAGTTTAACTTTGGTGCCAATTTTTTTAATCTTTGTGGTTTAAATATATTTATATATTACTCATTTATTAAACAAATTTATATGGCTGCCTAACTCATACATGGTAATTCTGGGCAGCTTACAAAGTACAAGAAACCGATAAACCTATTACACACAAACACACACACACATTAGAGGTGGCAACAAATACACTAAAACACAAGCAAACCAGCCATTTGAGTGGCATTATGTCAACTTGGGATCCCCGGGCCCACTGATAGAACATTTTCAGGGATTTTCAGAAAATAATAAAGGAGGTGACTAATTTTATCTCTGGGGCAATGATATTCCATAGGGAGGAAGCTACCAGAGAAGTCTCTTTTTCTTGGACCCAATTTTGTTCGATATAAGGGGGAGTTATATAAATAAATTAAAAAATAAACCTAGGAATGAACCTTTGACTTCTGCTTTGTTACTATCAAGTTAAAGTACTTATCAAAGTGTACACAGGATGATCTCATTAAAAATGAAAGCATCGATGGTTTATCATATTCTCTTTGTCAAGATCAGAAACAGGCATGGGATGGAAAGTAATTAACAAATCCCAATCCAGGTAAAATCTGTATAACATACACTATGTAGTATCATGTGATTATATCTTATACTTTCTGTTGAATAATGATCCCTGAAATAAAATCTACACTAAAAAAATTGAACATTTGCCAGTACAAACCTGTATTATTAAGTTTACAATGGCTCCAGTTAAATAAGACTTAAGAGTGTCACAAGCAGTTGCTGTCCACTGTTCGGTCCCACCGGATGGGCTAGAATGAAAAGTTGTGGACAGAGAGGGAATATTGTTATGCAGATGGTAACTTGTTTAACAACTGAAGTTATGGCAGTACTGAACAAATGGTACTTACACCAGGCCCTTGAAGTTATAGCTGTTGCAGCACCCCCCTATATTCACACAATCAAAATTCAGATACCTGGCAGCCTGCCTGCACTTATGACCACGGGAGTACTGCAACTTCCTCACCTGTCTATCTCCCCCACACAGATTTTGACTGCCCTGCAGAGTGGTACTCTTCAGTTGTGTAGGGGCTGGGGCTGAAACAGAGGCAAGGAAGCAGCAACTGGGAGAAGAGGGTGAGGGTGAGCTGAGGTGGCATAGCACTGACACTGTGGGCACTGGGTTAGTTGGTCATGGCAGAGGACTTCAGCAATGGCTAAAATAGGGCCCAGGGATAGTGGCTGTGGAGAATACTAAAGGTCCCAGACTTTACTCCAGAATTGCCACCACCGCTGAGGAGGCTGCTGTACAGGCCAGTCACAAGGCCAGTAATGCGGGGAAAATAGGTGGTTAGGGGACTTCAAGAGGCGGCAGTCCCAGTCTCAGAACTGGAAGGAATCATGCCAGGAATAGCTTGGATTTGGATAGACTAATGACTAGACATTGGCCTAATGACCAATGGGATTCAGTTAACAACAGCAACAGGAACTGCGGGATTGCTGTTGCTAAGGAATACGTGACATCATGCTTTAAGTTCGCTCCACTTGGCGAGGGAAATTTTGGTTCCAATTGCCATTAACTGAGGTAGTATAATAGTAAAATTATACATTTCTTATCATACAGAGTTCTGCTCTGCAAGCAGATTTTCATTTTAGTTTTGGTTTTGTCAATCTACATGGGCTTGTAGTAGTTTACTGCAGTAAGTAGTAAATGGATATATTACCTTATATTTGTCAAGGAACACTCTACTGCAAGTGGTCTGATAGTCTTGAGATTCTGTTCAAGTTCTCTTAGACAGGAAATATCCATAGTTTTGACTATGCCTAAATCAATAAGGAATACCTGAAAAAGAAACATTTATCAAAAATTTAGATATGAGTTCTCTGTTGTTTACTAATTCTGAATGTCTTTGTGAATTAACCCATTCTTTTTATTATTACTAGATGTGAGTACAACCTCAATTCTCTTCAATACTGCAACAGCATATGTTTACTAGCTTAACATAAACAGCACATTAATAAAATAAATGGCACATTAATCTATGTTAGAGAACATTATTTTGAACTTCTTTTAATTTCTAATTTTTAATGTTGACTTTTTACATTTTCACAAAGACCAAGGCCAAAGACAGAAAAATATATGAACTTGATTATTTAGGTATATATTTTAATTGCATTTTTCAGATATTTTACTGCCAAATTGAAGAGTTTTATGATAAATTAAAGACAATTCGTGCACGCGCATGCGCGCACACAAGAGAGACAGAGATCTGATTTAACCTCTCTCTCTCTCTCCCTCCCCCTCTCTCACACACACAAAAACACACAGAGACAGGGGGGTGGGATTCAAATTTCTTAACAACTGGTTCTGTGGATGTGGCCTGATTTTTGTGTGTGTGTGTGTGTGTGTGTGTGTTGGTGGTGGTCATGTGACTGGCTGGGCATGACTTGTATGTAAATATTATAGATATTTATATAAATATCAAATTTTTTATGTAAAAAAGAGCAACTTTTACCCAAAATCAGGTAAGGCAGGCAGGCAGATTGAGTTGCTCACAGAATCACAGATTCATTCAGAGAGCTGTGAGATCAGCTACCTGAGCCTGTCACATAAAATTTGCTTGCAAACCCATAAAATTTGCTAGCAAACTCACAAAATTAACTCACAACACATCATGTATGTAAATATTGAGGTTTTTTTATAAAAAAAGGTGCAACTTTTACCCAAAATCACTGGCAGGCAGGTTGAGTTGCTCACAGAATAACAGATTCACTTAGAGATCTGTGTTTCTTCCATCGACTAGCTGAGTCTGCACTGTTTCAGTCCTAAGGAAGGTTCGGCTCTGCTCAAAAAACAGAGCCGAAGATCTAAAGATTAGCTAGAAAGCAAGAAATCCAACGATTTACTGCTTTCTAGCTAATCTAAATCTCCCGGCTCAGCAGAACAGATGATGGTCGGAAAAAGGAGAAATAGCAACTTAGCAAAGAAGTTTGCCAGGTAAGGAGTGAGTGAGCGGGAAGGGTTCCCGCGGGCCATGTGGGTGGCGCAGCCTTGTGTTCCTGCGCAGCCTGGATTAATTGCTTTGGGGGGCGCTCTGGGGGTGACATTTTTCTGCATGGACCACCCAAATTTTCTCGCGGACTACCAGTGAGCCACAGCTTGTTCTAAAGGGTTGTCACAAAGAAAAATGAGATGGTCAACCTATTCTCTACAGCAGGACAAGAGATAACAGATGGAAACTTATCAAGCAGAGATCCCACACAGAACTAAGGGGAAATTTCCTGTTAGTGAGAACAACTAACAAGTGGAATGGCTTGTCTCCAGAAGTTGTGGGTATTCCGTCACTAGAGGTTTTCAAGCAGAGACTGGACAGTCATTTGTCTGAAATGGTATAAGATCTCCTGCTTGAGCAGAGTTGGCCAAGAAGATGACCAAGTCCCTTCCAACTCGGTTATTCTGTTATTTACTCTTTTTTCACAATTCACAATGCAACCAGATTTTTGGCATATAGAATTCTTCATTTAGAGCTTTCTAAATCCAATAGCTTTACAACTGATTAAAGGTTAACAGGGAAGAAAGGGGTTATTTAGTAAATTCCATACATAATATCTTCGGTCTGATTTCATACATAACGTCTTCGGTCTGACTTAAGCATGGTATATAAAATCATACATTGCAATGTCCTACCTGTCAATGAATACTTCAGCTTCAACCATAACAACACAAGAGCACACAATAGATACAAACTCAAAGTAAACCGCACCAAACTTGATTGCAGGAAATACGACTTCAGCAATAGAGTGGTCAATGTCTGGAATACTCTACCCGACTCTGTAGTCTCTTCCCCAAACCCCAAAAACTTTAACCTTAGACTGTCTACTATTGACCTCACCCCTTTCCTAAGAGGTCTGTAGGGGCGTGCATAAACGCACCAACGTGCCTACCGTCCCTGTCCTATTGTTTCTCTTATTGTTTTATTTTTCTTATATGTACCCATTTCATGTATTCACAACTATGTATACACTTATACTTATTATCTTGTAAACAATTGGCAAATCAAATAAATAAATAAATAAATAAATAAATAAATATTTTCTAACTTCAAGCTGTTCTATAAACTAGTGCCTCATTCATATGCCATATTAAGCCAGAATTTGGTTAGTTTGATTCAGCTAACAATAGTTAACAATAATCATTAGTCACATTAGTTTTTGTTTGCTCAACAAACAGTTGGCAAATTAAGATTAGACCAGGGTAAAACTATGCTGCAAAACATACTTACTGATGAATTCCTTCCAGTTATAAGGAATTGTTTTGCATCTGAAACAACTTCTTAAAATTATTTACCTCTACAACTTTTTCAGAAACAATCCTGATGATCTTGCCTCTTTGCCATTGATTTTGTTCACATACATAAGCAGCACAATCCATATCAGCTTCCCATTTAATTGCTTCATTCTCTGTTTCAAAATAAGTAGCAATCATATTTTCCTGTAACCTAAAGTTTTAAAAAGTGAATCACATCATCAATCTAGATTTTCAAAATGATTTTAAAAATTAATTTTGCAGATCTGTGCAAAAGTGTCAAATTGTTATTCCTCACTATTAAAATCCCTGTCAATTAAGCTAATCCATTCTAGCAAAGAAAAAATGGCACAATGATTTAGTCTTTATATGTTTTCATCAAAAATACATTTTGTGGCACCAAGTTGCTCCCTTACCTTTTTAGAATTTTTTCTGATAACATAAAATGCACAAATATCTTGCTAGGAGATACAATGTGATTAATTTGCACTTGCAATTCTTTATTACTTTCCAAAACCAAATCTTCCATCTGTCGCAAGTCTTCAATCTCAAATTTTAATAAAGATTTCTCTGCTTTGACCATATCCTCCAGATCAGGATCCCATATTTCATTATAAGGTGCAACAATCATTTTGCTATTACTATAAAAAGAAAATCAATTTTGTTTATACTGGCATATACCAATGCCAAAAAAGCTGAAACATGTCCACAGTAATTGCTATGTATACTTTGAAAATTAGCTCAAAGTTGCATATGAGAAATATGCTGAAATATTGTACAAACTCAGTACAGTTGCTATGACAACCTGACAAGCATACTTACCCTATTATGTAAGATGCTAAGCCCTCTTTAACCAAAAGATTGTTCACACTGCCTGACTGCTTTGGGGACACACATACACTTTGATAGAGCTCAACAGATAGTACATTATCTTCTGATTTTTCTACAAAGAGAGGAAAATACATTCAAATCTGCTGAATTTTGAGGGGGAAAAAATCTAATGATTCAACTATTCTCCAAATTAAGAACAAGAACTTTTTTCTCTATGATATAATATGGTTTTGTTTTGGTTTAATGTGTTTTATAAGCAGTGATTTGTTGCTTAATATTGTGTGAACCCACTTAATCATGGCTTAAGAGAAAATAACAATGAAAATAACATTAATTGTGCCCTATAATCATCCAACATCTTTTAAGCCTGAATTCCAAGTGGTTCCAATCAAATGAATTGATATATATTAAATGAACTGGGTCATGGATGAGTTCTTCCCGCACTGCTATTTAGACATATATGACCACCAAAAGCTACCAAATAGATAGCAATTAGCAAGAAAGTGGAAATTATAGCAGAACTTATAAACCACTTGTAAGTATGAGTTTCAAAGACTATTAGGAAGAATTACCCATCACATGACTCTCTCCTCCGAACAAGAACAGAGTAAACAACTGATCTTTGATCAGTTAATTGTTAATCTACAGATATTTAACTGGAAGTATTTTAATTTGTATCATGAATAACACAAAAACAGCAGCATTAAAGAACAAATATATGAAGATAGTTGAAACATCCATATAATCACACTTTCAATAATACCCCAAATCAACTGAAAAATGAAAACAGGGTAGTCCTTACTACTACTGGTGATGGTGTCTTTACTACTGGTGATGGAAAATGTATGACCTTTGGAGGGCAGGACAGGGCAGAAAACCAAACCAAATCAAATCAAAGATATTATAAGCACATGTGCAGTTTCACTAGCTTTTATTATTTACATACCGCTCATCTCTGTTTAACAATAAAGTTGCCAGTGTCAATGTGGTTACTAAACAAGGACTACCTGTAACCTTGACCTGCTTGCGGTATTTGAGGAGAAATCGGACAAATCATCTCTCATTTGAGTGTATTCCATAGGTTGGGATTCATGACAGACAAAGTAAGTCACTTCATGAGAAAAGGAACTCTCCACAGGTCGTCTCTAAATATTTTAAGCATGGATTTAATTCTGTGCCTCATGTATTCTGATGCTGTAGTTTACAGCTTTAAAGATAATAACCAGCATTTTGAATGGGGTCTGCAATCTAGACACTGAGGTGAAATATTCAGGTTGTTTTCAAAATCAGCCCTAAGGTTGTTAACATTCTAAGCAGTTCACTAAAGGGCATTGAGCAAGACAGGAGTTAATGTTGTCAGGGCAGAGAAATAAATACTTACCTGTAACAAAGCAGAGCACACATTTGTCCTGAATCAATTGTTCAAACCTGTCCTTTGATTGGACAGTCCATTCAGTGGCTTCTTTACATGGTTTAATATAAGCCAATTTGCACCTGATAGCCTAGGTTGTAAAATACAGACTGTTTAGCTGAAAAGTCATTCTCATCACAGAAATATTTAGATATATATTCTCTCATACAAAGAAATCCTAATGGTTTCCAAAACAACAAAGTTTAGATTCACACAACTTAAACTTATTCTTAGGTGTTTCCAGTCCTTTGGTGAATAGCAGTCATGCGGCGGGGTCCTTTTACAGTGCTGAACCCCGCCTCTTCCATCTTTGTCATTGCTCACCCCTTTGTCTCTTTTCCACAGTGCAGAAGTCAACAGGCAGAGCTGGCACATTAGGCGCACATCAGGTGTGCCTTATAGTGTGAAAAATACAGTATTTGTATCACAACTTTATTATTTTTACAAATAAGTCAAATAAAAAATACACCTAATACTCAGGGGTGGGATTCAAATTTTTTAACAACTGGCTCTGTGGGCGTGGCTTAGTTGGTGGGCATGGCTTGGTGGTCATGTGACTGGCTGGGCGTGGCCAACTCAATATCACTCACATCGAGGCACGCATCTCCTCGCCTGGCCTCTCATGACTGTGGGGATGCTGCAACAGTTGTAAGTGTGAAAAATGGTCATGTCACTTTTTTCAGTGCCATTGTAACTTTGAATGGTCACTCCACACAAGCAAAGTACCAGCAAAGGTGGGGAAAAAACCTCCAGAGACATTCCTGAGACAGGAAGTCTAGTCCTGCCAAGAATGCAATAAGGGTTAATGGAGAGGCAGTTTCTGTAAGCAACACCAGAATGTTTCCTTCCTGCCTTCCTTACAGGATTAGGCCAGTAATTTCTTCTAACAACAGGTTCTCTGAACTGCTTAGAATGTTAACAACCGGTTCTAACGAATAGGTGCGAACCTGTGGAATCCCACCCTGCTAATACTCCTTCCTGCCATTTTCACAACCACCACCCTGTCAGATAGATTGGGCTGACAGAGAATGATTGGCTCAAAGTCAACCAGCTGACTTCCATGCTAAGGTAAACACATGGTCTCCCAGTTTGCAGACTGGTGCCTTAATCATTAGAGTAAACTGGGTCTCTTATTCAGATTTTATACTACAGCAGTTTGATCCATTTATACAATAGATATTAGGGTCAATATATTAGAATTCTCAAGGCAAAATCTTCTAAGGAAATCATTTAGTTAGTATACAGTTATCTTGTGTATCACATTTTTATTTATTTATTTATTGAAATATAAACTAAATAAACATTGAAAAACATTTAATTGATATTAAAAGGAATGCAAGTATTACGAAAGAAGGTATAAAAACCGTACAAGGTATTTTGGCAGTTTAATTAGATTCTATAAAATAGCTTTTCTTACCTTTTCTGGGGGAACTAAAAACTCATCTTTTATTTTACGCATTTCTTTTATATTTATTTTAGCAGTATTACCATAGTCAACATATTTAACTTCAACTTCTTGATGTCCTGGCAATCCTTTGGGGGGGGGGGGGGAATGAAATTAGGAAAGATTTAGACCTTGAAATGATAAAAAGAAGTATGTTTATTTGAATGAAAAACATCTGCAAAAGTGTGTTTATGTGCCATATTCTTTTCAGTTAGCCATCATCTTACTTCTTCTCCAAAGTTACATAAAAGAAAATGTCTCATTATCTATGTTACAATTCTCTTCCTGATTTTGATTAATGTTGGAAAATCCAAGAAAATCAGAAAGTCTGTTACATATTCTTTTCTGGTATCAAAAATCAGCATTTGCTAGCTTGATTTGAATGAACATTTCACAATGTTATAATATCCTGAATGAATTTAACATTTTTAAAAATAGAATTGTCATTATAGAAATTCATATTGGCATACTACCCTTCAATGCTTCTCCTGAAAACCAAATCCTGAAATGTATTTTCACATGAACAGAATGTAAGCTGTGGTTTGGGGTTTTTTCATGCAACTGCAAAACGGTGTTTACATAAACCAGAATATCAGGACTCAAAAGTACCCAAGTTGGAAGCAAACATAAATCTGAGAAAAACCATAGCAAAATTTGCCATTGCTACAAGTGAACAAAGTTCATTGTACAGTTATGAAGTTAACTATAAAAAAGGTATTAACCTATAAGTCTTTATATTTATATGTTAATAACTTCATAATTTGAACCTTATAAAAATAGAAGTCCAAAGAAATCCAACGATCTTCAATGTTGAGGAGGTCTTATACCAGACATATCTTTCAAAGTTGAACCCCTTAATCATTACATCAGTTATATGTTGCCCAGAGAATAATGTAGCTATTGATATATTTATGATGCAGTGTCAAAACAAATATATTATTGGACTACAATAATAACAATATTGGATAGATGAAATGTTCTACAACATTTAACTGGGGAAAAGTTTTTGAACTAGAGAGTGTTCAGAATAATTATGCATTCCAGATACTTACCAATCACCTGTGCTCTGTACCAAACACCATCATCTTTAAATTTGGCCACACATGGTTGGCCATGGGTTGGACAAAGGATTTGCAAGTCGGGTCCTGCTTCATTTTCATACACTTCTTCAACTTTATTTAGAAAAGCTGCAAATTCGGGACCCTGTTCTAACTACCACAACAATAAAAAAATAATTCCTTCATGCTAACATTTGGCACTAATATATTAATTTGCATAATCATGTTGCTTATTTTTAGCTGAATTTGGTGGTACTGTAACTAATGCCACAGAAAGGGCTCAGAAAGATAAAAGGGTTAGCAAAGATGCAACTGATATAACCGAACATATTTTGGCCTTCAACACTGAATCTTTGCACTTTTTATTTTAAAAAAAGATTACTTTAAAACAGTTGTTATTCTGCCTGTCCTGTACAAATCCTGTACAAATCCTGTACAAAGGCAGATAGATAACTCCACAAAGCATCCATACAAAGTCTCTTTTATTGTTTCATCAGGCATCCCATCAACTCACAGTCTTATGACGAGGTTCTTTTTAATGTCCAATCCTTTGCATATCTGTCTTTATGGGTAAAAAGATGGTTATCTCTTTCATCCCATATCATACAGGCAGGGGGTAGCTGCTACCACGAGGCTGTGTGTTCAGGCAAGACTGAAGAAACCTCCCCCGATCCACCAAGGGTCAATTCAGTGACCAATCAGGGTTACAGATGTGGCCACATGACATGGACTACATTTCCCAGGATACCTTGACTACATTTACCATGATGCATTCCCTTAAGGGGACAGCTCTCAATTCCTAACTAACTATCCCAAATCCCATTAACTATAACTGTCTGGATAGTGCAGTTATAATGTTTTATATTAATACTGAAAAAGTACCAATATAAACAAAAACATTAAGATTACAGGTAATCCTTGACTTACAATAGTATCCTTTTGCAGTTATAACCTCACTGAAAAAAGTGACTTCTTATTGTTTTTCCCACTTACAAGCATCCCCATGATCACTTGATCAGAATTTGGATGCTTGGCAACTGGTTCATATTTATGACGGTTGCAGTGTCCTGAGATCATGTGATCACCTTTGGTGGCCTTCTGATGAGCAAAGTCAGTGGGGAAACCAGATTCATTCAACAACTGTGTTACTAACTTAACAACTGGAGTGATTCACTTGACAATTGTGGCAAGAAAGGTCATAAAATGGGGTACAGTTCACTTAACTAATTCTCACTTAGCAACAGAAATTTTGAGCTCAATTGGGATCATAAGTCGGGGGCTACATGTACTAACATGAACCCTAACATGAAAATGCAACACTTACCAGCTGAATGTAGAAGTCGCCAGGGCTATGAATGTAACTAACAACAGCAGCAACCTCCGTATTTTCACGTGGCATAACAGGTGGATAGTACGCCAGTGGTACAGTATTTTTTGACCAATCAGAAAATTCATTCTGAAAGCTAATAAGGTAAAGAGAGGAGAATAAACTGTTAATATGCAAGAGAAAGCAATCTGGGACTAATTTTTTAATTTACTGTTAGTAGTCCTGAATATGAAACACAGTTAAAATATGAAGCCGAGTTCTGAGAACAAATTACACAGAAAATCTATTCATACTCTCCTGACCTTTATTTTAACACAACGTTGTAAATCTTAATGTATTCAAACTAGGGGCACATTTGTTACTTTATGTCAATTCCCACCCTAAAAAGACAAAGAAGAAGAAAAAACCCTCAAAGAATTCCCATGACTTGGCTAAAATCTGTTTCCAGAATTTAATCCAAAATGTAGGCTAATTCACATTTCAATCAAATCTGTAAGTACATCTTACATTAATTTATCCAGTGTAATACATTCCATTGATTTCTATGGGAAAACTCAAAAGATGCCATTAGGAATATTCTGCTAATTCCATCGGCAACAATGGTATTACCTTATCCCTGCAATATAGAATTGCAGGAATCTCTATATATAAAATCGAAATACCACTCACGCATCATCACAAAATCTCCATAACCATAAAGCCTACAAACTTAAAATTTGGCACATACGTTCCTCTTGGCTTCTAGGTCCTCACTAAGAAAGGATTTTTTGAAATGATCATCAGAGCATTAGTATTTCGTCTTATTATTATTAACACACTCTGATGCTAAGGAGTTCTACTTCCTCTCCCCATGCGGAAAAAAACATCTGTTCCAAATGCAAAACAGAGGAGTTTCAGCTTTACTTTCATAGCACCAAGCAGCTTTAGTACAGAGCAGATGAGCTAAGCCATGCCCAAGCTCCTTGCTGTCTCCTTCTTGCTCACAGCAAATACTGCTTCAGTTTCCAAACAGCCCTCAACTCTCTCACACACTGACAGGACGCTAGCCAGATGAATACCCATGGATGCTGGTAGGCAGAGGCAGAATTTTTCCCCTTATTTTCCTCCCCAGAAACTAAGCCCGACCACATAGTTTTGTAGCAAAGCACGGGTATAGCACTAGTTTGTAATATTTTTTTTGGATATTCTCCTAACATTGGGAGAGAAGACCCAGATCTTGTACTCTTCTTGGAAACTGATGAAAACCTACTCTCTTCCTTTCTCAAGACAAGCTGAGAAGCACACACAGTCCTGTAATGGAGCCAGTCTATTACAGTTATAGGACATAATGGTAGTGAAATGGGTCGATCATGTGACTGACTTGATTTTATGACTTTTTTGTGGTGGTGGTGAAGTAAGTGAGGCAGTAATAAGGGTAAACCGATTGTTCACTGTGAGCGCAATTTTGCTGAAAATCACTTTTCAGCAAAACCTTTGTAAACCATGGTCAGTTGATTGTGGGGGGACATAAATGCATCTGTGTTGCTGAGCACTCAAACTGTGATCATGTGACTGGGGGGGCGGGGGGCATGACTATTGGAACTTTGGATCCAGGCTGTAAGCCTCCTTTTTAAAGCAGGTTGCAACTCCGAACACAAAAATTTCAGGGGAGGAATAGAAATTTTATCCATTAAGACACAGTTTCTAATCAATCTATAAACTCAGAAGAAGCAAATATATTCCATGTTAAATCATATGTAAGGTACCGTATTTATCGGCGTATAACACGCACAGGCGTATAACACGCATCTTCATTTTAAGAGGAAATTTCACCCCCACTCCCACCCCACGCGCGCGCTTCAATCCACAGTGTCCCATTCTGCCTGCCTGCCTGCCTGCCTTAGTTTCTGGTTGTTTGGGAGCAGCTTCGGCTGAGAATAATAACTATTCGCCTCTTTTACTCAGCCGAAGCTGTTCCGATTCAACCATTAACGAAGGCAGGCAGGCAGGCAGAACGGAGCACTGCGGGCGGGCGGGCGGGCGGACGGGGTGGGGAGAAAAGCGACAGGAAAAGCCCCCCGCTTCTTTGAAGCAGTTTCTTCCTGTGCTGGTGGAGGAGCGAGAGAGCGACTGAGAGAGCTGACCCAGAGAGAAGGACAGGCTTCGGTTGCTTCCTCCCTCCCCTTCTTTCATTTGTGTCCTTGATCCCCGATCCCAGCAGCATTCACCGAAGGCTTCTTAACATTATATCGGCGTATAACACGCATACATCATTTGCCCCCTATTTTCAGGGGGAAAAAAGTGCGTGTTATACGCCGATAAATACGGATAATTGAAGGTAAATCTATTCAAAACATGCTTAATGTCATACGTCTTTTTGCTATGATTTTAAAAAGCTTTTAGTTATGCATACCTTGCTAAGTCCAAGAAAACTAGAGCATCTCTGAGGGACACAGGCATGTCACTGCTTATTTTGTTTGCCGGAGGCTTCATAAGATCTACAATAAGCACGCCATTCTCTTCTCTAAAAATTTTCATCAGAACAGCTTTGCTGTTTACCATTCTCAAAAATTCTGTCCGTGCTTTTCTTCCCCAACCCGTTTCCTGTTGTGGACAGAAATACCAAACAATTCATTTCCGTCCCCTCAATCTTTTCCCTTCATTTCTTTAATTGTAAGTTAAACAGAGACAAATTTTAAATAATTGCCTATGAAGGCAGCTTCAGTATAAGAGAAAAAAAAAATCAAATTTATCCCTAGAAAAGGTTATAAAACATAATGCATGGGAAACACCAACATAAATAGTCTTGAGTAATGTGCAGTCTTAGATTTCTCCACTATTGCAAACTACAGGTTGTGACTTATAACCACAACTGAGATCAGAAAATTAAACAGCACAGTTATCAAAGTATCGCATGGCTGCTCCTGATTTTACAACCATTTTTGGAGTCATTAAGCAGGAGGTCATGTGATCGCGATTTGCAATTTTCCTTGATTTTTCCCCTCTGACTTTGCTTGTTGGAAGCTGGCTAGGAAGATTGGAAATTGCAATCACATGGCCATAGATTGCAAGAATTCACACTGGAAATGCGAATGGGTGCTTGAATCACGATTAAATGTCTTTCTGGGGTGGTGCAACAATTGTAACTTTTTTCAGGACCATCGTAACTTTAATCTGCCATTATTAAATGAATGGTTGCTATCAAGGACTAACTGTAGAAGGTACGGTACTCTGTAGAACAACTTTTATTAAGAATACTCAATAACCAGAAATTTTCTGTGGGTTTTTTTTTTTTTTTTTGCATTTAGCTAATTAAAACTTCATCAACCGAAGAAATCACGAAGTGAGATTTCCTAAGTTTGAAATCAGTCTTTTAATTTGGGTAATGAGATAGCAATAGCACTTAGACTTATATACCGCTTCACAGTACTTTATAGCCCTAAGTGGTTTAGAGTCAGCATATTGCCTCCAACAATATGAGACCTCATTTTACTGACCTCAGAAGGATGGATGGCTGAATCAACCTTGAGCTAGTCAGAATCGAAAGGCATTCGGGAGAATTAGGCTGCAATACTGCATTCTAACCATTGCAACAGCATAAATAAGCTGACAACTAGCAGTGAACTGGAGATAAAACTCCCACATGCTCAATTCAGACATCATGTTCCATTATGATTTATATTAATCACAAAACTCAAACTACTGTTTAAGTTTGTAAGTATACCACAAATTATGCTTTATAGTTGCTCATTTCCTTCTATTTCTCTCCTCTTGGAATACTGTTTCAAAAGAATATTTTCATTTCATTAGCACGTAGCTTCTAGAAGCATAATGGCTGTGAAATATGGTTTACCTCAAACCAAACCTTGGAAAATATTGCATACAGTATTCATAAACATTTGATTTAAAGGGAATCCTTCCAGAAGGCTCTGGAATATTAGGTATATTGGTTCCCTTCTATTCTGGACATCTCTGTCACTATCCTCCTCTATAGAACTATTGAAAACTGTTCTATAACTGTTATATAAAGAAGAAAATCAATAAGATGAAAGTGAGACTATAAAAAGGCATTTAAATTAAAAAATAGAAAAAGGCAGCCAATATAATTCTCACTTACTGAATCCTTAGGAACAATGCCCTTTAGTGAACATTGTAGGGCTAGCTTACTTATACCTCTGAGGCGAGTCTCTAAAGATAAATCCATTTTTCTTACAACCAAACATAGATCTTCAATCATCGTGTATTTAAGAGTAACATGTTTTGGATTCACAGTAACTTCATTGTGTACTCTGATGGCAGAAGAAAAAAACCCACATATGGTTTCATTGTGCAGTTTGGAATACCATTACATTAAGAGTTCATTTCCCAAATATTGATAGGTATACTGTATATATGCAAGTGTATATGTGTATCACAAAACAAAAAAGATACAGATAGTCCTTTTCTTACTATGGCAATTGGGGCTGGAATTTCCTTGCTAAGTGATGTGGTTCTAAAGCACTACCGCATTACTTAGCAACAGCAATCTCTTCAGTCCTGTTTGCCATCGTTAAACAAATGTCAGAAGACATTGCTTCACTCATGGCTGCAAAGACTGTTCTCCGACAGGCACTTAGGCTAGCACAATCCCTTGCTGCAAATGCTGGAGACCAGAGAGTATTCTAGCCAATTTGGGGCAATTATTTTATTTTCATTTTATTTTAGTTTTCTGAGCTTGTGTTATTTTTATAAAGACTGTGATTTGTTATTTCCCAAATTTTGAAAGCTATTGATTTCATTGCATAAGTCACAGACAAGACTTTTGGCTATAGTGGAATACAAGCTAAAAATCAGTTAGTTTATTACAGTCTTAGACCAGAGACCAGAACAAATAAAAATTCTCGGTAAATATACCATTAAAAATTCTAGTATAAAATAATAAATGACAACTAAAATCTATAATAAAATCCAGTCTGTCAATTATACATGATTTAACTATACTAAAATTACAACCCATAAACTCTGTTGTCCGTTGTAGGTTCAACGCTAAAAGGGAAAAGACTAAGCTGTGCAAAGGGTTTGCCAGATTTGTTATATAACATAACTATGATGGAGAAGACACGTTTGCAACGCATCCCCAGTACTGTTGCGCAGAATCTGGCCATCTGCTCTGTAATTATGTGCTGTTCATCCTTAAGCAGCCACTGAAGATACTGTAGGTAGTATCGGAGCGGCCAGGATACCTAGCAGTGATTGGCAGAATATGTTTTTTCCCCGTAATCTCTGTGTAAAGGAGCATCTAAGGAACATGTGACCCACCTCTCCTGAGCCACAGGAACAGAGTGTTTCCGTAATGGTATCCTTAGCTAAATAAATAACGTAGAATAAGCTAACACTAATCCAATTGGAAAATAACCAGCGCATGAATAGTAGCTATCTGAAAGGACTACAAAACATCTGCCGAGATACTACTTTGAGAGTGTGACTATCTGGGTTCAATGTTCACTTTTTCCCAAAGCATTCCACAATCTGATTGAAATGGGAACCAATAAAGGAACACTTGTAGAAGGGGAAAAAAAGACCTGGGTGTCATCTACTTATGTCCCTATTACCAAACTATCAAGCTGTGCAACAGGATAACCAATAACATCTCCTTATCATGCTCCAGCCAGAAATAAGATTTTAAAAATCAAATTCACTCTGAAGCATCTGGTGAAAACACCATTTACTAAATCACCTTGGGTAGAAATGATAATTTCAAAACCAGCTTATAATTTCACAAAAAAGTGTGTGTGTGTGTGGGGGGGAATCTAAACAGGATAGATTTGAACACAAGTTATTTAAAATTATTCTACCTTGAAATAATTAAAGCTTCTGGATGCCCAAAGTCTATAAGGAATACTTTCATTATTGCAATATCACAAATTTTGTGTTTTGTCAGTCCATAGGGTTTCTCCTCATTTTTATTCAGGAGTGGAATTAATTCAATTATTTCTGCACGGCACCACATTCCATGTTCTTTGCTTTTAACCAAAATCCTTGTGCCTGAAATACATTAAATATCTTTAAATGCATTACTACATAATTCCCCCCCAAAACCCCCCCCCCCCCACAAAAAAAAACAAAAAAACCCCCTCCCCCAAAAACCCGAAACCCCACAAACACCCAAACCCGCCCCCCCCCCCCCCCAAAAAAACACCGCCCCCACACCACCACCCCCAAAAAACACCAAAAAAAAACACCAAAAAAACCCCCCCCCCCCCCCCCCCCCCCCCCCCCCCCCCCCCCCCCCCCCCCCCCCCCCCCCCTTACTTTTTTAAGCATTCTTAAGAAAGGATATTTATAGAACTATTGAATGGTCTCACTCTTCAATCTTCAGCACTTAAAAATTTGTCTGAAAGTAAGAGCAGAGGCTTTACTTTCAAGAAAGTACTTAGGGCTGCAAAACTCTGGCTAGTCATAAGATGGCAGCAAAATTCCACTAATAAACCATGCTATTAGCATCGTTTTACTAAAGAAATGCATCTGTACAACTAGTTCACAATCATTTTTCCAATTTCAAAATAAATGAAGTAACTCCAAACAAAATCTGAATACAATACCCACGAAGAAACACATAATAAAACTTGAGAATTAGAAGGTAGTTTAGCAAAACCCATAGGGAGCAATGGCTCAACAGTTAAAGATGCTCAGCTTGTTACTGGAAAGCTGACAGACCCAGGCGCTATGTGATGGGGTGAGCTCCCATTACTTGCCTCAGGGTCCTATCCACCCAGCAGTTCGAAAGCATGCAAATGGAAGTAGATAAATAGATACCACTTCAGTGGAAGATAACAGTGTTTTGTGTGTCTCAACATGTAGTCATGCTGGCCACATAACCACAGAAGTTTCTTTGAACAACGCTGACTCCCTTGGCTAAGAAACAGAGATGAGTAACACCCACTAGGGTTGGACATAATTGGACAGGAGAAACGTTTACCTTTACCAAAACCCACATAAGCTCATTTTCACAAAAGTTTAAAAAAATTCTGAAATTATAACATCTGAAATTAAAGGAATGTTGTTACCTAGTTCCAAAACGTCAATAGGAGACAAATAGTTATTCCTACAATAGTATTTCAAAACTTTTTCCAAATAGATCGCAGTTTTCTTTTGGGAAACTTTCCGAACATAGAAATGACATGGATTTATTACACAACTGACAATAACATATTCAGGATCTTCTGTGTAAATAGAATATAAATTGAATGAATAAAATCAAATTAATAAGTAAAATCAAATTATTTTATTTATTTTATTTGCCATATATCTCACTATGGATTAGGCGACTTACAATAATAAAAACAAAGAAATGAAACAGAACAGAAGCAAAATAATAGAACAATAAAATAAAAAATGAAAAAGAAAATAACATGAATACATCAATATGATAATGAAATAAAGGGTCCATTAAGTAATTAGCAAACTACATTTCTACACAGAATGAACGAAATTGCAAAAAAAACCATTTACTTGAAAACAGCAGCATCTGGCTGAACAGTTAACTGTTTTATTATTAATCATAATCTATTTTCATCTGTCAATAATAGCTACGTTACATTTAAAATATTAAGAGTCAATACACTTGGACTACTCCAAATTAAGCATTTTTTGCTTTACAACCAGTTGTTGTGAAAAAAGTGTATGTCTATTCCATAAACTTCCTCTTATACACTTGCTCTACACCTTCAAAGTTACTGTTTAAAAAAAGGGATGGGAGCATTTCTTTCTACATTTCAAAGATCAAACTATTCAACCAATCATTCTGTCATTTTATTTTGCCAGATCACAGTTACATACCAGTCTTTAATTCAAATGGGACCTGAGGTGCTTGAAAGAAACTCTTCTGATATGTAGATTTGCTATATTCTGCAGAAAATGCTTGGGGTGGGGGGGGTGGGGGGGGGAAACACAGATACATTTAATCAACTCCATATGTGAATATTATTCACCTAGAACATTGACTGATTATAGAGAACTGATTATACAACTGAGACTTCATGACTAGCCTTCTAAAGCTTCTAAAGTTCAGGAGTCAAGCTTATAGTTTTCCATTTTGCCCTAAGAAGTCTATTCTACGAAATCCCGGGAATCACGAGGAATGGCATCTGCTGGGATGGTGGGTGTTAAAACCAGCGAGATAGTGGAGGATACCACCTGGCCTTTTTTGGCAGACCCTTCAATGTATGAAAGTGGCAGAATGGGACAATTTGCTCCTCCCTGCCTCCCCCTCGCCTGGCTAACTTGCTGTGGAGATAATTCGCCACAAGCTGGGCCTTCCTCTCTAGTTTCCGAAGCCAGGTTTAAGAGAGGAGAAACCAGCTTACACTCCTTCTCTGAAGGCTTCCTTACCTTGCTTTCCAGTGCACCCCCCTCCAGTGAAAGTCGTGCTAGCTGGAATCATTTTACACACACACACACAAATTATGAGTTTGGGGACATTTATCTGCATCCAAGCCAGCAAGCTGTCAATTGTGGGCCTGGGGAGAAGGATCACTTCTTCGGTGTGTTGCACCGGACAAGGAGAACACCAAGCAGGGGCAGTAAAAGGCGACTTAGCCTGGAACAAGGTTAGTCCTCCTTTTGTGGGGGGGAGGATGGAAAATGAGGTGAGGAAGCCTTTGGAAAAGGAGTGCAGGTGGGCTATAGGGAAGTCATTGTTCTGGGCTGGATGATTCACTGGGAACAGCCTTCGTGGCAATGGCCTCATCGGGAGTGAGTTGCCCTATCACCATCCCTCCCTGCTTACCCATCTCCCTGCCCGGGAAATGTCAGGGTCCAGCACAACATGCTGAAGGAGAGGTTCCTCTCCTTAAGCCTGGGTGGAACTGGCAGCCTGCAGATAAAAGTCCCCAAGCTCAGAATGGTGTGTGTGCATACATACCTGTGCACAGAACAATGACTCCTGCTTAGCCCGTGTTTCAAATGGGCATTGGAAAGCGAGGCAAGGAAGCCTTCAGAGAAGGAATGCGGGTGGTGGGAACTTTCACCTTGCTTAAGCTGGCCCAGCTTTGGAAACCAGAGTGCAAGGCGGCGGTGGCAAGGTTGCAGCGGTGAGTTGTCACAGATCCTGCCACTGGCTACTAACTTCTGGATCACAATCCATGGAGTTTAACACACTTCCAAGGCTGAGTGTTAGCTAATCCATACACTTTTTATAAGATGGTTATGACCGTGTTTTTAATTTGTTTTGATTACATCAGTCTCCAAACACTTAAACATCAGAAAGATTTGCTTATATCCGATTTAAATACTACTGTTTATAGAAATTTCAACATCATTGTCTAAGAGTCACTTCTTGTGAAATGGGCAGCCATATAATAAATATAATAAAAAATAAATATAGCATATTACAAAAAGGGATACAACATCTGGTGTTTGCTCTGCTACTGGCAAAGCTCTCTCTCTGTGTGTGTGTGTGAGGGAGAGAGAGAGAGAGAGAGAATTATCCATCTTATGCATTTTTAAAACAGTATAAACACTTTGAAAGAGAAAGAATATTATAGCTGTAACAAATTATATAAAGAGCTTTAGAGGGGGTTTAAAGCCTTACTTACTTTCTTGATCATCTTCAATTATTTCTTCAATGATAACATCTGGTGTAGATGTGGCCTGAGATAATGCAGCAGTTTGTTTCTGAATGGATAACGGACTCATTTCTTGCAGGTGGGAGCCTCCAAAACATACATCAGATTCTTCCGAAGGAATTACATCGACTTCTTTAACAAGATTTACATTTACTTGATGTGAAGTACCAAGTTCATTATTCATTTTTAGAGAGCTCTCTTCAAAGTTGTACCTAAATTGACCAATTATTCATTGAATACTGCTTGTACATTGAACATACCATTAGCATGAAAGATCAAATAAACAACAGAAAAGGCCTTTGACTTTAAGAAGCATCTTTAAATCCCATTAAACCTGAAGGCTAAATACATCCTCTAGTAATTTTTTTTCAATCCCAGAACACTTTGAGATTTCTTCACCAAATTGGTCCTGTAAATATCAAAGATCTCATAATTGCTACTAATTGGAATTATGCCAAAAACCTATGTTGTGATTCCGGCATCTGCTACAGGTTTTTTGAATGACAGCTCCAGCGAGGAGGACTTATATGAATCAGCAAGTTCTAACGATGAGGAGGAGATGAATGCATTTGATTTGCAAGATCGGCTTGAACCTTCAAACTCCTCCACCCTTCAATTAGGTGGTCAGCGGAACGGGTGATAATGAGGAACAAATGTTATCTTCAGGTGAAGAAGATGATAATTTGGATGATTGCTGGGTAGATGTCAGGACAAGACGTCTCCTGACAAGGAGGAACCAACGAGGTTACAATTAGTGGAGCAGCAACAGATGCAAATAAATCAATTACTCCAGAGCAACGTATCCCTTCAAAATCAGGTAACACAATTATTATCGTTGTTGCCAATTCTCAAACTGTTTCAGCTGCAGCTGGAGTTCCCCCTGCACCCCTGTGAGAAAAATTCCGATAGCTATGCCAGATAAATTTTCTGGGCAAACGGACATGTTTTCAACATTTTTGGGTCAGTGCCAATTGTATTTTTCTGTGAGGCCGGAGGATTTTCCAACCGATCGAGTTAAAATTGGCTTTATTATTAGTTTGTTAACCGGGCAGGCTGCCAAATGGGCTACTCCTTATTAGTACAAGATAGTCCATTACTGGACGATTTCCAGGGTTTATTCAACAGATGAACGTTATGTTTGAGAATCCAATTAAATCTCAAACTGTGGACAGAAAATTGAGGGATATTATTCAAGGTAAACACTCATTGCAAGAATACGTTGCAGAATTTCGCTTGTTGTGTATGGACTCCACCTGGAATGAACCAGCTCACATGGCAGCATTCCAAGAGGGTTTGTCCGACATTATCAAGGATGAACTAATTCATGCAGAGCGTGCTTCAACTTTGGACACATTGATTACTCAATGCTTACGTATTGAAGCTCGCCTACAACATCGTGGGTGTAAACGGACCGTTGCAGAGCCACCTGTGTTTCCTCGTTCACGCACCCCGTCTATGAGGGTTTTCCAATCCAGAATTCCAGCAGAGGAGCCGATGGAGATAGGCGCACTCCGCCCTCGTTTAACAGTTCAGGAACGATCGAGAAGATTTCAGGAAGGTTTGTGCCTTTATTGGGGGTTCGGGACATTTTGCAAATTCCTGCACTCGGAAGGGGACTCGTGGACCTGTATCAAAACCCATTGCTGGTCCGTCGGGAAACGGGTAGGCCCGACCTCAGGGAAACCCTAGGTCGGGCACAGTATTCACTTTCATCTCAAATTGCTGAAGTTAATTCTGGCCCTCCTCGACATTTACTTTTGGACACTCGCATATTCTTGCAATCTCGGAAGGAGGGAATCCCTGCCGTGGCACTGGTGGATTCAGGGGCTACGACTAGCTTTATGGATTATGATTTCGTAAAACATTTCAAAGTTCCTTTAGTGCCTGTGAATCCCCCATGCAGGTGGAAACCGTAGATGGGCGCGAACTCAAGTCGGGACCTATTCGCTTCCACCCAACCACTGCGTATGCGTATTGGGGATCACGAGGAGGCGATAAGTTTTTATATCACTTCGAACCTCCATCTTCCTTTGGTGCTCGGAGTATCCTGGCTGCGTCTACACGATCCGTTGGTGGCTTGGGCGCAGAACGCTGTTTCTTTTCCAAGCTTGCAATGTGTGGACCACCTGAGACATGTCTGTGCAGGCCAACATATTGTCGCTTCTGCTGCCTCGATTCCTTCAGAGCTGTCGGATTTCCCGATGTTTTCAGTGAACAGGAGGCAGATCAATTACCACCACATCGTGTTTATGACTGTCCCGTGGATTTGATACCGGACGCTCCATTACCAAAGGGGAGGTTGTATTCTTTGTCTGAGCCTGAACTAGTTGCACTTCGAGAATTTTTGAATAAAAATCTAGCTCGGGATTTATTCGACCTTCGTCATCCCCTCTTTCAGCACCCGTTCTCTTTGTCAAGAAGAAGTCGGGAGAACTTCGTCTTTGTTGTGACTATAGACGCTTAAATGCTATCACTGTGAGAAATAGCTATCCTTTACCGCTCATCTCCGAATTGTTGGAGCGGTTACGGGAAGCTACAATTTTCACGAAACTTGACTTACGTGGAGCTTACAATTTGGTTCGGATGCGTAAGGGAGACGAGTGGAAGACGGCTTTTGGCATTCGTTATGGTCATTTCGAGTACACCGTTATGCCATTTGGTTTGACCAACGCTCCTGCTGTATTTCAACATTTAATGAACGATATCTTTCGAGACATGTTGGATAAGTTTGTTGTCATATATTTGGACGACATTTTGATTTATTCAAAATCTAAAGAGCAACATCTTCAGCAGGTGCGTCAAGTGCTTCAGCGTCTTCGGGAACATAAACTTTATGCTAAATTAGAAAAATGTTTCTTTTTTCAGTCGTCTATCGAATTCTTGGGACACATTATTTCTCCTGTGGGCATTGCTATGGACCCCAAAAAGGTTGAGGCGTTGTGTAGTTGGGAAGCTCCTCGTCGGGTTAAAGATGTGCAACGACTTTTAGGATTTGCCAACTATTATCGGACTTTCATTCCAGATTTTGCGAAGATAATGGATCCCATAACCCAGCTTCTTTGTAAGAAGGTTCCATTTGTGTGGGGGCCTCCACAACAACAGGCTTTTGACACTTTGAAAAAGCATTTATAACTGAACCCATATTGAAGCATCCTGATCCGGATCGCCCATTTGTGGTCGAGACAGATGCTTCTAATGTCGCTATCGGAGCAGTGCTGTTACAAGCTTCGGAGGATGGCGCTCTTTTGTTTCCTTGCGCTTATTATTCTAGGAAGCTTACAGCTTCGGAACGCAACTATACCATTTGGGAAAAAGAGTTGTTAGCTATTAAGGTTGCTTTTGAGACTTGGAGACATCATTTGGAGGGAGCTCGACACAAGGTGGAGGTTCGGACAGATCATAGGAACCTGGAACATTTGACCACGGCTAGGAAATTGAATCAAAGGCAGATTCGTTGGTCGTTATTTTTGCCAGATTTAATTTCTCGGTTACTTACGTTCCAAGTGGTCAGAACCGGAGGGCGGATGCATTATCTCGAAACCGGAGTATACTTATGCCGAAGATCCTCTTCCTTTACGGACAGTGTTACCACCGGAATCTCTAGCCGTACTGCAGGAACCGGTAGATTTACGGGCCCAACTACGAGAGGCGCAACGTTTGGATGTGTGGACGCAGCAGAGACGGGAGGACATTGGCCCAACTTCTCCATGGTCTTTTGAAGACGATCTGCTTCGATATCGGGGTTTATTATATGTGCCTACCAGACCGTTGAGGGCTCTCATCATGACACAATGTCATGATAACCCAGCCGCTGGTCATTTTGGATTACACAAGACCTTGCATTTGGTCACTCGGACTTTTGGTGGCCTCGAGTTCGTCATGATGTGTCTTCTTACGTCGCTTCTTGCGTTCAATGTAGGCAAGCGAAAGCAGCATCCGGTGCACCTCCTGGACTTTTGCAACCCTTGCCGACTCCAAGTAGACCATGGGGAGCGATCTCTATGGACTTTCTGACACATTTACCGTCTTCATCGGGGTTCACAACAGTGCTTGTGGTAGTGGATATGTTGACTAAAATGGCCCATTTCATTCCCTGTCGGAAATTACCATCGTCCCGCACTACGGCTCAGTTATTTTTGCAACATATCTTCCGTCTACATGGACTGCCTGATAGAGTGGTTTCTGATCGTGGGGTCCAGTTTACGGCAGAATTTTGGAAACAGTTAATGGCGGCTTTGCAAGTGAAAGTATGTTTAGCGTCAGCGCACCATCCGGAAACTGATGGCGGGACGGAGAAAGTGATTGGGATTCTTACTCAATATTTGAGATGTTTTGTTAATTTGCGACAAAACGATTGGGTGAAATACCTCCCGTTAGCAGAATTCGCGTTTAACAACTCGCAGCATACCTCCACCCGTGTCACGCCATTTTTTGCAAATATGGGTTATCATCCGCGTTTCTTCCCATTAACTATGATGGATTCCCGGTTCCTGAGACCCGAGAGTTTTTGGAAGAACTACACGCAGTTCGCCGTCTACTGATACAACAATTGAACAAGGCAAAAGAAGATTATAAGCGGTTTGCAGATCGGTCCCGTCGAGATACACCTCCGTTAGTTGTGGGTGATAAAGTGTGGCTATCTACAAAACATCTGAAGGTCGATCGCCCTATTAGAAAACTTGATCATCGGTTTATTGGTCCGTTCCCGATTGAGGCAGTTATTAATCCCGTGGCATACCGCCTCACTTTGCCACGATCCATGCGTATTCACCCCGTCTTTCATCGATCTCTTTTGATTCCTGATTCTTCTGTTTGTCGATTACGTGATTCTGCTGAACCGGGTCCGTTATCATTGCCTTCTGAGGAGCCTGCTGTTGACGATACGGTGGTCGACGCCCTTGATTCCCGTTGGCTCAAAGGTCGCTTCCAGTATTTGGTCAGGAGGAGGGTAGATGACTCGGAGGTTTGTTCCTGGACGGATGCGTCTACACTTCATGCTTCGGATCTGCTTCGAGACTTTCATGCACGCTTCCCTTCGAAACCGCATCCGGATCGCCAGACCCGGGGAAGGGCCCTGCGGTGAGGGATAGTGTTGTGATTCCGGCATCTGCTACAGGTTTTTGAATGACAGCTCCAGCAAGGAGGACTTATATGAATCAGCAAGTTCTAACGATGAGGAGGAGATGAATGCATTTGATTTGCAAGATCGGCTTGAACCTTCAAACTCCTCCACCCTTCAATTAGGTGGTCAGCCGGGAACGGGTGATAATGAGGAACAAATGTTATCTTCAGGTGAAGAAGATGATAATTTGATGATTGCTGGGTAGATGTCAGGACAAGACGTCTCCTGACAAGGAGGAACCAACGAGGTTACAGTAGGAGAGCAGACCAGCAATTAGACTAATTAGTTACTCTATAAAGGGAGAGATATGACTTTGCACTTTGTCCGAACAAAGTGTCTATTTGCAAGAGAGAACTGAAGAGCACAGTTTGGAGGATTTTGATCTGAAATATCTTGTTGGGATTTGGATTTAATTCGTTGGAACTTCTACTTATTGGAATTATTTTGTGAAGGACTTTGATCTGAAGAATCTTGTTGAGTCTTGGATTTAGTTCGTTGGAACTTTTACTTATTGGAGCTATCTGTGAAAATTCCTGTTTGCTGCCTTTCTTTACAAGGACTGTTGCTTTCAGCCTTATCTGTTTACTTTAAAAGGTGGGACATAACATTTTCCTGTTTGCTACCTTTCTTTACAAGGACTGCTGCTTTCAGCCTTAACTGTTTATTTTAGAAGGTGGGACATAACATATATATACACACACACACACACACACACACACACACACACACAACTGATCCTAACAGAAAATTTCACTTGCCTGTTATCTGTCAACCAAACTGTTCATTTTGTTCCAGATGCCTCTGTGCACAGTATTTAATAATGAAAATATTTCTAAATAAAGTTCATTGACAGCTTGGTCAAAAGTACAAATGCAATTTGTAATTACTGTCCTCAAAATAACCAGAAATCTTATTTCTGATTGGAACAAGTTGGCCGTTTTCACATTACAGGTAAAATTTCCCTTAAGTTGAGTTTCAATATTTTTCTTTTTTCAACAAATAGGGGCCGTTTCCATTCCTTTCTTCCAAAGGTTTTTTTAAACCAATTTATTTATTTCTACAACTTTAATATCTAAAGCCTTGGAATTTTCCTATGTTCTTCAAACCAAAAACTAACCCTAGTTATCTTTTATTTTTAAGATCAGCCATGCTTGCATAGATGTTGTTTCCAGTTTATTTCCTTTTCTTGGTATTTGTTCTTTATACCCATGAGTGTCACAACAGAAGATATTCTGAACGATTCTAAGGTAGCTGAACAAAACCATTGTGTTTCAAATACACACAAAATACTTACACATTTGAGGCATCATAGGAAAATTTACCTATGTTTTCAAACATTTGGTTTACCTCACCAAAGTCCATGTAAAACCTGTATTAGAAATATATAATCCATATTACAAATATATTTTCTGGACACAATTTTAAGCATATAATTGAGTTTTTAGCCCTTAATTGATTACTCCAAACGGATACACAACAGAATAGTTTCATTAGTGGAATGAATATTCAAGAGAATTAGTTTTAAAACTGGGGGCAGGGGGACATCAATAGCATGCACTATGCTAGTACCACTATCCTGACAGCCAAAACTACGAAGGATCTGGAAGTTTTAGCCCTAAAAGTCAAAAAGCACAGTGAAAAAATAGGACTAAAATTAAACATAAAGCAGCAAAACTAATGACAAAAGGTACTGAACTGGTGTTATAACTTCCACCTTTTAGGATCAACCATCAATAGTAAAGAAACAAGCAGTCAAAAAATACACTGCAGACTAGCACTCAAGTACAGCAGATACGAGGCTTTGGAAAAAATAATCAAATGCCATGATCTATCTATATCTATAATGATCAGAATCATGCAACCAAACAAAAATTGGACTTTAAAAAGCAAGACAGAAAAAGTACTGACACCTTTAAACTTTGGTGTTGGAAGACTCCTGAGAATACCATGGACAGCCAAGAAAATAAACCGATGGACCATTGAACAAATAAGTCCAGACTTTTCAGTCAAGGCACAAATAACCAACCTCAAATTATTCTGTACTTCAGATACATTGTATGTAGACCTAGCTCTCCAAAAAAAGTTTGTAATGCTGAGAAAGATGGAAGGGAAGAAGAGAATGATTAGCAGTAAGGTGGATGAACTCAGTTTCAGTGGTGATGAATGCACCATTGGAAGTATTGAAAGAACAAGTTAGTGCTAGTCATCATGGACAAAAATCATGGTCTACAGGGCCATTTGAAGATGAAAATGACTCAATGGCACATAATCAGTTAGCGAATCTTGAATTCAGTTAGTGAATCATGAATTATAGTTATCATGCAAATCTAGTAATTTGTGGCTTATTATTTGCTATTAAATAACAGTTAAAACCATAGTGTCAATCGAGCCTTTGAAACATCTTTTATGACTTCAATATGATTTTAATTTGGCTTTGTTGGTATGATAGGCTTTATTTTAAATGTACAATCCTTACCATTCTTAAGGTGCAATTTTGGTTTATTCAGAAGACTGCATATCTGAAATTATTTGACCTTATTTTCAATAAATTACTTGGATGTAGTCATACTAGCAACTATAATTTATTTTAATACTGCTTGTACACAAAAAATAATGTGCTAAAACCTCTAGTTTTTCAGAAGCGTACCTTGGAAGTGTTCTTTTTTTCAGATTATCTAGTTTTAAGACTTCTTCTTCAACTGATACATTTAAGTTGCAAAGTGCCTTAAAGAATAAGGAATCCTTATTCAATTTTCAATACACTATAACAAGCAGTTATGTAGACAGTACACAATTTAGAATACAGTGACACAATTCCTATTTTACCTTATATTCGTTTTACACTGATAATTATTCATATACATACACACAGAATATATGTAACGGAGCATTAAAGATCAAAGCCTAAGCTAAAATACACTGCTCAAAAAAAAAAAGGGAACACAAAAATAAGACATCCTAGATCTGAATGAATGAAATATTCTTATTAAATACTTTGCTCATTACATAGTTGAATGTGCTGACAACAAAATCACACAAAAATTATCAATGGAAATCAAATTTAGCAACCCATGGAGGTCTGGATTTGGAGTTACACTCAAAATTAAAGTGGAAAAAAATACTACAGGCTGATCCAACTTTGATGTAATGTCCTTAAAACAAGTCAAAATGAGGCTCAGTTGTGTGTGTGTGGCCTCCACGTGCCTGTATGACTTCCCTACAATGCCTGGGCATGCTCCTGATAAGGTGGCGGATGGTCTCCTGAGGGATCTCCTCCCACACCTGAACTAAAGCATCCCCCAACTCCTGGACAGTCTGTGGTGCAACGTGGCATTGGTGGATGGAGCGAGACATGTCCCAGATGTGCTCAATTGGATTCAGGTCTGGGGAACGGGCGGGCCAGTCCATAGCATCAATGCCTTCATCTCGCAGGAACTGCTGACACACTCCAGCCTCATGAGGTCTAGCATTGTCTTGCATTAGGAGGAACCCAGGGCCAACCGTACCAGCATATGGTCTCACAAGGGGTCTGAGGATCTCATCTCGGTACCTAATGGCAGTCAGGCTATCTCTGGCAAGCACATGGAGGGCTGTGCCCCCCCTAAAGAAATGCCACCCTATACCATTACTGACCCACTGCCAAACTGGTCATGCTGGAGGATGTTGCAGGCAGAACGTTCTCCATGGCGTCTCCAGACCCTGTCACATGTGCTCAGTGTGAACCTGCTTTCATCTGTGAAGAGCACAGGGCGCCAGAGGCGAATTTGCCAATCTTGGTGTTCTCTGGCAAATGCCAAACATCCTGCACAGTGTTGGGCTGTAAGCACAACACCCACCTGTGGACGTCGGGCCCTCATACCACCCTCATCGAGTCTGTTTCTGACCGTTTGAGCAGCCACATGCACATTTGTGGCCCGCTGGAGGTCATTTTACAGGGCTCTGGCAGTGCTCCTCCTGTCCCTCCTTGCACAAAGGCAGAGATAGCGGTCCTGATGCTGGGTTGTTGCCCTCCTACGGCCTCCTCCACGTCTCCTGATGTACTGGCCTGTCTCCTGGTAGCGCCTCCATGCTCTGGACACTACACTGACAGACACTACACTTGCCACAGCTTGCATTGATGTGCCATCCTGGATGAGCTACACTACCTGAGCCACTTGTGTGGGATGTAGACTCCGTCTCATGCTACCACTAGAGTGAAAGCACCGCCAGCATTCAAAAGTGACCAAACCATCAGCCAGAAAGCATAGGAACTGAGAAGTGGTCTGTGGTCACCACCTGCAGAACCACTCCTTTATTGGGTATGTCTTGCTAACTGCCTATGCTTTCCACCTGTCTATTTCATTTGCACAACAGCATGTGAAATTGATTGTCAATCAGTATTGCTATCTAAGTGGACAGTTTGATTTCACAGAAGTGTGATTGACTTGGAGTTACATTGTGTTGTTAAAGTGTTCCCTTTATTTTTTTGAGCAGTGTAGTTTTATAAACTTAAAAACAAGTAAGTTCATTTCTGTAATTGGAATTAGTTTGTTACTGTACGAATATAGAACATATATGCACTTATTTTTATGACCAATTTTAATTAATTAAATTTGGAATCATTTGTATTTTATCCCTTAGATTAGAATTCTAAAACAATAAAATTAATACAACTAGTTCTGATGTCTATTTCAATTGCATTATTTTGTTATATGTTATAGTTTATTTTACTGTTGAAATTACCTTTAGTTCTGATGTCTATTTCAATTGCATTATTTTGTTATATGTTATAGTTTATTTTACTGTTGAAATTACCTTTACAGAAACCCTTAAAATGCATTTCTGATTACTAAAGGCATAGATTACATTAATGAAAATCCCAACCAGAAAGAAATACAATACATAGTTTAAGTTACCTGATTTAAGCTGTGGCAGGATTCTAATGAATGAGTTGTTGTCAGCTCCTTTGCTTTTTTTATGGCATCAATCAAATTGCTTCTTTTCTGTATAACAGCAACCTGAATGCTATGTATATCAGTTACATAGTAACTGGTGTTCATTACCAACTCTGCCTCAATCTTCCTTTTCCTGATTAGAAACAAATAGATTAGAAAAAATGGTCATATCCTACAAAAATTCCACATAATTTGAGCATCTCAGTAGGTAACTATATAGCATAGAAAACCAACATTATCCCATTTAGAAACAAGGTTTTAAATAAATTATCACAAAATATCATAAATCTGTTTATCATAAACTCACATTTCTCTGAAAGATAAATAAAACTGAAATACAGTAGCCAGGCATGATATTTCGCTCTAAAAAAAAATCGGGGCCGGCCAAAGAGACCCCCGCCGCGCGCCCGGGAGCGCCCGCTGCTTTCCTCGCCAGGGCCGGGCGGTGGCGTGTTGCACGGAGGCTGGTCTGTGGCTGGCCCAGCTCCCTTTTCCTGCCGCTCAGCGGCCTCCGCTCGCACCACCCGGGCTCCACTCAGGTATCCGGCTGGGGCTGTCAGGAGTTGCTACCGCCGGCGCAGCTCCACGCGCTTCAGTCCCGCGTTGCCTCGGGAAGGGAAAAGCAAAACCAGGAGCCGCTGCTGCCGTTGCAAGCGCCGCCGCGGCTCTTCCTTTTTGCCTTTCCTTCCTGAGGCAACGCGGGACTGGAGCCGCAGAGCCGCGCCAGCAACTCCTGACTCGGGCCTCTGAGGGGAGGGGAAGGAGGAGAAGAAGGGGTGGGGGAAAGGGGGATTCCCAAAATTGGAATTCGATTTTAATCGGAAGAATATCATGCCTGAGTAGCTTAAAATTTGAAGGAATGCTTCAAAAACCAACATTTTGATAAAGAGTTTAAAAATAAACTCATTTTTAAATTAGGTGAAAGCGTAACAATTATCCCAAGCTAACAAATCATAGTATTAGAACAGGAATTATAACCTTAACAAATCAAGGAATAATAAATAAAAAAGGGAAGTAGAAAAGGAAAAATGGAAGATAGTGATTTTGTAGTATTTGTTTCCCTTTGCTGAAACAAACACAAAGAGTAAACAATTTCAATAAATTATCCTTTTCCATAATTTAGCATAAAGTTAATTCATACAGAAATATGTACTGTAGAATTCAGACAAAATCAGTTTTATAATTTTAATCATGTTACCTTGAGTTAAGAGAAGCCATACAATCGGTAAACTTGGCAGTGATAACATCTGCAATCTTGCTTTCTTCCTGTTTTGTTTTGGTAATCAACTGATGAAGTAGCTTATTCATTTAAAAAAATAATAATTAAAAACATATACACACTTGCACACATTGTCAACAGAATTTAAAAGCAATATAAGCACTATTTGACTAGAACAACAAAAGCAATACAAAATTAGTATTTCCATTCTGTTCTTCCAAATTCTTTAGAGATAGATTTTAATAACAGAATTTTGTCTGATATTATTTATTCAATGCAGCTTTAACAGTTATAGTAATTAAATATTTCAAAAAAAAAATGAAATACAATAAAAGTTCCACAGGTTTTCAAGATTTTGAATTTGCAAAAATATCCAATGGTCAAAGAGAAAGTCAATAGGAATGCAATGCCATTGAAATCTAGTCACCACTCCTAATTAACATAATTGAAATGTTCAGTGTGGTGCTTCCAAGAAATATAATTATGTACAGGTAAAACTCGAAAAATTAGAATATCGTGCAAAAGTTCATTTATTTCAGTAATGCAACTTAAAAGGTGAAACTAATATATGAGATAGACTCATTACATGCAAAGCAAGATAGTTCAAGCTGTGATTTGTCATAATTGTGATGATTATGACTTACAGTTCATGAAAACCCCAAATCCACCACCGCAGAAAATTAGAATATTATATGCAATCAATAAAACAAGGATTGTACATAGAACAATATCGGACCTCTAAAAAGTATAAGCATGGTACTCGGTACTTGGTTTGGACCCCTTTTGCAGCAATTACTGCCTCAATGCGGCGTGGCATGGAAGCTATCAGCCTGTGGCGCTGCTGAGGTGTTATGGAAGACCAGGATGCTTCAATAGCGGCCTTCAGCTCTTCTGCATTGTTCGGTCTCATGTCTCTCATCTTTCTCTTGGCAATGCCCCATAGATTCTCTATGGGGTTCAGGTCAGGTGAGTTTGCTGGCCAATCAAGCACAGTAATCCCACGGTCATTGAACCAGATTTTGGTGCTTTTGGCAGTGTGGGCGGGTGCCAAGTTCTGCTGGAAAATGAAGTCAGCATCCCCATAAAGCTCGTCTGCAGAAGGAAGCATAAAGTGCTCCAAAATCTCCTGGTAGACTACTGCGTTGACCCTGGACTTAATGAAGCACAGTGGACCAACACCAGATGACACGGCTCCCCAAATCAACACAGACTGTAGAAACTTCACACTGGACTTCAAGCATCTTGAAGTGTGTGCTTCTCCATTCTTCCTCCAGACTCTGGGTTCTTGGTTTCCAAATGAGACACAAAAGTTGCTCTCATCAGAAAAGAGGACTTTGGAACACTGAGCAACAGACCAGTTCTGTTTTTCTTTAACCCAGGTAAGACGCTTCTGAGGTTTGTTCTTCAGGAGCGGCTTGACAAGAGGAATACGACATTTGAAGCCCATATCCAGGATCCATCTGTGTTGATGAACTGACTCCATCCTCAGTCCACTCCTTGTGAAAGTCCCCAACACTTTTGAATGGCCTTTTCCTGACAATCCTCTCCAGGCTGCGGTCATCCCTGCTGCTTGTGCACCTTTTTCTTCCACTTTTCCCTTCCACATAACTTTCTATTAATGTGCTTTGATACAGCACTTTGGGAACATCCAACTTCGTTTGCAGTTACCTTTTGAGGCTTTCCCTCCTTATGGAGAGTGTCAATGATGGTTTTCTGCACAACTGTCAGGTCAGCAGTCCTTCCCATGATTGTGATTCCTACTGAACCTGACTGAGAGACCATTTAAAGGCTCAGGAACCCTTTGCAGGTGTTATGGCTTAATTAGCTGTTTAGAGTGGGACACTTTGAGCCTAGAATATTGAACCTTTTCACAATATTCTAATTTTCTGAGATTGTGGATTTGGGGTTTTCATGAGCTGTAAGTCATAATCATCGCAATTATGACAAATCACAGCTTGAATTATCTTGCTTTGCATGTAATGAGTCTATCTCATATATTAGGTTCACCTTTTAAGTTGCATTACTGAAATAAATGAACTTTTGCACGATATTCTAATTTTTTGAGCTTCACCTGTATACATAAGGCACTTCTTTCAATGCACTTTCAGTAATGTAAAATTTAACAGCAGTACTTATTTTAAATGCAGAAAGCCATTATCAACTCATAGTTTTATTCAAATTTGTATTTGTGAAACATTCTGATCTTCTGAGGAAAGCAATACATATAATGTTCTGGATTCAGGAAGTTCAGGAAAAACAGAAGAACATTTTATTTAAAGGGTTCCATCACAAGAAGCTGTAGGAATTTAATACAAACACAAACCTTTAGCCCCTTGTTTTTGTCCACAGCCAACCAACAAAGATACCTCACTAAATGACATTAAGTTCTACCTATCATCCAATCTATTGAAAAATGAGCCAAAGCAAGCATTATATACTTCTTATAGCTTGCCTGCACAGTATTTACTTTTTAAGAAAATCATTTTCATCCATTTTTTAATCTAGAAGAGTGTGAAAACACCACCTGGCTACCAGAAAAAAGCATTATGGTTGTATGGTTAAACTAGATAAACTTCCTAGAGTCCACCTGGTTTCAGATGGTCAAAATTTATACACAAGCAAGTCATATAATGCAATCCCCTGCTCCAGATTCACTATCATGTTTGACAGATGGTCCAGCCTGTTTGAAGATGCCTCTGTTTGGGGCATAGAACATAGAAATTATTTAGACGCCCTCTTTTATGTGACATTTGAAGATTGCTCCTATATCACTTTTCCATGCATGCTAAACATACTCAGATCCTTTAACAATTCCTTGAATGACTTAGTTCCAGAGCCAACATTATCTTGATAGCTCCTTCTCCAATCTGTCATTTTTCTGTGTCAAAATTGGACATAATATACCACAAGGACATAACTAGAGCAGAATAAAATAGAACAATTATTTCCTGTGATCAGGACTTCATTATTTTATTAACACAACTGAGGATATTATTTCCATTTTCAGCATCTGCAGGACACTCCATTCTGTGCTTGTAATTCTATTTTTCTTCTCAAATACAGAACTTTATGTTAAATTCCATCCTATTCATTTCAGTTCATGGTTCAATCATGTTGAAATCTTTTGGAATTTTCCCTGTCTGGTTTACAGTATTAACTAATTTTCCCAACTCTTATCAAATACAAACTTGATAAATATCCCCTCAAATCTTTCATCCAAGTCACTAATAGAAATGTTGAAGAATACATGGCCCAGGAAAGAGCCCTCTGGCACCTGCTGTTTTCTTCAAAGATGAGATAAAACTATTAACAAGCATTCTTTGAGTGCTGTCATTCAGGTAACTGTGAGTGGCATCATTGAGCCATGTTACCACTTCATTAAGAACTTCTAGCAAATCCTCGTCATAATAAGAGAAGACAAAATTTGCTGTACTCTGACTTCTGGCAAAGTTAGATTCTCAGAAGTTGTCTGGAGAATTGAAATTTTCCATTGTTATTATTGATAGTTTTTTCCCCCCCTAAGATTGGTTCCGAAGATTGGTCATCTGACATAAAAAGCTTGCAGTTGTATCTTCCCTAGGGCTGACCTAGTATCAAGTAATATCACCTCTGAAGTTTAGTTACCATCTTGAAGCAGTATTTTCAAGTCTTTTAGAAAAAGGAAATTGTTGCGAGATAATAACTTAGTTTAGTTAGTCTACCTACCTCTTCTAAAACCTTTAAATGCTCAAGGTTGTTTTTAGCCTTGATGGTGGCTTTTTCTATGTCTTGCAGAATTTTGCTGTCCTAAGAGGAGTCAAAGGGAAATAGTTAGAAGTGTGTTATTTTAGAACTCTATTCATCCATCCATCAATTTTATATAGTTCCCCATCTCACAAGAAGTGAAAGAATAGACTGCCGGGCTTTTTCTTTCTAACTATAGAGAGTATTCCACCAAAAGGCTAAACAAGTACCGTGTTTCTCATATAATAAGGCCGGGTCTTTTTTTTTTTTCTGAGCCCCGAAAAAATGGCTAGGCTGTCTTTTCAGGGGTGACTTAATTCCCCCCCCCCTTGCATCTTTGGGTGGGCGGGTGGCGACGGCTTGGATGTTGACCTCGGCGTTGGTGGGGCACTTCATATCGGGGTCAACATAGGCAGCACCATATCCGGGTATGCAACAAAAGTACTTCCTAATGGCAAGCCCCCCCCCACCATTCCCCCCCATTTCGCATGTTTTAATATAGGCCTTAATTTGGGGGGAGGGGCTTAATTTCATTTCATACCTATAAAACATGCTGGGACTTCCTATTGGGGGAGGCCGTATTGTTGGAGAAACAGGGTACTTTTTCTTAAGTCTATTAATTATTCAACATATTCTTATGCACTAATTTTAGCACATAATGTTTAAAAGACTTAATACTTACAATGGCCTATTAAGAACACTGTCATTACATTTTCCACAGGTTTGGTTTGAAACACATTATTAAGCTTCAATTCCATATCTACCACTTTAGGAAAAAGCCTTGTTATACTTAAAAATGGAACTAGAGTAATACCTGTTTATGTCTCAATTGAAGGGAAAAGCCATATGACCATTAAACCCAAATTTATGTAATTGCCATGCATTAAAATGTATGCAAAATCACATTCTATGTTTTCCTTTATATCTAAAATCTATTAAATGAGGATCAGTAAAATAGAAATTTTATCACACTTTCAAATAATAAATATGACAGATCCTACAGCATCCAGAATCAGAGTATCTTTCAGATATGCTCTAAGACAGGGGTTGCCAACCTTTTGGACCTCAGGGACCACCAAACTCATAATTTTAAATCCCGGGGACCACTAATGGGTTCTGTGGGTGTGGCCTAATTTATGGGTGTGGCTTGGTGGTCATGTGACTGGCTGGGCATGGCTTGTATGTAAACATTATAAATATTTATATAAACATTGAATTTTTTTATAAAAAAGAGCAACTTTTACCCAAAATCAGGCAAAGCAGGCAGGCAGATTGAGTTGCTCACAGAATCACAGATTCACTTAGAGATCTGTGTTCCTGCCATCAGCTACTTGAGCCTGTCACATAAAATTTGCTTGCAAACTCATAACATTTGCTAGCAAGCAAACTCACAAAATTAACTCATAACACACCATGTATTGAATTTTTTATTAAAAAAAGAGCAACATTTACCCAAAATCAGGCAAAGCAGGCAGGCAGATTGAGTTGCTCACAGAATCAGATTCACTTAGAGATTTGTGTTTCTGCCATCGGCTACCTGAGTCTGCAGTGCTTCAGTCCTAAGGGAGGTTCAGTTGTGCTTAAAAGCAGAGCCGAAGATCTAAAGATTAGCTAGAAAGCAAGAAATCCAACCATTTCCTGCTTTCTAACTAATCTAAATCTCCCGACACAGCAGAACAGCTGATGGTTGGAAAAAGGAAAAATAGCAATTTAGCAAGCAAATTTGCCGGGTAAGGAGTGGGATGGGGAGGGTTCCCGCGGGCCATGTGGGCAGCACAGCCTTGTGTTACCCCCACAGCCTGGATTAATTGCTTTGCAGGGGTGCTCTGGGGGGTGAGATTTTTCTGCGGACCACCAAAATGTTCTCATGGACCACTGGTGGGCCGCGGGGTGGTTGGTTACCGCTGCTCTAAGACACCTTCATAATATTCACTTTGAAACTATGACTCATTGTCATAGACTCAGGTGTATCTGCACCTAAAACTCAAAGACAAAACCATCTTCGTATTTTATAAAATCAGCATTTCTAGTTGCTGGTTAACATGCTCTTTAATAAATAGAAATAAAGCAAAATTAGATTGTTCACGTACCATATTGACTGTAGATGCCTTCAAAAGTAATTGATGAACTGTAGTCCAACTGGGTTGTGTACTTTCTTAATGCTGCAACTATAACTGTTAATCCTATAAAGTAAAATCAAGTTATATTTTTACATTTTCTTGAATGGCTGCACTTGGCTGAATGCTTACTAAAAATGGATAAATTGAGAAATGTTAAGGCATGCAAAGTAATTTTAAAAAAATTAGGAGCATGCCAACAATGACTAAGTATTGGTCAAAAAAGTGGGATACCTTACATAAAAGCCTGCTTCTACTCATTTTGTCACATGGAGGTAAAAGTGGGAAATGTTAATTTTCAGCCAGTGGTATTCTTAAAAGTATATATTTATGGAAAATAAGAGATGATCAAAAACAAATAAAACATAAACATGGACTACATTTATTAATTGCATACAACTATGCAATTAGTAATACAAGTATATTTATATGGTTTGCTCAAGTAGAAAGAATGAATGAAAATCAAATTGTAAAATGAGTGTATAAAGAACAGATCGGTTGAGAGGAAAAGGAAGATGAATTTTAAAAACAAAAGATTCTCTGAATGGGCAGAGGGAAATGGGGGAAGATGTATTATCTGCAAGGACAGAAAAGTATTAAAAACTATAGTGAATGGTACTGGTGAAAAACAAAAAGGAAATCTTATCTCCTGCCTCCAATTTCTTTTGCTTACTATTTTCTTTCTTTTCTGCACTTTGTATAACACTACTTATCCTAAAGGAATATGTTATGCCTATATCATTCTTAATAGTTGGGTTCACATATCACATTGCTCCAAAAACTGGTCTGGTTTCAATTGTGGATGTTGCATATATCTGCCACTATTAAAAATAACGTGGTTCAGCACAATGTGTCTTCCCCATTTTGCTTCTCATTAATCTCATCATTCAAAATTCTTTCTCTAAACAAAACCAATCATAGCAAGCCCTGCATTCAGCAAACTTAATGTAGTCCACAAAATCCTAACTGCTCCTGTACTCTAAGGACCTTTCATTTTTTCCAGCGCATATTCCAGTCTATGTCAATTTTTCCCCACATATATCTAATTCTTATGTTTATACAAACTAAAATGAACTCTTTTTTTCAAAATATAAAGCCACCTAAAGTTAAAAAAAAAACTCAATGTAAAGCATTTTTATAAAACTTTAAGAATGTTGCATAAAATGCTTCATTTCAGTTTAACACTGTGTGCTTTGCGTTGTACTGCTCTGAATGCAGCTCTCAGTATCTTAAAACTTTTCTCTAAAGTGAAACTTCTGAAGAGATGGGTAAAACCTACAACGAGGTGGACAACACTGTTGTTTTTTAAGAGCTGGGATGAGTCGTCTCAGTTCTTTAATATTCAATTAAAGAGCATGGTCCATCTCAGTCCCAAATCAAACGTCCTCTAAAATATGCTGTAGTTTTAAGCTCCGGTGCAGCATGTTCAATAACAACTTCCATCATCCACAGCCAGCATTGTTGTCGCACCGGACAATAAGCAATTTCAACTGAAATCGGGCTCTGAGATTTGTCCCAAGAAATACGCATTTTAGGTCAAATCGCCGCACCTGGCCAAACTCGCGGCCACCACACAGAGCGCAACTCCCGCGAGGAAGAAAAGGGGAATGGCTGGCTGAGACCAGGCAGGGCTCCATGTTTCATTATTTTCTGACGACCATCCTTCCTGGGTTAACGAATGAGACGACGAGGAAAGCAAAAAGGGCTCCACTCACACCCCCCAAAATTGAAGCGAGCCAGCATAAGGGCTCACCCCTTTCCTAAGCCCAGCTCAACCAAGAGCCGGTATCATCCTTCCATAGCTTGTTTAATAGCTCCTTTAATTTCTCTAATGATCTCATTTAATATCCAAGCCTTATTGCATAAAACAATTTCTAGACCTGCTTACGCAAACGTAAGGTTCACCAAGGAAAACCAGGATTGTAACTCAGTTGAGCACGTTCACACGATGGCAATTCGAAGCACCCGATAAAACAAGCCAACCGGCCGACCTGATCCAGCGCGCAACTCCCTAAGGACCCACCCAGGGAACTGCAAGACACCCAAATTTTTCCAAACTCTGAACTCCAGGGAATTCACACCCCCATGTTACAAGATAACATTTTTGGAGAATTTGCCGCCTGGCCTGGTCCTGCGCGTGTTTATGGAACTTGTTTCCCTGTTGCAACCCCTGTACACTGGCTCGCTTAGCAGTTGCGTCCTAGCCTTAAGCATTTGGTATTGCTGTTGGTGCTGCAAACTTTTAACTTCTCCTTTGGGAAATCGGCCTCCAAGCAACAACCGCGTGCTTGGTGCTTTCCCTTGCTTCCTCTTGTTGAAAACCGCCCGTATTGCACAGCAAGACGGGCAACCCCGGTTTGCCCGTACATCACCTGCGGAAGCGCTCAAGGGAGCCCCGTTGAGTTAGTATTCCGTTCTGCCGGCGCCCCTCGAAACGAGTTTTCCGCCGACACTTATCTGCCTTCCTGAAAACCGGAGAATGGCGCCATTTTTTTACTTGAGTTCCTACATTTTATCCAACCCCAAATTACCACAGTATTGAGCTAATTAACCTACAGAACTAACGAACAGCCACTAATCCCCCTCCCCGTTTTCCCTTATTTCTTTGCTTTACTTGCGTGACACGTCGTTTCCACCAATGCTAACGCCTTATAGCGTCCTTGAGATAACCAATCACTGTACTGCAAGCGCTCTAGAAACTGGCTGTTAGGAGGAGGTCCTTAGTCGAAGTTTTATTAGCTGTCTCCAGAAGTAACATTTATTACCACAATTTTGACCTTTAGGTTTCAAGGCCCTGGCTATAAGGAACCGTCATAATAAATAAACACAGACACACGTTTATTTGAGAGATAGCTGTATGTCATATTTAAATTCCCCAATGAATGCAGCTTGCATGTGATATGAACGTGGCCCCCGTGTTTCTCAAGCAGAATATTTCTGTACAAATGTGGATGGTTTACTCCTTTACAGAAAAGACCACTGATTAAAAAGTTACATGACTGAAATAGTACCAGTTTAACTTTTCAATAAGTGTGTTTGTGGTACATTCTAAACCAGAGTTGGTTTGCTCAATGCAGTTGGCCCAATTCTGTAGGTTAAAATTGTTGGCTAATTTGGGACACAATGTTTGTGTACTATCACATTTGCCTTCTCTTGATAAACATGTCCCAATACATGCAGTGCTAAGTAAGTTACATTAAAGTTTATTTATTGTCTATTTACTGTACTTATTTACAGGACTTATATGGCCACTTATGAATGAGTTATGAATGTTATGTCTAGCTATTCAATTTTCAGATACATCTTTCATACTAGTTTGTTAAAATATGTATATTATTAAATTATTTTAAAAGTATATCTGGTTTCTGCATTATGTATGTTTGTATTCTTCTTAGCACAAATTGGAGTTATTTATTCAATTCAGCTGGGAAACGCCAAATCCAAAAATGGTAGGGAATTTCTGAAAATCTTATTGTAAATGATGACAAAAAGTTTTTGTTTTTTCTGATCATTTTCAATGTTGTAATATAATTGTGGCTGGTTAATGTTTTGTTTTTATTGTTTATTTTATAATAGCAAAGAAGTTATCTTATTTAACTAAAGTAACTCTCTGTGGCTCACCTATATTAGGAAAACTAATTGGAATGTTTTACCTGAAAACACAGGATGCCTTTAATTTTGAAAGATTTTTAACGATGTAAAGTTTTGAATCTGTATTTTTTATCATGTTCCAACAATATGCCAACCCATGTTAACATGTTAATGTGACTGTGCTGTCATCTTGCATTTTCCCACTCCACACAGCTAACAAAAAATCTATGGTTTGCTTGACATTTGATAATGCCTTATGAATTCATAGCATTGTGTATGCATTTCCAATTACCATTAATTGAAATTAGAAACATATCTTAATGTTGGCCTCTGCTTTGTAGGAAGAGCGGGTTATTTTTTCATCTTTTCCTTCCATTTCCCAGGTATATTTGTTTTTTCCAGTTGGAAAGATTATTTGCAACACTCCTAGCCAAAACTAGAGACAAATCTTCAACTGGTGTTTTGCTTACATGAAAGCCAGCAATCATAGGTTGCAAATGGAAAAAAAAAGGATAATTTAAAACCTTGTGTGATATATGTGATAGCCAAGTTTACTTATTTTGAGAGATGTTAGGTCTTCTGTCAAGGACCATCAATCCAGCTTTTGAAAAACAAAGGAACATGCTTTGGGATCTTTGTACCCAAAGTGAACATAAACCTTTCAGAAAATTAAGAATTAAAAATTCTCTTATTAAACTAATGAAGTCAGGAACTAAGTTTCCTGGCGAAAAGACAATATAGAAAAGGTAACAGTCACACTCACTGATATTCAGATAAAATAAGTACAGCTGGCTAGCTAAACTAGTTATATACTAATGAAAGCCTTAAAAAAGGTCAAGCATAGTCTGATGGAAAGAGATAACGTGGGTTTCCTACTTAGGTGTTGATAGATGGGGCCCCATGGTTTTTTGTCTCTTTCTGACAGATACCCTCCATTCCATCAGTTACTTGGGACAATTTAAGCACTAATCATACTAGAAAATTAGTTGGTAATACTTGTTCTTGTTGGAATTATAAACTTACTGTTTAATCTTTTCTTGTTAAATTGCTGTCTAAATGGGATTACACAAAACAGACCTTTTAAGCTAACCAAAGGTTAGTTGATTTATTTATTCAATTTCTGTAGGAGCACTGTCACATCATACCAAAACTATTCATCACACCATGTAACCTTATTTGGATTTGTAAGGAAAATACACAATGCTAAGCATGGTTATCTTGGGACATGAGAGCAAGGCCTGATTGTTCAGGCAGATGGGACTATCACATCACTGGCTGGCATGTACTGTATGTGATTTGCTGAAAGCACTTAGCAAACCCTGACCTATACAACCAGATGCTAAATGTACTTGAATTCATGCAGGTTGAAGACAAAGACATGGTAGCAATGAAGCACATTGGGGATGATCTCGACATTGAAAGAATATAACAGTGTAATAAAACTCCATGTATCTACAAAATTTTAAGTATGCATACTGATGCCAGAATAATATTAATATAGCCCTACAAATCAGCTTAACCAATATGGCTGTCACTTAAATGAGGAGAGAGGGGGATTGCTTGTTAATTTTCTTTTGAATCTTTGCATAATTGCACATCTGTAATTAACTGTCAAGATTCTTTGAGGCATAATACACAAAGCAGCCGGGAAATTTGATAGATACTTCTAGACTGCAAATGAGTTTTGTTTCTTCAGATAGCTTATATAGTGACTTTTACAGTTCTGTATCTGATTCTTTCAAGTTCTTAAGTGTTTTTCTTATTAGTACTTTGTGGGAAAAGCACTATCACATTGGCAATGTGATTTGAGATTTATGACAGGCACAAAAATTAATATTTGTACATAAATGTTTATTTATGGTATTGTAGTACACTCATTTTAGATCATTGGCTACCATATTACATCCCACAGAACTGAATTTGCTTCTCCTTAGCTAGATTACCAATAAAAGTATTTTAAAAATATTTTTAAAAATAGTTTAAGATCAAATTATATTTTTTGTTCTCTTCTGGAAAAATTCAGGAATTGGGTTTGTCTAGTCTTATAAAGAGAATTTCCAGAAGGCACTATTTTTTTCCACAAAACTTCTTTCTCACATAACTGTTAGAAATGAAGATTCAATGGGTTTTCAGAAACTGGCTGAATTGAAATTCAGTGCCAAGTCATGATTTGCTTAATTTTTTTGCTGAATAAACCACAATTGGTCAGGTTCATACTTATGCTAATCCATAAAATATGATTTTTGAACAATGGCTCAGCTTACCAAACTATTATGACCTAGTACTATGTATGAAGCCAGCCCTTGTTTCTCAGCTGAGGAAATCCCCTATTGAAGATCACAGAGACTCTTACATATTTATCTTTCTAGGTATGATTAAATTCCTCTTTTTTTTGAAGAACCTGAAATGCAGCTCAAGACAAGAGAATCATTATTTTGAGTATATATTGAGCAGCTTCATCAAATCTGTTTAGTAACTTGAAAAAGTGTTTACTAATCTAATAGAAGACTAATGTGTGGCTTTTTATAAATAACTTTGTTTTGAAAATTTTCAAGCTAAGATCCATAATCTGTATCACAGTGTGTTTGTTGTTCACAAGTTATTGTTTCCTCCATATCCCCCACTTTTTAGTAGTAACTTGTCTTAGGAAAAATTCTGAACTTATTTGGTTGATCCCAGTAAACACATTATCTCTTGAGTCTTTTTCCACCAAGTCCACAGGGCTGTGTTTGTCGGGTTTTTTTTTTTTAATGTGCCCACAAATTAGTAGCAGACTGGCCCCCATACACGTTAATATCAGAGTCAAACCAACATCATGATCAAAAGTAGTAATTTTGTATTTCCTGGGAAAAATATTTCTTGTCTTTTCTGGTGTTACTTCAAAGAAGGAGACCTTTGCAACCCTTCAGGTGTTTTTCTTGAAAATGTCATAGCATACAACATCAAGAAATCAGTTGTAATGTGCTTGATATGCAGACTACAGGACTTGAGTTTCAAGGGCTATATAAATAAGAATCTGTCTGCAATGAACTGCAGCTTGATTAGTTTTTAATGCATGCCTTCTTCTGGATTCTTAAACATGTCAATTTACCACTTGATGACATACTGAGGTGTATATCTAATCATGATATAATAGTTCCTTCTCTTGTCCTACAGAACACCAAGATTCGTAAGACACTTCCGTGCATGTTCAAAAAATGTAGGAAAGAATTGTTTTCTTGTTTGGTAGGATAGGTTTAATTATTAGAAACCATGGATATATTGTATTTTAGGCAGGTTCACATAGTGATAACCATGTGAGAAGTCTATGAATATTCAGGATTGACTATTGAATCTTGAACTCTTTACATGGAGGAGTTTTTTATAAGAATAGTGTAAAGCTGTTATATAGCCAATATCAGTTCAAAATCTATTTATTTATTAAATTGATTTAAAGCACCAGATAAGGAAGAGAGAAGCATGTACCAGTATTTTCTATGGAACGTATAAGATGAGATTTGTCTAATGTATCAAAATATTTACTATATCCATGATGGCGAACCTATGACACATGTGCTGGAAGTGACAGGTGTGCCCCCCACCAGCCAGCTGATTATCGGGTATCTGCCATGCATGCATGGGGGAGACGCACATACATGCGCAGAGGCATGCGGCGTGCGGGGGATCACACATGCATGCACAGAGGCTCATGGTGCACGTGCAGGGGGCGGGGGGAGTTAAACACGCATTGAATCATAAGTGCAGGCATGCAAGCATTGCGCAAGTGCATGCACACACACTTTTGGCACGCATCGTGGAAAAGGTTCGCCATCACGGTACTATATTATTATATTGTCTATGTTACCTTAATAATTAATATGTAACAGTTTAATGTATAGTATATAAAATCATACATTGCAATGCCCTACCTGTCAATGAATACTTCAGCTTCAACCATAACAACACAAGAGCAAACAATAGATACAAACTCAAGGTTAACCGCACCAAACTTGATTGCAGGAAATACGACTTCAGCAACAGAGTAGTCAATGTCTGGAATACTCTACCTGACTCTGTGGTTTCTTCCCCAAACCCCCAAAACTTTAACCTTAGACTGTCTACTAGTGACCTCACCCCTTTCCTAAGAGGTCTGTAGGGGGCATGCATAAGCGCACCAACATGCCTACCGTCCCTGTCCTATTGTTTCTCTTATTCTTTTATTTTTCTTATATGTATCCATGTATTCATAACTATGTTTTTACTTATACCTATTGTAAGCAATTGACAAAAATAAATAAATAAATAAAATAATTTGTAATCAAAAAAATCAGCACAGTATTGAGGAAAAGAAAGAACAATAAACAAAATGTTAGTTGAAACTCTTGTTAATGGTACACAAAACATTACCTAAAAAAAGGATCCCCCCCCCCCCCCCCACGCGCCCCCCAACCCAACCACACCCACCCCCCCCCCCGAGACTGCGCCCCACCCCCCCCTTTCAAAAACCACCCAAACACACACCCAAAAAAAAAACAAAAAAAAAAATAAAAAAACCCCCCCCCCCCCACCCTCCCCCCAAAAAAACCAAAACCCCCCCCCCCCCCCAAAAAACCCCCCCCCCCCCCCCCCCACCCCCCCCCCCCCCCCCCCCCAAAACCAAAAAAAACCCCCCCCCCCCCACCACCCCACACCCCCCCCCCCCCCACCCACCCACAAAACACCCCAAAAACCCCAAAACCCAACACCTAATAGATTCAGTAGAAATAAATTAATTCCAAATTCAATATCTTCTATTTTACAATGGAAAGTAAAAAGTTTCCTAAACATATATAATTTCTGGAGGGCAATACTATTCATTCCTTTCAGCTATTGCAAAATTATATTTTAGTCGGACTTCATATAACACCAAGAGAAAATGGCTTACGTCCACCCATTATACTAAATCATAGTTTATTTAACGAGGATTTACTGAATTTACACAACTCGGCCATATTATAGCATGATACAAGTGATTTGTTTGGTTTAGTTTGAGGGTATTTAAAAAAAAAATTCTAATTTAAAAATTTATAGGGTTACACAACTCTGTAACATTTGTTACTGAATTCAATTACTGCAAATGATAAGATTCAGTTATCATTCTTGTTTGGTTCTGGGAAACATCAGCAAAAATATACTTTTTGTTTTTCTGTTAGATATCTTTTGTCAGTATTTCTTTGATTCATATTTTTACACTTTAAAAAAATAGTAATAACTACACCTTAAGGAAATAAGGTGTAAACTACACCTTAAGTGAAATCACATGAATGAACTGAAAAGAATGTAAACTTTACTTGATTGTTAGGTCCCTCTTGAAAATAAACAACTTACGTCTTCTTGAAAACAATATGACTTTATAAATTGCAGAGCATAAACCCCTAGAAACAATTATTAAAATATCTTTGTTGCCTTTGATAGCACATAGGCAGCAAACTGAAGAGACATTATTGATTACTATGAATTTCAATAGAATGGAGGAAGTAGAAGGTCATAAATGCTCAAAAAAAAGGGCGTACATTATTCTTAACAATTCACTTGTCAAATGCACATTTTTATCTAAAAGTATGATGGAACAATAGCTTAATGTTATGAGCCATGTTGGTTTGGAAGACTAGGATTTGCAATCCTAGAACTTTATAGTAAGGGATACTGTATAGATGAAAAACTTTTTAAAGTCACAATTGTTTTGAGCATTTCAAGGTTTCAACTAGTTCATTTGATCACTGTTTGGTTTTCTGACATAGAATAATAATCTTTTCCTTAAAAATGTTCCTATATCATCCTGAATCCATTTTACTAATACTCCTTTTATAATTATTCAGCATCATTATTTCTAGGAACCACTGAGAGACTATTGAGACAAAAGATTGATGAACATAAACTTGTGATGCCTTGGCTGTGATTGAAGTGACAATGGCACTTTATTCTGACATTTGATTATGTTACCATAATTTTGAAAATGTCATGCTTATTACTAAGAATTAAATGTCAGCATTTTCAGCTGCATAAATCTGTAATGATCAGGAATGGCAAAAAGTAAATGCCAAATTTTTAGTCTTCATTCATCACTTAGTGAGGTTTTTTTTTTCTTCTCTTGATGTGCTTGGAAAAATCACCTCCATTTCCTTTCTGGGATAAGTCAGTGACAGAGATAAATTCTGACAGCTTCCCTCAACTTCCTGCACTTTATGTTACAGCTACAGTATCCTACAGTTCAATAATTATTTTTAAAAACACCAAACTCTACTTCATCTAGTAACAGTCTTTTCACTGGCATATTTTCAAAGTCTAAGCTAAAGAATAAAAAGGTTAGTCCTTGTCCATATCAAAGTTGTCCATCTTTGCTGAGAGCTAAAACAGACCCCAAACATACTATGACTCAGTATGTTGGCTGAACCCACCTTATTTAATTTAAAGAATAAAATTAATTTAAAGAACAGCTGATCAGTTAGACTGCTTAAATCCAAATATTTAGTTATGTTTAGTATATTATGGAATGAATATCATAATATAGTTTAGTTGATTTTGATTTTGGCTTATGTGTCTCTAACCACTGTGGCTGATTTAAAACAAGCCATGGTTCATGTAAGTCTAAATTGAAATCTTTATATTAAAATGCAAATATTTCTTTAGCAGCACCGTATGAACCTATTTTTTCAAAAGTCAGTTTTGACTCCACATTCCGGGACAAACCTCTGCACTTTTCTATGTTAGAAGTATTTTGCTGTGCCTTTTTCTTCAGGATAAGAAAAAGTTGAAGATCACCCAAAACCCAGCTGGCTTGTGTCTAATGTAGGACTAGAATTTATGGTCACCTGGTTTCAAGCTTAATGCCATAACCATGGCACCAAATTGTCTCTTGCTTTATGCAATATACTTTTCTTTCCAAAAATATAGTCCTGTAACTGATTAATTTTTTAAAAATGTAACAACAGTTTCCTTACCCCCAAAAAGAGCATTTTCTAAGAAAATAATCTATATGAATTATTTTCATACGGCATAATCTAGAATTTTCTTTCATTTAGTTATCTTGCTTGTTTCAGGGCATTTCATAGTAGTATGCGTTTATTGCCAAAATACGCATTGTTCTTAAGATCTGTGTGAGGATTTCATAGTAAAGCAATAGTTGAAAGAAGCAGTGATAAGTCACTTTCTATTTTGGCTACTGCCAAAATCATTAAATGGAAACATTTAAGAAGTCACTATAATTTAACTTGACAAGAGGAAAACTATAGTCAACTATCCCTACCATGAATGGCCATAGAAAACAATTGTCACAATGACTATGCAATATTTAAGTCAATTTAAATTATATTGAGAAAGAATAGAACAGATACTTTGAAGCTGCCAATTAGCATTGGCAGCTGAGAAACCACACATGTACTACATTTTTCCCATTATAATAGCTTTCTTTGATTATTGTAAAATTTTAGTAATGATTTCAAAATTGGAGTTTTTCATATGAATTTGCAAAGACAATTTTTACATAGATTTGGCTCTTCATTTTCATCTTTGATAATTTACCCGAGTTAAATATTTTGAATTTAATGCCCTGATCAGACATAGTTTGTATAAGTTATAGCTAATAAGACATAGTTGGCTGTGATCACAAATCATAGTAAGCCATAAGCTAAACTATGGTTTACAAACCACAGAGGCTGAATTTAGATACAATTTTGATTAATAGTATAATTTTGCCCAAACAACTAGACACAAAGATAATTTCTTCCGCCATGCCATTACTCTGCTAAATAGCTAAATCCCAAAGCACTGTTTTATGCCTACATCAGGGGTCTTCAAACTTGACAGCTTTAAGAATTGTGAGCTTCAACTCCCAGAATTCCTCCTCCAGTCATGTTATGCATCAGAGACAAATTCCTTATGTGTCCAATCACACTTGGCTAATAAAGATTTCTATTCTATTCTATTCTATTCTATTCTATTCTATTCTATTCTATTCTATTCTATTCTATTCTATTCTATTCTATGTTGTATATGGGACCTTCAGTTTACAAAGGTTAGTCACATTAATCCCCCAATTCCAAAACTTTTGCTTCTGTATACAGTGCAGATTTTGAAATGGAACTGTTGCTGTCTTATAATTAAAATGGTTTTAATTTAACTGCCTTAATTAGTTCTCAGTTAAGAGAAGATTAGGATATATTTCCCTCTAAAACATGTCATTAATAGACCTTTATTTGCTGTTGTTTGTCTTAATTCAGTGTAATAAGTATGAATAAACACATACTTGTTTTAACAGTTGTTATCTGTTACAGCTGTTGTTAGGGGAAAAACACTGTAAATTTTATATAAATGGCTTATGTTATAGGTACTAAAAATGGAAGTGGTTCCTAAGAAAAATAAAGGGATTTTTATTGTCATAGATCTTTCAAACTTCATGATATGATACTGTGGTGTATATTGTCAAACAAGCATAAGTAATGGGTCTTCAAAGAATTTCTTTACGAAGTGATACTGTTAAGTTTCTCCAGTTTTTTATGTTTCAGGCCTGTTTCTATTTAAGAAGCACTAAATATGGTATCTTTTACAGAGTAATGCTTATCTCTTCACATTTATACTCCCAAGATATGGTTTGATAATATTGTGAAGACCTTCTTTAATCAGAATAATATATACCCTCCTAGCTTTTGAAGCATTGCAGAAATATTTTTCTCTTTCATTCAGTTGTTTCTTGGAGATCGTGTGGACAAGTTCCTTCAGTTTTCTTGGCAAGGTTTTTTAGAAGTGGTTGGCCATGGCCTCCTTCCTAGGACTGAGAGAGAGTGATTAACTCAAGGTCACCCAGCTAGCTTTGTGCTTAAGGTAAGACAAGAACTCTTGATCTCTTAAACACGATACCAAACTGGTTTTCTGGAGGAAATACTATTCCTGAATAAATCAAATGAAATAGCAATAGCCACACTTCAGATACTAGATCTAATTCTTTAATCCATCTACTGTATTAATAGTGATGTTCAAGTGCTTCTATCAGTTAACTAAGTCTTAGGGCTAAAGTAAGTAAGTTTTGCATTGTGCCTTAATCTGTAAGTATTAGTGTAAATGAAAGCAGCTTTTTGAGTACCAAAAGACAGAGGCAAGTCAGAAGCTGTTTGCAATAATCTGCCAGCTGTGTTGAACACCAGCAATGACCTTTGTGAAACATTGGAATTGAATGAACATCAGTGTAAAAACATTCATTCTGGCAAAAGAAAGCAAAGGTAGTAGCAGTAGTAAGAGGTATCTTGGGGTGCAATCCCATAACAACTGGAGCACCACTTGAATATATTCAGCAAAGACAAAATCACCATCTGTCAATTGCAAAAGGCAGCTTTACTTGGAATAGCTTACATCCATGATGATACCTCTAACACCAGCAAACAACAACAACTCCCTAGCCCAAGTCCTTGAGAAAGACTCAATAGAGGTAGAAAAATGTCAAATCTGGTCTGGCTGTGTCCAACAAAACATAATTGCAAAAGGCAGCTTTACTTGAAACAGCTTGCATTCTATGATGGTACCTAACACAAGATGTCAAACAACATCTTCCTATCTCAGGACCCTGGAAAAGGCTCAAGAAGTGAATAGAAATGCCAAATCCAATCTAAACATCTGACCGACTATGCAACAAACCTTAGTAATAATAGTATCAACTCCTTGGATTGTCTCATCGAACCTTGGGGATCAATATTGACCATTTTAGAGAACTGTGATCTCCAGTAATATTAAACACCATATTTATACTACACAAGACATTGGTTATCCAAGGACACCAGTTCCCCAACAGTTCCCCAACAGAATTGTGTCCAGTTTGTTGATTCAAATCAGAGGTCGTATTCAGCGGGTTCTGACCAGTTCTGGAGAACTGGTAGCGGAAATTTTGAACAGTTCAGAGAACCTGCAAAAACATATGGAACACTGCAAAAACATATGGACTACACAACTCGACCAGGGCAAAGCAATAGACGCAATCTACATAGACTTCTGCAAAGCCTTTGATTCAGTGGTACACGACAAACTACTCCTAAAAATAAAATCTTATGGTATCTCTGGACAACTGAATAACTGGATAGAAGCATTCCTGTCAAACAGACAACAAATGGTCAAAATTGGGAACACCCTATCAAATCCAGTACCTGTCAATAGTGGTGTTCCCCAAGGCAGTGTTCTAGGACCAACTCTCTTCATAATCTACATAAACGACCTTTGTGATCATATCAAGAGCAATTGCGTTCTCTTCGCTGATGATGTAAAGCTGTTCAATACCACAGACAATACTACTACTCTACAAAAAGATCTAGACTATGTATCTGAATGGTCTAACATATGGCAACTTCAAATCTCAACAAATAAATGCTCTGTCTTACATATTGGTAAAAAAAATCAGAAAATAAAATACAAGCTGAATAGTCAAGATCTTGTTGATGACCCAAGCTCTGTAAAGGACCTGGGAATACTCACCTCTAATGATCTAAGTGCTAGAGCCCACTGCAACTACATAGCCAAAAAGGCATTAAGAGTTGTTAACCTAATCCTACGTTGCTTTTTCTCTGGTAATATCTCACTACTAACCAGAGCATACAAAACATTTGCTAGACCAATACTCGAATACAGTTCATCAGTCTGGAATCCTTATCACGTATGTGATATTAACACAATTGAGAAAGTCCAGAAGTATTTCACAAGAAGAGTTCTCCACTCTTCTACCCGTTGTAGAATACCTTATGCCACCAGACTCGAAATTCTAAAACTAGAAAACCTCGAATTACGCCGTCTTGGTCCGACTTAAGCATGGTATATAAAATCATACATTGCAATGTCCTACCTGTCAATGAATACTTCAGCTTTAACCATAACAACACAAGAGCACACAACAGATACAAACTCAAAGTAAACCGCACCAAACTTGATTGCAGGAAATACGACTTCAGCAATAGAGTGGTCAATGTCTGGAATACTCTACCCGACTCTGTAGTCTCTTCCCCAAACCCCAAAAACTTTAACCTTAGACTGTCTACTATTGACCTCACCCCTTTCCTAAGAGGTCTGTAGGGGGCGTGCATAAAGCGCACCAACGGTGCCTACCGTCCCTGTCCTATTGTTTCTCTTATTCTTTTATTTTTCTTATATGTACCCATTTCATATATTCACAACTATGTATACACTTGTACTTATTATCTTGTAAACAATTGACAAATCAAATAAATAAATAAATAAATAAATAAAATAAATAAAACCGGCAAATACCACCTCTGACTGGAGATTTTACAGTATCCTTCCCCTGCTACGCCCACAAAGCCACACCCACAGAACCGGTAGTAAAAAAATTTGAATCCCACCACTGATTCAAATCATATAAATGTCAGGGTTTAGAACACATAATAATGAGGCCAGCTTTCGTAATCTGTTATCCTCTAGATGTTGAGCAGTGTCAATCAAAGAAATTCTTGTATTGTCCCCCCTACAGCATTAGGCATCTCATTCAATTGCAGACTATTTGTTGGAAGAATTATAAAACAATTCACGTACATGCCCAGTAGTGTGATTATATCCAGAATTCTGCAATCCACAATGCTATAGTTAAACCCCAGGGGAAGATACTATGGACAGTAATTCCATAAAACTTTTTATAGTGTAGTACAGCTTCACTGCAAATAAGCTCTGTTCTAAAGACACTGGGGATTTTTTCCTTCCCATAGAGAAATTTGGAAAAAAACTACACCTTTTGTCCCCCACAAATTTGGCCATGATTTCAAGCAGTTATTTGTATTAATTTTTGCCCTTGATGCATGAAATCAGCTATTTTATATCTAAAAACAGAGATAGATAATTTTACTTTATGTTCAACACTACTTCTAATGCAAAACTTTTAAATTACACATTCAACCCAGAGGTGGTATTCAGCAGGTTCTGACCAGTTCTGGAGAACCAGTAGCGGAAATTTTGAGTAGTTCGGAGAACTCTCTGACTGGAGATTTTACAGTATCCTTCCCCTGCCACACCTACCAAGCCACGCCCACAGAAGTGGTATAAAAAGTTTTTAATCCCACCACTGATTCAACCACACAAAACTTTCAAATATTGTAGAAAGAAACAAGTTGGATGCAAAAACTATCCCTTTAATTAGGTGAGTCCTGAGATGTAATCTAAACCAAGAAACAACCAGTTCCAACAGTAATTCATCTTGGCGAGATAAGATATGAAAGCTTGGCTGCCACCACATCCCAATCTCAACCCTTCCATCATTAACAGCCTTCATGAATCTTCATTGTCTTTTAATGACCTCATAATTTCTTGCTAGGTGGAGTCTGGGCAACTGAATGGAGCTGAATGTTTACTGGATGATGCCTTTCCTATCGCCAATGTGGAGTTATATTCAGCAGATATAATAATCTCAACACTCCCAGAAAGAGAAATATCTGTCTCTACCTAGGATTGAACTCACAGCGTCCTGATTATGAGGTGAGAGCTCAACCTCTAGGCCACCGCACCACTCTAACAGCCTTCATGGATGGTATGAGATATTTACAGGCCTTACAGCTACTGTAGTCTCCAGGATCTCTCAGCATGGGAACTTGGGGAAATGTCCTACAGTAGCAGATCTGGGATACAGATATGCCATATTTTTCCAACAGGAGTGACAGGAAAATGCTGCATGATTTTCTGAGAACACTAGTAGTGGGAAGTTGGAAGCTCAGCAGCCTGGCCCTTGGATTCCCTTCAGTTCACAAGGGAAGGACAAGCTCATTATGTGATGACTACCAGTTCTTTCACCTGTCCAGACTAACCTTCTTTTCTCACTTGAGGAGTGGGTTGCCATTTTGCTTGTTCTGCACATATAACTTCCCAGGGCAAAAAGTGAAGTAATTGGGGCAGAATGAGGAAAGACATAGCTTTCTGGATCTTAGAAAAAAAAATTAACAACCAGCTCATACACACTAGAACGAGCCAATTAATACTTCAGGCTGGATCACTTAACATTTATTAAAACTGAGGGAAATTTCAAGGGGAAGTGACACCAGTTATTCTCTGTAAGACAATATTTTTGGTTAAACACAAAGCAGGACGGTCATTTGTCTGCGATGGAATAAGGTCTCCTGCCTTGGGCGGGAGTTGGAGTAGAAGACCTTTGAGGTCCCTTCCAGCTCTTTGATTCTATGGAAGCATAATTTTGCCTACTTCACAGATACTTGATGTTACTGCCATCCATGGATACATGCAAGTACTGCTGTTCCCTTGGAGTCCTTGGTAAGAACTATCGACTACTAAAACAAAAACTATCTACTATGCTTGCTGACAATAGAACTTACTTACTACCAGTTGCTCAGTTCTGCTTCTTATATACTATGACTTAAGATAGGCTATTTTTTAAACTAAATCCTTTTTTAGCCAAACTCCAGATCATGTTTAGAAAGAGCCCCATTGAAGAACTTCCTACCTGCAACCTGTTAAACAGTTAATTTGAAAGGGAGCTAACACAGCAGTTCTAAGTTGCTATGCAATGCTAGCTTGTTCTCACTCCAGGAGATTGATTGGTTATTTCTCATGGCAGTAGGTGACACTTCATGGGGAACAAAATCAGCCAGGAGAATCCAGCCATCACTTTTCATAACTTATCCCATATTAAAATAGAACTTGCAAACAGTTTGCAGAAATTGGGCAGTGGGTAATCAAACCATGGAAAAATATGTCACTATTTCCCTTATTCTGGGGAATATATTTTTATTTAAATTACAGTTATTGTTTTTAATTTTTATCCCTATAGATATAAGATCCTTAGCTGAAAATTTGTAGCTGTTAATTATTTGATCAATACAATCTGTCCTATTCTTGAATGCCAAATATTAGCAAATCTTTAACAGATCCTCATGATATGATCCTCTGTGACAGTTAAGCTGTAATGATAGCTAGCACAGCTTCTGAAGATATATAAAAATGCATACAGTACTGTTAACATGGCAATCTGTTCTAATTAAAGAGCTATGGATAGGAAAAGGAAAAAATCATTTATGATTCCCACTGGAAACTGTGACCACCAGAAATTAAAACTCCACATTGTAACTTTTCTGCTTCTTTCCATGTGTAGAAACAGGAAATGAGTGCATAGCACTTTAGTAAACCTAATATATAAATGTGTATTTTAAGGAAATCAAGTCTTTGTTCAAAGGCAAGAGAATTGATAATAGGCTATCAATCAGAGGTGGTATTCAGTAGGTTCTGACCAGTTCTGGAGAACCAATAGCAGAAATTTTGAGTAGTTCGGGGAACCGGCAAATACTACCTCTGACTGGAGATTTTACAGTATCCTTCCCCTGCCACGCCCACAGAACCCGTAGTAAAAAAAGTTGAATCCCCACCACTGCTATCAACCTACAGTATATACCTGGGTCTCCTTCCTGGATACCTAGTGAATGAATGACAGAATGAAGAGCATCTGTAGCCTAACTGTATTTGACTTGAATCAATATTTATTGAATAAACTATTATTGGTTGCATTTATAAAACATGCTAAACTTTGATTTACAAACTCTTACTAGCTGGGTTTATATACAACAAAGGCAAAGACAAATCACATTAGGATTTAGCATGGTTATAGCTCTAATTCTAACTCTTCATTTAGCAACAAAATTCCATTCTAACAACCAGGTTGTTAAGCAAAATGGTCCCTAAGTGAACATTAGACTGAAAAAGCTAAAAAGGCTTTGTTGCTGTCATCTCATTCAGATAAAGTTCATACATATAAGTATACCTTATTACTCTCTCCGGTGTGTGATGTTGCTCCACTTTCAGAATACAGACTAGCTGGTCAGTCAGGAATACATCATATTTGCAGTACATTTAGTTGAATTGAACAAAGGATAAAGTAGATGGGATGTCTGTCTGGTCATATACAGTTTATCTACCACTTACTAGGTTTGGTGTCTTTTCTTCCTCATGTGTTAAGTTGCAGAATATTTTCATGGGAAAAAGGTAAAAAAGAAAATTTCAGCAAGCCACTGTACCCACTGGCTAGATATTATGGTCCAGGCTCAAAATTTGGAAGTGGTTACACTTCCCTAAAGAATAAAAGGAATCAATGATTGAGGAACTAATAGAAGGAAAACACTGAACAGCTGGTGACCATTAATTTGTGGAATTTGTGTACATCAGGAACATGTGATCAAGGAAATAAAGTACACCTTTATTTGGTATTGAACAATCTAGAAATACATGGTTTTCAAGCACTTATGATATTACAGAAACCTGGTGCCCAACTAGATTTACTCTTCCTATTCAGATTTGCCAAACTTCTGGATTCATTTAGTAAAGACACAAACATTAAAAAGAGGGAATGGACTTTGAGAATAAAACCTATTTTATTATTTGGTAAGCAGCTCCAGATTTGTCCTTTAATGTAAGGACTAAATAAAAGTCCAAATACTGGAAAACAATGCTCTATATGATATAATTTGCAGCTTCTTCAAACAGAAACAAGATGTACACATATGCTGCTGATTGCAATATATGTGCAACAAATCCCTGCCTCTCTCAGTTACTATCTGGGGATTTGTTTTTATACTACAGTCATTAAATTATCTGAACAGATAAATCAATTTATTCATCTTCTATAAATTTTTGGGTTGTGTTTCTTCTTAATTTTTTAAAAATGCTTACACATTTATATTCCTTCAGTCTGAGTCGAGTCAGCTTCTTAACTTCTAGTATGAGTAACACATTACTCAGCAGCTAGGGCCAATTTTGCTCCTTGTTTGCAGTGTCATCAGGTTGGTGAAAAAAATACCATCACCATTATCTTTAGGCTGTTTTTGAGAAATTGAGGAGGAGAAGATGTGGATATGGAACTGTTACAGTCAAATATTTATGTATATATTACATTATATACAGTATATTCAGGGGTGGGATTCAAAATTTTTAACAACCGGTTCTGTGGGTATGGCTTAGGTGGTGGGCGTGGCTTGGTGGTCATGTGACTGGCTGGGCGTGGCCAACTCAATATCACTCACATCGAGGCACGCATCTCCTCGCCTGGCCTCTCATGACTGTGGGGATGCTGCAACAGTCGTAAGTGTGAAAAATGGTCATAAGTCACTTTTTTCAGTGCCACTGTAACTTTGAATGGTCACTCCACACAAGCAAAGTACTAGCAAAGGAGGGGAAAAAAACTCCAGAGAAGTTCCTGAGACAGGAAGTCTAGTCCTGCCAAGAATGTAATAAGGGTTAACGGAGAGGCAGTTTCTGTAAGCAACACCAGAATGTTTCCTTCCTGCCTTCCTTACAGGATTAGGCCAGTAATTTCTTCTAACAACTGGTTCTCCGAACTGCTTAGAATGTTAACAACCGGTTCTACTGAATAGGTGCGATGTGGTAGAATCCCACCCCTGAGTGTATTATAAGCATGAGATTGTTTGAAAATGCAAAAATACTGATGACCACGAGATGACAGGAAAGGAAGGATAACTTACTGGATCTCTTTACTGCTGTCTAGGGTTCTTATTGGACTTTTTTAGCCCAGATTTCTGAGCAAACCCATTAATTTATAATTTGACATATTATGTGAAATTTAGAAATGGATTAATTGAGTAACCAAGTTAGACATTTGTAAAGAGCCAGCCCATGTGTTACTGATTTATTGTTTGTATCTGTTCAAAGTGGGAGGGGTAGACTAAGATCAGGACCAAGATGTTCAATATAATTTATTTATTTATAAATATATTTATTTATTTAAAAGATGGCGACCAAGACAGCTGCATAGTCACGCCGCTGTGAGCCCGTAGGAGAGAAAAGCACAAGTATCAACAGGAATATAAGTTACAAAAGTAACAAAATACATAGATACAGGAATAGAAGTAACAAAGTAACAAAATTCACAGATTAGGTCCTCGAGATCCACAAGTAGCAGCGTAAGGACTGGACAAAGGCAGCCAACCGATCTGGAATAAGAAGATCCTGCCAGGGCCCAGGAATCCCGTTCTGAGCAACCTTCCTTTGTCGGGTAAGGCGATCGAGAGATCTGCTCGAAAAGCGGGCAGCGAGAGAAGGAAAAAGACGGAGGAGACCCGATACCGCTGCCGCCGCCGCCGCCGCTCCGGTCCCTGCTTAAGCTACCGTCTTCGACTCTTGTGACCGCCGCTTTCCTTTGTCGGGTAAGGAGATCGGCGATCTGCTGACAAACTTGAGGGAGGCGGCGGGCAGCGAGGAAGGAAAAACGGAGGAGACGCCGCTGCCGCTGCTGCCGCTGACGCCGCTGCCGCTGCTGCCGCTTCGCTCCGGTCCTCACTGGGGCTGCCGTCTCTGACTCTTGTGTCTGCCACTGCAACTCGCCGTGGGCTCCCGTGGACTGGTGAGAGAGGGAGGAGAGCCCAGGAAGCGCCGGCCGGGAGGATCGCTGGGTGAGAGCGCTCCAACTTTCTCTCCCAATTCGGTCTCCTGTTGTGGGTCGCTCCGGAGAGGGTTTCCTTCTGGTTCTAAGTCCCGTGTGAATCTGGAGAAAGGGGCGATTCGGTGGCCACGTTCTCCATCCCTTGAAGAAATTGGAGATCTCCGAGGACAGTAATCCCTTCCTCACGATCTAAAGGCCCTTGGATAGGAGTGGAGGGGTGCGCCATTTAACTAGGACGAGCCCCTCAGACAAAGAAGACTCTAATACTACCTCATCACCTCAAAACTTACAACTTTTCTACCTCATCACATATACCAACGATTAGATTATCAATTTCTATAAAATATTTTATTAATGGTTTAATTGATTTATTGTTTTTAACTGATTAGTGTGATTAGAGTGTTTAGTACAAATAGTATGATTACAGACTAGTTTAAAAGACCAAAATCCATGCAATTTAATTGAATAGCAAAATCTTTGATTAGTGGATTTAAATGAACAGTGTGAGTAATGATTAATGTAAATAATTGACTAGTGATTAGAGTAATTAATTGACCAGGCTGATTGTTGCTTAGAAATACTATCTGATTTGAGAGATTACTACAATAGATTGTTTGATATTGTTTGATGTAATATTGACTATATAGATTACCCTAAATTGTTCATTTAATTAATTCAATCAACGTACTATTTTACCAATATTACCATGCCAAAAGAAAATCCTACCTCAAACCACAACTCATTGAGAAGACAATCCCCACCAATGAACAACAAGACTCCTGCACCAATGAACCTCAAGACTCCTGCACATGCCTTAAATGCTGCAAAAATCTAATAGATAATAAATACTCCATCAAATGTTCTCTGTGTAAAAAATACACCCACCATGACTGCTTGGGATTACCTGAGCAAATGATTCGATACCTAGAATCATCCAATGAGTTTCCATATTTCTGCAAATTATGCTTATCTAAACTAGATCTGTCTAAAAGAGATGATACCGCGAAACCATCAAAACATCCCCAAACATTGAAACCATTGAAACATCCTCAACCATCGAAACCATTAAAACATCCCTCAACACCATATTAGCATCCCTGGACGCCGTAAAAGAAAGAATAACTAACCTTGAAAAAAAAGACACAACACAAAAACCTGAACATCAAATAGCCACAAACCACATCTCCACCCAACAACCACAATCCAATCCAAACCCAATCCACAGATAAACGCATACCCAGACAAATATTGATATCCCAATCCTCATCAGAGAAGCTGTTGAGCGTGAACGGAAACGTCCAAACGCCATCTTATTTGGACTAGAAGACAGCATTGTCAATGATGACATCACAACTGTCCGAAACATCATCAGAGATTACCAAGCATCAACCATCTCCGGCGATGAAATACTTGACATTTCCGCATTGACCGAGAGCTTAAAAATAGAGACGGCTCTGTGGCCCCACGCTTGTGCAGGATCATTTGCAAAAATGAATCAAGCAAACGTAAACTCATTTACACTATAAACTCACTCGCCAAAACCAACACCAACCACAAAAACCTCCGTTGCCGCCCTGACTTAACCATACAGCAACGTGCCCGCTCCCGTGCACTCCGCATCGAACTCAAAACCCGTCTAGACAATGGAGAGAAGGACCTGTACATTGACTACCATGCTGACTGCATCAAAAGTAAGACACGCAACCCAATACCCAACTTTTACCCTCAACCACTACCCTACCTCAACCACCTACCACCACCCACCATCACCCAAAACTACCCACCACCCACCATCACCCAAGACTAGGCACGCGCCCCCAACTACCTCAATCCCAACTGCTGCCGGACTTAAATGCAAACTACTCAATGCAAGAAGCCTCGTGAATAAAATACCTGAATTCCTCATCCTCTTAAATATGGCTAACTTTGACATTATATTTGTCTGTGAAACATGGCTCAATGCATCTCTCCCGACTCCATTACCACAGTAAGAGACTATCATGTTTACCGATCAGATCGTGAAAATCGTCGAGGAGGTGGTGTTGCTATATTCTACAAAAAATCCTTACATCTAAAAAATATCCAAGTTACCCAGGAGCTTGCCCTTCCTGAAACCATCATCTGTGAACTATCCTTAAATATCACAATTCGATTCTTACTATGTTACAGAGCACCTGATTATGACATCGAACATATAAACAAGCTAAATACACTACTAACATGGGCTACATCCTGCCCATACCCTTTTATCCTTCTTGGAGATTTCAATCTACCTCATATTGACTGGACCCTAAATAATTGTACAACTGAAATCATACACACAACCTTCTTCAATGCTATTACAAATCTAGGTCTTGAACAACTAGTAACCAACAACACTAGACTGAACAACTGCCTCGATCTCATCTTCTGCAATAGTTTGAATTTAATTTACCGAATACAAACCAAAGAACCCTTTTCAGTAGTGATCACAATATGATTGACTTTTGCCTCAACATACGTCCCGCCAAAAATCACCACAACGATGTCATCCCTAGTTGTAACTTCAAAAAGGCAATTATGATCTTATAGATAACGATCTCTCATCCCTCGATTGGCAATCTCTATTCACTGGATGCAATACTGTTGAAGATCATTACAACATATTTTTACTTGAAGTCAAAAGAGTCATCAAACTATATGTTCCAACAACAACTCCAAAAACAAAACAAAAAAGCAGATTACCCATATCAATAAGGAAACTTCAATCCAAAAGAGATCACTCTGGCGGAAAAACAAATCTGGTCACGTTGCTAATTTCAAAAACCGATATAAAAATTTATGCCACCAGATAAAGACCGAATGCACCAATTACCACATTAAACAAGAGGAAAACCTTCTAAGCACCAATTCCACCCGTGCTTTTTACAATTTTGTAAACAACAAACTAAAAGACTCAAGGTCCATCCCTCCTTGATAGGACCTGATGGTAAAGACTGCAGCGACGACACCATTAAAGCCAACATCTTTAACACATTCTTCGGCTCAGTGTTTGTAAACAGTAATGGATCATGCCCAATGTTTCCTAGCCGTACCACAGACAACAATAATGATCTAATACATATCGATTTTACAGTAGACAACGTTGAAAAAGCACTACGCAACCTAAAACCATCTCTATCTATTGGACCGGATGGAATATGTGCCTACTTCTTAAGAAAACTATCCGCTGCCATAGCCAAACCTCTAAGCATAATCTTTGAAAGATCTTTCAGAACCAGCTCCTTGCCCAACCTATGGTTACAAGCCACAGTCATTCCCATCTTCAAAAAGGAGACCCAAGCCTAGTTGAAAATTACAGACCAATCTCCTTATGCTGCGTCACCTGTAAAGTCATGGAATCAATTATTAACCAATCCATCATCCTCCATTTAGAGACAAACAACCTACTCTCCAACAAACAATTTGGTTTCAGAAAAAAACTATCCTGTAATCTGCAACTCTTACACTGCAAAAACATATGGACTACTCAACTCGACCAGGGCAAAGCAATAGAGCGCAATCTACATAGACTTCTGCAAAGCCTTTGATTCAGTGGTACACGACAAACTACTCCTAAAATAAAATCTTATGGTATCTCTGGACAACTGAATAACTGGATAGAAGCATTCCTGTCAAACAGACAACAAATGGTCAAAATTGGGAACGCCCTATCAAATCCAGTACCAGTCAATAGTGGTGTTCCCCAAGGCAGTGTTCTAGGACCAACTCTCTTCATAATCTACATAAGCGACCTTTGTGATCATATCAAGAGCAATTGCGTTCTCTTCGCTGATGATGTAAAGCTGTTCAATACCACAGACAATACTACTACCCTTCAAAAAGATCTAGACTATGTATCTGAATGGTCTAACATATGGCAACTCAAATCTCAACAAATAAATGCTCTGTCTTACATATTGGTAAAAAAATCAGAAAATAAAATACAAGCTGAATAGTCAAGATCTTGTTGATGACCCAAGCTCTGTAAAGGACCTGGGAATACTCACCTCTAATGATCTAAGTGCTAGAGCTCACTGCAACTACATAGCCAAAAAGGCATTAAGAGTTGTTAACCTAATCCTACGTTGCTTTTTTCTCTGGTAATATCTCACTACTAACCAGAGCATACAAAACATTTGCTAGACCAATACTCGAATACAGTTCATCAGTCTGGAATCCTTATCACGTATGTGATATTAACACAATTGAGAAAGTCCAGAAGTATTTCACAAGAAGAGTTCTCCACTCTTCTACCGTTATAGAATACCTTACGCCACCAGACTCGAAATTCTAAAACTAGAAAACCTCGAATTACGCCGTCTTCGGTCCGACTTAAGCATGGTATATAAAATCATACATTGCAATGTCCTACCTGTCAATGAATACTTCAGCTTTAACCATAACAACACAAGAGCACACAACAGATACAAACTCAAAGTAAACCGCACCAAACTTGATTGCAGGAAATACGACTTCAGCAATAGAGTGGTCAATGTCTGGAATACTCTACCCGACTCTGTAGTCTCTTCCCCAAACCCCAAAAACTTTAACCTTAGACTGTCTACTATTGACCTCACCCCTTTCCTAAGAGGTCTGTGGGGCGTGCATAAGCGCACCAACGTGCCTACCGTCCCTGTCCTATTGTTTCTCTTATTCTTTTATTTTTCTTATATGTACCCATTTCATATATTCACAACTATGTATACACTTGTACTTATTATCTTGTAAACAATTGACAAATCAAATAAATAAATAAATAATGGCTATACGTTTCCCCATAATTGCTTTTCCTGAAAGTTCTGTAATAAACAGAAATTTACAATTGAACAAAATCACACAATTTAAGGCATCATGGCATTTGCATTTTACTTCAGAATACTTGCAAATAGCTGTTTAGATAAGAGTTTTGATGCATTCAAAACGGCTCCTTTCCAGGGAGGAGTTTTCATTCTAAACCATCTTTGGGGAAAGAACAATAACACATCTTCCTGATGGCCAAACAAAACAACTTCTTGAGATGGACGACTTTGTAATTTCCTTGAACGCCTGTTTCAGATTTGGCACATTTAAAATAGGGAATAATGCTTTGCACAGCAGGCTCACTTCTCTGAGACTCTAATACTGTGCATTTCTCTTGTGTATGTGTAAGTGAAGAATGTGTTTTTCCCCACTATGTGTACAATGAATGCAGAGAACCCCAACAAAACTGCGATTTTTACTGCAGGGTGAGATTATGAAAAAGTATACATAACTACCTGTAATGGAGATATACAAATGAAGAGTGGTCTATGAGGCTAAGTCAGAAAACTATTGGTCCCTATTTGAGGGCACAGCAGAAAGCAGCTGTTAAAAATAACATTGATGGAGCTAGTGAATGTCCTGGTTTCTTTCAGCCAATTAAAATGGACATTTTCTTGGCTAGGAATAATAGAGGCCAGAGTCTCAGCAGCTTGCTGAATTCCTACACTTAACATGATTTTTAGTACCTGGCAAATTGTTCTGATAACTGCAGGCAATAGAATAGTCATTCTGCACTATAAAATAATGAATAATCTAAAATGGCTGATGTGGTGGGTAACTATACAGTTTTTAATGAAGACATTCTTCCAATTTCTGAAGTAGGTAAAATATATTACAGTAGGTATATATCCTTATTTTTAACCTTCTCCTAAAGTAAAGGAGACAATTTAAGGCATTTTGATGTTCAGAACAACATCTGCATAAACCTTTCTCAGTACGGTAGCCTCTGGATTGCTGAATTTTTCAAATACGTCAATCCCTTTTGGTTTTACTAGCTAGCATACTCAACGCATATGGAAGGCATCAGGCTGGACAAAAGGTATTCTGTGCTCCAGTATAGAATGCTGCAGATTTGAAAAGAATATCTCCAACACTTCTTTGTGGAAAATTGCCACAGCTTTTCTGAACGGTATTGCCTGACAAACTGATGTATAGTGAGAAGGAGTAATAAAATAAATTAAAAATGATAAGGACTGTGCTGGATCAGGCAAAAAAATCTGCCTAGTCAGGCATTATGTCCCCTTGAAATTGTTCAGACCTCCAGATGCATTGAGACTATACTGCCCATTATTCCAAGGCTGAATGAAACAATAGAATATAAACATGCTACATAAATATAACTGGACCATGAAGTTTTGGCATCCATATACAGAGCTAATATTATAAACTGAGTTTGTGCTAAATTATGTTTGTTTAGCTGTGCCTTCATGAATAAAGTACACGGATTAAGTGCATACAACATGCTAAATCACAAACAGAAAAAGCTACCATCCTTATACACTTTGGGTAAAATGTGAAGCTATTCATTGACTGATGTGTTCATATGACACAGTGACCTAGAGTATTAGTTGTATTTTAATTAGCATGTTGTATGACCCCAACTGATGGAATTAGCTAAAGGTTCACAATAAATTAGGCAAAACCAGACAATTGGGCTAATTGAATGAATCATTTTATTTATTTTTATTTGATTTCATTTGATTTGTCAATTGCTTACAGGATAATAGGTATAAGTATAAACATAGTTATGAATACATGGATACATAAAAGAAAAATAAAAGAAACAATAGGACAGGGAGGGTAGGCACTTTGGTGCACTTATGTACGCCCCCTACAGACCTCTTAGGAAAGGGGTGAGGTCAACAGTAGACAGTCTAAGGTTAAAGTTTTTGGGGTTTGGGGAAGAAACCACAGAGTCAGGTAAAGTATTCCAGACATTGACCACTCTGTTCCTGAAGTTGTATTTCCTGCAATCAAGTTTGGTGCAGTTAACCATGAGTTTGTATCTATTGTGTGCTCTTGTATTCTTATGGTTGAAGCTGAAGTATTCATTGACAGGTAGGACATTGCAATGTATGATTTTATACACTACACTTAGATCAGACTGAAGGCGGCGTAGTTCTAGGTTGTCTCGGTCTAGAATTTCAAGTCTGGTGGCATAAGGTATTCTGCAATGAGTAGAGGAGTGGAGAACTCTTCTTGTGAAATATTTCTTGACTTTCTCTACTGTGTTAATATCAGATACGTAATGTGGGTTCCAGACTGATGAGCTGTATTCAAGTATTGGTCTAGCAAATGTTTTGTATGCTCTAGTTAGTAGTGTGATATTACCAGAGAAAAAGCTACCTAGGATTAGGTTGACAACTCTTAATGCCTTTTTGGCTATGTAGTTACAGTGGGCTCTAGCACTTAGATCATTTGAGATGAGTACTCCAAGGTATTTGACAGAGTTTGGATAATCAACAAGGTCTTGACTATTCAGCTTGTATTTTATTTTCTGATTTTTTTTGCCAATATGTAAGACAGAGCATTTATTTGCTGAGATTTGAAGTTGCCATTTGTTTGACCATTCTGATACATAGTCAAAGTCTTTTTGAAGGGTAGCAGAATTATCTGTGGTGTTGAATAGCTTTACATCATCAGCGAAGAGAATGCAGTTGCTCTTAATATGATCACAGAGGTCATTTATGTAGAGTATGAAGAGAGTTGGTCCTAGAACACTGCCTTGGGAGATACCATGTTTTTGCAGTGTAAGAGTTGCAGATTATATGATAGTTTTTTTCTGAAACCAAATTGTTTATTAGAGAGTAGGTTGTTTGTCTCTTAGTGGAGGATAATGGATTGGTTAATAATTGATTCCATGACTTTACAGGTGACGCAGCATAAGGAGATTGGTCTGTAATTTTCAACTAGGCTGGGGTCTCCCTTTTTGAAAATGGAGATGACTGTGGCTTGTGACCATAGTTTTGGCAAGGAGCTGGTCCTGAAAGATTTTTCAAAGATTATGCTTAGAGGTTCGGCTATGGCAGTGGATAGCTTTTTTAAGAAGTAGGCACATATTCCGTCCAGTCCAATAGATAGAGATGGTTTTAGATTGCGTAGTGCTTTTTCAACATTGTCTTCTGTAAAATCGATATTTATTAGATCATTGTAGTTGTCTGTGGTTCGACTGGGCATGATCCATTGCTGTTTACAAATACTGAGCCAAAGAATGTGCTAAAGTGGTTTGCTTTAATGGTGTCGTTGTTACAGTCTTTACCATTAGGTCCTTTCAGGGGTGGGATGGACCTTGAGTCTTTTAGTTTGTTGTTTACAAAATTGTAGAAAGCGCGGGTGGAATTGGTGCGTAGAAGGTTTTCCTCTTGTTTAATGTGATAATTGGTGCATTCAGTCTTTATCTGGTGACATAATGATAGAAGAGCCATGTTATCTCTTATAGCCCAAGTCAGAAGAAAAACCTTTTCTGACCAATTCTATTAAACATATGACTTTTATTAAAATTTATTAATCAGAAAAAGTGCTACCGAGAATCTTGATTTGGGGGCTGTCATTGATAACATGGCTGATGGCAACTACATGGCATCTAACCTTCTTATGGTATGGAATGCAGAGGCGATGAAGGCACTGGATGAGACTGTCCTCTAGTGGCTTTTCTGTAATCTAATCACACATCTTGATGTACAAAAGGTGTCTAGACATGAAGTGATAGAAGAGACATTGATGCTTTTCTGAGGGAGGGGATTATACCCATTGCTTTGAAAGGTGAATTCCCTTCTGACAAAATCATTTTTGGATAAGTCATTTGGACAGCTGCCATCTAATGTGCCACAGGGAAGATTTTGGAGAAGATTTTGCACAAATTACAGAGAATTCCAGAGGAAATGAGAATGAATTTTACAGTAATTATTTTTGGTATGATTTCAGTCCTGGATATAGGAGGGCATGGTGGCTTAGTGGTGAAGATGCTCACCAGCCACTCAGAAGGCTAAGAGTTCAATCCTAGGTAGTGGAGATGTGTTTCTCCTAGGGCTCAAAGAAAAAAAAAATCTGCTGTGAACTCCATGTAGGTGTCAGGAAGGGCATTCAACCAGTAAATGTCCAACTCCATCCAGTCACCCACTCCACTCCGATCACAAAGATTACCAAGAATATGACAAACCAATAGATAAGTCAAATCCAAACAATTCATGTTATAATATGTGTGAACAAGGCCATCAGGTTAAGCTGAAATTCAATTTGTTGTTTTGGCTCAGAATGTTGTATGAGCAGAGTCATTGGGTTTATTAACTATTCTTGTCAAAAATGACAGTGATTTCCAATATTTCCTTTATGGAAATTACTACATAATGATTGAAAGATTTATGGATCATTGGATAATCAAACTATTGTAAGTATTCCTACTAGAAATATCTAAGCATAGACAACCAATACATTTTTGTATGCCCTCATTTAACCTTTGGATATGCAAAAATAGGCTTATTTTAATGTTAAAGAACAGTACACTGCTTCAATTTATAGACTATTATATTACATAAAGAACTTAATGAAAGAAGCTGCATTGCAAATAATAATGTAACATCAAATATAATACATAATCAGTACATTGAATTATGTTATATTATTTCCTTCATCTCTGGCCTACACATAGACCACCTGCAGTTCAGAGAATTAGCTTATATAAGGCGTTATGTTCATACTAAATGGTCACATGTTTTTCAGATTGAAGCTACTATAATTAGTAGGACTATGTACTCTTCAAAAATTATATATATAAGTACTTTGGAATCTATATGAACATATCTCTGATTAAGGTAGCAGCATATTTTTGGAGGGTTTGGCATAAATCTTTAAAAAGATGCCATATTGTAATAATGGTAGTAAGCACATAGCTGCTTTAATGAATTAACACATTAAAAACACCCTTTCTTTTCAGGCTCACACAGAAATAAAAAATAAAGTTGTTTTTATGTGGCAGAGGCTACCTTCACACTTGCATAGTGTGAAGCACTTCTGAATAATGATCAAATATATACAACATAGCCCTAATATTTATTTATTTTTCTATATAGATAGAGCACAACAATATTTGATTCGTCTAGAAATTTGCGATATAATTGAATTTATATATAAATATATATATATATGTGTGTTTTCTGAGGTTTTCGCGGGTATTTGTATGTGGATCTTTGGTTTTTCGAGTTTTCTCCTGCGTAAAACGAACGTCTGACGAACACAATACAGAAGCCTGATGATGGCAGATGAGATTCTGCCGAAACGTTGCTACAACTTTAAAAGCACAACTATAATGACCTGGGAAAATACCCGAACAAAGCTGAATACCATACATGTAAGTACGCGCGAAAACTTAAGAAAACATATATATATATACATAACAAAGCTGAATACCATACCTGTATATGTATATGTATATGTATATGTATATGTATATGTATATGTATATAATCACATGACTGTAACTTAAGATTTTATGTCCACATATTTTATGTCCACATTCTCCATTAATTCTGCTTGTTGCAAACTGGTTGAGAAACATACAAATAGCAATCATGTGACCGCAGAACACTCTGATGGTCATAAATGCACAGCGGTTATGAAGCACCCAAATGGTGATCACATGACTGCAGGATCTGTCATGCCCCTGTCAGAATCCAACTCGGTGGGAGGAAGCCAAACAGCTGACAGGGAGTGGGAGTGTGGCTCCGTTGGCTGTGGAAAAAACTGGGGAAGAGCAAAGTCTGGCTGGGCAGAGCAGGGGAGAGGTACAGCAAGGGAGAGGGAAGTCAGAGGAAGATACAGCCCCACCCCCTCTTCATCCTAGAGCACACAGGGAGGAACGGAGAAGGGAGCAATGTGAGTTGCATGGCTTACTGGGGAGGAAAGGGCCCTGATTCCCTTCATTAGCTGCAGTTGGGAACACAGTGTATAAAAAAAGAAAGCTGCATGCAGCAAGCATTTGGGAGCAAACATGAATTTATTTTGTATCATCATGGCTTATCTGTGTTCCTGGCATCTTCCCAACTGTGTGAGTTTTGCCGTGTTTTCAAGTCTGAAATTCCTTCTCCTGCCCTGTCAAGCTAATTACTTCAGCTTGGTTTGTTTGGATTTTTAGTTACAGTTTGTATGTACCTTGTTTTGGACTGAATTTTCTACAGTTAAAGGCTGTTCCTGGGAGAGTTTTTTTTCCAGATGAAGGTAACCTGGACATTGGGGGCAAAGTTGGAGATAATAAAGGGACTCTTATTGCTTATTTGACTGTGTTGCCTTTGTGCCACATCCCAGGTCATCTCAGATGCAGTGACTTTCATAAATATGAGGTCTGGTCACAAAGCTGATTTTTTTTTTACACCATTGTAATTTTGAACAGAAGGTACACAAGTAAGTAAGGACTATCTGTAATCTAAAAACCTACTTGCTAAAATAAGCTACCCTCAGAAATTAGGAAGACAGCAATCAGAGCATTTTTATTGTATTGGCACTTCAGTTTTGAAAATCTTCCTCATGAGCTAATTCCTCTTATCCTTTCAAAGGCAGCAACTCAAAGTTATGTTATTCCTATTGACCTCTTGTGGGCTAATAAAGAGAATTTTCTGTTACATTTACAGCTGTCTTGTTATTTTAATTTTTTTAATGATAACCAGTATTTTTCTAAGCTGCCTAGGAGGCCCACTGAGGTCAAAAGTTAAAGATGTACACATTATTGACAAGCTTGTACAACACATGAATTCTCTGCAGAAAAATCCATATTGAACTTCTGGCATCTCCAAATAGAGCAGGAAAGAATGCTGATGTTAGTTGATTAATTTCACACCCTTTTTGCTTTCCCATGATTAATGAGCAAGACAATGGTTATGCTCATACCCTATGCTAAACTATAAACAAAAGCTTACCAACCATAACAACTAGCACTACACATTCAATCATTACTTGGTTTGCTTATTTTTCTGACTTTAGATGTTTCACGAACAGAGCCATATTAAAGTGCATCCAGACAAATCACATTGGAGTAGTATTTTTCAATCTCAGCAACTTTCATATGGTGTGGACTCCTACTCTCAGAATTCCCCATCCACCATGGCTGGCTAGAGAGTTCTGGGAGTTGAACTCCACATGTCTTAAAGTTGCCAAAGTTGAGAAACGCTGGTATGGACTGAAACACTGCAATGGATCATCCCGATTAATATCATCAAGATACTGGCTTTATGAGCCAATGGTTCATCGCTGTTTACATATGACAAAATGATATCCAGTTGTCTATCTTCATCCCTAAGCTTGATGTCCTGGAGTCTGTGGGGTCTGGAAGGGAACAATAGGCTTCAGCTTAACCCTGGCAAGACTGAGTAGCATTGGTTTTTAGGTACTTCTGTATCTGGAGATTTACCATCTTTGGTGCTGGATAGATTATACTGCCCCAGACAGACCCAATGCACAATCTGGAAATTTTTCTGGATTCAGGATTCTTGCTCAAAGAACAGATGGCAATTATAACCAGGACAGCCTTTGTATAGCTTCATGTTGTGCACCAGTTGCACCCATTTCTGGCTAGGGAGGCTTTATTTTCAATCACTCATGTCCTAGTCATTCATGTCCTAGTTACCTCCAGAATGTAACATGCTTCACATGGTGGCTGCCCTTGGAGAATATCTAGAAGCTCCAGCTGGGACAAAGTGTGGAAGTGCAAGTAGTTATGTGTGCTCCAAGAACTCTACACGTTACTCTTCTCCTTTGTGGGCTGCACTGGTTGCCAATTAGCTTCCGGATCCAATTCAAGATGCTGGTTATGACTATTATTTAAGAAATACTGTCTCTAATTTTGTGGAATTAATTAATGTATATAGGCTATACTCACATGATATTGTTACTTGGGGTGGAGGTAGAAATGTGCAAGCATCATTATCTTGCCAGTTATTGCCAGAAATCACACAAAGGGGGTTTAATTGTAACCTAGTCCCTGGTTTGTTTGGGACAAACTGCCTTATTTCAGTCTAAATTAACAGAACAGAATTATTCAAACAGTTTGAGGGGCTTAATCAACCCTTGATAGAGCATTATGTCTGTCTCCATGCTTCTGAAACAAAGACATACCTAGAGAGGCCCTGAAATAATAGGTGGCATCATCCAGCTACCTTCGAGATGATTGATAGGTCTTAAAGATTGGGTCATTGGTGATTGGACATCTCAGGTACATGGCAGTTCACAAAGAGAGAAATTGATCCAATCTATGTTAAATAATCTGGAAAATATTTTAGTATTGCAATATCAAGCTTAGATTTGTAATAATTCATTTAAAACCTGTGATGTTTATATGGACTTGGGAAAACTAATTATACGCTGATTTAATAAATCCTTTTTTAATTATTGAAGCCCCCCCCAAATGTCAATTGAGATCAAATGCACAAAAGCACATTGTTTACATTTCATTCAATGAAATCAAACCTTCCTTGTTCGAAAGTATATTTCAAACATCTGCCTTACAAAGTACATGTAGAATTATTATTTCAAGAGATCTAAAGTGGATGGCAGATGTAATCCTAACTGGCAGGGACACAAGGTTGTTGCTTATTGTTTCATTAAAACACAGGGAAACCAAGTAATTATGCCTATACTTGGTTGAGAAATTAAGTTGACTAATGAATAACAGCTTTGAATTGTGACTCTAAGCAGGAATCAGCAGGAAGCACTGAAAATCTGGCTTTTCCCCCAAGCACTGGGATAAGATGAGGTGACAAAACACTAGAAGCTTGACTTGCCCCAGGTTTTGGTATTTGGTTTGGTATTAATAGTTTTAATTTAGTTTTTATATTTTTTAATTTTTATTTGAGATCAGCCCAATTTGTTATAATATGGGCAGCTATATAAATATTATAAATAAATAATAAACATACCAACAAAATCCTGCATGTAGGATTTTTTTAAAAAAATATAGGATTTTAAAAAGAATATATTACACTTACCTTCTTAATGTATTAATATCATACTATAATGTCCTGAATTGTACATAGTTTTTCAGGTGTGATGTGATCAGTTCAGAGTAGAGGAGAATAAGGGATTCATAAGAATTTGAGAAAATGCTTTTTGTGATACAACCCAGAACTCTTAGCCTTTCTAGCTGCTGTATCTTGTTCAGTTTGTGGTCAGTGACCACACCCAATTTTTTTCCCAGTGCTTTAATCCATAAATCTCACATCCTACATGCCATATATTTCCCTCTGCCTAAACACAATACCTCACATTTTCTTAAACAATCTCTTGCTTTTCTCGGCCCAATCTGTTGAGATTAGATTATAGTTTTGTTCTGCTTTCTGAAGTGTTTGCCAGACTTCCCAATTTTGTGACATCTATATGTAATAAGTAGTTCATCAATTCCCTTTTCCACATCATTAATAAAAACATGGACTAATACTGACCCTAAGAGAAATCCCTGAAGGATCACACTGGTTTCTGCCCTCTAGTTTGGTGTAGAGCCATTATTGCTGACTCTTTGAATGTGTTTAGCCAGCCACTTATGGACCCACCTTAGCGTAGTGCATTCCAACTACATTTTGCTGAAATCAAATTAGATTATAATCACAAAATTATCCTTGATCATTGGTTACCTTGTCAAAGGAGATGAGATTTTTTTTTTTCACATGGCCTATTTTTGACAAATCAGTGACAATTAATAGCAATCAGGGCATTGTCTTCAAAAAACATACAACTGGCCTTCTTTAATGTCTTTCTGGTTTTCATGTTAAATTCATTTGAGCAATATTACTAACAACATTCTCTTTTTCCCGCCTTTCTCCCCTTTCTTGAAGAGGTTGATCATATTTACTCTTTTCCAAAACACTGGAACTTTCCTGGTTCTATAAAATTCCTTGGAAATAATTGACAGAGATTCTGACAACTTGTTTGTTTGTTTGTTTTTCATATTTTTGAACCCCCCCGGTCTCCTTCAGAAATAAAAAATAAAAATTTGGAAGGAGTCAAGAATGGTTAAGTATAGGTAGTCCTTGACTGATCATCACAATTGAACCCAACATTTCTGTTGCTAAGTGAGACAGTTGTGAAGTGAGTATTGCCCCATTTTACGACCTTTCTTGCCACAGTTGTTAAGTGAATCATTGCAGTTGTTAAGTGAGTAGCATGGGTTTTAAGTAAATCTGGCTTCCCCATTGACTCTGCTTGTGAGAAGGTGGCAAAGGGTGATCACATTACCCCACTGCAACCATCGTATGTAGGAACCAATTGCCAAGCATCTGATTTTGATCATGTGATCATGGGGATGCTGTCAGCTCATAAAATATTTTGTATACACATTTTATAGTTGACAACAGAAAGAAGGGGGGAGTTTCAAAGAGTAGGTGGCAGTGTGGAATCAAAAGTACTGCTCCCTTACCAGAGGGCAAGGAGGGGCGACTCTCCAAGGAGGGTTCGCGTCCCCTTACCAGTTCTTCGTTCCCTCCATTGGTGGCAGTCCCAAGCCATGGATCAGAGATGCTTGTACAGGGACAACGACAGTCTCTATGGTTGGGGGGCCCACTTGGGAGCCCAAGTCACCCAGGGGAGGTGGTCACAAGAGGAGCTCGCCCACAACATGAATTGGCTAGAGCTCAGGGCTGCCTGCTTAGCGCTCAAGGATCTAAGGCAAGGGGTGGTGGGGAGACATGTTCTTCTTCTCACGGACAATGTGGCTACCAAGGCCCACATAAACCGGCAGGGGGGCACACGCTCCAGGTCTCTAATGCAGGAGGCAACTCAATTGTGCAGGTGGGGGGAGAGAAACTGGTTGTCCCTACGAGCAGAACATATCTTGGGAGTATCCAACGTGCAGGCAGACTGGTTGAGCAGGGCCACGGTTGACCAGTCAGAATGGCGACTGCATCCCAGTCTATTCCAGGAGATGACGGAACGCTTCTGCCGCCTGATTCTGGATCTCTTTGCATCACCAGAGAACACGCACCTTCTGAGGTTCTTTGCTCAATTCCCTGCCCGAGGAACAGAAGGGGTCAATGCTCTCCGGTGCAGGTGGCCCCAGGGACTATTGTATGCCTTCCCCCCTTTCCCATGATTCTGGAGGCAATCAGGAAAGTACTGATAGAAAGGGCAGAAGTTCTGTTGGTAGCCCCTTACTGGCCCAGGTGTCCTTGGTTCGCCGACCTGATGGGCCTGTCAGTCGCCAAACCCTGGAGAATTCCCCTGCACAAGATCTCCCTCAGCCAGGGCCCGATCGAGCACCCAGATCCAGCCTGGTTCCAGTTGACCATCTGGCGCTTGAGCGGGGGATCCTGAAATGGGAGAAGTTTTCCACAAAGCTCATTCAGACCATCCAGGCAGCCAGAAGACCTTCCACGACCAGGATATATAACACAATGTGGAAGATTTTCTGCAGTTGGTGCGCTTGTCACCAATTGGAACCCACTGGGGTTTCTGCTGCAAAGGTATTAGAGTTCCTGCAGGACAGGTTGGATAAAGGTCTCGCCCCCAATACCTTGAAGAGCTAGGTGGCTGCCTTGGCCTCGGTGATTTTGGTCAAGGGCTCTACTTCTCTGGCCCAACACCCTGGGGTGAAAGCCTTCCTTAGGGGAGCCATGAATCTGAGGCCACCGGTGGTCTACCGCTACCCCACTTGGGATTTGCCTAAGGTCCTGCAGGCACTAACTTCTCCCCCATTTGAACCCTTACATGAAGTCTGCCTTCACCTTCTCATGTGCAAGGTGTCATTCTTGGTGGCCATTACCTCAGCCAGGCGTATTTCAGAGTTGGCGGCCTTATCCATCAGGAAGGATCTGTGTGTATTCCATGCAGACAGGGTGGTGCTACAGTTGGACCCTACCTTCCTGCCCAAGGTGAACTCCTTATTCCATCGTTCACAGGAGTTGATTTTGCCTAATTTCTGCCCTGAGCCTACCCATGCACTAGAGAAAAAAATAGCACACCTTGGACGTTAGGAGGGCCTTCCGTATTTACATTAAAAGAACTTTTTTTCAGAGGACAGAAGCCTTGTTTGTTTCCTTTCAGCCATCAATTTTAAGTCGCAGGGTGACACCTTCCACAGTAGGTCGCTGGCTCAGAGCCTGCATTGCAAAGGCCTATGAGTTACAAAGCCTTCCTGTGCCCAGGAGGATTACAGCACACTCAACCAGAAGTGCAACAACCACCGCAGCCTGAGCAACGCAGGCATCGATTCTGGACATTTGTAGAGCTTCGACCTGGTCATCGGTGACCCCATTCATAAGACATTACAAAATTGACTCCTTTGCCTCAGCGGAGGCGTCCTTTGGAAGACGAGTCCTGCAGGGTGTACATGTAGAGGTGGGGACCTCTGACCAATCTAGCTCCCACCCATAGGACAGCCATCAGCCAGCTTTGGTATGTCCCGTCCTGGATTCTCCCTTTGGCTCAGTGGAGAAGGGCGTTGGTCCTACCTGAACGCTTCTTCTCGGGGAGCTGAAGGGAGAATCCAGTCCCACCCTGTATTCTGTCTGGTCGGAATAGGGAGGAAATGTCCCTTTTTTTCGCAGTATCAATGAACTATCTGTTTGAAGACAAGGAGCAGTTGAATTTGCTTCAACATCGTTCAGAACTGGGGACCGTTACCAGGGGGTGTGTCCTCAGTTTTTCAACTCGGTCTGCAGAGCTAGGAGACTAGAGACTACCCGTCCTGGATTCTCCCTTCGGCTCCCCAAGAAGAAGCGTTCAGGTAGGACCAACGCCCCTTCTCAGGGACGACTCACACCTCGGTCAGCACTTCTTCACTCTCCTACCATCAGGTAGGAGATATAGAAGTATAGTCAGCCACACCAACAGGCTGAAGAACAGTTTCTACCCGTGGGCTGAACGGAAAATAACTTCATGTCAACATAGTATGATAGATGTGCAGGGCCAGCGCATTGTGCAACATGGTCACATAGTGTAATAAGATTGGGACTGGGTTAAGGACTTCTGTCCTCACTATGAGTTGTGTTGGGGGGGTGCATGAAGGGAGGCTCAGCCAATCTCATTATACACATGTTGTATTCTGACAATAAAAGTAATAATAATAATAATGAGGTTGGAATCAATTGCCATGGCACAGGGAGAGGACCTGCTTTGTAGTAATTTTACTTCTAAAGGTTTCCAGTGTCTTTATTCTTATCCTTTGGAGAAGTTGCTCTTGTGCTTTATGGCAGTGAATGGCATCCACATTATTCCTCAATAAATCTTCAGTTGAGATTAGAGAGGATACGTTGGCTGCCTTTTCACCAATCTTTGGTTTCAGTATTTTTCCAAGTTAAGAGTTTACCCAGATGAAGTCTGCTTTGCCATCTGAAAGGCAAACATGGGACATCTGTTGAATTTTTCTCTTTTGTCATAAAGTCTCGTATACAAAAATGAATGTCTATAGCTTGTTGACTTGACTGATGTAGAGAGTAAGGAAGATGACCTTGATGGAGATAGGTGGGATCTATTGCCAAAAGAAGACAGAGAAAAAAATCCTTCCTAATTCAAATTCATACTTGTCATAACTAAAGTAACAGATGTCATGCTGATTCATCTTTTCCCATGATACCAAACAAATCAACTCTCAGAATCCCCGTGCTTTAGTATGGGGATGACTAATGTAACACAGTGTGCTGAATTATAGTTATTTAAGTAGCTGTTTGATTTGTGCCATTATCTTGCAAAAGTCCTGCTAGAATCCATACCAATTTTCCTTGTAGCGTTCTTTCCTATTACAGATCTTACCATCAGCATTAAATAGCAACATGATTTTTCACTGCCTGTAATAAATGTTGACTTTCTACTTAATGCTGGTTTTTCATCTTTTGGTTGTATCCAAACAAAATGTCCTTGGAAGTAAAATATATGAAAGTAATTGGAGCCCTGAGATTACTTCTGGTATTTTGTAACATATTCTTTCAGAATTGAAGAGAGCTACTGAATCAATAAAATATTGATTTGTACGTGAGGAATTGCATTTGAATTTCACTTGACACATACATTCTGTTTTACAAGAAATCACTCAGCCAGTTAGATTTCATTAAGTGTTTTTATATAAAAACTTGGAATATTATTTCCATTGTTAAAGTTTTAGAATTAATCCATTAGTCTGTAACTAGCTGTAAGTATCTTTTACTTACTACACATTAGCAAAAAAAAATCAGAATATTTTACACTATTATATAAAAAATAATAAAAAATATGTCATTTGATTGTACGATAGATCTCTTTCATTACCAATTTGTGACAGTGATATCCCCATCAGACTTAAAAGACTTCACAATATAAGAGATCTTGTAGGCTGTCTTAAGCCAATTGATAGCATTTAACCATAGCTGGTATTATTTTAGTGGGGAAGAATAATTTTAGAGTTTGAATGCCACAATTAAAAAATAAAACCCAAATCCCAGAATTTTATGTCGGAACTCCTGATACCATATCAGCTGGATAGCCTTACTCTACAAATCTTTAAAATAAATAAATAAGCTATTGTAGATAAAAATTATAAAATGTGAATTAAAGATATTAATTCCATGTTTACAAGACTTTTGCCAAGCATTAATTTATTAGCCAGGATCATTGGTCAACTACGCTTGATAATACTTTGTGTTCTGTCCAGCTTTCTCTCTCTTATTGTGGTGATATATTACTGTTTCCCCACACAGCTCTCCAAATTTCCTTAATATTCTGACTATCTGAGCCAATGAGGAGGAGGTCACAATCAGACATTTGTGGGATGTTGGGCTACAAAACCATCACAATACTTGGTATGCGTTCTCTATAAACCACTAAAATAAATCATGATCTAATCAGATGCTTTATCCAAATCCAATACATTTTGTAGAATTCATTTGTTTTAATATGTCTTACTAGACCATCTTTCATCTGTGCTTTTTAGTAGACTCCAATAAAGGTACAGCAGTAAATTAATCATGACAATTATTCCCAAATTGAAGGAACAAGTATTACTGAACTATTATTAAAATAAACAGATATCTTCAAACACATATTTTATTACTACTTGCAGAAAACTCCAATGGTCATATTGAATCTGTGTGAGTGTGAGTGTGTGTGTGTGTGTGTGTGTGTGTGTGTGCGTGCACCAAGCCTATTGGTTATACATCTGGAAAACTATTATTCTCTAGCTAGTGATCTCATCGGACTAATGCATACCATCTAAGGGACAAAGAGTAAAATCATGATTTATTTGAAACTCTTAGTGAGTTTGCAACTTGCTTTCCTGCAGAAAATGTTTGGTGTAGGTATCAGTTCTCAACCATGATGATGCTAACACCATGTACCATACATCAGGACACATGCTGTGCCTTTTCATACTTGGGTTGTTCCATTGTATACAAGTATGCAAAGTGGGAGGGTGCTGGGCAGTTCGCATCACAATGTATCTGTTATCATTTTCATTTCCAACTCCATTCCTCTCCCACCCCAGATATACCTATAAATACTCCAATTTTAAAGTGAACAACCTATTAACCTTCCCTTTCTGAAGGCTTAGATTTCTAAAAGCTGGCCAATTCCAGAAATGTCCTCTCTCTTCCTGGCCTCAGATATTATGCCTGATCATAGCAGGGGATATATACTTATTGGTAGACAGAACTGGGTATATTTAGCTGAGTCTATTGGCTACAGTCTACAAGAAACTATGTGTAAGGATCCATACTGCGGCATGGTGTTTTTGAAGGTCATTTCTTTGATACATCAGGGGTTCAATAGAAGGGTAATAAATACAGAAGACTAACACTGATTCATATATTAACTTGGTTACCATATTCTGAAGGGGAAGGAATAAAAAGGTGCATTCTGCCTTTCCTTCCCATACACACTTGTTCACAAAATCAACTTTTTTCAAACTAGTGAGAGGTTCTGGAGAGACTGGAAAAATAATGAGAGTAGATATGTCGGCAAACTGTCAGAGACACTGTTCACCGCTTAATTATCAATGCACTTCCACATGGCAGTTATCACTTCAGTGTGGTCTAGTTCAGTGGTCGCCAACCAGTGGGCCGGGACCACTGGTGGTCCACAGAGAAATGTCACCCCCAAAGCACCTCCCAAAGCAATTATTCCAGGCTGCGCGGGAACACAAGGCTGCGCTGCCCTCATGGCCTGCGAGAACACAAGACTTGTGTCACTTGCATTTCGAACAACACTAGGTAATGAGGGGAGGGGAGGGGAGGAGGGAAAGGGTGGAAGGGGGGAATTTGCCCCACTCACCCCAAATGCCTTGCCTGGCCACCGGGCTGCTTCTTTCCACTTCTTTCTTCTTCTGCCTTTGTCTGCATGCAAGGAAAGCAGCAAACGTTTCTTTCTCTCCCCCAAACTCCACCAGAAATTAGTTTTTGGGACCCTGCAAGGCATCCTGTTCCAAGAGGCTGCATCAGCAAAGACTCATTTCTGGCGGAATTTGGGGTAAAGAAAGAAAGGCTTCTGCTGCTTCTGCTGCTTTCCTTGCATGGAGCCAAAAGTCTCTCTCTCTCTCTCCCCCTGAGAATGGATCTGGAGACGGTATCCTGCGATCCCAAATAATGATCAATTGGTAGGAAAACGGGGTGGGGAATTTTCCTGCAGACTTTTTTTGGGGATTTTCCCAGGGTCTCTGGTCTCTGGGATTTAAAGTTATGAGCTTGGTGGTCCCTGAGGTCCAAAAGGTTGGCGACCCCTGGTCTAGTTAGACCAAAGAAGGCTGGAAATCAAGAGACTGAGTTCTAGTTCTGACTTAGCCATGAAAGGCAGCTGGGTGACTTTGGGCAAGTCACTCTGTCTCTCAGCCCAAGTCAATTCACTTGGGCTGAGGGAAAATAGGGAGAAGAAGGTGTATTATAGATACATTTGCTATTTTGAATTAGTTATAAAAATAATAAAAGTGGGATATAAATAGATCAATAAAAGTTTCACCCCAATTCCTCACAAACCCACTTTGAAGTCCACTTTCAATCATCTTGGCTGCTGGGAGCCATGAAACTCTGAAAACAATGAACTCCAGGAGTCAATAAAGTCATTCAATTTACCAATAGGGGAGTCTAAAAGAAAGGAATTTTAACCTCTCTCCTGCTTCTTGAGTTTCTAGAACTCCTGGAAAAAAAAATAAAGCATAACATCATAACATAACATAACAAATACAATAAAATAAAATGCTAATACCTTCCTCCTCTTCCCTAAGTTTTCTGGAAAAAATAAAAAGACCGATTAGACACGGGAGAATTAAAACTAAGTGTCAGGCGCAAGGAATCAAGAACCAAGACTGTTCAAATTAGTACAAGTTTATATCACACTAGTTCTCTACAACAATCTGAACTACTAATGGTCAAGACAAATTGGCAATAAATAAGAACCAATGGAATTCAAGGAGGGCTGGACTGAGATCTCTTGTGGACATGAAAGGACTCCAAATGATGACATGCTTGATGCCTCCCTTGGGCACAGCCTGTCATCTCCAACAATAAGTCAACAATGGTTGAACTCCCATCAACAAGGTCCAACACATTTATTTGAATTTATTAGCAACTATTATTGTATTAATATTGTATTATTTTAGTTCTGTTCTATTTCGGTGAATTCCAGCTCTTGTCCAATCTTCATTCCAAATAACTGGATCAACATTAAGGTTCTTCAGACTCTCTCCTCCTATTTCTTTCTTTTTTAATAATTTGTACTAGACATTAGCAAAGGGGAAAAATTTGCAAGTCCTATTTGTAGCAGAGGCAACAAATAAAATGGAGATAGTATACTTTCTTTTTTTCCTTTTTCATTCATGGTAACATTTTAATATCTTTGTATTTTTATTGAAATTGGTATTTCTTTTCTTTTTTTTTTTTTTTAAAAAAAGCTTCCATGTCTTCTTTTATACATACAAACAAAGTCATTACCAATGTCAGGGCAGCCTTTGCTGTGACCTGAGATGAGCCAAATTAACAACAACACTCATAAATTAGGAATTCCTGACATTGTGTTAAATGTGGATTGCTTTTTTTAAAAAATGGAAGACATAACATTTACTCCCCTACCCTAACCGAAAACAGAAAAATAGTGGCTATTAGTAAAACACAACCATGGAAAATAATCCATCATGCCAAATCATATCCAAATTAACACAGGCAAGTCCCCACCTACAAAGAAAGCCTCAGATCAAAACATTTTTTTCTTCCGATAAACATCCTGCCATGCAGTCGGATCACCGCCTCACAGCAGAAATATTATATTCCCTCAGAAGGCATTTTTGAGCAGACATCAGCAGGAAAGATGTGATGTTGAAAACCAACAATAAGAAAACAATTAGAAACAGATACTTTTTCCTTCTTGAGTTCTCAAATATGATTGGGAAGGTGTTTTATTAGCATCGTAATCCAAAAATAACACTCGTGCACACAAAGGGATAACAGGTTTTTTTCCCTCCAAAAAAACAAAGTGTTAGGGAAAAAATCTTCCAAAGCTCATCAGAATATTTTCATGTAAGCAGTTAATGGAAATGGCAATTAAGTGAATTCACACTATGAGAAATTGATGTTAGGGAGATTTATTATATTAGTGTAACATTTTTTTCAAGATGAGGGTCTCAAGTGGCCGTAGGAAATGATTAGGCAGGAAACCAGTTAGGCAGGACCAAGAAGAAGAAAAAAACTAAATATAATTTAACTTACACCAAATGAAAAATTTATTAATTAAATAACAAGAGAGCCATTTTGGTATGATGGTTAAGGCATCGGGCTAGAAGGTGAAGTGGGAGACCGTGAGTTCTAGTCCTGTCTTAGGCAAAAGCCTAAAGCTGGCTGACTTTGGACTATTTATTTATTTATTTATTTATTTGATTTGCCAATTGTTTACAAGATAATAAGTATAAGTGTATACATAGTTGTGAATACATGAAATGGGTACATATAAGAAAAATAAAAGAATAAGAGAAACAATAGGCACGGTAGGCACGTTGGTGCGCTTATGCACACCCCCTACAGACCTCTTAGGAAAGGGGTGAGGTCAATAGTAGACAGTCTAAGGTTAAAGTTTTTGGGGTTTGGGGAAGAGACTACAGAGTCGGGTAGAGTATTCCAGACATTGACCACTCTATTGCTGAAGTCGTATTTCCTGCAATCAAGTTTGGTGCGGTTTACTTTGAGTTTGTATCTATTGTGTGCTCTTGTGTTGTTATGGTTGAAGCTGAAGTATTCATTGACAGGTAGGACATTGCAATGTATGATTTTATATACCATGCTTAAGTCAGACTGAAGACGGCGTAATTCAAGGTTTTCTAGTTCTAGAATTTCAAGTCTGGTGGCATAAGGTATTCTACAACGAGTAGAAGAGTGGAGAACTCTTCTTGTGAAATATTTCTGGACTTTCTCAATTGTGCTAATATCAGATACGTAATGAGGGTTCCAGACTGATGAACTGTATTCGAGTATTGGTCTAGCAAATGTTTTGTATGCTCTGGTTAGTAGTGTGATATTACCAGAGAAAAAGCTACGTAGGATTAGGTTAACAACTCTTAATGCCTTTTTGGCTATGTAGTTGTAGTGGGCTCTAGCACTTAGATCATTAGAGGTGAGTATTCCAAGGTCCTTTACAGAGCTTGGGTCATCAACAAGATCTTGACTATTCAGCTTGTATTTTATTTTCTGTTTTTTTTTGCCAATATGTAAGACAGAGCATTTATTTGTTGAGATTTGAAGTTGCCATTTGTTTGACCATTCAGATACATAGTCAAGATCTTTTTGTAGGGTAGCAGTATTGTCTGTGGTATTGAACAGCTTTACATCATCAGCGAAGAGAACGCAATTGCTCTTAATATGTTACTTTCTCTCAGTCTAATATGACTAGTTACTTTCTCTCAGTCCTAGGATGGCAAAACCACCTCTGAAAAACCTTGCCAACAAGACTGCAGGGATTTTTCCAGGCTGTTTTCAAGCATTAGACACAACTGAACAGAAGAAAAAGAAACTAAGCATCGTGTGAAAATGAATACAGATCCTATTCAACATTTCCTATTTTAAATGTAGGTGCTCAGAACCTGCTTAATGGAATGGATTTAATGGAGAGGGTTTACTTCTGAGTCTGCTGGCCAAAAACTCAAACTGCAAGGCTTCAGCTTTGCAATAAACTTTTCCTGCCTCTCAGCTCCATAGGTCTTCTCCAAACTTGGCTATGAAGGAACCAACATTCAGCAATCTCCCATTGGACTATGGATCTTTTTCTAGCCAGATCAGCTATATTTTCCCCCTCACAGAATATAGAACGGGAAGGAATTTGGCCAGGATAAGGGATGATTTCTGTGCTGTTGAGCATAACCAAGATTGGTTCTGCCCACCCCACCCCCCGCTTTTTTTTTTTTTTTTTTACAATATCTGCAGTAGGAACAAGGGCTTGTTGGGTGACTTGAGAAGTTATTTGTTTGTTTCTTATCAAATTTATTGCCTGCCCACCTTACCACAGAGTAACTCTAAGAGAGGCTTTAAGTCTATTGTAATGACCCCCATAGACGTGGCTGTAAAAACAAGAATTTAAGGATCACAGAAAGCTCATTCTTATTTCAGCTGAAACAACCCTTGTGCACTGAATTTTTAAAAGTATGCCCTTCCATGGATGCAAAGGTCATTCAGCTCCAATGTAAAAATACTTATGACAAGATTTTCAACTGATAGCCATTCTAGTGAACACAGGTTTTTTTTTTAAAAAAATGAACTCCCAAACTCATGTTCTTCTGGATATTTTATACACTTGAACTTCATTGTTCTGTTTTTCTGTTTCTTTCCTTGGTACAGAGGTGGTATTCAGCAGGTTCTGAGCAGTTCTGGAGAACCAGTAGTGGAAATTTTGAGTAGTTAGGAGAACTAGCAAACACCACCTCTGACTGGAGATTTTACAGTATCCTTCCCCTGCCACACCTACCAAGCCACACCCACAGAACCGATAGTAAAAAGATTTGAATCCCACCACCGCCTTGTCTAGTTCTCAGAGAGAACCACTGATCTTAAGCAAATAACTCTGGGAGTCTTCAATACAAAACAATAAAAACAACAAATACAGGTGCAAACAAGCATGCCTGCATACAAAGTGAAAAACACAAAAGCTGAGGCACCTCACACATTATTATCTTCAGCCACAATCCTTCAGTCTGTGAGAAAAGCCAATTTTGTATTGCCTTCTGGTTGGAACCATCTGGCTGGCCAAGGGAGAGACTGTACTGTATCTATATCTCAGCATGTTTGAACTAAAGGCATTTTTTTGTGTGAGAATTTGATGCCAAAGCAGCTCAATGTATTTCTATTTTAGCTGAGGACTAACCCAAATAATTAAAAGGTTGCTTTTCCTTATGCAGTAATGAAGATGGTTTCCTCATCCCATACCCCTCCTGTGCTTCAGTTACTTTAGAAGTCGAAAGCAGATGCTGGCTTAATTTAGCAGGGGTGAAATTGGCAAGAATTCTGGCTATTCTCCCTTTCATCAGAGGACAAAGAAGCTTTCAAATGACCAAGCTGCGTGCAGTGTGTGTGTGTGTGTGGGTGTGTGTGTGTTTCTTTTTTTGGTATAGTGGAAAGGGATAGAGATATTGAATGGCTTTTGAGTCCCCCTGAGTTGGAATGGAAAGAGCAGTGATGTGAGAGTAGAAGAAATGACAAATTTCAATCCTGCCATCTAAACAGTATGAATTTTAATTAGAAATTAACACCTCTCCTATTCTACTTAAATTGCCACTGGTCTCTATCACCATGATTAGGGGCACTGGGGAAAATGCATCTGTAGAAGTTTGAATGGGATATGGAAAGGAGAGATGGTAACTTGATAGACAAGCAGTTTTCCCCCACTAGAATTGTCCAGAAGATGGTGATTCTGCTGTTGCTACTGAGTTGATCACGATGATGACAGGATAATGATGATGATTTTGCAACTGACCAAAACATGGGCACATGTACTGAATTATGAATGAGGGAATGGGAGAAGATTTTCAGTCAAAAATATTCAAAATGTTTATTTTTGCTAAAAAATATTATTGGTCAATTGGAGGAAAAAACATTAGTTTAATTTTTTTATGTTCTCCCCCGTGTTCTGAGATTCACTGGCAGGAGTGAAGTTCATTGGCTTCAGTCACTTCAGACTACTTTGGAGAGATTGTAAAGTTGACATGGTCTTGTACAGAAATGCCCAACGGATTAAGTGATATCAAGCTGGTGATGACTCTTAACCACATAGATTTCCTCTATAATGGTCTACTCCTAACCTGGTCCTTCAGGTCTTTCAATGGTGGGTATATTACCACTGTAACTGAATCCATCCACCTTGCTTCTGGTTGTCCTCTTCTTCTCTTCCACCTTTCCCAGCAGAGCCTTCTCACGTAAGGTGTTCCAAAGTAAGGAAGGTTGAGCCTGGTTACAAATATCTCCAGTGAGAACTCTGGGTTGAAGAAATGCCCTAAAGACCCAGTGAAATAATTTTAATTGTGATTTAATTTATTGTAATTGTTTTCATTGATTCAACACTAATATGGATCCAGTCATTTACCTCTTCATTTTTTTCTTCCTTTGCCACCTTGAGTATAATGGAAGGGTAGCATATCAAAGTTTAGTATTTCAGGAACACATTTTCTTAAGCTTGAGACTCTAAGTAAAGCAAATAGGAATTTATTTAGGAAATAGAATAGAATTCTTTATTGGCCAAGTGTGACTGGACAGACAAGAAATTTGTCTCTGGTGCATAAGCTCTCGGTGTACATACAAGCCACAGCTGATAAATCATGATCACAGTCATAAAATACAATCATTATAAATCATAAGATACAACTCTCAGTGATAGTCATAGGATACTAAATAAGCAATCACCATAAATCATACTAGGATACTAAATAAAAATAATCAATAGAAATCATAAGATACAAGCAACAAAGTTAGAGTCATAAGATAAGGAAATAGGTAATAGGAAAGATGAGAAGGATAATAGTAATACAACCCTACTAAGTAGTTGGACAGTGTTGTGGGAATTAGTTGTTTAGCAGAGTGATGGCATGTGCCTTAGCCACACAACAAGGATGCGAGTCCCTTGGACTGCAAGGCGATCAAACCAGTCAGTCCTAGAAGAGATCAACCCTGCTTGCTCTTTAGAAGGCCAGATCCTGAAGTTGAAATTCAAATACTTTGGCCACCTATTGAGAAGGAAGGACTCACTGGAGAAGAGCCTAATGCTGGGAAAGATTGAGAGCAATAGAAGAATTGGGACGACAGAGAATGAGTTGGCTGGATGGAGTCACTGAAGCAGTAGGCATGAGCTTAAATGGACTCCAGAGGATGGTAGAGGACAGGAAGGCCTGGAGGAATGTTGTCAACAACAACAAATGGATGCTCGGTGATTGGCAAGTGGTTGGCTTTTAAGCAATAAAGTGCTTTTAGCTTGAAAATGGAGGAGCTATAAAAGCAAAAGCTTTTGCAAGCCTTTTCTGCTTCTTTTCTTCAAATCTCTGGCATCTTATCAACATCGAAACCAATTTTCTGACCGTCATTTATTAAAAATAAATCTTTTTTTAAAAAAGGGTACTGACTGATGATGATTTCCAGAGCTGTAGTTCAGCACAAAGGCTTGACAAGGTCCTTTCTAGAACTGCATACAGTAAAATAACACCAGGGATTATCTGTACATTTAGAGCTGTTACCACTAATTTATCCTAGCTAGTCTCTCTAGACCACGAAGACAAATAAAATCTCAAGCAATAAAGAAGGTGATTATATTTAATGATGACAGTGTTTGTTAGGAGTTTATAGGGTGGGCCTATAAGGAGGGCCATGAAGCAAATAACAAATTGAACCATGGACCAGGAAAAAGCAGGCTCTTTAGAAGGTTAAGTAAAATCAGTTTGGATACAATGAACAGAGCAGATGATCTCATCGGTTTTGCAAAACAGTTGGTTGATATAGGAATTTTACCAATATCTAGGTAGCGGCAAGATTTCTGAATCTCATCATTTTTGCAAGCTGCAAAATGGAACCAGCATTTAGCAGTTCATCTGGAGATCCTTTCAAATTCTCTAAGGCAGACATAGAAGAGTAAATGGGGGATAGATAAAACTTGCCTCAGAAGGAGAGGCAATGTTTAAAATTCTCTCCCATCCTTACCATCCTTCTCTGGGTAAAATTTTAACATGATCTGGAAAAAGATTCTGGCTTGGGCATCTATCTTTGTCTACAAAAATTCTTTACCCCTCTCTCTTTCTTTCGATAGAGAGTAGGAGGATCAATAATGAAAGTACTGTATGTATAAGACTAATTTCAGGACTAAGTGAGGTACAAAAAAGAGTAAGGCAAGATACAATGATTCAGTGACATGATTAAAAAAAAAAACAGATCACACTTTAGAATCCCATTTTATTGACATAAATGTGTTTTTGTTTAAAGTCAGTAGATGAGAAAAAAGGGGGCACAAATTATGTTCTTGACAAAGGTGTTTGACACGACTTTCTTTCTTTGTTTAAGTTACTTACATGGCAATGACTTGTAACCAAACAGCAGTACCTTCACAAGCTCCAGCCACATTATTGGCTTCATAGTTGGGGTTTGGCCCTTGCTGAGAAAAACTAAAAACCTTCCCCATCACAGAATCAGGAGGAATGGATGGTGGAGTGGTGAATGGGTAGGAATTCTTATCAAGTAAATAAAAGTGATGGAAATAACTTCCTTTCTTGCTGTCTAGTATCAGAGAGATATTAGAGGTAGAAAGATGTAGGACAGGAGTCTTACCAGCTTTAATCAAACAGCAAATGCAGATTCTTCTCCTTCCTACTGTCCATATAGGACAGAGGTGTCAAACTCAAGGCCTGGGGGGCCTGATCTGGCCCACAAGGTGCTTAGATCTGGAGACAGTGAAGGGCCGGCCCACAGTGCCTCTGCATGCGATCCTCCTGAGCTCCATCTCTCCAGCTGGCAGAGGGTTTCAGGAGGCCATTGCAGCTGAAAATGGAGCTCGCGAGGGCCACGGGCAGCACTCCCAAGCTCAATTTTCACTGGTAGAGGGTTGCAGGAGTCTGTCACAGCCAAAAACGGTCCTCGGGAGCTCGTTTTCACTGGCAGAGCACTTGGGCCATCACAGGTGCCCCCAACACGAGTGATGTCAAGCTGGCTATGCCCACCCTGGCCACACCCACCCTGCCCCCCAAGATCAAATACAACCCTGATGCAACCCTCAATGAAATCGAGTTTGACACCCCTGATGTAGGAGATGACTAGGCTGAGCTTGAGGGAGGGATCATCATCAAGTACCATCAAGTCTCAAGTACCTTCACTCCCACAAGAGATCTAAATACAGCTCCCTGTGAATTCCGTTGACTCTTATCTACAACCAAATTGCTTTGACTGTAAGTAGTTCATATTCTTGTAGAGAGCTGAAGCTTGCAGTAAAGCTATACATTCATTTGAACTGCTGAACTCCTAGTTTCTTACACTTGAGAGTCTATAGTTTTAGGGGGGAGACAGAAGAGACCTGATAACTGCAGCCAATGAAAATGGACAATGTCCTCCAGCCACCCACCTCTCGAAGGAAGCAGAGGGAGAAGTACTTGACACCTGCAGACTCAGAAGGAGAAAATAGAGAAGGTGGTGATCCAACAAATGGTCGAAGCCTCCCAACAGAAATTCGTAATCCCAAATCTGAGGATCCAACAAATGGTCGAAGCCTCCCAACAGAAATTCGTAATCCCAAATCTGAGGAGAATATATATCAGGTGCCTCCCAAAGTCCTTAAGAAATCAGCCAAGTTTCTGTTAACTCATAAGAATTTCTGTTAATTCATAAGATTTTCAAGATGGCCATGACAGTGTGATCCAAACTCCACCTGTTTTTATATGCATTGCATGTATTTCTACATTGCATATGAAATCAGGTGGAATTCAATTGCTATCTTCATGACTCCTTTACCACATTGTGTGGACAACTCTTGACTTATGTCTGTTATTAAACCTGGGCAATTATCCCTGTAATTTGTTTTTTTAACCTATTTATTCATTGTTTTATCACCAAAGATAAAATATCAAACAGAGAAAAAGAAAAAAAGATTAATCTACAGTTTGTAATTTGTGACTGTCTTGGAGTGGGTCATGATCAGATCTGATTTTATAACCTCTATTGAAATGGTTGTTAAGTGAACCTATTGTTTGCTATAGGTGGAGGGTTTTTCCCCAGAAACTGGAAGTAAACACCAGTTTCTGTAAAAAAAAAAGTAAATTGTGGTCTCATGATGGCAGGACAATGCAAATGGCCATAAATGCAAGCCAGTTGCTGAATACCCAAAATATGGTCATGTGAATATGTGGGAGGGGAACTTCAGAAGTGGATAATAAGTACATTTTGAGGGGTCCATCGTAATTTTGAATGGTTGCTAAATGGTGTAAATCAGTGATGGGATTCAAAAAAATTTGCTACAGGTTCTGTGGGAGCAGCTTGATGGGCATGGTGTGGTGTGGGGGACGTGGCAGGGGAAGGATACTATAAAATCTCCATTCCCACCCAACTCCAGGGAAGGATACTGCAAAATCCCCATTCCCTCCCCACCCCACTAACCTGCTTTCCAGCTCCATTCTCCTGTGCAGGGCAACAAAAGAAGACCCAGCCGATCAGCTGGGACTTGGGATGGGGGTGAGGCCAGTCAGAGGTGGTATTTGCCAATTCTCCGAACTTCTCAAAATTTCTGCTACCGGTTCTCTAGAATTGGTCAGAACCTGCTGAATACTACCTCTGGTGCAAATCAACTATCTGTATGGAGATAGTATATGTTCTGGTTCAACCTCTTTGTAAAATGAAACCTGCCTGTCTCACACAGACTGCAGTTCTTCAGGCACTGTCTAAACAACAAAGGCTGCCTAGCATCAAAATCCATTTGTTGTCTGCATTAATTGCAACATCTAAAACCTTATAAGAACACTTATCAGGATGATACAGCAACATGTTTTTGGAGAGAATTTCAAAATTCAAGGATATTTTTATAGTGCAGGGGAAAAGTTAATTCATTTCAGACTGATTATGCTTGTAGCATAACAAGGGCTGGCAGTTTCATCTTTAAAGGACAAAGATGAAACAAGCAAGCATATGTAATTATAACTGATTTCCATTTTCTTTCACTCAGTAAGAATGAATGACTGGAGTCATAATTAAACCCTATGTTGAATTAGAGGGCACTTTGTGTGAGAGAGAAAAAAGATGTTTACATTAAAGGTGTTCTCTGCAAAAGAAAAATGGAAAAAGGAAGAAAGCTACATGGTTTAATTAAGAGAGAAAAGTGAATTTGATATTTCAAGCATTGGAGATGCAGCTATTATTTTCTTGCAAAGCTAGTAGCAGAGACTATATTTAGAATCTACTTTATTAAAAATGGGGCCAGAGAAGAAGCAACAATACGGATTTTTAAAATAGGGTTTCTTCACTATCTACAAGGGCCATGTTTGCACATAACAGTAGCACAGCATAAATTTTGGCCAACTGTATAGTGTGCTGCAGATGTGTGAAGCTGTACTTTGTGTCTGCACTTCGAGCCTTCTTCATCTGGTAAGATAAATGACTGAGGTTGAAACATTTTGCTAGCAATAAGAGTTCTGGCTAGGATAATAAAACCTCAGTTTAGTGTTAATAGGTGGTTGATAAATGATGGAAGGCCGATTGAGGCCAATTAATCTTTTAGGCTCTCTCTTACTATTTGGCACAGTTGTTATGCACAATCTTTGAGGGAGATGGGCAGATGTGGTATTGAGCAGGTTCTGACCAGTTCTGGAGAACTGGTAGCGAAAATTTTGAGTAGTTCGGAGAACTGGCAAATATACCACCTCTGACTGGAGATTTTATAGTATCCTTCCCCTGCCACGCCCACCAAGCCACGCCCACCGAACTGGTAGTAAAAAAATGTGAATCCCACCACTGGAGATGGGCCATTTAGAAATATTTGATATAAATAAATAAGTAAATAATATCACATGAGTGCACCATGACATTAATTCTGCTTATGGACATTGAGCAAAGCACAATGGGCTGTTAAGCGTGATGTCACATGACTGTGACTTGTTATTTCCTGTCAGCTTCCCCATTGAGTGTCCTTGTCAGAAGCCAGTCAAATGGTCATCATGTGACCATGGAACATTGAAACCATCATAAATGTGCCTCAAAGTGCTCATAGAAGGGAATCAAAAATGGGGGATTTTTTGCAAAAAGCAGGCAGATGTAGAGTTACCCACACCAATGCCATCCACCTATGCTTCACTGCATAGGTGTGAAGGGCAAGAAACGGGAATTACCAATTGGGTCCCTCATTGATCTGAGTCTGGGATGACCACCAGCCCAATCTCATTACCAACCTATAGCAAACTGATCTGAAATTTCAGTCCAGCAAACTTTATTTTATTTTTATTTATTTATTTTTGTCAATTGCTTACAAGATAATAGGTATAAGTAAAAACATAGCTATGAATACATGGATACATATAAGAAAAATAAAAATATATATAAAAGAAACAATAGGACAGGGATGGTAGGCACGTTGGTGCGCTTATGTACGCCCCCTACAGACCTCTTAGGAAACGGGTGAGGTCAATAGTAGACAGTCTAAGGTTAAAGTTTTTGGAGTTTGGGGAAGAAACCACAGAGTCAGGTAGAGTATTCCAGACATTGACCACTCTGTTGCTGAAGTCGTATTTCCTGCAATCAAGTTTGGTGCGGTTTACCTTGAGTTTATATCTATTGTTTGCTCTTGTGTTGTTATGGTTGAAGCTGAAGTATACACTGACTGGACTGAAGTCAGCTCAGCCCTGGATTAACTGTTAAAAATAATAATAAACAATTATTTAGGGCAGAGGTCCCCACCCTCCGGTCCATGGACTGGCACTGGGATGTAGCATGCCAGAAACTGGGCCATGGAAACAAGCGATGCCCCGTCTGCGGGATGCAGGCAGCATGCAAAACCATGCCCCCTCTGGTCCACGGAAAAATCTCTCTCCACAGAATCAGTCCCTGGTGCCCCAAAGGTTGGGGGATGCTAATTTAGGGCACCAAAGGAAAGGGATACCAATGAGGTTTTTTTCCCCCCTTGAGCTATCATACTCTCAACTCTTTCACTGCCATAGTTGACTTTAGCTTGATTTTTTTTTGTCATAATCCTTATTTGCCATGTTTGAGTTCAATCTGCATTGTTGTTTTTAAAAAGTTTCTTTGGCATGATGAATGACAACAGTTTAAAAGTTTGGTTGTCAAGGAGCACTATTACTGACCTGTGTTTAGAGTTTCAGTTGGCCTTGATCCAGACCTAAGTCAGCTTTGAACAGTAGGGTGCCATGTAGAAATGCTACCTAAAATTATCTTTGGTATTGGGCAGAACATAGCTTTAATAACACAAATAATGGTTGGAAAAATAAACATTCTTTAGTCCTCAACTTATACCCATTTGTTTAACAATCATTCAAAGTTATAATGGCAGTGAAAAATGTGACTTACAACTAGTCCAGTGGTGAGATTCAAATTTTTTTACTACCGATTCTGTGGCGTGGCTTGTGGGCGTGGCAGGGGAAGGATACTGTAAAATCTGCATTCCCACTCCACTCCACTAACCTGATTTCCAGCTCTGTTCTCCTGTGCAGGGCAACAAAAAAAGACTCAGCTGATTAGCTGGGACTCGGAAAGCAGAGAATAGATGGGGGCGGGGCCAGTCAGAGGTAGAATTTGCCGGTTCTCCAAACTTTGCAAAATTTCCGCTACCGATTCTCCAGAACTTGTCAGAACCTGCTGAATACCACCTCTGAACTAGTTCTTGTATGTATGATAGTCACAACATCCCCATGATCATGTGATCAAAATTTGGGCACTCAGCAACCAGCAACCAGCATCCCGTGTCAAGGGATTACCATTTGAGACCTTCCCAGTTGGTTTCTTTTGGAATACATGTTTTCATTATTTTGTGCAATAACTACAGCCAACCAGTAGATGGCCATGTTTATAAGTTTGCATCTATGGTATATACTCTATGGCTTTTTGTTCTGAGAAAAGTTTCCTGTTTCTTGTTGCAGTTAAGTAGTAAAGCACATGGTGAATGTGCACTTTATTTGTTCTGTAGGGCTATATAAACAGAATTTCTAACAGTTTCCAACAAGCAAAACTACAGAGTCACTCAAGACAGTGAAACAAGTGGCATATACATTTAATAAATAAATAAAAGACAATGTGGGAAGCTAGATCTGCTTAATGACTATATCAGCGATGGTGAACCTTTTAGCACCGAGTGCCCAAATTGGAACATGCGTGCATGCCCATGCATGTGTACGTGCCAGAGCACCAGAAAACTGAAGACCAGCTAGCCACATGCCTGTTTTTTGGCCATTTTGGGGGCCCTTTACAGGCCATTTTTAGGCCATTTTTCTGGCAATTTTTGGCCTGAAAATGTCCTGAAAAGCATCCTGTTTTTTGGCTGTATTTGAGGCCATTTTTAGCCATTTTCTGGACCGTTTTTGGCCTGAAGATGGCCTGGGTTTTTTGCCATTTTGGGGGGCATTTTGGGGCATTTTCAGGCCATTTTTCAGGCCAAAAATGGCCCAGAAAACGTCCTGAAAACACCTGGAAAATTCCCTGAAAACAGCCCAGAAAACAGCCTGTTTTTGGAGACCAGCTGGCTGGCATGCATGTGCATGCCAGAAACCATGCCAGAGCAGCTGGTGACGGTGTGCATGCCCACTGAGAGGGCTCTACGTGCCACCTCTAGGTTCGCCATCATGGGACTATATGATTCAATAACAGCAGTGATTTGTTTAACAATCATGGTCAAAAGGAGTCATTAAAGGGTGATAAAATTGGAAGCGTCTTGCTTAGCAATGGAAATTATGGTTGTAAATCAAGCATTACCTGCAATAGGAAATAATGTGGTGCTGGCAAAGTTGTTTAAGACTGCCTATGGTTAAGGGCCGATCGTATGTACTAGTCTGTTATGGACAGAGAGTCAGGGAAGAAAATATCCGAACTCCCGAAGTCAAACACAGAAGAGAAAAGAATATCATCTAACAAATAGAAGAAACGTGCAAAGTATATCGTCTACAAAGGAAGGATATAAAAGTCCAGAATCCTTTGTCCCTATTGCCCCAGAGATCAATGAATTTATAAATGCAGAAGGATAGTGCACGCAAACTGAATTTCAGAATTTGACTGATCTGATGTAATTATATCACTTAGAGATATTACACAGATGTGAGCTAGCTATCTAATGTTGTTTTAAATAGAGACATCAAAAGACAGGTTTTACAAGTTTAGGTTGCAAATGTTAGATATTTGGATCAAGAACTTTCAAGTGTTGTCTTGCACAGAAGTACAGTAGGTAAAACATTTCCAGGAATCTCACCAAAGTGCAATTATAATATCTTGCTTTTAAAGAAATCTTTCTATCTTAATGTTTAAATAAAATGTTACTGAGTGCTTTTCAGTGTTGCATTTTCAAGGAAACGATAACATTTCAAGCATCGCATTTCAAAGCCCTATTTTTTTATTTTTCCTTTTGACCAAAAAATCCATTTTTAGAAAGCCAATATCATATCCATAAAGTTTTTTTTTCTTTTTCACATTTACTGTATCTTTTTCTTTAAATGTATTTCTTGTTATAGATGTAAAATCTTTTAATAAAAACTAATAATAATAAAAACTCCAGAGAACTTGTTTTCACTCTCAGTTTATAAAGAATAGTTGCAAACAAGCTCTTTTGATAAGTTACCTGCTATAGTTGGAAGGACTTAAACACAGTTATTTGACAGTATTGGATTTTAGTAATCATATAAGGAGCCAATGAATTTTTCGTTCAGAATCCATAAGGTCTATTTCAGAAATGTCCTATTCTTCCTTGAACTCAAGAGGCCCCAGTTGGACTGCTTTTTAGTATGAGTAATTAGTGCAAAAATCTGCAATGTTTTCATCATTGTCATGCTGCACATTTATCTTTGTAGAAGCATTTGGCAACAGTCAGGAAAAGCTATCTGCTGAGCATAAAAACAAAACAAAGTATTTCATTCTTTCTTTTTCTTCTCCCTGGCAGAAGTTCATTTTTTCTGTTGTCCATATAAATATGAGTCAATTGCAATAACCCTCGTCTGAACTAATTTCTTCTTTTGTTTAAGCAATAGTTTGACCTGCTCTGAGCAGAATGAAAGAAAGTGAGGATATTCCGGGCAGGGCTGGCAAACTTTTTTGGCACCAAGTGCCCAAACAAGAGGGAACGCATGCGCGGGTGGGGGAGCACCAGAAACCAAAACAGCAGAGCCCTGGCACGCGCACATAGGAGCACTGGAAACCAGAAGAGCCACTCCCCAGCATGCTTGTGTGCACGAACACCAGCTGGCCAGTGTGCATGTGTGCATCGGAAACCAGAAGTTCATCGGGAGCACACCGGGAAGCTGTTCTTCTGGTTTCTGGCATTCCTGCGCATGCAAAGAACACCTGGTCGGTGTGCACATGTGCACCGGAACCCAGAATAGCAACAGGCGACGGCTGGTGTGCCTGGAGAAATGGCTCTGCATGCCACTTCCAGCACGTGTGCCATAAGTTCACCATCATGGTTCTATGGAATGTCAAGTAAATGGGAAGTTGAGCATCTTCACTGTTAAATTTTTAGCAAGGATGGAGAAGCATTCAACAATAACACTTCCATCAATAACTGCCAAAGTATGGATTCATTCCCAGGTCTCTAGCTGCATGACACAAGTCTTAAATGTACTTCATTATTTTATTGTTACACATACACATTCTGTCTCTCTCTCTCACACACACATAATTCCAGAGAGGGATTATACAAGTATAATGTAGGAAATTTCCCTTCCAACAAATGGAAGTGTGTTCTTGTGTGTTATGCTAAGCTACAGCTTCCTTAAGTAGAATTCATTGGTTGTGTTTACATTGCCCATTTACTCACAAACTTTGACTATTCAAGCCATTTACTATTTATAACTAGTATACCTGGATTAACACTAAACCAACAAATATCAAACCATATGTTGATGTGTTATACAAATATAGATATATTTGAAAATCTTTGTTCTCAAAGCATCTCAACTGTTCTGCTGTTTGACCGGTAAGTACCTCTTTATAGATTAAGTCAAATGTCTCTGGTTGGATGTAATGAAAACTCAGAGAGAACACAACATGCTTCAGTAGTTGAGCTACATAAATCATGCCTGACATCTCATCACAGAAGTTTAAACTTCTCCTCGCACGGAAGGCAATGATCATTTCTGTAGGCTTCAATCCTAAACATACAAAAATATGTATAAAACCTGCTTCCTTTATTTCCTCTAATTAGGCGAAGGAATATATCGGGCCTATTGGAACAAGAGCCATGTTGGGTCTTACAGTTCATCACTAAGGTCTGTTCTAAGCTAACAGAGGATCATGTAGGACTTGTACTTGAATTCAAGGAACCATGAAGGCAGCTTTCTTCTCTTGTTGAGTGAGTCCCAAAGGTGCTTTTCATAAGGTAACTGGATTTTCTTGTTTTTTTTTGCCCCCTTGAAAACATTTACTTCTCATCCTCATACTTCTTGAGTTCATTGAGTGGGAAAGTAGGAAGTTAAGTTGTGTGGTCAGTCCTGGTTTGAACCCAAGTAGAAGCCCACCACATGTTTGCCTGAACACCCAAGAGGGCTACTGTGTTTGCTGGCAAATAAGTATAAATATTTTAACATATTGTAGTCTTACTCTGCAATTGTGTGGACAGTTAAAAGTGTCCCATTTTGTGAAAGCTCTGTACAGAGAGGTGTTAGAACTGTGGTGCAAATCTTATAATAATTACCTTGTATCTGTTAGAGCAGGGGTGTCAAACTCACGTCATCACAACAGTGTCATGTGACATATCGGGACTTCGCCTTTGCTAAACTGGATGGGGGCAGGGGCAGCATGTGATGCATCTGGCCCGCTGGCCGTGAGTTTGACACCCCTGTGCTAGGGTATTATCTTGTAAACTTAGTTATATATTGTCTTTTCTTCCATGAAAAACTACTTTTAACTACTTTTTAAATCTGTTTCTTCCCTCTATTTTTGTGGATAAGGAGCAACCCCATTCTTCATCAATGTCTTTCCAGCCACTTACAATTATATCATGTTAGTTCAAATGTTGTCTCAAATATAGTGCTTAATGTATTTTCCTTTTAATGTAGCCGTTGCTACAGTTTAAAGATACATTGGTTCTGTGTGAGGAATTTAATAAAATGGTCTGTTTTATTTGCTTCATGCACTGCATCTGATAAGGCAAACTTCTAAAGGAATCTACAAACATTTTGGAGAGCTCTCCATAGGATTCACCACTGAGAATGGGGTGCATAAGAATGTCCCATCGAACCCTTGCCAAGCCTGTTGGCCAGCAATGTAGTTTACATTTCCTTTTGCTCCACCAGCTTGAATATTTATGAGGTGCTATATGATTTGGTGGTGTCTGGTTCCATGTCTGATTCTGATGTCATCTGTTTTAAATTTAGAATGCCAGTTCTGTTTTGTAATGCATAGTAATTTGTTTCTTCAACAAGCTATAGAGGAAAAAAACATACTGATACATTGCATTTCTAGAAAAAGAGCTGTGGTGATTTAGAAAATTCCTATTTGACCATGGCTGAATTTAGTTATGCTTAAATATGATTGGTTGAATACAACACAGTTGGGTGGGTTCATACAAAATAACCGCCTAAGCCACAATACATAGTCACACTAGCTGGCTTCAAATAAAATGCTAAAATATCACCAGCCGCACTATTTCAGAGCTATATAGTATGTGTGTCAAGGAGAGAAAGGGGGGGGGGGAGAGAATGACAAATTATGGAGTTACAGCTTCTTATCGTAGTTATGATCACTTTAATACGGATCCATAATTAACTAAGGTATGATTTATTGATTTTTCTCAATTGATTGACTAATTGAACCATATAATCATTGCATTGTCTGGACTCACATACTTGACCCACAAAATCAGGGCTATAACTTCTGGGGTATATAAAACACAGATGATTTATATTACTAGATTAAGATTACTAGATTAAGATTGCTCCTAGTTTAAGAAGCAAAATGGCAGTTTTGATACCTCCTCTTTCTTATCCTTCTTTACAGTTAAAGAAGTCAAATGTGGCCCTTCTAGCATAAGCACATCCAAGCCTGCCTTGCTATTATTAAAAAAAGTGAAATGGACATATTTATCAAATGGATATTTGCAGTTTAAATTAATTAATCTTTTCCATAAAAACTCCACAGTATGGTTAAAACAAACACAAGTATAAAACCAAAATATCCAGAAATAAAGCAAAGTGGGCATCCTGATATTCACCATAGACCTCCAGAATAATTGAACTTTCAAAAACTTCCAAAAAGCTAGGACAGATGACACTTCCTGGGGGAAGCTGTTTAACAGAGGAGTAAATGCAACTGAAAATTAGTCCCTATAAGCCTTTGCACTCCATATCTCACGGAAATAGGGGGCCCATAGCCATTTCTCCCAAGATTAATATGAAAGCTTGCTTGCTCGCTTGCTTCATTCTAGTAGAGGAAACTCTCCTGGAAAAACTTCTTCATCTTACTCCACCAAAACTCTAAACACATCTAACTTTACCATGTTTTCATCCCATCTTCCAAAATTGATGAAAATAGAAGTATAAGGAGAGTTATTGCTGAACTAAACATGTTCAACTTGACTATTGAGTTGAGCCATTTTGTGTACTCAAACAATATAGAATGCCAAAATTCAGATGCCCACAAGGTAGAAGAAAAGAGAGTTTTCCGTATTTCTTTGTTGCCTTTTAGTGGTCGTCCTAACAATATGGGAGTGAGTGGCACAATACATTTTTAAGTAAAAACAACAACAACTAGTCAACCACATTTGAGCTGAGATCTAATGGTAAACTAAATTTTATCAATACAAAAAATAGTCTTGGATTCATCAACATCCTTTCTCGGCTTCCAGCATGATAAACAAGGAGAGTAGGAAACACTTTTCTTTCCTGTTTTAATTAACCACACTTTTTGTGTGGTTAATTAAAGCCAAATTACACTACATTTTTAGCAACAGAAGACTGAAATTAGCCAAGTTCATACAGCATCTTACGAAGTTGCCTTGTTTCAACACCTATTAACAAGAGCTTAAGAGTTCATAGGGAATGCTAAATTGCAGTTAATGAAAAACAGAACTATCTTTTTTTATGGTTCTTCTCTCTTGTTACCTAAAAAAGAAATAACATTTCAGAAATAAAATATATTCATAACTCTGAAAGGTTTAGACAGAATTTAAATACCTTTCATAAATTAAAAACGTCACCCATATCCTAACTCCCCATATTTCATTACAGTTCAGAATAATGTCCAACAACTGAGGGAGTACTATGTTCTTCAGCTCAAAACACATGGCCAGTTCAGGGACAATGAGAGTTGTGTAAAACACACAGAACAGCAGATTGGGAAACCTGGCCTGAACTCACATAACATCCAACATTTGCAATTTAAAATAGATACATCAGCATATCAAAGCTATGAGTAACCAATGTGAGCAATCCACAGCAATCCACCGGGTATAGTGGGCGACTTGTAACATAAAGGAATTTTGGAGCTAGTCATTTCCAGAAAATACTGTCTCCTGGGAAACATTTTTTAATTTTTTAATGTGTGTGTGTGTTTTTATATATATATATATGTGGAATGCTACACATATGGTGCATTTCAAAGCTTTTGTGTATATCTAGTCTCCCTATGACTAAGAATTACAGGACTATGTTAAATAGTTATCTACTGTATGTTAACTATATTAAATAACATGCAAGGGTAGAATAATATTGATCAGACAAATATCCTTTGAAGAACAGCTGAAATATAGATAGCCCTGTTAGTTGAATTTACCACCACAGTTCAAAAAGGTCCACCCAGTATTCCATATTAGTCTCATTAAACCCGGAAGAAGTAACCCCAATGATCGGTTACTTGGTCCAGTGAAGGCATTATGAGATAGAGTCTATTCTTGATTCACGGATATATAGAGGAGGTCTACAATATTTAGTAAAATGGAAGGTATATCTTTTAGGTGTGGCATCATGGGTTGGCCACATCGATGTTAATGCACCACGTCTTCAATGGAGGTTCCATAAGTGGTACCCTGGGAAACCCAAGGGGGGGACGTGAACCACTGTGGTGATAATCATTCCCTTTTTATAGCTTTACAAGCGGATCTCTGGTAGAGGGGGCCGCCTGTCAGGCTCCGAGTCCACTCGGAGCCCATCAGCTATGAATATGCCTCACAGCAAGTCAGCTGGCCATGTCACCTTATCTCTGCTGCTGCTGGATCTGTATTTCTGCTTGTGTGCTGGCTGGTGGCTTTGGAATGACTCAGCAGAGCTGAGGATGGATTCTGCAACAACTACGGGGATGGGGGATGGATTCTGAAGCAACTGCGGGGCTGCAGGATGGATTCTGAAACAACTGCAGGGCTGCTGGAAATGGCTCTTTTCATGTATTGATGTGGTGCATATTGTTAAAGGGGGTTGGGGCACATATAGGTGGTAATTAAGCCTTAGCTTAAAACATGGTGAAGATGGCACCAGGTGGGGATCAGTTAGTGAGGGTCGGAATAGGGTAGGGATGTAGACCTGTTATAGGGTTAATAGCATTTAGGGATAATGGGTTAGGCGTGGCCAGAATTAGAACTGCGTCTAGGCCTGGGTGTGGTGGACTGTGTCTCATGATAATGGTAATAAAAGGAAAGGGAGCAAACTCAAACCCACCTCTAACCTTGCCTGGATTTTAGCCTTTCTTGTCAGAGAAGAGTATTTGTTGTTTGCTGAGCTAATGAATAAATCACCATTGCACGACAAAGGAGCTGGAGTTTGTATTCATTTCAGGACAAATCTTCAATACTCAAGGACTGGCTGAGAGATAGTCCTTGACTTCCAACCACAATTGAAATAGGAATTTTCATCGCTAAATAATGCAGTCACAAAGTGCAACTGCTTTGTTTAGTGACAGCAATCCAGGCCATCCTGGTTGTCATCACTAAGTGAATGCCCTGATCGTCAGGTGAGGTGAATTCCTGCTGCCTTCCCACAATCAAGTCAGTGAGGAAGCCAATAGGAAGTTGCAAGTCCCAAGTCCTGCCAGGTGGAGAGGAAGCCAGAAGGTCCATGGGAAGGTTAGGAAGGTATGCAAGGACCTCTGAACCAGCTGGATTTTCAGCCCTAGAGTCAAGGGGCTTCTGAAGCCTCTCTGCTCTGAGGTGATAATCCTGCTTGGATTTCAAGCACAGACTTTTTTCAGACAGCCCGTAGAATTTAGAGGGAATCCTCTTGGTAGGTGGCATCAATTTGTGACATTTCCTGCTGGAAAATGAGGAGAAAGAGATTGCAAATGGTGTTCACATGATCACTGGAGGTTTGGCATCTGGTTATAAGGAACCAGATTGCAATTAGGCGACCATGTAATGGTCAGATGTTACATCTTTTCTATCCTGCTCAACGGAGTAGAGAGTTGGCCTCTGACAGAAAGCCACTTGAAGAGACTAGAAGCATTTGAAATGTGGATTTAAAGATGGCTATTACATATAACCTGGGTTGGCAAACTTAGAAATGAGGAGGTGATAAGCCGCCTGGATAAGCCAAGGGAAATAATCAAAAACATTAAGAAGAAAAAGTTAGAATCAGTGGTGGGATTCAAATTTTTTTACTACCGGTTCTGTGGGCGTGGCTTGGTGGGTGTGGCAGGGAAAGGATACTGTAAAATCTCCATTCCTACCCCACTCCAGGGGGAAGGTTACTGCAAAATCCCATTCCCTCCCCATCCTGCTAACCTACTTTCCAGCTCCATTCTCCTGTGCAGGGCAATGAAAGAAGACCCAGCCGATCAGCTGGGACTTGGGAGGCAGAGAATAGATGGGGGTGGAGCCAGTCAGAGGTGGTATTTGCCGGTTGTCCAAACTACTCAAAATTTCCGCTACTGGTTCTCCAGAATTGGTCAGAACCTGCTGAATACCATCTCTGGTTAGAATATTTTGGACATGTGATGCAACACCCAGAAAAATACAGCATACTTCACGTAATCCTCCAGGGAAAGATTGAAGGCAAACGAGGTCCAGGCAGAAGAAAAACATCATGGCTTCAAAATCTAAGGGACTGGTTGGGACAAAACTCAGCAGTACTTTTTCGTGTGGCTGTTGATAAAAATAGGATCCCTAACATGATCGCCAACGTCCGATGACAGATATGGCACAACCACAAGAAGAAGTAATGGTTTTGACTTTTGAGGGAGATGGGCTCTTTGAAGGAGATGGCTCATTCAGGAATGTGAAATATAAATAAATAAATTTTAGTCATGGATCGTAAGTCTCTTCATTTAGCACAATCGTGGTTTTGAACAACCACTGAATGAAAGGTCGTAAGTCAAAGACTACCTGTAGACATAGCATCAGATCATAAATAAGTTGGATAAGTAGAATTTGAAATTTCCCACCAATAGTATGTGTATATTTGAAAATCTATTTTTCCACAAAGCTGAAAAACCAACCAAACAGAAGGGATGACAGTACGTTCTGTTTTTTCTTAGTTCAACCCTGCAATGCAATTTTAGAAATTGGCAGAACATTCTGAGATTGGAGTGTTCTGACCAAACCATAGGATTGTTTGGCAATTTAAAATAGATATCGGTAGTATTTTTTGAAAATGAGAATTGAAGCTAATATGATAAAGCTCTTTGGTTTCTGATCAACTGCATATTATTTTATCACAATTTTGTGATCAATCATTGTCTTTTGTAGTAGTTCTCAAATCTGCAGAAAGTATTTGACCTGCTGTCAGGTTTGGATAATTAAAAAAAAATATTGAAAAAACATTATATCTCTCAGTATCCTGCCTCTCCAATTCTCTTAAATCTTGCATTCTATTTCTGTCCCAAGTACAACCATGCTTGGACATTATAGAGAAAGATTGTTGTAATTTACTGTTGTTATTCAATATTTGTGAAACACAGGTTAGCCTGTATATGCAATTCATATACAATACATATTCAATTCAGTGTATTATAGTTGTTAGACCAGTAGAAGCAGACAACTGTAAAACATTCCTGTCTCTCTCTCTCTCTCTCCTTCCCTCCCTTCCTCTCTCATCTATTATCCAACCATACATATTAGCACATGATAAGTAAAGTCATCTACTAAGAGCCCCATTTCTTGGCTTTACTGTTAGTTGGTTAACTATCTCAGCTGCTGTATATATACATATGTATGTGTGTGTGTGTGTGTGTGTGTGTGTGTGTGTGTGTGTATATATATATATATATATATATATATATATATATATATATATATTTTCTTCAGTTTTCGCGGGTACTTACATGTATGGCATTCAGCTTTGTTCGGGTATTTTCCCACGTCATAGTAGTGGTGCTTTTAAAGTTGTAGCAACGTTTCAGCAGAATCTCATCTGCCATCATCAGGCTTCTTCATCAGAAAAGCTGAATACTATATATGGCCAACCTCCCAACCAATCAGAACACAGCCAAACCCCCAACCAATGAGAACACACCCCCACCCAATCAGAACACAGCCAAGCCCCCACCCAATCAAGTCACACCCCCACTAGCAGTTAAAAGGAAGAAGCAGCTGCAAGCTCACATCACTCTGAGAAGCACAGAGCTGAAGACACAAGCCTGAAGATGATGAATGAGACTTCATCGAAACGTTGCCTAGATACTTCCAATCTTCGCGGGAGAAAACCCGAATAACCAAAGATCCATATATATATATATATATATATATATATATATATATATATATATATATATATATATATATATATATATTTTTGGTTATTGGGTTCTCCAGCGTAGTAAAGTATCTGGCAGCGTTCGATGAAGTCTCATTCATCATCTTCAGGCTTCACTCTGAAGCACAGAGCCGAAGAAGCAAGCCTGAAGATGATGAATGAGACTTCATCGAAACGTTGCCTAGATACTTCTAATCTTACGCGGGAGAAAACCCGAATAACCAAAGATCCACATACAAATACCCGCGAGAACCTCAGAAAACAAATATATATATATATATATATATAGTATTCAGCTTTTCTATATGATATTTTATTTTATTCAGCTTTTTATATATGATATTTTATTGTTTTCAATTGTTTAAACTGTTTTATTGTTTCAGAATTGTAAGCTGCCGGAATCATTTGGCTGAGATGGGCACTATAGAAATTGAACAAAGAAATAAATAACAAAAAAGTTAAAGACAAAATTAAAATATATTTATAAAATAATCTAACATATATAAGTGAGGTCCAAGATGTAGCCTATATTAAATTATCATTTAGTCACTAAAATTATTTTAAATATGATAGCATCTAAAACACAAACAAAGTAATATTATCTAAATTTTAAATGAATTCCAGTTAGATAGAGTGCATTGGGGAAATTTGACTCTTCAGGGTCTGATGGAGCTTCTGTGCAGCTGCACAAAACCTAGGTACACGAGTTGTGACAAAAGGTAGCTTGTCCATGAGCAACATCTAGGCATTGGCTGAATCTGGGTGGCCAGGATATCTACTAATCAGAGATAGGATGAATCTGGTTTGGATGTCTCCATAAAATAACCAATGAAGAACATATTCTGAAGTTTCTATTTCTCTGGAATCACAGGGACTATGCAGTAAACTATATGACAATCATTTTTACAATACCTAATGCAGGACTAACATTCTTCACTCAGTATGTTATTATTACTATTACTACTACTACTGTTTTTATCCAAAGCTTAGCTCCAGAGAGGATGCTACATTTAATAATAACTTCTTGACTACACTCATTTTATACCATATGAACAACTGGTAGTATTTTGCACAATACTTGGACATGGTAATAGATTTTAAAATCCAGGTTAAAAGAAATATAATTTCTCATCTCATCAAAGAAAATAAATTCATGATGTGCAGAAAAATCTTATTGTTAGGTATAACATTGATACCCAACAAGGTTTGGGTGGATAAATATATAAACTAAGGTATCATAGTTTAAGTGTTTTGTAACTTTAAGCACCACACTGCATGTAATTAGTCAATTAAGGGTGCGGTTAGAAACTGCAATAAGAGGAAGCAGGAGAAAGCTTGCTGCCTGCTGCCTACTGTTTTACTGTTTACCGTTTGCCGTTTGCTGTTTACTGCTGGATACAACTGTTTACTACTGTTTTACTGCGACTGTCTACTGTTTGATCGTTCTACTGAATATCCAGCGTTATCCTCTGGAGAAAGGCATCGGAGGAGGAGAAGATATCTTTATCGGCTGATAAAGATATAGTAAGGACTATTATCTGGACTGAGTTAGTGAGTCTTACTGAATGGATATATTGTGAATGACATACGGACTGATTGACAATGCTTAAACTCTAACTGGATTAAAAACTATTTAAACTACAAACAGTGTTTGTGTTCAGTGTGTGTATACTCTAAAACCCTTCCTCTCTCATTTGGCTGCCTGGCTTGACTGCTGCTGCATACTCTGCTAGGGGTTTATCCCCAAACACTAACACTTATCCATCAAAAATCTTTCATACAATAACCAGGGGAAAGTGCTGTTATATTTATGGATTAGTTCCTGGAGGCAATAAAACTAGTAATTAAATAAACCTCCTCTACTAGGGTTTTTTAAAACTTCAAATGTATGCATTTCTTCTCTACAAAAACTATTTTTTCTTTAGCAACGTTAGAAAGTATCACGTTAGGTCTAAATTTAATATGAGTACTTGTGTACTTTTTTCAAACTCTGTCAAGGATCTTGGAGTACTCATCTCTAATGACCTAAGTGCTAGAGCCCACTGTAACTACATAGCCAAAAGGGCGTTAAGAGTTTTTAACCTAATCTTATGTAGCTTTTTCTCTGGTAATATTACATTAATAACTAGAGCATACAAAACATTTGCTAGACCAATACTCGAATACAGCTCATCAGTCTGGAACCCACATTACATATCTGATATTAACACAGTTAAGAAAGTCCAGAAATATTTCACAAGAAGAGTTCTCCACTCTTCTACTCATTGCAGAATACCTTATGCCACCAGACTCGAAATTCTAGACCTAGAAAGCCTAGAACTACGCCGCCTTTGGTCCGATCTAAATATAGTATATAAAATCATACACTGCAATGTCCTACCTGTCAATGAATACTTCAGCTTCAACCATAACAACACAAGAGCAAACAATAGATACAAACTCAAGGTAAACTGCACCAAACTTGATTGCAGGAAATACGACTTCAGCAACAGAGTGGTCAATGTCTGGAATACTCTACCTGACTCTGTGGTTTCTTCCCCAAACCCCCAAAACTTTAACCTTAGATTGTCTACTATTGACCTCACCCCTTTCCTAAGAGGTCTGAAGGGGGCATGCATAAGTGCACCAACGTGCCTACCATCCCTGTCCTATTGTTTCTTTTATGTTTTTTTATTTTTCTTATATGTATCCATGTATTCATAGCTATGTTTTTACTTATACCTATTATCTTGTAAGCAATTGACAAAAATAAATAAATAAATACATAAATCTGGAAGTATTGGATATTAGGAGTACTACATCTGGCCTGCAAAAATCCAGATGACCAATAGATCATCAAGTTCTTTTAAAAGACCCTATAATCCCTTGTGGGATGGAGACTTGGGCAACTGAATGGAGCTGAGTGTTTACTGGCCAGATGCCCTTCCTGTTGCCATTGCAGAGATTTCAGCAGTTATATTCTCATTGTCCCCAAAGAAGCCCATCTGCCTCTAACCTAGGATCGAACTCACAGCCTCCTGATTGTGAGGCAAGAGCTCTACCTCTAGACCACTGCAACACTCCCAGATGACCAATAGATGTAACAAAGAAATACAGTTAACTCTTATCTTTTGCTGACATCTGTATTAGATAAAACTTCCCTGGTAACAGGAAGGGAGATGACCTTCATAACAGACAGAAACTTGGTAAAGGCAGTCAAACCCGACCATACTCTGTAGCTATATTAGGATGACTTGATTTTAGGTGCAAAAATGCAGATTTCATCCATCTTCTGCAAAGACTGTAGACCAGATGTGATAGCCCTATACATTATCTCAGTAAATTGTTTTGATAACCCTATACTGTAATTGTTTAATATTATTAATCTATTAGAATGAAATATGGGCAAGACATAAGCTTACCTTATATTAATTAATGATCCTATGTGGTGAGACTCGGTTTAAAATAGTTTGCAAATCCTGCAGACTAGTGAAATCAAAACTGAGGTGGCTTTCAAAGTGGGAACTTCCAAGAGTTTATTTTTATCATTATGTAGACAAATAAGTAATATTGTAGGATGTGAAGAGAAAGGTCATGCTGATTTTCTGTATACTGTACAAATATTTTAATTCTTGAATTTTGCCTGATTTTACACAGGGATGTGGCTCAAGATTTCCATTTAACTTCCATGTTGTTCTTGGGGAAAAGCCATTGTGGAAGAAACTGGACTACCAGAATAACAAATATTGCATTGTTTCCTGTGTGAGCCACTGCACATAACTTCGTAAAAGAGAATTTCATGCTTCCAGTGTTTAGAATTGGGGACAATTCCTCAAGGATAATAGAATCTTTTACTGCTGATGTAATTAAAAGTGACACCTTGCTGATAAACACTCCCAAGAATTAATCTTTGAATTAGACTAAACCCTGGCAGGAAAAAATCATTTAATTATTAATTGTTGCCATGTCTTCATACCACCATTAAGACATTTTCTTTTGTGTAAAAGTACTGTAAACTATTTCTTCATCAAAGAAATCCTGTATGCATTTCTTACATGCATTTCAAGCTTATTTGTTTGCTAGACTGAAACCAATCAACCCAGAGTTCCCAATGAACAGGCTCAAATTATCCCACTTCAGATACATTACAGCTGTCTGGAGAAATCTGTAATGCTTGGAAAGGTGGAAGGAAAGAGAAGATGAGGACAACCAGCAGCAAAATGGATGGACTTGATTAGAGTGTTAATAGGTACACCTTTGAAAGATCTGAAGGACCAGCTTGGAGACAGATCGTTCTGGAAAACTTCTATGTAGTCATTCTGAGTTGACACCAACTTGATGGCAGTCATTACCACCACCCCCATCATCATCTTTTAGAAGGTTAATGCTATCTATATCTATAATAATGCTATAGCTATCTATAATAATTTTTTCCAGTGTTTAATCATTTCTGAATTGGGGATATGAAGCCTTTGAACACCCATTATCTTATCTTAGTGTCTTCACATTTATCTGGCAGGCCAGGAACAACAGCATTCGCTGATCTTACTGCTCTGATTATGTGACATCCTTCCATACTCTACTGGCTATCTCTAAATTGTCTTGCTCCCCTTTTATTCCTCCCTTTATATTTTGGTACAACCAATCACATATTCCTATTTTGTGTTTGTGTTAATGCTATTGTTTGTGTGGGTTTCCATAATCCAAGTTACTGTTTTTCCAAAAGTTTAGTGTTATTGAACATTTAAAAAAATAAGCTACCTATATTTAAAGCATATAGCCTTAAGATTGAAACTTGAAAACACCTTCATTCGAACATATCCTAAAATGACATCAATCTTTGAACTCATTTGTTCTTTGAGTTCACTGTCCAGATGTTTTTCCTTCAATTTTGTACCCATACAGTCACCTTCAAGGGGTCTTGAGTAATATAATGCAAAAGACAATTGAGCATATTTCAGTGGAGAACTGACCAAACTGTTTGAACACAAAATAACATACTGTATGTACACTATACTGTGTTGTTTCTGGCACTACTAACAAAAATTCAGCTGTGTAAAGTTCAAGCACAAAAAAGCCATCAAAACTTTCCCCACAACATGAAAGCACACAAGCATTAGCCAAACGGGTTTACAAAGTACCTCCTCGATAAGAAAGATAGAAATGACACTCAAAGTGTGTACAAAGACTTCAACAGATTGTGGATAAACAAGCACTCATTGAATTTGCTTATGTTAGAACTGTAAACTCAAGAGATCAAAAATGTCTGTAAGAGTCTGTATATTTTCTTTTTATCACTATTCTTCTTTGCTCAGAATTGTTTTTCAAAGTAATTTTTGGCAACTTGGCAAAAAGGCACTGTCTCTAGGGACTGCATGCAGTCCAGATCTCCTTTTTTGTGATAGTTATTCAGCAGAGAACTAACTCTTCCCTGAAATTTAATGGAACCACAAAATCATAAGTTTGATTAACACATTGCACTAAACTAAAGCCTAATTTGGGTTGTTTAGTTTTGAATTAATATGTTATGTAAATCCAGGGGGATTGGTTTCTACATCATTGATTATGATTTAATATATTATATCAATTATTATAAATATATTATTTATGAGTAGAAGGCCCAAAAGCAAATTACCTATGTAATCTTAACTGAATGTTGGGTAAAACAGTTTAATAAATAAAATATTTAGTAAATATTACATAATAGACTTTAAATCCCAGCTCACTGACTGGTTACTAAATGCTTTGTTTTTATAGCCATAGTTAGATATGGTTTGAACTAAAATGCAAACACAAATCTATTGAAAAATCACCCACACTAACCAAGTGCTCCACTTACCAGGGTAATAACCCAACCCACATAAGAGGAGCTGTATAAGAACATTATTGAGAAAAGCTCAAATGCAGTGAAGCAACTCAGAACACCATAAAAAGAAAATATACTACTTATACAACATTTTCCAACAAAAAGGATACCCATATAGCTTTATCTAAAACCACTCAACCCATTACCAACACAAGCTATGAAAAAAATAACACTGCCATACATCAAAAACATCTCGGAAACAACCACCAGACTATTACAAATACTCACCATTTCCATAGCACACAAACCAGCTAAAGTCCTCCATAACATCTTAAGTAAACCCAAAGACCCAGTAACTCCGGAAGAAAAAAACAGGACTCGCCTACAATAAATAGTCTACAGATGCTTCAGCTACTATGCAAAACAGGCAGAAGAATAGCACAGCACACCCATGAACACCAGCAAGCAATCACAAGATCCAATAAAAATTCCTTAATTTTCACAACAAACGGTCAGACTTAATATGCTTTAAACTGGGAAACTATCAGCATCCTAGACCAAGCTAAATCCAAAAATGTGAAAGCTTGGCACTGAGATAAATCAGCCATCCACAAGCACATAGAATTAAACAACATTTACACACCATTCAAGAGACAATAATAGAAAACAAACAAAACAAAAAATCCAGAACACCTCCTCACCAACAATCAACACTCAGATAAGCAGGGATTAACACTAGAATTAACATTAGACAACAATCAAGTAATAGTCAGCACCCAATCACAGAAGAAAACACCCCTTCCAACATTGAGAGGGCAAACTACTTTATGTAAACAGAGCAAACCCCACTTCCTTCTCGCACTGAAGTTATTACCTAGTCTGGTAACGAAACATCTGCAAGCAATAGAGTGGTCAATGTCTGGAATACTCTACCCGACTCTGTAGTTTCTTCCCCAAACCCCAAAAACTTTAACCTTAGACTGTCTACTATTGACCTCACCCCTTTCCTAAGAGGTCTGTAGGGGGCGTGCATAAGCGCACCATCGTGCCTACCGTCCCTGTCCTATTGTTTCTCTTATTCTTTTATTTTTCTTATATGTACCCATTTCATGTATTCACAACTATGTATACACTTATACTTATTATCTTGTAAACAATTGGCAAATCAAATAAATAAATAAATAAATAAATAAATAAATAAATAAATAAATAAACAAACAACCAAATTCAGATAGCACCAAGGACGCCATCTGGCAGAATTTTTTTAATTACTTTTTTTTTCTTTTTCAGAGCTAGCCACTTTTTCCTCATTACTGTTTCTTCATGGTCCCATTCATCTGAGGTAGCTGGGTTTCATCCAGCACCCCCCCCCAACAAAGCTCATGCAATCAATTGCCCAAGATACTGTGCTGCATTACAAAATGAATTTTGAAATTGTGCCTGCAACACATTTAAACAAAGGTGAACATACCTACTGCTCTCAATCTCCATTGAGAAAGTCAGAGCAGAAGTCAGGGGTACAAGAAGTCTTTTCTATGAAATGGCTAAATGAAACATACTCTTTAAATATATGCAGTTTCGATTTAAATAAGCTTGGCCCAACAGCTTAATGATATCTGCATGATAAAAGTGACCAGAGACATCATGAAACCAAGAGCACAGAATGACTAAACAAAAAAAAAGCTATCCACTGCCATAGCTGAACCTCTAAGCATAACCTTTGAAAAATCTTTCAGGACCAGCTCCTTGCTAAAACTATGGTCACCAGCCACTGTCATCCCCATCTTCAAAAAGGGAGACCCCAACTTAGTTGAAAATTACAGACCAATCTCCTTATGCTGCGTCACCTGTAAAGTCATGGAATCAATTATTAACCAATCCATTATCCTCCACTTAGAAACAAACAACCTACTCTCTAATAAACAATTTAGTTTTAGAAAAAAACTATCCTGTAATCTGCAACTCTTACACTGCAAAAACATATGGACTACACAACTCGATCAGGGCAAAACAATAGACGCAATGTACATAGACTTCTGTAAAGCCTTTGATTCAGTGGTACATGACAAACTACTACTAAAACTAAAATTCTATGGTATTCTGGACACCTGCATAACTGGATAGAAGCATTCCTGTCAAACAGACAACAAATGGTCAAAATTGGGAGCGTCCTATCAAATTGTGTACCTGTCAACAGTGGTGTCCCCGAAGGTGGTGTTCTAGGACCAACTCTTTTCATACTCTACATAAATGACCTCTGTGATCATATTAAGAGCAATTGTGTTCTCTTCACTGATGATGTAAAGCTATTCAACATCACAGACAATACTGCTACCCTTCAAAAAGACCTCAACTATGTATCAGAATGATCAAACAAATGGCAACTTCAAATCTCAACAAATAAATGCTCTGTTTTACATATTGGCAAAAAAAATCAGAAAATAAAATACAAGCTGAATAGCCAAGACCTTGTTGATGAGCCAAACTCTGTCAAGGACCTTGGAATTATCATCTCAAATGATCTAAGTGCTAGAGCCCACTGTAACTACATAACCAAAAAGGCATTAAGAGTTGTTAACCTAATTCTACATAGCTTTTTCTCTGGTAATATCACACCACTAACTAGAGCATACAAAACATTTGCTCGACCAATACTCGAATACAGCTCATCAGCCTGGAACCCACATTACGTATCTGATATTAACACAGTTGAGAAAGTCCAGAAATATTTCACAAGAAGAGTTCTCCACTCCTCTACTCGTTGCAGAATACCTTATGCCACCAGACTTGAAATTCTAGACCGAGAAAACCTAGAATTACGCCGTCTTCGGTCCGATCTAAGTATAGTATATAAAATCATACATTGCAATGTTCTGCCTGTCAATGAATACTTCAGCTTCAACCATAACAATACAAGAGCACACAATAGATACAAACTCAAGGTTAACCGTACCAAACTTGATTGCAGGAAATATGACTTCAGCAACAGAGTAGTCAATGTCTGGAACACTCTACCTGACTCTGTGGTTTTTTCCCCAAACCACAAAAACTTTAACCTTAGACTGTCTACTGTTGACCTCACCCCTTTCCTAAGAGGTCTGAAGGGGGCGTGCATAAGCGCACCAATGTGCCTACTGTCCCTGTCCTATTGTTTCTTTTATTTTTCTTATATGTATCCATTTCATGTATTCATAACTATGTTTATTCTTATACCTATTATCTTGTAAGTGATTGACAAATCAAAATAAATAAATAAATAAAAATAAACAAAATTACTATATTGCTACAAAATCCATTTGTACAAAGTAATGTCCTTCACTGTGTTAAAATTGAACATAGCTAGTTTATCAATTCCTTGAATAATTGTATAAAAGTTTGACATATGAAAATAGGCATTCCACTGTTTTAATCACACTGTTTTAGTCTCTGAAAATGCTTTATTCATCCAAACCCAGGATGGTGCAGGGGGGTAACAGTTGACACGGGTCCACAACAAACTTGATTTATATCTCTGAATATGAACTTGAAGCAGTTACCTCCCTGAGCCTGACCCATTGTATACAGTTGTTAATAAAGATAAAATGGGGTGGTATTAAAGTTAAACCTTATGTGCTAGTTCCTTGGAGAAAAGACTAAATAAAAATGCAATTCATCACAGAAATTTACTGTGTTGTTTTGGCAGTTTACTTCATCATGTGGATTTCAATTACGTGAGCCCAGTTTTCTAATATTGAAGACATGTTCTGTGGCTGAATGTGGACTATTTAAGCAACCTCCACCTACTTTAAACGTAGCACTGTATATCAGACAAAATTTATTCTAAGCCCGATTTCCTAATTATTTCAGTGTTCAGGTTATAGTTAGAGATGAGGAAAGAAAATAGTTTCAAGATGATTCAGGAATCTGCTTTTTTTAAAACTGAAGTTTGCTTTTCAAATTACATTTTTTTAAACTGAACTTCTGCTATTGTTTAAATATAAGCTTAATTAGATCCCAGGATAATCTGAAACTCTAGGCAACTCAGGTATTGACCAACTGTATAGCCCCAACTGTTGAAAATCCTTCTTTCCTAATTTTGGAAGTAATCTTGATTTGAGCATACAAGCTGAAAAAGATTGGGGACCTTGTTGAAATTAGCTTGTATAATCCACAGTTTGACACCTCCTGGCCTACTACATACAATACTTTCTGTTCTATCTGAATGCAGTTGAATGTATATATTTCATATCCACATCCCTTTGTCTTCTGTTTTCTAGTCTTTGGAAACATGTCAGTGCCACTCTGGTTAAAGACTTAGCACAGGGATATCAAACTCAAGGCCCAAGGCCTGGATCCAGCCCGCTTAGCCCCTGCAGGGCTGCCTTGGAAATAGCAAAGGATCAGCCCGCGGTGCCTTTGCCTGTGGAAATGGGGCTCAGGAGGGTTATGGGTGGTCCTTGCAAGCTCCATTTTTGCTGACTTAGCAGAATAAAGTGAGTCACTTTCAAATGAGATGGGTGACCATTCATTCATTCATTCATTCATTCTCAAACTTATTAACCACCCAGAGGGGTTCTGGGTGGTGAAAATAAATAAATCAATTCAATGATGCATGAATGCTACCAGTTTGCAGCTTGCAGATGAAAAAAAAAGTGACTTGAAATGAAACAGAAACCAACTACTGCTTATGTTGCGATCAAACATTGGTGGAGGGGCATTATAGGCCATAAATTGGGAACAGATGTAGGCAAGGCGTGTGGTATGATTTTAAAGTAGGCTGTCATCTTCCTCTCCATCATCCTGTTGAGGGCTTTGGCTTACAGTTGTCCATAATTCCTACTGCTTTATTCCAGATCTAATGGCGTGGAGGTGGGGGGAGTAGGCATTTGCTAAGGTGCTCCTGTCTGGAAGTAAATTTTGAACAAATGTTCTGTACTGAATTCTGCCATTATGTTTTAGAAAGACAGACCATACCACCATTCTACAATATGCTGGTTTAAAAAAAAGGAAAAATGAAGCAGTGATTGGAGCTGCAAACATATAGCTGACCATTAGATGTCTGGAAAGAATTCTACGTATATCTTTGCTGCCGTGTATTGCTCATATGAAGATTTGCATCCCAGATCTAGAAAACAAGAGAAGTAATAATAAGGTGTTCAAGTATTGTTGCTATTGTTATTGATTAGCATTCAGAAACCAGAGAAAATAATCTAGCACAGCCAGTTATTTATTTTCTTTAACATTGTCCCTACTTCATTCTAGCGGTTTGAAAGGTAGCATTCCCCTTTCCCCAAGTGTTTACATTTCAAACAACATTGAAGGTTATGTTCTTGGAACTGGTTGAAGAGATTTTGTAAATATGTCTGACCACGTAGTAAAAAATAAGGCCCACTGCATGCAGTGCCACTTACCTCTAAATAATCGCACAGGAATATACTGTTAGTAATGCATTACTGTTTTATTAGTACTTGGTTGGTTTTCTAAAGGTTTTTGCAAACTGAAACCAGACCCTTTCTTTCTACTTATTCTGTGGATGCAAATGTGATTCCTTGTGGTTGCCATGTTGGGGGGGGGGGGGGTGTTTAACCATGAAGAGTTCCTGCACTTCAAAATTATTGATTGCACCTTCGGAAGTGGAAATTAATTCTGTTCCCCGTTTCTCTTTCCTAGGCTTATAACTGAAAATCTCTCTGTCAAATTCAGCTTACTCCAGGAATCCTCCAGTCTTCCTCAATACCTTCTAGCACTGTGTAGCAAAGAGATGGAGACCACCAAAGTCTTATGCCATGCCCTGTTTGTTTAGGCAAAAGATACTTAAAAATGCATCCTGAGATCTGCCAGTAGCTTTTGCTCTCTTTAATAATCAGAATGAGAGGACACAAACAAAATGTCCATTTATATGTACAAGTGTTACTAAGTAAATGTAGAATACAAGTCATGGGTGCCTGCACACTGTCACTAGAGGTTAGTAATTCGTTATCTCTAAATATAAACACCATTATAACATGCAAAGAACATCATTAATATCTTTGTCACTTTTGGAGCAAACAAGTTTCACTATGGAGGCTGGAAAACTGAAAACTCTTTGTATTTAACTCTGCAGATACTCCCATGTGATTAAGTGTACACGATAAAATGAAATTAAATTCAAAGACCAACATTTCCAAGTAATGATATTTGTACGGTCCAAGAATCAGCCTCCTCCAGTGTTGATATGGCCGAACACCTGATTTTTCAACGTGATGTGCTTAAAGATACAAATTCAAATGCATGCATGGTAAAACTGAAAGAAGTAAACTAATTTGCTCCTCTATAAGACATTTTAATTAATTATATCTATTTGTTTTTCTTTCTCAGAAGTAATTAAAGAAGTCAAAGAATGGTGTTCCCTTTTGTATACGTATAATTTTTATTAATGCTTTTGATTGTGCTAGTAAAATCTAGCTAAGTTTAAAGTAAGAAAAAAGAATAGGGAGAAGTAAGTACAAGAAGAAAAGAGAAAAAGAAAAGTAAGAATATAATGGAGAGAAAAGAAGCGACTTCCAAGCTTCATCACAAGCATAAACAAATTTAGTAACTTTCATTCTCTCTAAAATTACAAACAATGATCTCTTCATCCCATATTGCATGTCTTATCTACAAACAAATCTATATAACATAATCTTTTCAGTCCTGGTATCATGAGAAAGTCCATAAAGGGTAACCAGAACAACCTATCCTGTTTTAACAAATAAACAAACTTTGTATTCCCTTCTTCCAATATGTTGATCTTCAAAATGTGTTAAAGCAGGGGTGTCAAACACAAGGCCCGCGGGCCAAATCCGGCCCGCCAGACCTCGTCTGATGGCCCGCGGTGCCGCCGCCAGCCTTGCAGCCTCCCCCTTTTTTTTTTCAATGAATTTACTCCGTGCCTGCACGGAGTAAATTCATTTTAAAAATGGCTCAAGTTAAAAAAAAAAAAAAATTTACTTACCTTCCGGGACCTGGCCCGACTTCTTCCTGCCCCGCACTGCTCCCTGGGTGTCGGACGTGACGTCATCACGTGACGTCCGCCCGACATCTCCAGGGATCAGAGGAGCGCGGACGCCGCGGAGAGGAGCAAGAAGAAAGAAGTAAAAGAAAGAAAGAAGTAAAAGGTAAGTAAAGTAAATGGAGGGGGCAGATGGCTGGGCACTATAAAAGGGGGCAGATGGCTGGGCACTTTAAAAGGGGGCACATGGCTGGGCACTTTAAAAGGGGGCACATGGCTGGGCACTATAAAAGGGGCACATGGCTGGGCACTATAAAAGGGGGCACATGGCTGGGCACTTTAAAAGGGGGCACATGGCTGGGCACTATAAAAGGGGGCAGATGGCTGGGCACTTTAAAAGGGGGCACATGGCTGGGCACTTTAAAAGGGGGCACATGGCTGGGCACTATAAAAGGGGGCACATGGCTGGGCACTATAAAAGGGGGCACATGGCTGGGCACTTTAAAAGGGGGCACATGGCTGGGCACTATAAAAGGGGGCACATGGCTGGGCGCTTTAAAAGGGGGCACATGGCTGGGCACTATAAAAGGGGGTACATGGCTGGGCACTTTAAAAGGGGGCAGATGGCTGGGCACATATAAGGCAGGTGGAGCGGTAAATTTTGGATATACTGACCACTTCCATGTCACTTTACAGTGGTATAGGGACCATAAACTACAATCAAATACCCCAAAAATGTCCAAGAAAAGAAAAGTTGATGCAGAGGGAAGGCAATTTCAGGAGAGATGGGAAAGTGAATACATGTTTGTGATTAATGGAGACAAGCCGGTATGTCTTATTTGCTATGAGGCAGTGGCAGTGATGAAGAAATACAATTTACGCCGGCACTTTGAGACCAAACATGGAGCCAAATTTGCTAACTTTAGCCCCCAGGAAAAGCAACAAAAGATCCAAGAATTAAAAGGTAGCCTGCATTCTCAACGGAATATTTTTTCAAAAATGACAGCAAAAAATGATGCAGCAGTGAAAGCCAGCTATCTTGTGGCTGAAGTTATTACTTACATTATTACAAAAAACAGTAATAATTGAATGCAGTGACATTAATTTATGATAATAAAGAGTGGACACATAGACCTACAGATACAACCGGCCCTTTGATGGGGACCAAACTGCTGATGCGGCCCCCGATGAATTTGAGTTTGACACCCCTGTGTTAAAGTATGATACTCTTACTTCCTGGCCACCAAACCAAAGGCAGAACAGGCCGGCAAGGCTAATGCTGTAAAACAGGTCCTTCTGAAAATGAAGTGTGTTGATTTTCTCTTTCAATTTCTCAGGTATCCTTTCTGATCTTGAATCTGTATCCTTTCTACTCCACTGGACTAAATTGCATTGTGTTTTTCACCTATGTTATTTAAAGCAACAGTCCCCAACCTTTTTGCCTCCACAGATGGCATTGGTGGTGGTGGCAGGGGAGCAGGATATGGTTTCGTGAGCGTAATCTAATCCCAAGCATGAGCATATAAAGCTTTGGACACTCGCACACCACTTGTGGGTCTGGTTCTTGATGGGCTGCGGACCAGTACTGGTCTGTGGTCTGGGATTGGGGACCCCTGATTTAAAGTGTACAGTTAAAAATGTGAAGAGTGACCTTGAGAGATACAGTTTTCGAGGTAAAAATAAGATTTATTGTTGCCTAATGCAAAGCACAGGATAATGCTCATCTCCATTTCAGAATTCGATACAGTAAGTTGGCAGATAAAGGATTGCATTAGGATTCAAGTCCTTAGACAGCAGATTTCTTTAAGGGTTCTAGATGAAACCATATTGTGTGTGCTGGCATGTTCATTATTTAAAAAATACTGGAGAGAATTTGAAGGCACATTCTAGGAATTTGTCAACACTCTATCCCCAAATCCTCCTTTTGCGTTCATCACTTTGCTTTATGAAAAGGGCTACTCACTTGTTAGTATACAACATATTTATTTAACACCTGGATTAGCTATCATCATTTATGTATTGAATCAGTAGAAAATCATTATTAACTGTAGCTTGATTGAAATTGTCAATCACCACCACCACCGTCATCAAATGTAAGTGATGCCTCACACATTTGATAACCTCTTTATTATGAATCTGAAAAAGCTTTTTTCACCCATTCCATCATTATTCATTCCGAACATTCTGTTCGTTTCAAAATAATAATAATAATTTGTCTAGCAGTAGGAAGTCTGACAGTGACGATCTTTTTGGATGAACTGTGATCTAACTTAATGTCAGAAAAATCTGATGAAAAATGACTAGGCTATAAAAGTTTGTTTGATTTTTTCATAATCTTCATTGGATGTTCCTGTTTTTGTTACAGAACCTCTTATTTAACTGAAAATAATTGTGGTTTTTAGGAAAGGGGGAGGATGCAATGGTTGACTGAAAGTCTAAATCCTTGGGTATGAGAATGGTATGGGCATATTTAAGCATTCATCTCTATAGCTCTGCCAGCACTCTCAGCAATTCCTCGCTCTTGTTCAACTAAGCCCTGCCTTCATGCTTTTTATATCGCTAAATCCTTTAAGTTGTTGATGACTTTCCATAATAGGATTGGGATCATGCCAACTGGCAATTACAAATAACACAAAAGGGGAAAATTGACAAAGACAGGCATGCTGGAGGCAGAAGAATGACAAATTTTCATACACATGAAACCAATAGATTTGTCCATAGTTTGTTCCTGGTCAATGAATTGTAATGATGAGGCATCAGCCTTTGAAATTACGGACTTCACCAAATATGTAATTAGAAGACCACTCTTTATTGGTTTGATTTAAGATGGGCAAAAGAGAAGTGCGTCAACAAAATATATAAAGAACTTTTGGAATGCAGAGATGATTGGAATGGCTATTAGACATATTATTTAATGGAACTTCCCGGCAACAAATTAACTATTATTTTATGAGAAGATGTAGCTGTACCCCTGGACATTCCATTTCTGACCTTGTTGAAAGAAAGTGATGTGTGGAACTCTTGTTTAAATGTTGTCATGGGCTTCCTTATGTTTTTCTTGTTTAGTTTTTGTGTTTTGCTGCATTTAAATATTTTCAATATTTCATCGAAACCAGCTGGGTTATATAACAGGGTAAATTATAAAACAAAACTTTTTTTTTGTTTTTGACATGAGATAGAACTAACAAATTTATATCAGGGCACTGAACTTCTCGCCCTCCAGATATTAGATGATTAGAATTCCAGATTCTAGAAGTAGGTCCTAATGATGGCTGATGATAATGGAAGATGGGAGTTGTAGTTTAACAGTATATGGAAAATTATATGTCCTCTTTCAGCTATATGGGATTTTCATGATGGATCAGATGTTTACATTGTTTCATATTAAATGTTTGAGTGCATGCGTGCCATTCTTTCAATTTTTCTAAAAGTATTTTGCCTGTCTTTTCTTGAACTCTTAGTTGTTTAGGAAAAATAACACAGAAGTTGCTTGGGTAACCAAGCAAATTTTGACCACTTACAGCTAGCTGTCAATGAGATTGAAATTTGTGGGAGATGGAGATCTTGAACTAACATTGCCAAGCATTAACTGTTGGAAGATTCATCATATTCAGATGATAAGTGATAAAAAGGGAATATTCAAAAGATTGGCTGTCAGATTATATGAGGCTCATTATGAATTTCATTAAAGATGGAATTAAGAGTCAACAATGATGTCATTAGATTTTGATTGTGTTTGCATGCTGCACTGAGAAAGAAAGGCATGGTTAGCATCATCATTTGACCTAGCTCTTCTTTATGTAATGCATTTTAACTGAGATTTAACTTACCCTGTTAACTGAACTCAAAAGGCTGCCATCAAAGTACAAACTAAAAAGTAGATTTGTAACTTTGATTTGGCACCGGTTGCAATGTATGACTAGTGCATACTCAAAATGATAGACAATTTAGGTTTGATGATGCAATGGGTTGTAAGAATGACCACGGGAACAAGAAAAAGAGCTGCAACCAAGATATTGACCAGTCAAGAGAAATCTGGGGTTGAAAAGTAATTTGAGAAAAGATCTCAGGCTTGATCTTCCCTAATTCTCTTTAAGATAAGGGGGCAGACACGTTCATACTTGCAAGATTATGTTGATCTAATCCTATAAAGTAGTATTCTCTTCTATTCTATTCTATTCTATTCTATTCTATTCTATTCTATTGATGTAATCCTATAAAGTACTATTCTATTCTATTCTATTCTATTCTATTCTATTCTATTCTATTCTATTCTATTCTATTCTATTCTATTGGTTTTCTAGTCTGGTCCGCCATGGAGGCTGGCAGGATAGCTTCAGTTTACTTCTCTTACGTTAAGGACTCAGAGTTATCTCTAGGGAAGAGATTAAAATAAGGTTAGGATAGATCCATAACAGTAAACAAGTAGTCCTTGACTTACAACCATTTGTTGAGTGACTGTTCAAAATTACAATGGCAATGAAAAAAGGGATAATCAGTCTTCCTGCTTACAACTGTTGGATCCTCTTCCACAGTCACATGATCAAAAATTCAGGCGCTTGGCGACCAATATGTATTTACAGCAGCATCTCAGGGTCTCCATTTGTGACCTTCCCAGCTGGGTACCACAAACAAAGTCAATGGGAGAAGCCGGATTCACTTAACGACCGTAGTGATTTGCTTAGCAGTGGGGAAAAATTGAAACTCTGCCCGTATTTATATGCAACACACACAGAAAAGGAGGCAGGGCTTTGATTGCATGGTCTTATACACCATCTTGATTTTCGACACCCACCCCCCTCCTGACACTGGCACCCCTGTGAGTGTAGGAAGTTAGCACCCATCCCCCTCCTAGAAAAATGAAACATCCTAGGAAATATTAAAAAAGCAGAATATTTCCCTTAAAAGAGAAGTAGAAACTCAGAAGCAGAAATTCACCTCAGAAGCAGAAGCTCACCCCCACATTTGTTAATGGACGGGTCATGATGGCCTGGGCCAGAGTATTCTACATAACAAAGGCCTCTACCAATCTCACCACATGGCCTGGGAAGATTGCATCAGCCAGGACTCAGGTGAAGCTATGTGGTCCAGAAAAAGCCTACAAAGTTAGCTAGAAAACCCACTCCTGGGAGTCTGACAGCCAGTGGGATACATTTCTTACACAGGAACAGGAAACACTAAGGTGGGGCCCAACAGAGGGTATAAAACTAAGGGTCTCTCAGCATCTTGTCCCTTCTTTTCCTTCACCCAACATCTTGAAGTATGTGATCGTCCTTTTCACTTTGGAGCTCCAAGCCATGTGATCCTGTCCACCATTAAACCATCTTTCCAAACAGTCTCCATGTTTCCAGTGTCTTTTTCCCCACTTGGTACTGAACCCAGAGGGTTATTTCTTCCAACATGAGCATCCTTTCATATAGACAATAGTGAGCAGGACAGAGAGGATAAATATAGTTTAAAAAGGGATGGTTAATTTTTCAATTTATTCCAGTATTGTTATGTACGTATAAAGGCAGGCACATTCAAAAACTATATTTATTTAATAGCAATGGACTGCACATTGCAGTAAATATAATTTTAAAGTAGCCACAATTCCTAAGAATCAGATAATTCTTTAATGTTGTTTATAGGGGTATAGTGAGTGATCTCTAGCCACTGCTACAGTAACTTGTCACTGAGGAGAAAAAAGCCTATTATTTACTTTTAGTGGCTGGGAATGAAAGAGTTGTTGCCTGAAATCTGTTTAGAAAGAAAGGGGAATATTCTTCTCTTTATCATTCAGACTGAAATGCAGTGGCTCAAAAAAGATAAAAGATCAGAGCCTTCAGTAAAGTCCTCTGTAAGAACTAGGGAATGCAATATGTTGCCATGGTCCATACTGATGGTTTTCAATAAAAGGGAAGCATTGTGAAATGCATAGACTGAGCATCTGTGTGCAAGACTTTGAAATGTTACAAGCTGCACATAGCTGCAGTTTTAATATACTTTCTAGTGTTCTGATCAGAATGTGATCCAGAATGTAGATAAAGTCACATTTCAATTAACTTTATAATTAATTTCTCCACACACACACCCCACTTATTTTTATTAGGAAACTTAAAAGATGCACTTAGGGAGATTCTGCTAATAGCAGCAGCGGTATTTTATCTAATCCCTGTTAAATAGAAATAGGAAATAGCAACTGTGTAACTCAGAGGTCCCCAACTGCCAGGCCGTGGCCTGGCACCAGGCTAACGCATGCCAGAAATAGGGCCCCGCAAACAAATGAAGACCAATCTGCGGTATGCAGGTGGCATGTGAAACCAGGATCCCCTCTGGTCTACGGAAAAACTCTCTCCACAGAACTGGTCTCTGGTGCCTAAAAGGTTGGGTACCGCTGGTCTAGCTCTTCTATAGCTTGATGCTCTTAAAAGAGATTTTAAAAGGCTTCTGACCAATACCTCCAATGTGCCCATCTTGATTCTATTATATCTGGAGCTCAATGGAAAGCTTTCAATTAAATTATTGACAGAAGAGTCATTTCTTTCAATTCAGTTTCAGATCTCATGTGATACACAACAGACAAATATTGAAGCTAAAACAAAGTTGATTTACAATGACTATGATAATGATCTATCACTATTGTATGTACACTTAGAGCTTATGCACAGGAAACAAATTCCTTGTGTATCTAATCGCACTTGGCCAATAAAGAATTCTATTCTACTCTACTCTACTCTACTCTACTCTACTCTACTCTACTCTACTCTACTCTACTCTCTACTCTACTCTACTCTACTACTGTAGTAATGATGCCTAGATGCAATTAGTAAATTCTACTGATGGAACAAAAATTTGGATACATTGATGTAATATCTGCATAGAAATAGGCAATTATATCAACTTCAAATTTTGTCTGGGACCAATATAAATTAATCCAAATCCTGTAGTTCCTGAATTATTTCTTTCTATAAAACATATTTGTTTGGTCCTTAGGTTTCTCTTTAGATCTGTTGTTTATCTGGCATGTTGCATTAACAATTTTGTTTTTAATTTCCCACCTCCAAAAGACTCTGAGGGTCATAATAAGTTTAATAAATAAGAAGAAGAATATTTCTGTGGTTTCCCATAAACCACAGAATTAAAAGCTTCAGTCTTTTGAGGGAGAATGGATGAGTGGGGATTAAGGAGCAAATTCTCTTTAAAATAATCAGTTCATTACAGAGGATGTTTCTTAAGGGATACCTTTATTATGGTTTAAGATATCCATTTTGTCCTTTTTAAATGTAAAAATCATCCGATAAATTAGGCATACCCTTGGGTCCTTTCTGTCAACTGTCATGAATTTCTGGCCCTGCTTTAAAGTCATTGATGGCCAAAATTAGTGAGACCACAGCTGCAGAAAAGTTACTTACTTCTCTGCCCTAAGACCAGCGGTCTTCAACCTTAACAACTTTAAGACTTGTGGACTTCAACTTCCAGAATTCCTCAGCTCAGCTCTGCCTAAGAGGTTTTTTTTTTTTTTTACCTTTTCTACAGCCTCCTGCTTGCATGAGGTTTAAATATTAATTTCTTCTTATCTCAAAGAAATTAGGGTAAGATGAAACAAGATATTTTTAATCATATTTTTTCAAAATAACCATATAGCAAGTTTCTTCTGGTACATCTGTTTTCATATATACAGTACACGGGCCTGCAAAATTTACAGTTTAGTTCCCCAGTTGCAATTGGTTCTTCCAACTTAAAGTGGTCTCCTCAATGGCTCTTTGCAGGATGTGTTGTGTTGGAACAATGAAAATTTTGGAAGTTCTAGTCCCAACACACATAGAGAAGCTGTCTGTATGAAGCTTCCATATGTTGTATACAGTGGTGGGATTCAGCCGGTATGCTTCGGTTCAGGAAAACCAGTAGTTCCGGCGATCAGTTGGCCCCTTTATTTCCTTCTTTTGAAGCCCAGATGATTTGCATGGCACAGTAGATTGCCGCACTTTAGCTGTTTCACTCACCACGACTGCAGCAGAAGGTAAGTTTTAGCTGAAAAAGGCTGTTTTTAAAATGCTGCGCATGCGAAGCCCACCTCACCGAACGATACACCGGTTGAATCCCATCACTGGTTGTATAGACTGTTTGCTTTTGATGAACGTCTACATCCAATTCATTAATTGTTATGTGTGATCTTATCTTCACCACTTGTGCAAATTAAACAAGAGAACTCTTCCCTTTTGTTGTTTCTTTTATGCCAGAAGCTGATCAAAATAACAGAACAATCTGAAGTGAAAATGTGCACCCGTTATTGCAGAACGGATGCAGGGAAAGACCGAGCTGCTTCCAAATAGCAGGCAGAACTACTTGAAAAGCACTTAAATTGACTTAATTAATGATTTTTTTAAATGGGTTATTCCCCTCCAATCCGCCCCCGTACACTTATAATAATATGTGTTCTGTATGAATTGGTGCAGAATATTTCAAGCCAAAAAAGAACACAGTGTATTATTCTTTGTAATTGCCAGCATGGGATTCTGCAGGCAGGCCCAGTGGGTAGGAACGGCCTGCCCTGGTCCGGAGAACATCCCTGCTGGCAACTCTGTCACAGACATTTTTTAAAACCCTGGGAGAATAGGAACATCTCATTCATCCACACAAATAGATCAAGCACTAAGCAAAGGAAATGTCAAAGATGAAAAACAAATGCCCTCTGCACCCTGCTGTCGAATCATGTATGACACGAACTAAATGTGAGTCAGCAATCCCATGCCCATTTATTTGAAGTAATTCCCATTGAACTCAGCAGGGAGTCCTTACCATAGGATTAGGTTCTACAAGCGATAAAATATTGACTAGATTTACATGTTATATTAACCTCTACAGTGTCCAAATCTTGCTTTGAGGACCAAGCCAATTACGACTTCCTCATGAAATGACGATGAAGCAAGCCATGCTAGGCCCAAACCAAATCAATGAATGCTTGGTGCAGGGTCTGTTGGATAAGCTGTGTGGAAAAGGCAAAGCAACTCTTGGCATGGGTGTAGCTCTCCATGACCTTTGATGTAGTTAGTTGTAAGGTCCATATTTTCCTGCCTCTTCCTTCCTTCCTACATCCGTACCAATTTTCAGCAAGGCCCTCTCCCTGCAAAGTTTCAGGAGAGTACAGTCCAGTGGTAGGATTCATTTATTTTTTTTACTACCAGTTCTGTGAACGTGGCTTGGTGGGCATGGCAGGGGAAGGATACTGTAAAATCTCAATTCCCATCCCACCCCACTAACCTGTTTTCCAGCTCCATTCTTCTGTGCAGGGCAACCAAAGGAGACCCAGCCAATCAGATGGAACTCGGAAGGCAGAGAATAACTGGAGGCGGGGCCAACCAGAGATGGTATTTGCCGGTTCTCTGAACTACTCAAAATTTCTGCTACTGGTCATAACCTGCTGAATACCACTTCCGGCACAATCCTCTCATAACATATTCCAGATGTGTCAAATACTCCAGTACTATGCAGTTGTGAAACAACGGCAAATAGGATCTTGTTTTGTGGGCTGTTTCTTTGAAAATCTGACAGAAATGAAAATTTCTAATAGGGAATAAAGAGAACCAGAGTTATATACTGGCAGTCCTTGACTTACAACCATTTGTTTAGTGACCGTTTGAAGTTAGAACAGCACTAAAAAGAGTGACTTACGACCAGTTTTTCACACAACCGTTGCAGCATCCCCATGGTCACATGATCAGAATTCTGGCACTTGGCAACTGACATGTATTTATGACAGTTGTACTGTCCAGTGGTGGGATTCAATTTTTTTTACTACCAATTCTGTGGGTGTGGCTTGGTGGGTGTGGTGTGCTTGGTGGGCGTGGCTTAGTGGGCATGGCAGGGGAAGGATTCTGTAAAATCTTCATTCCCACCTCACTCCAGGGTTAGGTTACTACAAAATCCCATTCCCACCCCACCCCACTAACCTGCTTTCCAGCTCCGTTCTCCTGTGCAGGGCAACAAAAGAAGACCCAGCCAAAAGAAGACCCAGCTGGGACTCGGGAGGCAGAGAATAGCTGGGGGCAGGGCCAATCAGAGGTGGTATTTGCTGGTTCTCTGAACTACTCAAAATTTCTGCTACCAGTTCTCCAGAACTGGTCAGAACCTGCTGAAAACCACCTCTGGTACTGTTCCAGGGTCATGGAATCACAACTTGTCACCTTCCCAGCTGGCTTCCAGGGAGTGAAGCTAATGGGGGAAGCCAGATTTGCTTATGTAGCCTTGAACTACATGAATTGAAAGGTTCTGCCTCAGCTATGAACTAAGAAAGCTTTAGCAAATTCCCTCTCTCATCTTCAAGTATCTCAGCATTTTTGTGAGGGTAGAATTTTTATTTGAAAGTTCTTGAAGAAAGGATGGACAATTTTGCCTATTTTAGGCAATTCCAGTCAAAGATGCTTGTGAATCAGAGATTGCTGTGATACTGTGCTTCCTACAATTAATCAGATGAAGCTGTAGCAAATGATTCTGTTTCCTATTTTGAATTGTATTTGGAGTGGGGTGTTTTTCAGAGAACAATTGAAATAGCAATAGCACTTAGATTTATATACCGCTTCATAATGCTGTCTAAGCGGTTTTACAGAAATAGTGATGGCAAATTATCAGGTTGTATTTATGGTCACTGGGAAGGGCAATTAGTGCCTGCAGTGGTTAAGGATGGGAGCAAATGATGAAAGTTACAATATGATACAATATGATTGAGCCGTAGTGGTGCAGTGGTTAGAGTGCAGTACTGCAGGCTACTTCTGCTGACTGCCAGCTGATTACAATTTGGCAGTTCGAATCTCACCAGGCTCAAGGTTGACTCAGCTTTCCGTCCTTCCGAGGTCGGTAAAATAAGGACCCAGATGATTGGGGGACAATATGCTGACTCTGTAAACTGCTCAGAGAGGGCTGTGAAGCACTAGGGTTCCATTATGACATCACATTGTAACTTTCATCATTTCCCCCCATCCTTATCCCCTGCAGGCACTAATCGCCCTTCCTAGTGACAGAAAGTACAGTTTGATAATTTGCCATTCTGTAAAACTGCTTAGACAGGGTTGTAAAGCACTGTGAAGCTGTATATAAGTGTATATATATCAACACTCTACTTGGTAATGAGCTCAACTTGGAGTGTTGTAGTGGGATAAGCTGACTTGCAAAGGAACCAAATGCAGTACACCTGGCCTGCAACCACTAGTTGTTTTTCAAATGGATGGCAAAGATAGAAACATGGAAGAATACCATAAACAACATGAAGAGGTTGTATTAGCCCTGAACTGGAGGGGTGGGGCAAGAAATGCCAGAGGCAGAGTGTGCTTGACAGATGAAGCCCATCAGATAAGTATGCCCATTCTTGGAGCACCTTGATTTCTGCAAGGTTAGATCAACCCAGAGCAAAACAATCTCAAACTGCAATCAAAAAGAGACTCAACGAAGAGTTTCTTAATCCCTTAGCTGCTATTTGTTTTTTGTTTATCAAATTTTACTTTTAGTTTATTCTTTTTTTACACAACTTTAAGGGTAAAAAATTTGCATTAAAATGTAGATGCTTTTTTTTTTGCATCTATTTGCATCTATTTGTTAAATGTATGTACAAAGTTTTGTATTTTTTCAACCCTTCACATGCCATGACAAGCCTGGTATAACCCACGAATGAGGGAAGTCACAAGCCCATACAGTGCAACCAGAATCACAAAACAGATTGAGGTGTATTTATCCAGATGTAAACACTACCTTGTTGATTTAGATTTTCAGAATACAGAATAACAAGAGCTGGAAGGGATCTTGGAAATCTTTTAAATCAACCCCTTGCCCAAGTAGGTGACATTCTGTACAAATGGAATGTGAACAATCTTATTTATTTATTTTGTGGCAAACTATAAAAAGGTCTCTAGCTGTATGTGTTTTCCAACTAACTTATCTGATGAAATAAGTTGCAGCTCATGACAGCTATATATTTTAGCTAGCTTGATACCCATGCTTCACTATGAAACTATGTGATCGGGCTTAGTTTTGGGGGAGGAAAATAAGGGGGGAAAAGTTCTGCCTCTGCCTACCAGCATCCATTGGTATCCATCTGGCTAGTGTCCTGTCAGTGTGTGACAGAGTTGAGGGCTGTTTGGAAACTGAAGCAGAATTTGCTGTGTGAGCAAGGAGACAGCAAGGAGTCTGGCCGTGGCTTAGCTCAACTGTTCTGTACTAAAGCTGCTTGGTGCTGTGAAACTAAAACTGAAACTGAAACAACTCCTTTCCTCTGCTTGTGTTTTGCATTTGGAAGAGATTTCTTTTCAGATGGGGAGGGAGAGTAGAACTCCTTAGCATCAGAACATGTTAATAATAATATAGGAAATACTAATGCTCTGATGGTCATTTTGAAAAATCCTTTCTTACTGAGCATCTAGAAGCCAAGAGGAACATACGTGCCAAATTTCAAGTCTGTAGGCTTTACGGTTCTGGAGATTTTGTGATGATGCGTGAGAGGTATTTCAGTTTTATATATATAGATAATATTTGTTAGTCAAAAAAAGTGCTGCAACACTCCTCCTGATCTTTTTGCCACTATAGACTAACAACAACTCCTACCTATAACTCCTGACAAACCGTTTAAGTTTACATCCTAATATATGTTTTCTTCCAAAGCTGTTAACTATGACCTAGTTTCAACCTTGGTTTGCCCCATAGGTTCTTCACTTTACAGTAAGGAAATAGGGTACAAAGGAAAATAGTGTGGATATTAATAATGCAACCGATATGGAATCCCTCTGTTACCCTTTGGAAGAGGAAAGCGGTTACTGGTAGATTTTAGATTAATGACAGAAGCTGGTTTATTTTAATGCTGAGCATAGCCCATTAGTAGCAGCCTTCCATGCTAAAAATAAAATTAATTCATCAGAAAAAGCCACAAATGGCCGTGAATAATTTAAAAGTTGCTGTTCAAAGGCTGTTTATTAAAGCAAGTTGGGACGTGGAGCACAATCATTTTCGCTAGGGCAATGAGACAATGCACCTTTGTGTTTCCCATCTTAATGGCCCATACTCAGCTTCAAAACAGAGGTCACTTTTATTATATTTAGTGATTCTCTCAGTCCAGTAAGACGGTAATAACAATTCCACATCAGAGCACATCAAAGGCATCAGAAAGGAAACCTCTGCCTCCACCTGCTTTCCCCTAATTATTATGCTTATAATCAAAGGGCTCCAAGGAAGATCTTTTTATTTGACTGTACAGTAGACAATTAAAGTGGGGTCAGATAGGATCCCCTGCATTCAGGACTAGATATGCAAGAAGGATCTGAGTTAAGTCACACCCATAATAAATAGGGCATACTTCGAAGGAGACGACTGAACCTCGCATTTTTTCAGTCGGCAGTGATGTCTTGACTATACCTTTTGACGAAGAGCATTGACGTCCCCATTAGATATATTGGACTTCTTTTCCCATTACTGTCTGGCAATGGTTCAAGAGAGGCTTATTAATAGATTCTGGTTAGTTTATTGGCTGCATTTCCATATTGCACTGCACTTCAATTTTTTCACTATGGCTCAGGAAAAGAAGCTACCATGTGCTGTGTCCACATATCTCATACTAAGTCACAAATCATGATTTATAAATCACAATGGCTCAGTTCAAATATTTCTTTAAGTCAAAATCTCTAAGGGAAGGAGTGGCAGAACCTGGGGGCAGAGTTAAAAGAGAGATCAGCCTAGAATCCTTATATTGCCACAAGCGAGTTAAGTCCTTCCCCCTTTGAATTCTGTTCACCCTTATTTAATTCCCAGCAGGTGCTAACTATTAGTTGAGAATATTCCCATGCATACCGTGTTTCTCATAAAATAAGGCCGGGTCTTATATTTTTTTTGAGCCCCGAAAAAACAGCTAGGCTGTCTTTTTGGGCGTGACTTAATTCTCCCCCTTGCATCCTCATCTAGAGTGCCCCGCGGGCAGCCTCGCCACCAGCCACTCCTAACAGGTGATCATGGCGAAGCGCAGAGAGCTCCCTACTCCCACCAAACACCTTTGCTGCAGACCCAAGACCTTTGGCACCCGCCGCTGTTGCTTTCCCTTCTGCCCATTCCGCCGCCACATTTGGAGCTGCCACTTCCGCGTTTGGAGCTGCCGCCGTGTTTGGAGTGGCAGCAGCGCTCCAAATGGCGGTGGTGCTCCAAACAGCAGCAGTGCTCCAAACGCGGCGGCAGCTCCAAATGTGGACATGGCAACTCCAAACAGCGGCAGTGCTCCAATCAGCAGTGGGGTTCCAAACGCGGAAGCGGCAGCTCCAAACACGGCGGCAGCTCCAAATGCGGAAGCGGCAGCTCCAAACAGCAGCAGTGCTCCAAACAGCGGCAGTGCTCCAAACGTGGAAGCGGCAGCTCCAAACGCAGCGGCAGCTCCAAATGCAGAAGCGGCAGCTCCAAATGCGGAAGCGGCAGCTCCAAATGCGGAAGCGGCAGCTCCAAATGCGGAAGCGGCAGCTCCAAACGGCAGCGGTGCTCCAAACAACAGTGGTGCTCCAAACATGGAAGTGGCAGCTCCAAACGCGGCGGTGGCATGGGCAGAAGGGAAATCAACAGCGGCAGGTGTTGAAGGTCTTGGGTCTGCCGCAAAGGTGCTTGGCGGGTGTAGGGAGCTCTCCGCGCTCTACCATGATCGCCCATTAGGAGCAGCTGGTGGCGAGGAATTGCTGCCCGCGGGGTGCTCCTAACGGCAAGTCCCCCCCATTTTGCATGTTTTAAAATAGACCTAAATTTTGGGGGGAGGGGCTTAATTTGATTTTATGCCTAGAAAACATGCTGGGTCTTCCTATTGGTCGTATTGTTGGAGAAACACGGTAGATGTGAGTATCAATCAACCAGTTTAATTGGACCACACATGGACCTGAACTTTTATGCCTGACAAAAACTTTTATATGTTTTTATATATAGTATATATTGGTTTCTAGCTGTAAGCAGCTCAGAGTCATTTAGGAGTGGGCAGCCTATAAAGAAGATAAAAATAAAACCAAATTGGCCATTTGATGGTTTAATACAACTGTATATCCTGTACAACTGAAGGCTAATCCTATAAACCAGTGGCCCCCAACCTTTTTTGTACCACGGACCGGTACCGGCATCACAAAATGATCCACGGACCAGTACCGGCATCAGCACGCACGACCAAGGCAAGGCGAGCCGAGTGACCGGCCAGCCAGCCGTTCCCCACTTCTCCCTGCCACCTTCAACTCCTCCTTTGTACCTTTTTTGTGCTTTTCGGACTCTTTCTTAATCTCCTCCTGAGTAACGCGAGACTCCATCGCCATCAGGATGGCTCTTCGTTCGAAGCTGCTCCCCCCTTTGACGAAACTAAGGCGCAAGGATTCCTTCAGCACCCAAACGCTGCTTTCCAACAACCGACGACCAACAAGCTCACCCAGAAGCACTTTCTCAAGTGCCGTTGAAACAAGATGGCGGCGCCCAAGCAAACTGGTGGCCCAGTACAAAATGATCCACAGACCGGTACTGGTCCGGGGCCCGGTGGTTGGGGACCACTGCTATAAACTGTAAATCCTGTACTTTGAAGCAATGTGATTTCTGCAGATATAGCAGCAAAGCCATGTAGCATAGTAATCAGGAGATGTATATTCTCCATGAGCTCAAGGATTTAATGTGAGATTGCTTCATTTTGTCTTAACAACAAGTCTATGAAATAGGATGGGCTGAGATAGTTGGCTCAAAGTCACTCAATAAGCTTCCATGGTGGATTCCAAATCTTCTAACACTTTAACCACTTCCAGTATATTTAGAGTCAATTTCTAGGCATTTCTTTTAAATTGCTGCTGGGAAAGAAAAAGTGCTTGTCGATCTGGCCCTGCTAAGGTGCACATTGATTATTTATCTGCCTTCACCTGTTGGATCTCCCTGACAGTATTAGCTGCCTTAAGAACATTGCAGAATCAGTTGATATTAAATTTGCATGAATGTTCACATATTTCTCTCCATTATACCACATCATGAAAAGTTACAATCCAGGCCAAAAACATCATCTTTCCATCTAGCTGGGAGCAGATGGCACATGTCATCTTCTGCTCCTGCTGCATAATTTCTATTTTTGTAGTTTGTGGCAGCAGTTTCCACTTTCCATAGGATACCATTTTGTAATGACACAAGTAATTGGTTCATCCATGTACATCAAGAACAAATTAATTTTCTGAGTGTCAGTTCTCATATAGCTGAAGCATATCATCTCCATACAAGAGGACAGAGGGATTAACAGGTTTGTAATGAAAGAAAGGCATGGTTGCCAATGGGAATATATTCGGGGGGGGGGGGGACCCACAGGTTTGATTGGCTAGAATGCCTAAGAGGAATATACCAAAATGCAACAGTGTGTTCCAATTCTGACCTCTTGTCAGACTTGCCACCACTTAAACCTCTAATTCTAATTCAAACTCAAGATCTGTGGGCCAGATCCAGCTCATGGGGACCACCTTGGAAACAGCAAAGGACTGGCCCGCAGTGCTTCTGCCAGCGAAAACAGAGCTCAGGAAGGCTGTATGCAGCCCTCGTGAGCTCCGTTTTCGCTGGCTGAGGGTTGCAGGATGCCATCACAGACAGAAACAGAGCTCAGGAGCCTGTTTTCGCTGGCAGAACGCTCGGGCCACCACAGGCACCCCCAACACGAGGGACATCGAGCTGGCCATGCCCAGCGTGGCCCTCCAGGTCAAACACAACCCTGATGTGGCCATCAGTGAAATTGAGTTTGACACCCCTGCTCTAAATAGAAACAATCCTTGGCTCCATTTGTTGAGAAAGACATAATTTTACTGGAAGTCAAGCATATTGCAGTAGCCAGAACTGAGAACCGCACACCAAAATCCCTAAGTTCAACTTTCCCCTCCCTTAGCTACCTCCCATTTCCCACCTCCGTGCAATCAGCCAGGTTCAGGCAAGATGTTTACATAACAGTCCATCCAAGGACAGGATGGCATGCAGCTGGTATGCTAGGCGACCTTGAAGCAGCATCTGGGAGAGGTACAGCACTTGCTTTCATTTCCCCCCCTTGCCTTTCCCCCTCTCCACAGTTCATGGCATTCTGTCACCGAATAATAGTGAAGCACAAGCAAGCGTTAAGGTGGCAGCTGACACTTGCTATTTGCCATCAAAAGTAACAGGAATTTTCAAGGTTTCAGATGGAGCTATATTCCGCTTCCACTTTTCTAGAACATTCTATTTTTTTTTTAATGAGATACTATGGCCAAGATGGCTTTTTAGACAATGATGGAACAGCAACAGTCGCTTCCTTCCTCCATGTGGTATTTTAAACCGCATACATTCTGCAGCAGTAGATAAAATTTTGGATAATTTCTTTCTGACAGAGGTCTACAGCAGTGGTTCCCAACCTTTCCAGCATGGTGGCCCAGCCCGGTGTGTGTGTGTGTGTGTGTGTGTGTGTGTGTGTGTGTGTGTGTGTGTGAGCGGCAGGTGCACATGTGTGCGCACAACTCCATATGTGAATGGAGCTTTGTGCATCAGTGGAGGATGCTTGCATCCAGGTGTGAAGTTCCACATGTGCGAGCGGCAGGCACTTTTGCGCTTGTGTGTGAAGTGCTACTTATGCAAGTGGAGGCTCCTTGAGTAGAGGACGCTTGAGCTGATGTGCCAAGCTCTATCCGTATAAATGGAGCTTTACACGAGTTGCAAGCCCCCTCCGCTTGTGTTAGTGGAGCTTCATGTGTGTGCGTTTGCCTATGTCTCCCGCAGCCTAGTTTCAAACAGGCTGCAGCCTGGGGATTGGGGACCCCTGGTCTACAGGATTGGTATTAATGATACATATGTGCATCTGTCAGACTATTCTCTTTAGAGAACAGCAACATTACGCTAGGTCCAGAAAGTTAGCAATGAATAAGACCAAAACATTTAAAGCATGAAGTAAGAAAAGGAAGCATAGGTAAAAGTGGTTTACATCAAAACCATTGACAATACCTTGCTATACCTTTCTATAATTAAAAAACATCCTTGCTTGCATCGCCTACATATGTACATATTCCTACTTTATACATTGGTTATTGTTCTTTCATTTCAGAAACTCTTCAGTTCTTCAGCCACAACATTCCTCTTTTTCCTGACTCATCCTCCCTTGTTTCATCTATTTGTGTTAACAATTTAATCATTGTTTCAATATCATCAAATTATCCTTACTGCCTTTCTATTAGCCATTTTGTATTCCTTCAGCACTCATTAAATCTTGACCTTAATTTTCTTGTTTTACTACACATGCTTCTTAAATACTTCATTCCTCTTATGTTCAACTGACTTTTATATTCCCTTTAACATATTCAACTCTCCCTTCCATTTAACAAAGTGACAGAAACAATGTTTTCTTTTACAGGTTATTCTCACTTCTTTCAACAAATAATCAATGAACAACAAACATTCATTCCTTGCAACAGACCACTGTCAGCATTTACAAATCCAGATGTCCATTCTACTTAACATGCCACCAAGGCATGCCACAGCTTATCAGCTTACTCCAGTTTCTTACTTCTTATGTATAATTTATGGATGTTTGCTCCATTTTTTCCATCAAATATAACAAGCCCTAACCATAACTTTTGATATTCAATACATTGTTTTAGATGCTTACTCCTGATTGTAACATACAAACTAGGCATTCTATATTCACCCATGACTTCTTGTCATGTCTTCTGAAACAAGTCTGAATTCCAAAGAGCAATACCCATGGAACAGAAATTGGGAACTATTTTGGAGATTGATGACGCTTTCTGTCCAGCTGTTTCCAATTCTCTGAATTATTAATTAATTTTTAAAAATTATTTTATTATTTACTTATTTAATTATTTTTGAGATTATCAGACAAAAATTAACCAATAAAAGGATATTATTTGTTATCAGGCCATTAGAAAGAGTATCATCGTTTGAATCTAAACATGCAAAATGAACATTTTCCCTATCCAATAAGAGAACAAGTCAACTTTTTAATACTAGGATATTATTGATTTTCCTCCCCATTAGTGTAATGATCTAGTTGGCCTTAGATAAGCATTTCTGTCAGATTTCATTCCAGAGACTACCATAAATCTCTGCTCACCAGATATTCAATACCACATTCTATAACTAGCTAACAACTGAAGCATTACAAATTCACAGATATTTCTAGGCAAGTAGACAAGAAGTCATATATACATGCACACACACACACACAGACACACACAGAGTATATGGTATGTGTATTATAAAATGCAGAAATGAAGACAGATATGTACAAACACACACACACAGGTCTGTCTGTGTCCCTGCCTGCTCTCCCCAGGTTTAAATTGTAGATCTTTTCCTTTTTTTAGGCAACAGAAACTGGGCCATTCTACTGAAAATAGGGAACAAATAGTCCTGAGAATTATTGATTCCCACCTCATTGTCTTCAGCCCTTATACAACCATGAAAGTAGTTAGCAGCCATCTTTCAGGGATGCTTTAATTTGAATTCCTGGGCTAAAGGAAAGGGTTTATTCAATGGCCCAAGAGTGTAACTTTTAATTACATTATTTAACTCTTCAATTAAATTCTTTAAACAAAACTTTAATTCTGTGACTCCGTAATGGCATAACCTCTTCTTCATTGTTAAAATTAAATGTTTATTTTTCTAAAGGAAATCAAGGAGGCTAGAAATATTTTATTCAGAAATGCTATCACACACTTTTCTAATTATTTTGGTTCTAATGAAACTGGGGCTTAGGTTTTGGCATGGGTTTGGATATAACAGCTGTCTGCCTGCACATATGAGTAAACAGTATGGTCCAATGTAAAATCAGTGCTCCGTTGCATTCCATCATTGACCTTTGATGCATCCTTCTGCTGAACATTCTCTGTATTCTGTGGCTCTGTCTATTAATCTTCTGTCGCTTTACAGTTCATGTTGTTGCACAAACTGACCTGGATCAAACTCTTGTGTATGTGTGTCAAAATTTGCTGGAGCATTCCAATGTATATTATGCAAGAACAGCATATTTATTGTTTAGAGTGTTTATTTTTCTCTCTGGGGTGAAAGAAAAAAAATATTACAGAAGGAATATTTCATCCTAGGGAAGCAGTGAAGAGGATAATGAGAAAACAATAGGTAATAGGTTACAACACTTGCTCTTGGCATGGCAAGAGGATATGGTTAATCTGGCAGTTGGGAACCACAAACAAGACAAGAGGAAGCTTGTTTGAATATCACTGGTGGAGTTATAGGCAGGAAGAAAACTACCACAGATTATTTCTAAGAATTATTTCTAAAAGGTAAACAGGTATTTCTAAAAGGTAAAGTAAAAAGGTAAGCAGGTCTTGTAGTGACATATGAGAACTGGTCATCTTGTAGAAAGCAGCACTATAAGCAATAAGCTATGTTCTTTTAATGACCTACTGCAGTAATCAGCATATGCAGGCAGTAGAGTTTCATGAAGCGTGAAGTTTTCATTTATATCACTATGTTCTACATGGCAAACTGGTTTGCAGGCCATGTCTTTCTCTCAGAGCAAATGGATGAAGAAATTACAGATCATCTTAAGCCAACCTTCCTTAGCTTGGAATGTACTATGTTTCAAATCCCAGAGCTGTCATGGTGGTTGAGAATTCTGGGAAGTACAACAGCTTGTGGAAAGTAGGCTGAAATGTACATGCCAGTTGAGAGAGAGCTATTTAGACTACACTGGCCCATTTGGTTGCATTTCTGAGTTGAGATGCCAGAACATCACTCCTTCTCCAATTGATTGTGAGTCTATCTCTCTGCCCATCCCTCCCTCCCTCCCTCCCACAGTTTATGGTCCTCTTGCTTTCACATATTTTATAATTACTGGAATGTTAATGTTATGTTATGCTTGGGGAGAAATCCATAAACTCAGTCATATTTACAATAGACCCAATGATGAGTTTGTAACAAATATGATTAAAAGAAAGCTTTTATTATTAAATCATTTATGCAGGTTTCAAATGGCATTAGTTAGATCAGGGGTCTGCAACCTGAGACTCTGGAGCCACATGCGGCTCTTTTGGCCCTCTGCTATGGCTCCCTGTCGGCTCATCCCACCACTGGCTGGCCCCGCCCCTCTCCTCCCTGTCACTCCTCGCCTGGCCTGAGAAGGTAAGGGTGATGGCGGGGGATGGAGACTCGCTCCATATTCCAGGGCAGGAGGTGACTGGGTGGGAGTGAGTGATGTCGAGTTGGCCACACCCACCCAGTCACACCGGTTGTTAAATTATTGGCTCCCGGGGTTTTCTTTTCTGTTGGAAATGGGTCCAAATGACTCTTTGAGTGTTTAAGGTTGCAGACCCCTGAGTTAGATGAATCAAACTGGACATCTGGTGGCTGCTTGAACAAAAGTGCATCTTCCTGAGTTATCCTTAGCAATAATTTGCAGTCCCAACACAAATATTCAGTAATGTCTTTGATTCTGCACATCTCTGTCTTACTTTCTTTCACTTCTCCCAATCTTGCCAGAATACTTTTTTCTGGTTCATCTTCCAGTCATATCACGTGCTCAAATGAGATTAGATATTCCTGTATCATCACTGTTTCTGATCCCAAATTCCTGAAAACAGTTCAAAGCCAACCTATAAGGTATCTTCACTTCTGCTGATTTGAAATGCAGAGAACACCCAGAGATCATGATGTGTCAGAGATGTCTGATCGTGCACCACAACAAAGCTTGTCTCCCCAGATCCCTAACTTGGTAAGCATGATCTTATTTTTTAGCACTAAGGTTGTAGACACGGCATAACAATATACAGAAAATTTACGCTCACTGGCTAACAAGATGGATGAAATTCATCTCTTAAATAGATGGAATTCTGATTTTCATAATTCAGCTGTTCTTTGTTTTACTGAAACCTGGCTTAATCCACAAATTCACATCCCAGAATTTCAGACACTTAGATCAGACAGAATTGAAGAGACATCAGGTAAAACAAAGGGTGGAGGATTATGTGCATATATCAACAACAGCTGGTCTCAGGATATAACTATAATATATAAGTTTTGTGATGAAAACTTAGAGTCTTTACACATCAACTGCAAGCCATTTTACTCTCCACATAAACAAGGCATTACAAACTCTTGATGATCAGATTATGGAGGCTGAAGCCAAACACCCAGGTTCCCTTCCCATCATTTTAGGAGATTTCAATCAAGCAAATTTAAGGAAAGAGCTCCCAAAATATTTCCAGCATGTAAATTGTCCCACCAGAGGCAAAAATACTTTAGACCACTGCTACACAACAGTAAAAGATGCTTATAGGTCTTTACCACAAGCAGCTGTGGGACACTCTGACCACTGCATGATTCACCTTGTACCTGCCTACAGACAAAGACTTAAAACCATTAAACCAACAATTAAATCAGTGAAGACTTGGTTGGATGATGCAAAGCTGAAACTCCAGGCCTGCCATGATTGCACTGATTGGAATGTTTTTGAAGATGCCTCTGCAGACCTAGATGAGCTCACAGATACTGTAACATCATATGTTAGCTTCTGCAAAGACTTATGTGTACCAACAAGGAACCTGAAAATATATAGTAACAATAAACCTTGGTTCACAGCTAAACTTAAGCAGCTATGTCATTCCAAAGAGGAAGCCTACAGAAAAGGTGACATGATGCTATACAACCAGGCCAGAAACATATTAACAAGAGAGAGATCAAAACAGCAAAAAGAAGCTACCCTGAAAAGTTAAAGAATCAATTCTCAACAAATGAACCAGCAAACATGTGGAAAACTCTTAAAAACATCACTGGCTTCAGCAAACCTCCTTCCCAGACAGAAGGAAATCAACAACTAGCAGATGACCTAAATGTGTTTTACTGCAGGTTTGAAAAGAAACTACAGCCACCTATCTCCACAACCCACATCTAAAACACACCAACAACAGCCAAGCCTCCTACAACTGGCCCCAATTCATTGGGCTCACAACCTCTGGTGATCACAGAAAAAGAAGTGCAAGATCTATTACACAGACAGAAGCCAGGAAAAGCACCAGGGCCAGAAAAGATAACTCCTTCTTGCTTAAAAGTCTGTGCTGACCAATTGGCCCCCATCTTCACCCGAATCTTCAATGGATCACTAGAGATGTGGTATGTTCCTTCCTGCTTCAAACGTTCTACCATCATCCTAGTGCTAAAGAAGCTCTCCATCGAGGAACTGAATGACTACAGACCAGTTGCTCTAACATCTGCAGTTATGAAAATCTTTGAAAGGCTTGTGCTGTCCCACCTGAAAACCATCACGGATCCACTGTTAGATCCCATGCAGTTTGCATACCGAGCAAATAGATCGACAGATGATGCTGTTAACATGGCTCTGCATTACATCCTACAACACCTTGAGTCTCCAAATACCTACGCAAAGGTCCTCTTTGTAGACTTTAGTTCAGCATTCAATACCATCATTCCAGACACTCTTCTAAGTAAATTAAACCAACTAGCGGTACCTGAACACACTTGTAAGTGGATCATAAGCTTCCTAATAGATAGGAAGCAGCAGGTGAAGCTAAGCGGAATCACATCCGATACCTGTACAATCAGCACAGGGAGCCCCCAAGGCTGTGTGCTATCTCCACTTCTCTTCTCCTTATATACCAATGACTGCATCTCAAATGATCCATCTGTTAAAATACTGAAGTTTGCTGATGCACAACAGCGATTGGTCTCATTTGAGACAACGATGAATCTGCATACAGACAGGAGGTTATACAACTTGCCTCATGGTGTAACCGGAACAATCTGGAACTAACACACTCAAAACTGTAGAAATGGTGGTAGACTTTAGAAGAAACCCTCCCATACTACCACCTCTTACAATACTAGACAACAAAGTATCAACAGTAGAGACCTTCAAATTTCTAGGTTCTACTATATCACATGACCTAAAATGGACACCTACCATCAAAAACATCATCAAAAAAGCACAACAAAGAATGTTCTTTCTGAGCCAACTCAGAAAGCTCAAACTGCCCAAGGAGCTGCTGATACAGTTCTACAGAGGAATTATTGAGTCTATCATCTGCACCTCTATAACTGTCTGGTTTGGTTCTGCAACCCAACATGACAGACACAGACTTCAGAGGATAATTAGGACTGCAAAAAAAACCAATTACTACCCACCTGCCTTCAATTGAGGACCTGTATACTGCACGAGTCAAAAAGAGGACTGTGAAAATATTTACAGACCCCTCATATCCCGGACATAAACTGTTTCAACTCCTTCCCTCAAAACGATGCTATAGAGCACTGCAAACCAGAACAACTAGACACAAGAACAGTTTTTTCACGAAAGCCATCACTCTGCTAAACAAATAATTCCCTCAACATTGTTCAACTATTTACAAAGCGTACACTACTATTACTGTTAATCTTCTCATCATTCCTTATCACCCATCCCCTCCCACTTGTGATTGTAGGACTGTTGCTTGTAACCGTACGATTTATATTGACTGTTTCCTAGTATGATTTGACTGTTGATTGTATCCTTAACTATCATTAAGTGTTGTACGTTATGATTCTTGATTCTTAAAGAATGTACCTTTTCTTTATGTATACTGAGAGTATTTACACCAAGACAAATTCCTTGTGTATCCAATCACACTTGGCCAATAAAGTATTCTATTCTATTCTATTCTATTCTATTCTATTCTATTCTATTCTATTCTATTCTATTCTATTCTATTCTAAAATCTGCCTATTGCAGAACACAGAATCCTTTATTTTCTCTCTTAGCTTTTTTTTTTTCTCCCATCTTGTTGAGTCAGTGGAAATTTGGCTATTTTTTTTTCTGGCTTTGGGAGTGGAAGCTAGATCTGTTTAGTACAGGTGGTCCTCGACTTACAACTGCAATTGGGACCAGAATTTCTATTGCTAAGCAAGGAGGTTGTTAAGGGAGTTACGCCTGATTTTACAAACTTTTTTGCCACAATTGTTGCAAATGGATTGTTTCGTGGATTGTTGCCACGAAGAGAATTGTGCGGTTGTTAAGCAAATCTGGTATCCTCCATTCACTTTGCTTGTTAAAAGCCAGCTGGGAAGGTCACGAACGGTGATTATGTGATTCCAAGATACTGCAACCATTGTAAAGACATGCTGGTTGTTCATCTCCATTCCATGCAAAATAAAAATAAGCCCTCAAATCAACAAAAGGCCATTACACAGCCCATTATACCAACATCAACTCCATCAACCAATCAAGAGGCTGCAGCACAGCCAACCAGCCCAGCACACCATCCCCCACCACTTGTATATAGAGAGAGATGGCAGCTCCGGTCACACACTGCTTGCACTGGCACTAAGCCGAAAGCACCAGCCTGCAGATGGCGAGTGGGACCTCGCCGAAACGTTGCCTAGATACTTTGAATCTTACACGGGAGAAAACCCGAATAACCAAAGATCCATATATATATATATATATATATATATATATATATATATATATATATATATATATATATAATGCTTAGGTTATTATTTAACACTTTCAACAACAAAAAAGAAGGTGTTCATTTATAACCACCTGGGACTGAGCATAAAACTTAATGAAAAATTAATGAATGCGAGAGAGATCACCCTTTTCAAGAAGTGTTAATAGAAAAATAAGTCAGTGGGACTGCACATAAGTTCATTTTAAGGTCAAGCTCATCCACATGGAAGCAATACATTTTCCCATGGAAATCTGTTTTGTTGAAGTTAACCTATGCTGTACATTCCATTTCATTACAGATGGTATAAAATAACTTTAAAGAATAACGAAAAAGCTCTCCATGAAGCGTCAAGGGGCAACACAATTCCGTGGAATAAACAGCATGTGTTTATAAATAAAAGAGCTTGCCAGACAATCTTGATTACTTATTGTGACAGAGTTTTAATATTCCTGGACAATAGGAATGCCGACAGTGAAAGGATTTTGTGAGTTAGTTAAAATAATTGATGCAATCGCACTTCAAAATATTGATATTGGCATAGATACAGACAATATCACATAGGCTGGATATTGCCAGAAAAACTATAAACATAAGGTTACAGCAAATCACATGCTATCCAACTGAGCAAGGATCTCAGAGAAGTACCAGCTGACATAGTTTTACTGATCTGTTTCAGATGCGAAATGCCTTTAATAATAATCTGATTAGCTTCTTAACAGAAATTAAAAAATGGGAAGAGAAGAAACTATGGACAGAGATCTATGTTTATAAATGAGAGAACTACATAGAGAAGAAAACAAATATATAGATTTTTAAAAACTGGCTGTGCTATTAAGGTTGGTTCTTCAGTTTGTTGATTAATTCATGAAGTTCCTGCAATTAGAAATGGACTTCAACTGATGGTCGTGAGAGTTTTAAAAGGACGCTGAGTATAGGACAATTATACAGTACAATTTCCTGAACCACAGATAGAAAATCTTAAAACCAGCTATTGAGGAGCAATAATGATAGAGGGCTACTACCTTTCTTTCCATGCTTGGGATCTTCCCAAGTACAGTCAGCATGTAGTAGAGAATGTTGAACTTGATGCATTTAGGGCCTGATTCAAAGGTGCAAGGAAATATGCTTGTGTTGTTGATTAACATTCCCTGTAGTTTGTGTGGTTCATAGCTCAAAAAGACGGAGAATACTATCAGTGATTGAATTCCGTACAGGGATAGCTATGTCTTCCTGTGCTATGCTAAGACTAGATAAGAGGGAGGGAGGGAGGGAGAGACCCAAGGAGGACAAAGACATAAATATATAAATTTATATGATAAAAATATGAACATTGGGAAACATTTCAAATAGAAATGCAATATATTTCATAGTATGACAAAGACACCATAGCATGCAACCTGATTATTGTGATGGACATCTTCAATGTTGGGCTCTCAAATTCCATCAGATTGGAATCAACAATCTTTTCAGTACAGGTTGTTCTGTGAAATAAGATTTTTGGCCACCCTGGCGGCAAATTATTGCTGAGAAGATGAAAAATGTTCCTCAAAAGTCTTAGCTAGCTTTGGTCTCTTCTAAAGAAGTTGGAACTGTGTCATCCCAAATTCCCCAATTCCCATTTGTCTTTGCAAATGCAAATTTGCTGAAAAGGTACAGAATGAGACTTTTAAGATACCCTCAATTGTGATTTTTTTTTTGTTCAAGTTGATGCAGATTTGGGCTCGGATGCATTTTCTGTTTTGATGTCTTAGCTTGAAAGTTTCTGGTTGCAGAGAGCAGACACTTGACAGGGAACTGCACCCGAGGATTGACTTGATAGATGGAAGAATTGTCTCTTGGAAGCTTACTGATTGTTTTTCAGCATTGCAATGTAATGAGGTAACACAGAAATTACGACATCCTTCAAAATGTAGCATTGCAAATATTACATTAATTACAATGTCGAAAACAAGCCACTTATTCTCAAAAATACGATTACTATAGATTGTAGCTATTCAGCAAAACAGCATTTAGGGCCTGAAAAAACACAAATTATATCATACTGTAAGACATCAGAATTCCTATAAGATCTGACATACATCTTCATATGTTTAAATTATAGTTCATGGACAATGACATTTTATTTTTTTACTGCTCAAAATTAGCCCCGTAGGCACAGACTTGTCCAGAATCCAAAATGCATTAATTTTCCTGTCAGACCTAAAGAGAACATCAATTCCCACTTATTTTTTCAACCAAAAGGGAACTCCTGCTGAACAGAATAAAGTAGTAAACCTCAAAACAGCAGGAAGAACCAAGATACTAGTCCTTTGGATATTGTTCTAGGCAATACTTAGGTTTAATTAAAGAATGGATATTTAGGAGATAAGCAAATCCTTGCAGACTTCTCTGCAGTGATGTTAATGTAATTAGTATGCTGCTGTATTTTTATAGTTTTTAATTGGATAGCTTCTTCCCAAAGGAACTTGAACTGGGTTTTGAGTGAAATATTAAGAATATTCCCTCGCTACTCTTTCAGAACCATAGCTCCATTTTCCATATGTTTCTCTGAAGATGGATAATAATTTTAAAAACTCAATAACTAGGTTGTGCTCTGTCACTGTTCCATGGCTTTAAATGGCTGGGTTTGTGGTGCTTTTTAATGGTTTAGCACAGGGGTGTCAAACTTGCATCGTCACAGTGGTATCACATGACATATCGGGACTTTTTCGCCCTTCGCTAAACTGGGCGGGGCGAGCACATGACGCATCTGGCTCACGGGCTGCGAGTTTGACACCCATGGTTTAGCACAAGGATCTTCAAACTTGGCAAGTTTAAGACTTGTGGCTTTCAACTCCCAGAATTCCTGAGCTAACATGACTGGAGGAGGAATTCTGGGAGTTGAAGTCTACAAGTCTTAAAGCTGTCAAGTTTGGGGACCCCTGGTTTAGCAGGTTGTGTTGTATATAGACATTTGCATACTCGTAATACTACGTTCTGATTGGACTACCACTGCCGCCTATTGATTGGTGGTTAATAACGGTTGCGATTGGTCCGCCTGACGGCGGGAGGTTTAAAATGATGCCATTGGCCACGAGCCGCGAGCAGTCGCTATAAAAAAGGCTGCCGTGGCTCGAGTCTAGATGAAGTTGCTAACAGTTAATAAAGAGCTGAATTCAACTCCGGTCTTGAATCTATCCTTGTTCCATGACAGAACAGGTTGTATGTACACATTTTTTTACTAGACAGAATAGGTTTTACATGGCATTCATGCAAGTCTACTCATTGCATATTCAAAACAGCAACAGCACTTAAGACTTATATACCTCTTCACAGTACTTTCCAGCCCTCTCTAAGTGGTTTACAGAGTCAGCATATTGCCCCCAACAATCTGGGTCCTCATTTTACCCACCTCGGAAGGATGGAAGGCTGAGTCAACCTTGAGCTTGGTGAGATTCAAACTGTCAAACTGCAGGCAACTGGCAATCAGCAGAAGTAGCCTGCAGTAGTGCATTCTAACCACTGTGCCACTACGGTTTATGTATTTTAAAAAATAAACTATTGTTTTAAAGCTGGACAGGTTTGTTTGAATGCAGGCATGAATTCTTTCAGACGCTGATAACTGTTTTACATTAAATTTGCCACCTTGTACAACACTTTACAAAGTTTGGCAAAATGCAAGAGGGTGATTTACCTCCATGGTAAATTTACAATCTAAAATTCTACACAGGCTGGGTAGGGGGATAACAAAGAAAATGGTGAGAAGTGCAGGAAGGACTAAACCAAGCAATTTACCTTGGTTACAAATACAACTTTCTCTTCTCCTATCTGGTGGATGCTCTTCAAACTTATTGGAATTCGAAATTCAACTCCTAGAATACTTGATCCGGATAGTCCCAGAGGATGGGAGTTAAAACATTTCTGGAAAACAGCACAGGAAAACTTGAGAGACATTTGAAAAAAATGAAAGAGGGTTTGGAAGGCTATAAAAGGAAATATAAAGAGGTTGCGCTGGATTCACGGATTATCATAACAATAGGAAAAACCTCAATCGTTCACCAGCCACAGTAAAATAGCTAGTGGACAGGGATGATGGGAATTGCATACAAGCATCTATGGATAGTTACAAGTTCTCCAAACAGTTCAGATAGGAAGCATTTTTCCCCCCAAGATTACAGAGAGAAACAGCTATATTTTTTTTTTAAAAAAAAACTGTTTAGGGAGAAGGTACGTGAATTGGCAACAGAATGAACAACTGAAACAAAGAAAATGGGGGCGGGGGGAAACCTAGTGTCAAAGATATATGGTGTACAATAAGACATACATCTGAGCAGACATGGGTAGTTTTCAAAATAAAGGTAAAATTTTGCTTTGTGAACCAGAAAACATATAAAAGGGCCTGTGACCTTGATAAAGCTACCTGGTGTTTAAAGTGTCTTCTGTCTTTAAATCTGTTCACGGGTGCTCTGTGACTTCTGACCTGTCACTTAGCAGCCGTTCAAAGTTATGACACCCCCCAATAAAGCTATTTACAAACTGGTTTTGGAGCTCTAACATCACCCCTCACAGTCACATGACCGTATTTTGGGCAATTGACCTGCATTTACGGCTGTTTGCAGCATCCTCTGGTCACATGACCTCGATTTATGATGAGCTATTTTGTTTGGAGCCAGTGTTTACTTCTGTTATCTGGCAAAACTAGGGTCATAATGAACAATGGCTTCACTTAATAACCACAATATTCACTTCAGTGGTGGGATTCAAATTTTTTTTACTACCAGTTCTGTGGGAGTGGCTTGGTGGGCGTGGCAGGGGTAGGATACTGTAAAATCTCCAGTCAGAGGTGGTATTTGCCAGTTCTCCGAACTCCTCAAAATTTTCGCTACCGGTTCTCCAGAACTGCCCAGAACCTGCTGAATACCAACTCTGATTCACTCATTGAATGTGGCATTTCCTTTACAACTATTGGGTTTGTGTAATGACCACCACAAAAAAAGGGTTGTAAAAAACAAGCCCAGGTCACCCACCATCATGACTGTAATTGCCAGACTCATTTACAGTCATAGTTAAGGACTACCTGTATTTTAGCTGTAAACAATAGGTATTTTGTTATTAAGCTGCACTGAAAAAGATAATTATCATTATAACGTATCTGTCTCTATCAATTTGTTGTCAATCCTATTTCATTTAGGTATGGAGTTTGGCAGCTTTTGCATAGTCAGATTTCACATCCTAATGCCCTCCAGATTGCTTAGAATGGTCACTACTGGCTAGGAATTTTACAAGTGCAGTCCCAATACATCACAAACAACATGTATTGGGTAATGTTGTTATAAGCAATAAAGTCTGGCCCAATTTTTTTTAAAGACATTGCTGTTACAGAAAAAGAGAAGTATTGACATCTTAATCATAGAATCTCCATTTGTACTTACTTCAGCTCCTCCCAACACATATGGATGAAGGTTGATGTTGTTGGAAGGCTTACAATGACATCAATAGCATATTTTTAAAGATGTGCAAAAGAGGACAAAATTATTGCACTTTTGAGAGTTGCATAAATGAAAAAAATTGAAGAGGTGAAGTGTCCTTGGCAACATGAGCCAACTGAAATTTTGTCTTCTACAATAGTTGAAGATATGGGAACGTACTGTACTCATTTAATAGATTTATCTTCTTTTTTAACCTTTTAAAATCATGCAGAGAATAGAAAATGGTTTAGGGAAAGCAGCATTCAACTTTTGCTTCTATAAATACTTTCTAACACCAGCAGGGTAATCAGTAAGATTGGGATAATAGTGAAACTCCTTTACAGTTCTTTGAAGACAAAGAAGTTAAATCCCAAAGTGCTTTGTAAATGAAAGAAGGCATAATAATGAGAGTTAACTGACAGGTGGTGCTATAGTCTAGGGGTTGGTGGGTCCATGGACCAGACAGTCCCTGAATAATATCCCAGCCCAGTCTTAGAGCATATCTGAAATATGTTCTTAAGTAGCTCCTGTCTGTGCTCATACCAGCTTGTCAGCTTAAGAAAATCCTGTCAAAGATGAGACACTCTGACAACAGCCTGTAAAGTATTCAGTGGGCTAGTACCCATGACCTCTTGTGGTTAATTCTCACAATTAACCTCTTGTGGTTAATTCTCTCCCCCCCCCTTTTCTCACTTTTAAAAAAAGCAATTGTATGTCTTCCTCTTCCTGGATGTATCATTCTTACAATGTTGAATTCAGTTTATACAGTAAAAGCATCAAAAGACTCAGGCAGTCAAGCATAACAATCTACCTTAACATTAAAAAAACATTCTTTGTTATTGTCCTGTTGGTCTTACATTGGCAAAAAACATTCTTGATCTCTATTTTTTCTTTCCCTATACTTTTACCAGGGCCTTTGTTTTTTTTTAAAAAAGTCCTTGAGTTTTGTTTTTTTTTAAATAGTCTTACAATGTTTTGAACCAGAAACTTTTTCTTTCTCCTTAAAGAGAAAGTTTCTGGTTCAAAACATTGTAAGACTATTGCTATAAATGTGGCGCTATTTAACACTCAAGATAAATATAGAAGACCTTCGAGACCATGGTAACTATTGATTGTTGAGGTTAGCCTGGTATGAAGTAAAACATCCCAGCCCAGGCAGGGGTGCTTGAGGTGATATGAGGAAAGCAATACTATGGAATTGGAGGAGAAAAATGTGTCCAGAAGTAGCATTTAGGTTTTGAGGGAGATGGGGATGGGAGGGTGAATAGAAAGCCAAATTGCCTATTGTTGGTCTCTAAAAATGGTTGCTTGTTTATTCTGGCGATGTGAAGATAAGCCCTTAGTCCTTCTGCTGCAATAAGGGAATGATAATACTGATCTTCGTGATGGCTTGTTGCAAGGATTATTGAAATAATGACTGATTAAACATTGAATTAAGCCTTAATGTTATTTGCTTGTTTTTGGCTTATTGTGATATGTGAATAGGGCTGTTCTGGTTTGTTCAAGCAACCAAGCATTAAAAACCATGGCTTAGTATTATGGGAGAAGACAATAATTGCATATAAACATATCTGAATGCTCAAAAACGTGTAACTACAAGTTTTATGCATGCTTACTCGAAATCCCTACTTTACTAAAGATATTTGCATAAGTTTAAAAGCATTTCTATTTAAGCATTGTACGTGCTGAATAATAAACAGCACTGTCAAATTTAGATGTGCAAGAGTGAACAAAATTATTATCATTATTAGTATTAAATTTATTTGCCACTCATCTTGTGGTTCGAGGAGACTGTGAGACTTATCTATGAACAAACATTTTGGCTTATTCTCATAAAATTATTAAAGCACGCCTTTATTTGAGTTACTTTCAAAACCTACATGTTCTCATCCAAAATTCACAAATTGCCCTGACTTGCATATAAATTTAAAATAAGAATAAGAAAACCCCACAATATAAAGACCTGCAAACAGAATCACTGTGGCAAAAGAAAGCAAAGACAATACCAATAGTAATAGACGTCTTAGGTGCAATCCCAAGACATCTGAAGCACCACTTGAAAACTATCAACATTGATAAAATCACCATTAGTCACCATGCAAAAGGCAGATTTACTTGGAACAGCTTATACCCGGAGATATTACCTTTAACACCATGAAACAAGAATATCTGCCTATCCCAGATCCTTGGGAACAACTTGATTAGTGATTAAAAATGCCAAATATAGCCAAAACATTTAGCTGACTGTATAACCAACCATAATAATAAAAATAAAATGTTAGCAGCGGCTGCATTCCCTCCAAAGGTTTCTCATAGTCTTCCTACACTCCATCATCAAAGAGCCAAGGAAAGCTGAAATAGAAATACTAACTAAAAATTTTAATTTTGACACAATGGAACACTTTGACAGCCTTGGGCAAACCCTAGCTCCAGTCATCTGAAGATACCATTATAATTTTAGATTCGAAATTATAGCCATAGGTAATGTTCTGGATGTCTAAAAGAATCAGCTGCATTGCCAACAGTGTATGAGTTATCTAATTAGCTGTCATCTGATGCTAAGACAAATGTCTCATTAGTACCTTATTAACCACGACACTTATGTAAGGGTTTCTTGTGCAATATGTTATAATGAGATGTTGAAAAAAGCAAAATTTTGCTTAATGCTCAGCAAATAGTGGGTACCAGCTGTGTGGGGTGGGATCATGCTAATCAGAAGGAGTATCCCCAAAGAATGCATGTGGGTCAAAATTAGCAAATTTGTTTATTAAAAAAAAGACCAGAGTTTCAATCACGACACCATGCATCTTCCTGCAGATTTTCACCCCCTCTCTTGCAGATATCCCAGTCAGCTTGTGTAAGATTTCTTGTGTAAGATAAAAAAATAAAATGATATTTCCTCTTCCCATCCCCAAATATAGAACTCACCCAAATCTAGAGTTATTTCAAACTTTGGCAATGACTGCATTTGTTTAGCACTCTTTGACCATTAGATATCAACTTTTATAATAATACGTTGTCCCAACGGTGCTTTTTTTTTTTTTTTTTTTCAAGAGAGGCAAAATGGACTTCCTGGTTTTTCTTTGAAAAAGTTTCGCTTCTCATCCAAGAAGCTTCTTCAGCTCTGACTGGATGGTGGGGAAGGGAAGGATTAGAGCCAGTTAGAGCTGAAGAAGCTTCTTGGATAAGAAGCAAAACATCTTCAAAGAAAAACCAGAAAGTCCAGTTGCCTCTTGAAAAAAAAAACCACCTTTGGGATAACCATGATCTGGAAGACTGAGAATCTCCATAGATATAATAATGTGTTGTGCTGGTTAACTTAATGATGAGTCTATTTTTCCAAATCAGAAAATAATAAAGTCATGTAAAACACAGTGTGCATTAGCCTCCTAGATGAAGCATTCTAGTGGTATATACTATGTAGCACCCATTTGTTTTGTTGTCATAGGTGTTGTGGGGAGAGGAATCTAAAAATTTAAAAAAAAATCTACAATTGTAGGATTGTTACAATGCACTCAGAAAATGGGAATTCTTTCTATAACCCATTGTGACATTTTTTAAACACTCTGGCAAACTTGAGCTTGACTTTTGAGATGCCCCTTCTGTTGTCCTACATTAAATTGCCTAGTTAGGACAAGTAATTTACATTCAAGTCAATATATCAACTGGGACTAGATTTAAGTGGAGCTGCCACATGCTGTGGGCAGAAATGAATTATTCTGTAGCTCTTTCTTTCTATGATTCAAGACTATGCAACACATAACATGGGTGGTGTCATTGCTTCCTTATGATCTTTTGTCACATCTTAATGCTCTGGCGAGAACATCAAATAACCATGGATGTTTAAGTTCTGTGGGAAAATCAACCAGGAGATGATGCAGCTAAAATTAGTGATTTGCAAAGACCCTCCTATCGGTTTGTTTCTGATTCAGTAAGGGATGAATGGTTAACGAGGAGAAAGATTAGAGATTGAAACCAGAAAGAAGTCTTCCAAAGGGAAGACATATCACCTTAATACAGGTTGACACACACACCAGACACACAGCAGATATGATAGACCAATATTTCTTCACTGCAGCAATTTTTAAGATGTGTGAACTTCAATTCCAGGAATTCCATGCTGGCTGGAGAATTCTGGGAATTGAAGTCCACATATTTAAAATTGCCAGGCTGGAGAGTCATTGTGTTAGACTTCACATCTCAGAATCTTCAAGTAACACACATGTGGAAGTGGTGTGCTTCTTAAGGCATACTTAGTAGCCATTTCTCCATTCTTGAAAGCCCAGCAGGTAGGAGCACCTGGGTCTGAATGATTGGATTTTAAAAATCTACACACATTTCTCTTATTTTACCAGCTTGAAGTTGTTATAACAATTGGTATATGTTTATTTGGCAGTGTCAGTGGGTTTCTAAAATTGCTGGTCTGCAAGAGAAGATAAATAACTACACAGACAAAATGTGTAGTATCAGGTAAATTTGTATAATATAGAATTTGATTTTAACTGAGTCTGTACCTAAGCTTTTTGGACTTAATTTTTTTCTTGTGTCTCATATCCTTCATTTTTGGGTGCATGATTGATTTGACAAATGAAGAATATACAAGTGTACTGATTACATTGATAGCAGTTACAGAAAATCTAATTGAAAGCTAAGACATTTTCTTAAAACAAATTCAAAGGGCATAGATAGCAAAATATTATAGCCAAGAGAAGCAAATGTTGGCAAAGGAAAAAATAATAATTGAGCTTGGGTTTATAGTGGTTACAGCTTTCCAGACAAAATCTCAAGACTTGATGACTTTTGGTTATATTCAAGATAGTTCAAGACACAGGGAGGGAACATAGGTGTGTCCCAATTAGACTACAAGAAACTGAATTCATTATTTGATTACACACAAAGAACTAGAGTCTAGAAATAAAGAAGGTTGTCAGGAAATTACTGTGGCTGTCAAATTGCCATGAACTTTGGTGACCTGGACAGATGTGCTAATGCTTCACAATTGGGTTATTTTTCCACAAGACTGCTCTAAATTGGCCAATGCAAAAGATTGCTTTTGTGGGTTTATTGGCAGGGTGGTGGCTCTTAATTTGATAGGCAATGCACGATTTCAGTTCCTGAAATTTAATCAGGCACCTCTTCTTAATCCAATTATACATGCAAGCAAACAAAGTAATCAAGTCTCTCTTGTTCCTGATTGTCTCTCTGATGTCTCCTGCTATGCCACCTTTCTCCAAAACAAAATGGAGCCTAAACTGGAATCTTAAGCCCAAGTCTCTTGGTAATGTGACACAAAACATAAAGCACATAAAGTATACATGTTCGCAACCTAAAACACTGGATGTTTTTCGTAACTCTACTTGAAGCATTATAACAACTAGACAAGGAATGTGATTAAGCAGCAATGAAGGTCAAGTGCAAAGAAAGAGACATCACTTCAAAGTTGATCTTGAGGAATTCAGCTATTTTTAATCTATTAAAAAGGTGTTTTAGTCTGACAACATACAATTTTCCTCTTCCTTTCACATAGAAGAAACCACCCAAAGGATGGCAGTGGCCCCTGCTTCCACTGCCCAATAACAACAGCTATATTTTAATTTATCCTCCTTTAAAATATTTCCCTGGCTTGTTCTTAGGAGCATAGAAAATGGTTTGCCCCAGGGACCACATGTTGTTTTCAGCCCCTGAAACCTCTTGCAACAAATTGCAGAATTTTGACATAGAAATTAGCAAAATGTGGTACAGTTTCTTCCTTTTTTGAGTGAGGAAACTTATGACAAATGTAGAGTGAGCTGTTACCGATACTTAGCATTATTTTAAAGAAAAATCCAAACATTCCTCTTCTCAAAATAGGAAGTCCAAACTCTTTGCTAACTGTGGTTCCCAAAAAATTTAAATTGCTCATTCCTGATCTAGCCTGGTGCTCTCCAGAGTTGTTAGGCTACAATTTCTATCATCCCAATGGCCATGGCGGCTATGAATAATAACAATTGAAAGTCCAAGAGATCTGGAAAATGCTAGTCTGTTTTTTACTTTCTGAGCAATTGGAACAAAATCTAGTTTCTTATGTTTGACAATTCACACCTCACTTTTTTTTATTAGGTGAGGGCAGTATACATGACAGTTCCCTTTTTTTTTTTTTTATGACAACTCTGTGACAATGAATGGCTGGCTCAAAATCACCTAGAAAGGTTCCACAGTTGATGGGGTCTTTGACTTCCCTAATCCAGACACTTCACTTTTATACCATACACGGCTATCAAGCAAGATGTACCAATGTAACCCAGAACCTTTGTTTAGCCTTTTTGAACAAACAATCCCTTTCCCCAAGTGATGTCAGCACATAAAGGTGTCTTCCCATGAGTCAGGCCCTTAGTTCATCTCTAGTTTCTGAGTCTGACTCATGTTAGCATTCTTACTATAGCTCAAGTGTACGTGTTTAGCAGCTTTGTGCTGGATTTAATCTCTTTATGGTGTTAAAGGAGCAATATAGAAGATCTAAAGACGCTTTGAGGACTTTCAGATGGAGTTCTCCTAACATCATCTAAAACACACGTACATGAACACAGAAACAAATACATAATTAGAAGCAGTAAGAAAACACAGGGAAGTTAAGAAGCAGAATTTGTCTCTTCTAGGCTTTCCTTCCAATTTGTATAGTGATAAGTAAAAGAGGCAGGGCAATTGCACACTAAAATCTTCACTTGAAAGAATCTTTTGACTGAGAAACAACAATGTTCTTCTTGACATTATTTAAATAAATTCTTTTTAAAGTGATTTTTTCTAGTGAATTGGGGATGCAAATTAGTTCCAATGTAACTAAGTGGATTTGAGGAATTGGTGATCAGATGACGTTTCATGGCTGTTGGGTATATATAATTATGATTGCAACATTCCCATATGTGAGAAGTAGGATTCAGGAATTTAAAGGCTTATAGCATATATAACATTTTTTTTAAGCCAACTCTTATCCAAGAGAACAAGTTGAAATGAAAACTTGCAAGTTTCAGTGAGCATAGAATAAGACACATTTTTAATAGTTTCTTAAATAAGTTGCAATTAGCTGAATTCACATATTGTGCTAAGTCATACCTCCCAATTTATTAAATTTATATACTGTAGTTGGGCAGCACACAAATGAACAAAATAAAGCCAAACAATTAACATTATTAAAACAAAAATCATTAAAATACAATAAAAAATAACAGGCAGGGAGAAAGTATTCAATATAGCCATTTAATGGGCTCCACCACACTTCCATGGCACCCCTAGCTCAATGGCAGATGCAAGTTTTAAGGGCCCTGTGCAAAGTCAATAGACTCGGGCCAATCTCACCTTGGGGCTTCATGGGAGGGATGATGTTCCAGAGCAGAGGTCCCCAAACTTGGCAACTTGAAGACTTGTGGACTTCAACTCCCAGAATTCTCTAGCCAGCTATACTGGCTATAAGTTTGGAGACCTCTGTTGCAGAGGGTGGGAGGCACATAAAAAAAAATCATCTCCTGGGTTGTTGGCCAACAGGATTTGCAATATGTCCCTCCTCCTGGATCTCATGGCTCAGGAAGATGAATGAATGGCCCTAACGCCTGGGTTCCCAAATGCTGTAAGCCAATAATAACCAAGCAGACAAGTCAATGGTTTCATTTGCAAAGTGTACTAAGAATATACTGGTAGTCCTCAATCTACGGCCACAATTTGAGCCCAACATTTCTGATGCTAAGTGAGACAGTTGTTAAGTGAATTTTGCTCCACTTTATGACCTTTCTTGCCACGGTGGTAAGCGAATCACTTCAGTTGTTAAATTAGTAACACGGTTGTTAAGTCAATCTGGCTTCTCCATTCTTGTCAGGTCACAAAATGTGAACCAGTTTGTCACGCCTCCAAATTTTGAATATGTGACCATGGGGATGCTACAATAAGTGTGAAAAATGGTCATAGGTCACTTTTTTCAGTGCCGTTGTGACTTTGATCAATAAATGAATTGTTGTCAGTTGAGGACTACCTGTGACTATGAAACCTGGACCCTCTCAAATGTAGATGATAACAATGAAATATCCAACTCTTTGCTGTTTAGTGGCTAGGTGGAGTTTTGTAGCACAGATCTGATAGCTTTAGTCTTAACACAAAGCATAAACCAATTCCTTCTCTGAATTGTTGGGGAAGGGGAGGATTGAAACTAGGGAGGAAGAAGACGAGTGGATCAAAATGACCACACTCTGAGATATGCCTTTTCACTCTGTGACACATTGGGACAGAAGAGAGAAAATATTACACGTAGAGAGAAAACTTACATTAACTACATTTAATTAATTTTAATAAAATATAAACATTTCTTCAATTTAAAAAAAAAAAGGTTTTGTAAATCCTCTGAAACCTCGCTTCTTCTTCCTAGCATATTCCTGCAAGTGCAGGGTCAGCTTTTCAGCTCATTGAGCGCCATTTTGCTCACTGATATCTCACTAAATGACCTCTGATACCTCACTGAGTGGCTAAATTCACCCCCTAGCCAGCAAAATGTGCCATCCATTAAGCTTGTGTTGGGTGAATTGTATTTCCTTTACTTACAGTAGCTGTGTGATCAGTATTGTTGAACTATTTCAGATTCTAATTGTGAGAAGGATAATAACATAACAGCTCTTTTACTGGCTATGGCTGGAAAACTTTGTCTTTCCTTAGAAAATATTTAAGTTATTGCTTTTACCCCAATGATCCCGGCTGAAGAAATTGCAGCCACATGGCTAGTCCTCCCAATGCTGAAAGATAAAACTCCCATTCATACAAACAGACTCTCAGGTTTGCTAGAAGCCAGTTTCCACTGTCTTTAACAGAGTTTACTAAGCAACCACAAGCTTTGCAGACTTGTTCATTTAGGAAATTAAAAAAACAAGAAACACAGTGGACCTATCAAAGTGAGAATCAGTTTGATAATAGTATTTGTAAAAGGATCTTGGCATTTTAATTGATCACAAATTGAACATGTGATGTGACTTTTAAAAATGCAACTGCAACTTTAGGCTAAATCACTAGAAATACAAAATTTCCTAATGAAGAGGAGCTGTATTGGGCATAGATCACCTGAGATAGCTAATCCAGTTCTGGATACTACAGGGGATTAAGATAAAGGCAGGCAAAAGATTATCAGTGGAGTGGAAATTAAGTCCTGTGGGGAGAGATTGAAAGAACTGTGTATCTTTAACCTTGAACAAAGATGACTCAGGATGCACATAGTAACATTCCTATCTGAGGCATTCACACAAATGAAGGCATGACTTGTTTATTATTTTTGCAAACTTCAGGATACAGAATCATAGTTTTCAGTAATAAAATCAGTTTCTGGTTGGATATTAGAAATAATACCCTAAAATAAGAGCAGTGAACCAATGATCTCAGGAGATTGTTTGGATGCGTTTATTTATTTATTTATTAGATTTGTATTGCCGCCTATTTGCCATGGCGACTCAAGGCGGCTTACAACATACAAAGCCACAATTTAAAACAATAAAACTTGTAAAATCAAATAAATTAATATAGTAAAGTCACCCCTCCCCCTAGCGACAGCAGATTACACAAGCCATTTAATGGGCTCCATCCCGCTCTGGGTTCCCAAGGCCTGCTGGCAGAACCAGGTCTTTAACGTCTTCCGGAAGAATAAAAGAATGAGGGCCATTCTAATCTCTGGGGGAATGATGTTCCAGAGGGAGCCACCATGGAGAAGGCCCTTCTTCTGGGTCCCACCAGGTGTATCTCCCTCAAGGATACAAGGGACCTGCAACATTCCCTGCTTCCCCATTCTGATGGGTTGGGTAGATCATCTGTGAACTGTCCTTAAATATCACATTTTGGTTTTTACTATGTTACAGAGCACCTGATTATGACATCGAACATGCAAACAAGCTAAACACACTACTAACATGGGCAGCATCCTGCCCACACGCTTTTTATCTTTCTTGGTGACTTCAATCTACCTCATATTAACTGGACCCTAAACGAATGTACAACTGAACACATACATGCAACCTTCTACAATGCAGAAACAAATCTGGGACTAGAACAACTAGTAACCAACAACACTAGACTTAACAACTGCCTCGATCTCATCTTCTGCAATATTTTGAATTCAATTTACGGAATACAAATTAAAGAACCCTTTTCCAACAGTGACCACAATATGATTGACTTTTGTCTCAACATAGGTCCACACAAAAATCATCACAACTATGGAATCCCCAATTATAACTTCAAAAAAGGCAACTATGATCTTATAAACAACGATCTCTTATCCCTTGATTGTCAATTTCTATTCACTGGATGCAATACTGTAGAAGACCATTACAACATATTTTTACTTGAAGTCAAAAGAGTCATCAAACTATATGTACCAATAACAACTCCCAAAACCAGAAAAAACAAATTACCCATAAAATAAGGAAGCTTCAATCCAAAAAGAAATCACTTTGGTGGAAAAACAAATCTGGTCACGTTGCCAACTTCAAAAGCCGATACAAAAATTTATGCCACCAGATAAAGACTGAATGCACCAATTATCACATTAAACAAGAAGAAAACCTTCTATGCACCAATTCCACCTGCGCTTTCTACAATTTTGTAAACAACAAACTAAAAGACTCAAGGTCCATCCCACCCCTGAAAGGACCTAATGGTAAAGACTGCAACGATGACACTATTTTTTTTAAAAAACAAATTTTATTAATTTTAAAGACAAACAAATCATCATTAACCATTACATACTTGAACCTTTTTCCATTATAAATTTTACAAGTCAAATAAAACCTTATTTTATACAATATAATTCTATTTTAAACCATTTCTATATGAGCATACAAATACCTCTTCCAATTTCTCTTTACTTCTCTTTACTCTTATTCAATTTCACTATTATTATTTCATCTATTTCTTTCTGACTTGGTTACCATTATTCTCATTCTATATTTCTGCAAGGTTTTATTAATTCTCCCAGAAACATAAACACACAACACACAAACATATAAAAATCTTTTAGGAAAGTAACTTGGCCCCAGGTACCTCTCTCTACATGGACTTCAATTATATTCATGCTCATCTTACATGTCATTACCTATTTTATTTACCATTCTATGTCTTCTATATTAGCTTCCCACACATTTCACTCTTCTTAATTCTATCTTATTTAATCCATCTTAATTTGAGTCATTATATTTGTATCTTTTGTCCATTCTTTATTATCCCTTTGTCTCATTCCTTATTAAAAAAAAAAATTTCTCCTGAAATCACTAATCAGAGTATGATGCCTTTCTATCTTCCCCTAAATTAATTAGATTAACATTTAAAATAACACCTAATATCCAATCTGATTCTGCTTGGTACATTCTATCTACTAATTTTTTTTTTTAATAAAAGAAAAATAATAAATCCAAAATGATTAAGTACATAGTTAAATAATAGATCTAAATATTGAATCTTATAACATTCCCATTGCCTTTTCCAAAGACAAATGCTACAATAATAATTTTATAATAACATCAATACCATAGTCATATTAAACTCTTTAATTAAAACTCAATATTCTAAACATTCCCTTTAATATTTTATTAAATTTTAAAATCAATCATTACTAAACATTTCAACATTTTAATCTCTTATTAACTCTTAAACCATTCTAATTTTCTATTTCTAATACAAATGCTACAATACCATCTTATGTACCTTGCAAAATCTTTTTTAAAGAAATTATACTTTACCCTTTGTCCCTAAAAAGATTCCTCTTTTCCCATCTGATTTCAAAACTTTGTGGCTTTTCTCCACCTTTTCCCTTTCTTTCTTCTCCCACCAGACCTTTCTACCCCCTTCTCCTAGCCTCTGCCTTACTAGCTTCCCTTCTCTGTTGTGTTCCTTTTTTCTTTTGTTTACTATCGTGATATTGATTTTGCACCTTATTTTTCTCTTTCTTGAGTGTTTTTTTAAATCTTAAGTCCTTCATTTTCTTTCCTTTCTTTCTTAAATTTTGAAATTCATTAAAGATGGCTTCTTCTTCTTCTTCTTCTTCTTCTTCTTCTTCTTTCTTCTTCTTCTTCTTCTTCTTCTTCTTCTTCTTCTTCTTCTTCTTCTTCTTCTTCTTCCTCCTCCTCCTCCTCCTCCTCCTCCTCCTCCTCCTCCTCCTCCATCTGTTGTAGTGTTTGTTGATAGGTAGCAAGCGCCATTTCTAAAAAAGGAAGGCTTCTTTCACCCCATCTTTGCCATCTTTTTTTGTTTGCTCATATTCTTTTCTCAGTTCCTCAACAGAAAAGCCATTTTTCCCCTCTTTCTTCTTGCAACAACCAAGATATTTCAAAAATAGAACAATCCCAAAGTCATCAATCAATCCAAGCCAAGACAAAGTTCTCACTTTCTCTTCCTGGGGTAGTATCAATCAAAAAAAGAAAGTCCAAATCTGTATCTTAAAGCCTTATTGCAATACATTTCAGTCTTCAAATCCTTAAGGCATCTCCTCCAACAAAATCTTAACATATATTTTTTGTCCTCTCCCTTCCCACTTATCACATAAAGCCAGTTTTTACCTGAAAAGACAGGTTTCTCAGTATCCACTTGTTGATTCCGTAGGGAAGGAGAGTAAACTTTCCTTTCAGCACCTCAAAATTGCCGCTTATTTTCTCTTCTGGAAAGTATCATTCAAAAAGCCATAATTTCCAGGAATTATATTAAATATGTCTTAGAGTCCTGGGTCAACCAAGAAAAACTTTCACGTTCAAAGGCTTTCTCCTCTTCCTCCTGCGCATTCTTATCCAGCTGCCGGCTTCTTTGTGGCGGCCATTACGACCGCCGCTGCACCGTCTTGGGAAAAGGGGTTCTGCCGGCCGGGAGGGGTCTGCAACACCCCAAACCCCTCTCCAGATCCCCCTATCTTCAGCCGCTCCTGCAGGGCAGCCTTAGCTCCAAACCCGTCCGAATCGGAGCACCAAAACGGCTAGCGCAGCAGGGATCGCACAGTATCGCGAATCCCTGCCGCCGCGAAGCCGACAAACCGGAAGTCCAATGATGACACTATTAAAGCCAACCTCTTTAACACATTATTTGGCTCAGTATTTGTAAACAACAAAGGAACATGCCCAGTATTTCCTAGTCGAACCACAGACAACTACAATGATCTAATATATATCGATTTTACAGAACACAATGTTGAAAAAGCACTACCGATCTAAAACCATCCCTATCTATTGGACCGGATGGAATATGTGCCTACTTCTTAAAAAAGCTATCCACTGCCATAGCAGAACCTCTAAGCATAATCTTCGAAAAATCTTTCAGGACCAGCTCCTTGCCAAAACTATGGTCACAAGCCATGGTCATCCCCATCTTCAAAAAGGGAGACCCCAACCTAGTTGAAAATTACAGACCAATCTCTTTATGTTGTGTCACTTGTAAAGTCATGGAATCAATTATTAACCAATCCATCATCCTCCACTTCGGTTTCAGGAAAAAAACTATCCTGTAATCTGCAACTCTTACACTGCAAAAACATATGGACTACACAACTCGATCAGGGCAAAACAATAGACACAATCTACATAGACTTCTGTAAAGCCTTTGATTCAGTGGTACACGACAAACTACTCCTAAAACGAAAATCTTACAGGATCTCTGGACATGTGCATAATTGGATAAAAGCATTCCTGTCAAACAGACAACAAATGGTCAAAATTAGGAGTGTCCTAACAAATTTTGTACCTGTCAACAGTGGTGTCCCCCAAGGCAGTGTTCTAGGAGCAACTCTCTTCATACTGTACATAAATTACCGCTGTGATCCTATTAAGAGGAACTGTGTTCTCTTAGCTGATGATGTAAAGCTATTCAACACCACAGACAATACTGCTACCCTTCAAAAAGACCTTGACTATGTATCAGAATGGTCAAACAAATGGCAACTTCAAATCTCAACAAATAAATGCTCTGTCCTACATATTGGCAAAAAAAAAATCAGAAAATAAAATACAGGTTGAATAGTCAAGACCTTGTTGATGATCCAAACTCTGTCAAGGATCTTGCAGTACTCATCTCTAATGATCTAAGTGCTAGAGCCCACTGTAACTACATAGCCAAAAAGGCATTAAGAGTTGTTAACCTAATCTTACGTAGCTTTTTCTCTGGTAATGTTACACTAATAACTAGAGCATACAAAACATTTGCTAGACCAATACTCGAATACAGTTCATCAGTCTGGAACCCACATTATGTATCTGATATTAACACAGTTGAGAAAGTCCAGAAATATTTCACAAGAAGAGTTCTCCACTCCTCTACTCATTGCAGAATACCTTATGCCACCAGACTTGAAATTCTAGACCTAGAAAACCAAGAACTACACTGCCTTCGGTCCGACCTTAGTATAGTATATAAAATCATACATTGCAATGTCCTACCTGTCAATGAATACTTCAGCTTCAACCATAACAACACAAGAGCAAACAATAGATACAAACTCAAGGTTAATCGCATCAAACTTGATTACAGGAAATACGACTTCAGCAACAAAGTGCTCAATGTCTGGAATACTCTACCTGACTCTGTGGTTTCTTCCCCAAACCCCAAAAACTTTAACCTTAGACTGTCTACTATTGACCTCACCCCTTTCCTAAGAGGTCTGTAGGGGGCATGCATAAGCGCACCAATGTGCCTACCATCCCTGTCCTATTGTTTCTTTTATTTTATTTTTCTTATATGTATCCATGTATTCATAACTATGTTTTTACTTATACCTATTATCTTGTAAGCAATTGACAAAAATAAATAAATAAATAAATAAATAAATGTAACTAGCAAGAGACAGTCCCTCAGATAACCTGATCCCAAGCCATGAAGGGCTTTAAAGGTGACAACCAGCCCCTTGAATTGCACCCGGAAGCTTGGGAAACCAGAATTCAGTTTACTAAAGTGAAAGTGGATTCAATGACTTCAGAGCAACCTTCTAATCCTCTGATTATAGAGGATTCCCAGATTTATTATGCCTAACCTTAAGCCCATTGGATAGAGAATAAGTCCCATTGGATTCAGGGCAATCCATTGCTGAATCAATATGCTTAGGACCATCCTATCAGGTTGTAATCTGAAATTTATTTATTCAAAAGTGAACTCCAAAATGTTCATGAGGATTGAGTCTTTAGAAAATGTGCTTGTGATTTCAACCTCAAACAGTTCTGTCTTTAATGAACCTGCAGTGGGTCCAGACATTCCATCCTCATGAACAGAGTGAGAAGAGAAAGCTCAGGAAACACACACACGCACACCCTACATGAACAGCAATATCAATCTCTAATCTGGAACCAATATTTTAACCTGTTTTCCAGGCTGAGATCAGGCACACGTCATACAAATGCCAGAGAAACTCTGATCGAGGTACAAAATAAACCAGCATTATTTAAATCCTTAATCCTGTACTGGGACCGTTTGCTAATGTTTGCTCCATGCTGTGCAATTCTTGGTGGCTTCAGTTGGCTTGTATCCCACAAGGCTCACAGAAGCAAGGTGTGGCATTTTCCAATAGGATCTGCCTTTGCGTACTTACAAGACTGTCTTTGTGCTCCTAGGATGTGTACACAGTGCCTATTCTCTCTGCCGACTTGAAGCACTACATGTTCTGAAACTTCTAGGAAGCACAGTTCATCAAGACCTGTTTCCTCTGAGTCATGTCTAGTAGTTGCAAAGCTGTTGTGTACAGCATTCTGTTGGCGTTCTTGACTAAAGAGGAAAAGTAATTGAGCAGTAAAAGCCAATGAAGATGTACAAAAGTGACAATATTTTATTCCAGTCAGTGGGGAGCATTACATGGTATGTTAAACTTATTTGAATCCTTGGTTTATGAGCCTGGTTGGATTCACATATCACGTTATTCTAAACAATGGTTGGATTCACACAATATTCCAACCCCAAACTAAATATATATACAGTAGTATGAATACCCAGCAATATGATTTATAAACAGTAGGGTATGGTTTAATGTGATTCTGATTTAGAATATCCTGTATGAAATTTAACAAAGTTCATTCTGTTTATTTGTGGCTACCCAAGTTCTATGAATAACCCTCATTTATATTTTTAGTCTTCTTCCACCTAATGGCAAGGCCTACATGAAGAGGAATGCCTCTCAAGAGATCACAAAGGATTAATAAGTGAGTTGTCTTAGATGAGTGTTCCCAACTTGATGTTCTTTGACTATGTAGTAACTACAACTACCAGACTTTTCCATCAGCATCTGAAGCGTATGCATTGGGAAAGACCTTCCTCATAATTGTGACCTATAATAGGACATTGATAATTAGGGTTGCTGGGAGTTATAGTTGAGCTTCCTCTTCCTGTTCTAGACCATATAAAGAAGAAGAAGAAGGGAAATTTGGCAATTCAGCCTTTGGCTTTTAGTAACTAGCCAAGGGTGACTGATCAGACCTGGTTAATAGTCAGGCGAAAGATTACCAGGAATTTTCAAGTGTGTAGACTAGACTGGAAAGTTGGAAAAAAATATTTACTAGATGTTCCTTATTCCATCATAATAGTAAATCATAACTCAGATCTCCTCTCTAGCATTAACCTGGATAATATCTTAAAAGACTATTGTATTAATAGTATAGAACATAAGTAACAACAGTATGCTTCAACATCTTTTAAAGGTGCACCAGTGCATTTTCCCTGCACAGTTCCACAGTGTCTAGGGAATTCTGGGAGTTGAAACTCATACAATTTAAAGTTATAGAAACATTGCTCTAATTCCTCATCTACTTCCTTATACAGAGAAGTATAATGTACTATGCATGAACTATCACTATAATGAAGTAAAATCGAAGTGGAGCTCTACATTTCCTGGAGAGGAAAACATGGAGTAAAGAACACTGATTCTGGGTCAATACAAAAAAACAAAAAACAAAAAAGTGACAAAATATGTTATGGGCACACCCTCAGAGTTGAGACCAATCCCAGGAATCTAACAGGGTGTGAGTATGTAACACCTGGAGCTTATGGTTCACTTAACTTTGTGTGAATTTCTTACACATAATGAAGTTTCAGAAGAACATCAAAAGGCGTATTTAGTTACTTCTGTTCTCATGGTGTATGATTCTCAGTTCCTCTGGTATTAATTCCAACGGAGCTTGGAGAAAAGTCAAATATGTGAATATTGGTTTTAACTTGTAGCATCTCTATAATTATGCCATGTTTGTTTCACCCTCAAAGGAGCTTCTGCTTTTGAGACTTCCAAAATTTTTCTAGAGCACAAAGAACTAGAAAATCCTCAAGCTGCTGTCAAAACCTCAAACTCATTCAGTGTTTTTTTTTTAAAAAAGATGTCTGTGAATTAAAAAAGAAGCAACAAAAGAATACAACAAACTTAACTCATAAGCAGAAATTAACAGCAGACAATCAAGCAGAAAACAATAATCAATAAATTACCAACTCAGACAAACAAGTAGTGAGCAACAACCTAACCAAGGAAATTCCAAGGAAAACAACAACACCCCACCAACAATGATAGGGCAAGCTGCAGTATATAAACAGAGCAAACCTCCTCGCATTTAGCACAGAAAATGTTACCTAGCCAGGTAATGAAACATCTACATGAAAACAATCAACTTCAAAGAGCACCAAGGACCCCCACAATTCGACCTAGAGATACATATAGTCTCTTCTGTTGGTAAACTTGACTGAGAACCTCTCATTGAGCTTTATAATGTCGAGTTCAATCTCTGATCTATTTCTGCTTATATCAATCAAGCACAAGCCTCCAGAGGACTTTTGTTTGCAGAAATAAGCCTCCATATGAGGGTCGTACACCATACTAAGCCATGTTTCTTTAACCACAAGACAATGGGTACAAGGCACACAATGGCTAGATACACACATGCTAGGTCAACATGTTGTTTGATTTAGTATATTTTGAGAATCCAGGCATGTTCATCATTTGTGTAATTGATCTTTAATCACAAAATTGCAGCCACTATCTTGATTTTTTTTGACCACACTCTGTGGAAGATACTCCTGCATTCCCAAGTCATCTTTTCCAACACTAAGCAGTCTTCTTCAATTTTTTCTTCATGGGACTTAATTTCTATTCCTTTGATCATACATTGTACATCCTGTAAGTCTGTTACTTGATCTGCTTCAGTTTCTCTGAATCTTTCTTAAAGTATTGAGCCAAAGAACTGGACGGAATATTTAATTCAGAATCTGATCAAATGAAATGAAACCATTAGTTTTCATGATTTGGAAATAAAACTTCTCATTTTTAACTACATTATTTGCTGGTTCATATTTCATTTGCAATTATTCTGAGTTCTATTTTGCCAAGTCAGGTATTCCCCATCTTCTGGTGGATGTTAAAATTTTTGCTTTTTAAGTGAAGAATTGAAGGTTTATAAACAAGGGTTTGTCTATAAACAAACCTTGAGTTAGGATTGATTTACATAACACATTAAGCTAACATACAATAGGCTAGTTTGTCTCATTTCGTTGTATGGGCCCAGCCAGTGTGGTTAATTTATGATTCACTATGTAGGTGAACCTAACCAAGTACTTTAATTCATTAAGGAAAATTATGAGTTATTAATAATATATGCTGCATAAAGCTCATGGAAGAATTAGCAGAATGGACATACAATTTATAGAAAGTGGAAGGTAATAGATGTCACTTCTTTATTGCTACTCTGCACCTGCATCTATTTAGTGGTTCAAGCAAATGATAAATTAGGACTCAAAAGCTGGATAACTGCCTTTTGTGAAAACAAGACACCTTTTTAACATGTAGCCATGTTAAATTAACCTTATTTTCTGCATTTCTGCATTCTGCATGCTAGCAGGTTTTGCATAACACCAGAAGTTAATGGTTAGTGGGCTTGCAATTTGGTATGTTATATGAACATAGTCAGAATACCATAGTCCACATTTATTTAAAATTTGGAACATTTATTATATGTTATAATTTTATTTAATAATTATTTAAAACTATTTTCCCCTCAGGGAATCATACCTAGCTTTGGGATAGTTTTTAGTAGTGAAAAAATAGGAATAAAAACTTCAAAAATATTTCATTAAATGAGCATTGTGGCATATGTAAATCCTACCATTTAAATACAAATGGATAGATAATTTAGTGCACCCTAAATTCAGCTTCTATTCACCCTGGGAGTCAATACGCAATCTTTCGCTCATTTTCTATCATCAAAAAAGAAGAAAGTAAATTCTTTCTAAATTCTAGATTGTAAAACACAAAAGATTATTCAGCAACTTCTGGTGTTTGTAATTAATGCACAAAGAGCAAAATATATGATGGGAATAAAGTGCTCAGTATTTCTCAAACTTTGGTGACTTTAAGTCATGTGAACTTCAATTCCCAAAATTCCAGCATTCTGACTAGAGAATTGAAAAACACATGTTTTAAAGTCACCACTTTTGAAAAACTCTGGAACTAAGACTCTTATGGTACACTTTGTTACAATGCTCTAATAATACAGCTTTACCCAATCTGGCCATTTAATTCTTGAAGAAGGACTTTGCAAATATATAAATATATAGAATTTTCTTATGCTGTTTTATGTGTTTATATCTTTGTTACAGTACATCTCACTTTTTACTGACCACAGTAAAGCTTTACACAAGACAAACTTAGTAATTTAATAAATTAGCATTTTATTGTCAAACTAGCTTTATAATTTAGGCAATTTGTATTCTACCACTTGTAAGGTTTTATTGTTTGAACCATACTACTTATTTCTATTAATCATTCAAAAATGCCTATGTATTTGAGCCTTGGAATCTTTTCCCACAGAATTTACAACATGCTAATCAACAGCTATATGTAATAAAGATACTAATTCTAATATTCAACTTTAAATATGAAGACCGTCAATGGCCTTGTTTGTAAGGCACCTTAAACCTCATTAACAAGCTATCTAAATTTTAGTTTAATATGTTGTTTGAACCCTTTCCTTGTGGCTCATTTTCTGGTTCAATTGTTATGAAAACCCATATGGTTGGGGTTAACTGATTAAATCATAGTTAAAATGGAAAGCATTCATGTTTAATTTCTTCTTTGCAAAGCCAAGGGCTTTTGAATTCTACACCCATAAGGAGACAAATGTGTTTTTTTTTTCTGGTATGGAAGTCAATCATAGTTTCCTTCTTTCAATATCTGCAATCAGAGCAACCTGATACCTGTAATGTACTAGTCATTGATTCACTAAATTCCTTTGGGTCAGCAACAGTTTGACCGTAGCTGTCTACAGCTAATTTGCAGGAGGGATACTGCAAGTGATTTTTTCTTAATATAAATGTTCAAACCATGTAGGTCTTCATTTTGTAGTGGAGAAGGAGCCTTATTTCTCCCTATACTGGCAAAACAAACAAGCACAGGATCTTGCAATATGGACAACTTTTGTCATAATCCCCTCCTTTTTAAAGTTGACCAGCAAAAATAAGCCTATCTTATTTTTCAAACTATTCATGGACTTCTGTTGGTTTTTGTGATGAAGATTGGTATGGTATCTTGAATCTTTTGTTTTACAATAATTATAACAAACTGGTTCATGGAACTTTCCTTACCATAATCATCACAGAAGCAACTTGGGTTTCACTGATAATTGTTATATCCAACCTTTTTTATAACCATGGCAACTTCAACTCCCAAAATTCTCCAGCCAGCATGTAGGAGAATTCTGGCAGTTGACATCCATCCATCTTAAAGTTACCAGGGTTGAGAAGGATTGAATTCTGAAACCCATTTTATACTGATATTCAAAACAAAAACTGAACCTCAGAATCCTATAGTTCTAAGTTTATGTAAAGGTGCCTTACATCAAATCTTAAATAGTTGAAATAGTTCTCTCAAATCTAAAATCTATTCTTAATGATTCTACAAAAATATTTTAGAAGCATTGTCTTTTAACTGTTGTTTTACACCTCTTTATTTTTTAGAGTGCTCTCTAGAAGATTTTTTGCAAGTCCATTAAAACTGACACAGGAAAAGCAATTAAGTACTTGTCAATCAAGGACAGAAACGTATCAGTAAAAGTCTAGGAAAGGAACTGCAATTCCACATACAGCTACCAGAAAATGACTTCATTAAAACTCATTTTAAAGTAAGTAAATTGTGCAGAAAAATTATAGACAGATAGGTAGGTACTGGAGGTTATTTTTCCCCCTAGGGTACAAGTTTTTCATATTTTTAAATATGTGGAAGGGATGTGGCCAGGTACAGATTACAATATTTAGGAGTTTAAAAAACACAGTAACTTTATCACTATTTTTATGACACACAACCATATTGATGGGAAAAAAGCCACATATTGCCATAGAAGTACTGGATATGCATTTGTATTTAAAACCAATACAGGACCTATTTTTCCCAAAACAACAAATTAGTGAGCTGTGTTGGGTTGACAGAAAATTAATTAATTAATTAAAAAGAAAAATGAGTTTCCAGGGTTGATGGTAAACTAGAGCTTGAGGTCCTGTTCCTAGTTTGGCATCTTATTAGTTATGCCATTTTGACTCTCATGGGTTTGGTTTTTTTTTTAATATCTGGTCATTTTAATGAGCTTCTGTTTTAAAATTATGTAATCCCTATTTGAGAAGCCACCTGGTGGGTATAAAAAACTTGATAAGAGGCATAAATTTGGCTATCACGGTAAAAACACGTATGTACAAAAACATTATGCAGAAGGTATTAGACGGATGTCACTTGGTTATCCTATTGTCCTAGAATTATAAGTTCAGCATGATATACAGGGGAGTATTCTCTTTGATTTCAGAAAAGTTATGTGAAAAAAATTGAGTTTCTTCCAAGTTGAAAGATAGGATAAAATATACATAATAAAAGTAATAGCAAGGAGTAAAAAGGTATGCACAAGCTGCTTGCTGTCATAATACGAGATTGTTTAACATGAAAACTCAGCTAAAATGAGATCTAATATTCCTTTAAATCAGCAATGAGTTTGAATGCGAGAAAGATAAGACAAACAAGAATATAAACTTAAGATTTCTGGCTCAACTTCTTTTCCTAGTCTCCCACACAGCATTACAGATGTTTCTTATTTAAAAAAAAGCATTTTCTCTCTCCTCACATCACAAGTCTTGCAGAACTTAACAGATGCCCCTTATTTCTGTAATTTTGCAGAATGCAGGATCACACTGTAAAGTTAACAATCCAGCCAACAGCCTTCATACAACATTAGCATAAACCTCTTTATTTGTTCTAATAATGTGAATGTTTTTTTTAAAGGTGAAAGTTTTAAACTAAAAGTACATTCTAATATTTTAATTAAAATATCAGGAATGGAAGACTAAGTTTATTTTACATACTAACATATAAATTTTGGTTTGTCTCATTTGTGAAGGGAACTTTATTCAAATTTGTTATAGTCTCCCAAGTTTGACTGACTCATAATTACATTATTTAACCATGGTTTATTGAATAAACTACAATTGGGTGACTTTACCTGACTCAAGCAAACCATGATTTGCAAATCACAATGGCTGGATTTGCACAACAAACTTGTCAGAACAAAAAAAATTGCATTATATTGTAAATCTGGCTTTCATTTTATTTGCTTTTGTGGCAACTTCTTTATTTCACTTTAAATCATGCATCTCCAAAAAATATTGTATTTTTTGGAGGTGCATGATTTCAGGCTGTTTATTTTGAGAAATCTCAAATCTGTAGGCTAGACAGAAATCATACACATACATGCCACAGACAGGAGCCTATTTGGCATAAGGCATCAAGTAAGCAGAAGACTTTGAAGTTCTAGTCCTACCTTAGGTACAAAGCATATACAGGTATCTACTCCCAGAAGAATCACAAACTTGCTAAAGACATTTTGGTCTAGGATGTTGTGTAAATCCATCTAGTTCACAGTTCAATACGTTGTGAGAAGCAATTTCATAAAGTAGTCAAGTCCCGGTAATTTCCAGCACTGTATAATTAAAATAGTCAAGAAGGAGGCTGCAACAGTGTGATCAAATTTCAACCTTTTATTTGCACTGTGAAATGGACAGAAGTTCAATTTAATGTTGTGTGCATCATTTTGACTGTTATGACCATATCCCAAGGACATGCCTCCTCAATTGTAGCCAAATGCTTCCTGTGGTCAATTCTCATTATACTAAGCTATACTATAATGTGGTTTATTTTAGCTTGTAGACATGAATCTAGCCATTCTGCCTCAGGGCTTTAATTCAAAATTAAAAATAGCTGAAGCGTTCCTTCTTTTTAAAGAAAATAGCAGAAGGAATGGAAAGGAAATATGGGTTACCAGATAATTGCTCTTTGCATATCTCATAAAATGCCAAGAAGGTAAAGACTAACATTTATAAAAGCTTTGCCAGGAAATACAACCCCAGACCGAATATGTATTATAAGGTTGTATGGATGTGGCAAAGTATTCAATAAATGCTTTGCCTGGAAGCATCTTTCTCTCTCTTGGACTGGAGCAGATCTAACATTTCAAAGCATGCTGTACTTGTTTGGAGTAAGACCCAGTGACCTGAGTTAAACGGCCTTCTGAGGAAACTGATACAAGATCTGGCTTGTTCCTGGGTTGCCTTCTCCACTTCAGTTTCACAACCCAGACTTGCCAACGTTTCAACGAGCTTTTCCTCCTTGTGCCCTTAGCAATTTCATGGGGTCTGACTAAATATGTTTACAGTTTTGATCGATTCCAGACGAAACACGATTGAGGTTCCTTCTTAAAACAATTCGATCTATGGTACAAGAAAATATTAATTTTAAACAACGCTCCCGTTAGTCGGGAGCGGACGAGGAAGGGATTATGGAAGAGCGGTTGTTTTAGTAATATTGAGATCAAATGAAGGAATAGTTTTTTTCTTTTTAAAATTTGCAAAGAGCTTCTTCGGTAGCAGTCCAGGAAATCCAAAGACTCGATAATCAGGGATAAAAATATATATAATATGAATGTTAAGATATCCTTTCGTTTCCTCTGAAATAGAAAACTCAGACAGACGACCGCGCCCACCCCCCACCTCGGAATTCTGCAGTCTCGTTTGTGGGCGGAGCTAACGGTGTGATTAAAATAAGAGGCGGGGCTACAAAGCACGCCGGCTGGGCTAGATTCCCCTCCGCAGGAGAAGGGGTGGGGCTTGTGCCTCGGCTTCCATTTCTGGGTGGAGCCTCGCCGCAAACCTCGGGTAGCGTTGGGCTCGAGGTGGGCGGGGCCAGCCGCGCCGCTGTCTGCCGCACTCGCTTTGCCTCTCCGTTGCGCTGAATCCGCTGTTGGCGCCGGCAGTTTCCGCGGCGGCGCATTTTGCGCGCTTTTCCGTTGCGCTGCTGCCTTAATTCTCCAATGAGAGCCGCCGCCCGCAGAGGCTCCGAGGAGGGCTGCTTCTTTTCGCCTAGGATCGAGGACCAGCCTGGGATGACCACAGGCTTGCTTTGGGCTGTTTGAGCAGCGCGGCGGTTCAAAAGGAATCTAATGGAAGCGATGTCCCCGCAACAGGATCACGTCGGCCAGGGGCGATCTTCCTCCCTGACCGGGGGGAATCGGCGCTCCGCCGCTCCAGAGGGCAAAAAGGTGAGAGCTCCGACACCAGCCGCCTTCCCCAAGTGCAGGGTACGCCGGCCGGGGCGAATGGAAAGCCGGGGCGGGGAGGCAGCCTTGCGCGGTTTTTCTTCCTGCCCGATCCTTGCAGGTGGATGACCCTCCGATGTTCTTTTCCTCGGAAGTCAGGCTACTTCACTACATCCTTTTCACACGCCCGGGGGATGGGGGGCGGGGGGAGGTCGTTGTGTAGCCCCAGAACCTGGAAAGCTTGTCGGGTTGACTTGGGAGCAAACCGCACCGAGAGCGGCGGGATTCCCCTCAGGATAAAGGCTGGCGCTGCGATCTCTTCCAAGGAAAAAAGGTGGCTTTTTGGGGGTGGGTGGGGGTGGAGGGTGGGGTTGGGTTCCCAGCTGCTGCTCGTGCCTCCCCTTCTGCCTTCCCTCAGGGTTTCATTCCCCGGGCAGTTGATCCCCCTTTTCCCGAATGGAGCCGTTTGCCTCAGCGTCTCTCGCAGGGGTGTGAGGGGAAATGAGAAACGTGAGGACGCGGCCCTAGGAAGGTCGCCATCCCGGCTCTGCCCGGGGGACCTTTATCCTCAGGCGACGTTCCTTCTTTCGTTCCTCCTGCGGGGGGGACGGGTACTTTCAGCCGTTGGTCACGGTGAGTCGTGACTCTGAGGCGGCCGCCCACAGCTGAGCCCCCATCTGTAGAGCGCTTGTGCCCGCAATACGCCGCCTCCTTTCAAAGCCTCCGAGAACCCTCCGCGTGGTTGGAAGGGGAGGTGCGGTATTCCCACCCACCCCCCTCTCCCCCGTCCCCACACCTTCTTTCCCGCGGGCGGGTTTGACTCCCCCTGACCGGGTTCGCTTGGCTGGAGGGTGCCTGCACTTGACCGGGGATGGATGGCGGCGAGCGCACTGAGTGACGGTGCGCTCTTGTAGCCGCGCGGGGAGCGCGCTCGTGGCTTGCAAATATTACCTTTCTGACTGGTTGTGTGTGTGTGTGTGTGTGTGTGTGTATGCATGTATGTATGCATGTATGTATGCATGTATGTATGTATGTATGTATGTATGTGACCGCGGTCCACCAACTTGAAGATGGTTTCAACCCAAGGGCTGGGTGCTCTGCTGGCATCACCTTTGGAATAACAGCAGCCGCGTCTCCCTTTGTGTTTTTTTAGTGGAAGAGGCGTAAATCCGAGAAAGGTTGGCAGGCACCCCGTTTCGGTTGGAGTGGTTTCCTCCCCTGAAAGTGCTCCTGTTGGGTATCTAATTCTGAGGGTTCCCCCCCCCACTTTCTTTTCTCTAAGCTGCAAGCCCTGGGTAGGAACTTGAAAATTCGCAAGCATGGGGTGATGCTAATGGGGGGGGCTTCCCACCCAGTGCTTTCTATACTTTCCTCCCGCCTTTAAAATAACTTTACATAAGGGAGGCTAGTGTTAGTATTTCCAAATTAGATTGTGAGAGGGAGGAAAGAGACTGGGGTGAGAGCTCTGAGCTCAAGGCAACCAGTAAGTGTGTTACTGGGTGTTATTTGGACTTGTGTGTGTGTGTGTATGTGTGTGTCTTGTCTCTTTTGTACTAGATTCCAACAGCCAAGGAATTCTAGAGATGTACAAACAGGACATCAGGATGTTATCTTTTCTTTCTATATTTGTTTTCCCTTGACAGTAGCTAGATCGTGACACATGTTGGACCTTTTCAATATGACTTTATTTAGGAATATATCATGTTGCATTTCAAAACAGTTTTCTTCATCTAGAGAATTAGCAAAATATTGTAATGTTGAAGGATCTGGTTCAGGACTGGCTTGCTGGCCGGACTTGCGTTGTTCTAAATACTGCATTTTGTCCTTCTCTTTGCCAGCTTGGTATGGTGGTTAAGGCTCCAAGCTTAGAAACTGGGAGACGGTGAGTTGTAGCATGAAAGCCAATTGGGTAACTTTGGCCCAGTTACACTCTTTCAGCCCTACCCACCTCATAGGGTTGTTTGTTGGGAAAATAGGAGGATGAAGGAATATTATGTATGTTTGATGTTCTGAATTATTTATGAAATAATAAAAGTGGGATATAAATAAATGTTGTGACCACTGGTAATGTTCAATTCAGGCTGGATTTATGCAATTCTTTTTCTTGTTCTTCTATTTCTCTAAACCTTAAGATTTGACTCTCCCAAGCCTTCTACAATCTTTCTTTTACGTGTGAAAGGTGCTTGTTTTGACTGTTTAAGGATGCAAACTCAAAGAATGAGTTTCTTCGTAGTATATAGCTTAGTTATTTGTTAGTGCCTAGAGGTTCTTGTACTTGGAGCTTATCATTCTTTTGTGTCCCCCCCACATTTTTATACATATTTTACCTTGGTATCTAAGACAATGAATGGCTTGTCCCTGTTAGTACCTTAGAGATCAGCTCTCTTCTACAGACCTCTGTATTCATTAGTTGCTGCCATCCATTTATGAAATCTGGATGACTTTTTCTCTTGTAGATATAAATAGAAATGAGTCTGAGACCATACTTGTTATACAATCTGCTCTGTGGGCTTCTCTCCTATTTATTAATTGCAAAAACCTTTACAACAATTGGAATGCAGATAAATGAGTTCTTTTTAAAAAGTATTTCCAGATCACCAGTTTTCTGATTCCACAGTTGCTTACTCTAGAATACGTCTTCTTGAGTTTCTGAGACTAGAGTTCCTGAGACTACAGATGGAGTGTACTGTGAACTCAAGGATGGGTCTAATAAAAGTAGGATGGAGATGGATAGAGCTATTACTGTTAATCTTCTCATCATTCCTTATCACCTATCCCCTTCCACTTGTGACTGTATGACTGTAATTTTGTCTCTTGTATCCTTACGATTTATATTGACTGTTTCCTAGTATGATTTGATTGCTTATGGTACCCTATGACTATCATTAAGTGTCGTACCTTATGATTCTCGACTCTTGATGAATGTATCTTTTCTTTTTATGTATACTGAGAGTATTTACACCAAGACCAATTCCTTGTGTGTCCAATCACACTTGGCCAATAAAGTATTCTATTCTATTCTATTCTATTCTATTCTATTCTATTCTTTGAGTGATTTACAGTAGATGGGTAAATTTTTGGATGATTGCATTGGCCCTAAAATAATAACAACTAATAAACTAATAGCTGTCCCTGCCACTGATCATAAATTTTGTTGCCAAAACAGAATGTCTCAGGTAAAGGTACCAGAGAACCAGAGACTTCTTTTTGAAAGAGAAAAGACTTGTGGACTAGCTTCTGAGATTGATCACAAATTTTGGGCTGAGCAAGTTCTTAATAATTTAGATTTGCAAGCATGAACCACTGGCTTGCACTTGGATTCAGAGTATCAATGTCTAGGTATCCTCTGAAAAAGAAAATAAAAGATTTTCTAAACCCGAAGTCTGCCTGCCTCAGTTTAAGAACTAAGGTTTCAAGTTTCCGTGTCCACACTTAGAAAATTTGAATACAGGAATTTTCAGCAGGGTTTCTAGGAAAGCAATATAGTACAAGCAAAGATGAGTGACCAGCTTCAAACAGCAATGTGAGAAACGTTACAATGGTTATCTGAATGGTGCAGCAACATTTTAAAAATAAAGGATGGCAGAATCTAGTAGGAAAAGAAGCATTTGAATTCTACTTCAGGCAAGGAAATTTTGGGTTAAGAAGAGGTTACCAATATGGTGATTATTGAAGTTGGAAACTCGACAAGAGTAGGATATTCCAAGTGTTAAGATGGTATTGTAGTGCTTGTATGCTCCTTGTACAAAATTCCTCCCTTGACTCTTATGTGTGTGGGCCTGCCACAGTGTAAGAAATCTGGCAAAAAAAGAAGTGTGATTTATGAGTCAGTGATACATACATTGGGATCCTGAATACTTCAGCATCTTCTTCCTTCTCCCTGGTTTTTTAAAAACTCAGTTCCTTCTAGAGACTATTCCAGAATAAATAGAATGAAGAATACAGTGAAGGAGGAACCAAGCTAAGAAGGAAATCTCCTATTTGCAAGGTTTGCATTAAAATGTTGTTAAATCCCAGCCAGCACATTCTCCTCAGAGAATTAGTACAGCAGGCTGCCAGATGCTTATTGGGATTTTAAAGCCTGCCTGGGTTATTATAGAGCACATCATAAATATTTCCAGCCCCGATCATGTTGGGAAGAGAAAAATGGGAACACCATATATGTAGTTTCTCTGTTGGATGTCAGCCCTCAAGCCCAATGTGAGACTGGTGTACTAATAAATAGCCCACTGGACTCAAGGACATTGAGCATCTAAAATGTTCTGCAGTTTGGCATTCAATGTTTCATTTCAACAAGAAATCATTTTAGTTTATCCTCACGGGAATAAATGTGTTGGTCTGTTGCACTGGGAGATAGAAACATTCAGGACATCCAAAAGGCTAAACAAATTTGCTGGAGGATAAGGTTTTCAGTTTTCATGACCACCGGAGTGTCATGACTAAGAAGACCCTTTCCTATTGGAGTGTGTAAGTCTCACTAAATCAGCTTCTGCAAATGCATAAGTAAGATGGCACAGTAAATATTCTGAGAAGATTGTCCAGCTGCACAGGTATATATCATGGGTGTCAAATTCGTGGTGTCGCATTGCTGTCACGTGACATTTCGCGATGTTTTTCCCCTTCGCGGAGATGGGGTGGGTGTGGCCTCTGCGTGTTGTATCCAGCCCGTGGGCCTTGAGTTTGACACCCCTGTATACATGGTCCTCAACTTACAACCATTCATTTAACAACCATTCAAAGTTCCAACGGCACTGAGAAAAAGGACTTATGACCACTTTTCACACTGCAATCGTTGCAGCATTCCCATGGTTACATGATCAAAATTGGGGTGCTTGGCAATTAACATGTATTTATGACAGTTGTCTCGGTAGCCATGTGATCACCATTTGTAACCTTCCCAGCCAGCTTCCAACAAGCAAAGTCAGTGGGGGAAGCCAGATTCATTAACAACCACGTGATTCACTTAACAACTGTAGTGATTCGCTTAGCACAGGGGTGTCAAACTCAAGGCCCACGGGCCAGATCCAGCCTGTGGGGTGCTTAGATCTGGCCTGCGGGACCCTGGAAACAACGAAGGACTGGCCCGCGGTGCCTGTGCCAGAGAAAACGGAACATAGGCGTGCTACGCATGGCCCACCTGAACTCCATTTTTGCTGGTAGAGGGCTGCAGGAGGCAATCGCAGAGGAAAACAGTGCTTTGACGAGTGACATTGAGCTGGTCATGCCCAGCCAGACATGCCCACCCCAGCCACGCCCACCCTCCAGCCCTCTGAGATTAAACACAGCCCTGATTCGGCCCCCAAATTGAGATTGACACCCTGGCGTAACATGTGGCAAAAAAGGTTGTAAAATGGAACAAAAGTCACTTAATTACCTTAGCAATGTGGTCATAAGTCAAAGACCATCTATATTATACGGGGGATTTGTGTAAAACACTACTTCCTGGACAACCCTCCAGCGTTCTTGAGAACATTTTATTTATTGATTAAAGACGCAGTATTTATAAATTCGGCATAATATCCAGAAGAACTGACAGATTGGGGTGTTGGATATGAGAGGTGTGTGATGTTGATTAAAGTGTTGGAGTAGGAATAGAGAGATCCAGATTGTAATCAGACTTCAGACACAGAAGTTTTATTAGGTGACTTTAGATCAGTCGCCCTCTCTCAGTCCAACCTTGCTAGCCGATGGCAAATAGAGATGAATGATTCTGTGACCAACTCAATCTGCCTGCTTTGCCTGATTTTGGGTAAAAGTTGCTCTTTTTTATAAAAAAATCAATATTTACATGCATGGTGTGTTGTGAGTTAACTTTGTGGGTTTGCTTGCAAGCAAATTTTATGTGACAGACTGAGCTAGCCAATGGCAGATTGAATGAATCTGCGATTCTGTGAGCAACTCAATCTGCCTACTTTGTCTGATTTTGGGTAAAAGTTGCTCTTTTTTTATAAAAAAATCAGTATTTATATAAATATTTATAATATTTACATACAAGCCATGCCCAGCCAGTCACATGACCACCAAGCCACACCCAAAAATTAGGCCACTCCCACAGAACCAGTTAGTGGTCCCTGGGATCTAAAATTATGAGTTTGTTGGTCCCTGAGGGCCAAAAGGTTGGCAACCCCTGCTGTAGAGATTCTTGTCTCATACAGTAATCCACTGATGAGCATTTTAGTTGTGTTAGGTTAAATTAAGGGAAGAATTATTGTTTATACTAGTTTTCTTCAACTTAGTGCTTTGCAAAGATACCATACTGTACTTTTCAGAAATGTAGGAATGCTGGCTGCAAACTTTGTGGTTCTTGTGCAGATTAGCCAATTGTGAAATAGTTTGAGTAGGATAAGTAATAAATCATGATTTATTTGCATTGCAAATCTACAGTAGTTGGATTCACACACCAAGTCAAAGCCAGAAATACATGTTAAGTACAATGCAGTTGTATGAACAAGGTATGAACAGAACAAAGTCCTCTGGTAGCATTTCTGTGTGTGTGTTTTGTAGTTGCATAGCAGGCAGAAGTTCAAAAGGTGAATAAAAGTTTAATACAACAATAGATTATTATCTTAAGAGCTGCATGAATTTCTGCTTGTCTTGTATTTGGGAGATCTGCCAGAAAAGCTACTTGTGAACATTGCTCTTGATATGACAAGCTGTTCCTGTTCATAAATAATTTTTTACATGAAACTAGTGAAGTTAAGAACTCTTTGTTATAAAATGTTCTGCCTTTGGGTGTCTAGCTCTTACATCAGGTGACTATGTTGAACGCCTTATATCGAGCCTTTGTAAACTGAATCATGATATTACAGAACTTGTTATGGGACCTGGGATTCAAGCTGTTTTCAGTTATTAATATAGTTCATTAAGGAATATTACCACAGCTTTCTACGTAGATTATGTGAATGCTGGAAAAAGGATTCAGTGGGTATGACATCCTGATTTTAAAGCTGCAGAGTTAAATGTAAGCTCTGTTGAACTTAGGAGGTCTTACATGGATTTGTTAGGAAGTTGAAAATGATTTAAAAGAAAGGGTGAAACTAGAGCTAGTCCCTGCAGTTCTTTGAATTTGTTGATGTCTTGAACTATTTAAATAATTTTTATCACTGTTTTTGTTATTCTGACATCATATGATCATATCTGTCAGAAATTATCAGGTAATATAATATCGCTAAACATTGGCGTCTGATGATCTTCATCTGGGGCCTTAGGATGGGATTGGAGGAAGTTGCTTCCAATAAATATTATTTTTAAAATAATTGGTTATGAATTTGCTTCTTCATTTCACCAGGTCTAGGGACAACTTAAAAAGTAACTGGAATTTATCACAGACCTTAGCAGAACTTGATTTGAATGGCTACAGCTTTTCTCCATCAGACTATGTCTAAATATCAACTTTATGGCTTCAAAATGGTCACTTCTTCATCTCTTCTTATTCAGATTCTGCATTAGCCTTGATAAAGGGTTTGAGAGAATTTGGAGACCTGTGTCCTTGGTTATCATGTTTTTGTTGGCCTAAGAATGGAATATCGTGTCTAGATTTTGGGGGATGGTAATGATGGTTTTGTGGCCCCATCTTCCATCTTGCAAACATCTTTTGGGGACAGCAGCAATAGAAGTAGTCCTCAACTTACAACCACAATTCATCCCCAATTTCTGTTGCTAAGAACAAGACAGATGTTAAGTGAATCACTGCAGTTGTTAAGTTAGTAACATGGTTGTTAACTGAATCTGACTTCCCCATTGACCTTGTTTGTCAGAAAGTTGCAGTTACATGCCAGTTGCCAAGTGTCCGAATTTGGATCATGAAACCACAGGGAAGCTGCAACGGTCATTTGAAAAACAGTTATAAGTCCCTTTTTTTAGTGCTGTTGTAACTTCAAACAGTCACTAAACAAGTGGTTGTAGGTTGAGGAACACCTGTATGCAGAGTATAGAAAGGGAGTAAGAAAAAATAAGTGAAGGAATTAAAGCAAGGGTGTCAAACTCAATTTCATTGAGGGCTGCATCAGGGTTGTGTTTGAACTCTGGGGGCCGGGGTGGTAGGGCTTTCCTTCTTTTTGTCTTTCCTCTTTGCTTTTCTCCTTTCCTGTCCCTCCCCCCCGGGCCCCATTTTCGCATGTGATGGCCTCCTGCAGCTGTCTGCCAGCAAAAATGGGGCTTGGAGGGCCACGTGTACCCCCTGGCAGAGGTGGTATTCAGCAGGTTCTGACCAGTTCTGGAGAACCGAAGCGGAAATTTTGAGTAGTTTAGAGAACCGGCAAATATCACCTCTGACTGGAGATTTGACAGTATCCTTCCCCTGCCACGCCCACTAAGCCACACTCACAGAACCAGTAGTAAAAAAAATTGAATCCCACCGCTGTCCCCCGGCCTCCATTTTCACTGGCAGAGGGCTGTAGGAGGCCATTGCGGCTGAAAACGGGGCTCAGGGGGGCCACACGCAGCCTCCCGGGCTCCGTTTTCACTGGCAGAGGCACTGCGGGCTGGTCCTTCATTGTCTTCAGGAAAGCCCCGCAGGCCAGATCTAAGCACCCCATGGGGCGGATCTGGCCCCCGGGCCTTAAGTTTGACACCCCAGAATTACAGCATGAATAAAGAAAAAAAGACAGGACATATAGTTATAGCATCCACATTCCCAACTCAAATACCTCTGTTCTTACTGCAACTATTTTTGCTGTAATAAATAACTAAAGGGACACCACTCGCCCTTATTTTACTCTCTGATGTATGCTGAACCATTTATTAAGTAGTCAGATTAGTCTTCGGCATTAAATGGAATGTTTAGCATGCTTGGATGCTAACATTTATAGCATTTGTTTCAGTTTCTTCCTTCATCATATCACTAGTTTTCTCCTTCATCATATCATTTCCATATACTTCTCTGAAATAATTCTTCTTGAATTCCCTCACTTAAATTTCATCCCAAAATCTTTTCATTTCTTCAATTTAATTCCAGACAGTCTGCATGATGCTCCTTATTTAGCCCTCTTAACTTACTGTACTTCCACAAAGTATATGTATATTTTATTTCTACCAAAATTGCCGTGTGCTTTCTTTGCTTCTTTTAATCCCAACTATTTCATGCTCACTTTGATTATGTACATTCATTACAATCAACATTTTTCTCTATACTGACTATGCAATATCTTTAGCTCCTTATATTTTTACAGCAATCATTCCCGTTCATGCTTTTTTTTTTTCTTCAGCTACTGTTTCTCTACTTCATCATTCTACTTGGCATTCTTTTTTCATTCTTTCTTTGGCATAATTTCACACTCTCGGCATAGTAACACAATTCTTTTAACTGTTCCAGGTGGTTTCCTCAATCTCTTTCCTTATGTCCACTTTCTACTGACTCTGTTGGGAATAGAAATTTTATATATAAAATATATAGATATACGTATATGTATGTGTGTGTGTGTGTGTGTGTGTGTGTGTGTGTGTGTTATATATATATATATATATATATATATATATATATATATATATATATATATATATATATATATGTGTGTGTGTGTGGTGTGTGCAGACATCTGCCATCATCAGGCTTCTGTATTGCAGAATACAGAGTACAGAAGCCTGATGATGGCAGATGACTGCTGGCTTACACAAAAGCACCACTATATGACGTGAAAATACAACAAACTGAAGGCCATACATGTGTGTGTTAAATACACACACACACACAACACACACATACATATATATATATATATCTCGGTTGGCCGATCTTTTCAACTAAATTAACTTCTCAGCTGTTTCTCCCAGTTTTATGATCTCGATTTAATAGAGAACGAGTATGTTAAGATGATAATATGTCAAACGTGTGTTTGAAGACTTGTTGGTACTTTCAGAAAGAAAAAATTATGTCCAGAATTGTGAAAAATGAAGTTGGTTGCTTTAGTTCCCTTCACAGAATGAACTTCAAGGTCTAATAATTTCTTAGAAGTGGGCACTCTGTACTTATTTATTTATTTGCTGCCCATTTCACTGAGATTTTATATGATTAAAGTGGCTTTGATTTGCAGTGCACGCATGTTTCAATTTTCTATGATTAAAATAATTAGGATAGCAAGGTGACCTCTGTGTGTAATCTACATTTTTAATGACACGGGTTTTTAAAAAAGTTCCTCTCTATTTCAGTGAAGGATACGTTTCTCCATCTGATACCCTTCATATAGATATGACTGTGATGCCCAAAATTACGAGTCCAAAAAGTGCAACCTTGACGTATATGATCTCTGACTATAAGTTTAGTTGGGGTAGAGATCAGAATGAAATTGTAAATGTTTTCTGCTTCATCATTTTCTTAAAAAGTTAGAGGGTACAAAGCAAATAAAATATTTGATTTTTTCTGAATAAATGACCAGCATTTAAATAATATATAAATAAAAGATATATATATAGCTGCCAGGTTCTGGGTCCCTTCCATCCAAAATATAGTGCTAGGCTATTTCTTTATAAAGCACCATATAAACTGATGATACATATGAAGTGTCAAAGATGAATACAACCACCCCAAGTTATAAGGAAGATCAGTGAAGAAAATGAACATGGTTTAGGCCTTTTAGCTTTTTTTAAAAAAAAGTTGGAGTTGTTCTACTATCCCCAAAATTAATTGGATAATTTCAGTTTATCTAGAACAGTTGTGTCCAGTCTGTGGATCACATGCAGCCCCAGCTAGTAATGTAGCCCCACATGATCATAACATTATACGATATATGTATACATTAACTATATTATATATTGCATATGCGGTCTAAGACAATTCCTCTTGACTCAATGCAGTCCAGGCAAGCCAAAAAGTTGGACATCCATGATTCAGAGTGTGAATAAGCAGCCGATGACCCAAAAGCATATATGGCCCATAGGCATTTTTATCTAGCTGATAGCAAACTCAACAGATTTTAAGATATGATGAACACGTCCATATTTTGTTGAATTTGAGCAAATATTGCTTCTTCCTATCTTTTTTTTTTTGTTCACTTATAATGCCCAAACAATAGGGATTAATGTATCTGTGTGTATGCCTTCTGCAGGTAGGATGTGATATGGTAAAATCTTCATCCTGATTTGTTTAATATACAGTATTTGACCAGAGATATTGTGGTCAGGTGATACAATAGAGCTTTAATTTACTTGAGTATGAATTTAAGTGCAGTGGTCCAAATATCTATCTATTGATCGTCCCCATCTAACAGAACAAGAGAGTTGTATCCCAATCAGCCCGTGTAAGGCAATTAAATGTATGTTAATTCTACATGAATCATTTGCAGCAGTTTGTTGCAGTTGCATAATAACTTTATTATGCAAATGACATCACTTATGCCAGTTGCATGAAATGATATAATTAATGTAAATGAAGCAATTTGGCATTTAACATTAATGAACACTTCCTCCCCCAATTGGTCCAGTTATAGTTTCACTATACTGCAAAATGTATATTGCAAATTCCTGGGTGATATTGAAATGGGTCAAATATCACCCGGATCTTGTACCTTAAACATGGTTGTTTACTGTGATGTGAATGAATCATAAACTTATTTTAAAGGAAGGATGTTTACAATTTTGCCTCTTTACCATTGCTGTAATTTTGTTTCCATGCTTCATAATTATATCCAATAATTAATCCAAAGTCACTCAATTTATTTAGAGTTTGATGTTAGGCAAAGAGATAAATTTAGTTTTGTGATAATTCTATGACCTTGAGAGTACATTGCTGAATAATAATATCTAAGACCAAGCTGTTCTCCATGGTAGTGAGATATCTGAGTGGACATCAGAAATTGACACATTTTGTGCAGGTTTACCTGTGCTTGGAATAAGCATAAGACTGTCTAACACAGGTCAATTTTTAAAATCCTACTGGAAAAGAGAATGGGCACATTCTGTTAAGTGTTAATCTGTTTGCTTTATTTATGTACATTTGTGTGCACTCATGTGAGTTCTTGGTTGAATGGCTGGAATTGTTTAAAGAAGATGATTTGTGCTGAAATTTTATAAAGTAATCTTGGCATTAAATCCTACGGGAGGAGATTTCTTTTAAACATACCAAAACCAAAGTGTTTTTCCCCCCTAAAAAACCCTAGTCTGATTGAATAGCAAGTTGTAACATTTCTATTATTTTATACTTTTATATTAAATCAGGTAGTTCTTTCACTTTTTCACTATTGATCATCTATACCTGTGTTGGCGAACCTATGCCACGCAGAGCTCCACTGAGCATGCGTGCGTGCGCCGCCGCCTGACAGCTGATTGTCAGGTATCTGGTGCGCATGCGCAGGGGGCGGAGAGGTGTGTGTGTGGGAGACGCGTGCGCATGCGCAGACATGCTGTGCGTGAGGGGGAAAGTGTACGCATGCGCAGATGCACTGCATACAAGGAGGGAGTCGTGCATGCATGCGCAAAGACGCATGGCACGTGTGGGGCAAGTCACATGCGCATGCGCAAAGATACATGGCGTGCAAGGGGGAATTGCGCATGCATGCGCAGGGGGCGTGGGAGGGGGGGCAGCATGCATTTCCTTCTGGGTGCTGACACACGAACGCGCGCAAGCAAGCACGCAATTATCGGCACGGGAGCCAAAAAAGATTAGCCACCACTGATCTATACCTACCATCAATTTTCATCATATACATAATGTTTTAAAGGCCTCCCATCTGTTCAAACTTGGGACAGCTGGAGGAATGAAATCCTTATAATTCAATTTTACATGGAAAAATGAGGTTGATCATGTGTATCAAATCTCCAGACTTGAACTTCTTTTTATGACCAAAATTATGCATTCTGTTTGCTTGGCCATACTGATTTTTTTTAGTCAGTAAATTTGTCCTATATTTGGATTACAAGTTTATTTAACTTTCTTATGGGGAAGGTTTTCAACCGAATTGAAATCACAATAGCCCTTTGTCGTGTTGTTTGTTTATTTTCCTGTATTTTGTCCCAGTTTTAGGGCACACTGATAGATAGACATTTTGCCTGACTTTAAGTATTCCAAGAGAATGTTTCAAAAACGTCCTTTTGTTTCTGGTGTCTGAAAGAGAGTTGAGTTCCTAAAAAAGTACACTGGACATGATATGAAAGAAGGGCTTCAAGAGCTCTTGCACGTGCCTGTGATTCATTAAAACAGCCTTTCTGTGTGAGGTTGAAAAAGATGCTGCTGTTTTAAGGAATCCATTAAAGCTACTCTTGCATAGTGCAGGGTTGTAATATTGTCAGGACATCATTGCCATCTTTGAAGATTTATAATCCTACCCATTCTAGCTCTGGTCTAGTCTGGTCTGCTTTGGTTTGCTTTGGTGACTAAAACGTTCTCTTGCGATTGCCACTGGCCTGCTTGAAATAGTTTTGAAGAACTCTAGGTGACCATGATAGACATTTTGGACACTGGAAGTACTTGATTATATCTTTGATTATTTTAAAATTGAATTTGGAATTCCAGCAACAATTCTTGCTTGTGAGTGTTGGTGCAGGAGAGAAACACATACATACATGCACACTTGTATGCCACCTCAAGTATTTTCCAGTTCTTATGATTGTGGAGGAAAAATGGAATGTGTGTTGGGCATTCTTTGTTAAGATATTAAAGAGAAAAGGGAATGTAGATTCCATTTCTAGTATATGTTCCCTTTTTAAAAATTTGCATGTCTTTCTAGACATTAATGGAAATGGCAGTAGTTAAAAATACATCGTTAAAAATGCATATTATTTCATCAGATTTAATTTCTCCCAGCCATTTTTCATTTCTATACCTTTCTATTAATTGTTACATAAATCTTATAGAGAATTATAGTATAAATCTATTTTGGGGTAGGGATGAGAAGAGTTTCAGTTCATCCAACATATAAACCTAAATCCCAATTCAGACATTTCTTAAATAGTTGCCTAGAATGTTGTCTGTTATGACATTGTGAAATTTTTCCTTTCATTCAGGAAACAGGACACAAGACACTGATTCGTGACTGAATACTGTAAATAGATCTTGACTAAGCCTGGAGAAATAATAATCCATTTGTCTAAAAATGAAACTTCTTGATATCTTCTAATGTTTTTTTCTTCCTTGGCAGAAATGCAAGTATAAATGCAAATGCAAATATAATGGCAGAGCTTTAGATTTATAATACAGCTTTCTATTTCCACCCAGGAACGAGAGACTGCATTAAAATGAGTTCATGCTACAGCCTGGAGTGTGTGTGTGTGTGTGTGTGTGTGTGTGTGTGTGTGTATAAAAACATCAACATTTTTAAAATATCTTTTTCATATCAATATATGAAAATACATAATTCCACCATTGCAGGTAGGGCAGGAAGCTGTGTAGCGTCCATCAGCCCTGAGGCATATTTGAATATTGAAAATTAATAATGGGCTAAGTTTGATCGATTGACTGAAAGAAAGGAATTATACAGGTTGCTCTCAACTTATGACTGGTTGCTTAGCTGTCATTTGAAGTTGTGATAGACCCTCCAAAAGGTACTTAAGAATCAGTTTTAAAGTTGGGATAGTCGTTCTCCTAAAGTCATGTGAACTCATTTTGAGCACTTGGCAGTCAGCTCTAGGTACAGTTGTTTGCAGTGTCCAGTGATCATTGAATAGAATAGAATAGAATAGAATAGAATAGAATAGAATAGAATAGAATAGAATAGAATTATTTATTGGCCAAGGGTGATTGAACACACAAGGAATTTGTCTTTGGTGCATATGCTCTCAGTGTACATAAAAAGAAAAAAAATACATTCATCAAGAATCGTAAGATACAACAGTGATGGTCATAGGTTATTAATAAGCAATCAAATCATACTAGCAAACAAATAAAAACAATATACCATTTTTTCTGACTATAAGACACACTTTTCCCTCCCCCAAAAAGTAGTTGGAAGTGTCAGTGCGTCTTATAGAGCGAATACGGGCCTGTTTTTGGCCTCCCAACCCTCCGCAATTTACAAAACACTATAAATTGTGACCACAATTTACAGTGTTTTGCTGAAATTACCAGGGTTTTCCGTCTGGTAATCAGCAAACATGAACAATGTGTTCTGTTGCATGCCTGTTTTACAGAAAGTGCCATCAATATTTAATTTGTTTGCTTGATTATTTGTTTATTCATTTTCTACAGCCACTCATTTCAGCCAAGTGACCTTGGGGGGCTGGGAGAGGGGCTTGCCATTCCAAAACTGTAAAACAGATAAAATAATTAAAAAGAATAAAAACATCCACAAAATAAATATAAGTTTATTACATTAACTTATATAGTATCCTGAGGTAAAAACCATTCAGAGTAGCAACCAATTGTAGTGTCTAAATTGGAAAATTTTAACCTGCATTTTATACTTTCCTTTTAATATTTGTCAATTGAATTGAATTTTTTTGAAAAGCTCTTTCAGCTAAAAGCCGTTTGCGGCTTTTGTAAAGAGTTATTAAGTTATTAGTACTTTTGCGTATACTAAAAAACAAATCTTCAGAGGGACCTTGTTTCAACTGATGCAATGGTTGAATTGGCTCAAGCATGAAATAGAAAACTGCCCTTAATTAAATTAAATGAAGAGTGAGCCAAGTTATAACAAGCACGATCTTCCTGAGGAAAACTAAAAAGAATGTGATGAATTGTTAATTAAAATAAGTTTAATTATAGTGTATTGCTTGTATATTGGGTACTATATTATCATTTATTTAGTATGTTACTTAATCCAAGGCTACAAACAATAGAACAGTGAAGAGAAGAACCAGGGGAGACTACAAGGTCCCTTCCAACTCTGTTAATCTGTTCTGTTAAATACAACCAGGATGTTGACATACAGGTAGTTCTCAACTTACAACCATTCATTTAACAAAGGTTCAAAGTTGCAGTGGCCTTGGAAAAAGTGACCTATGCTCTCACTCATGACCATCATAACACCCCTGCAGTTATGTAATTACAATTTGGACTCTTGGCAAGTGGCTTGCATTTAGAACCAGTTGTAGCTTCCTATGGTAAGGTGATAGCAATTTGTGACCTTTTTTGCTGATTTCCAGGAAAAAAATGCCTGTTGGGGATTCACTTAAACATGTGTGATTTGCTTAATAATTATGTGATCTGCTTAATGGCTGTGGTGATTCGCTTAATGACCGCTGTAAAAATTGTCATAAAATCAGATCTGTCTTGACTTATGATTGCAATGACTTATGGAAATTCTGGTTCCAATGGTGGTCATAAGTCAAGGATTACCCATAAAGGGTTTCAGAGGTGATAACCAGCACCTTACATTTGGAATGGGACAACTTGCTATGGCCAACTCGCCACGGTCAACTTGCCACGGCCAATTCACTGTGGGGCAACTTTTTGCAAGCCAACTCACCCCAGGACAATTCAACAATTCAATTATTTAAAATAATTTAAAAAACTATTTTAATTTTTGTAATTTACATTTCATTTTGTCCCTCCTTTTGCATCCTTTCTATAATGATTCTATAATGATTTCTTCAGCATTAATATAACTCTTGTCCTGTGAGTTGATCTCAAGGAGCTGGCTGCGGTGAGTTGACTGTGGTAAGTTGACTGGGGCAAGTTGTCCTATACACTCCAATTCAAGAAGCAAATTATTAAGACAGTGGCATTCCTGCAGAGCTGGAGTTTTAAAATGGGTGGAGCAGAACTGAGCTATCCCAGTTGAAAATAAGGTAGTCAAGAACACAGGGGGGGGGGGTACCGTGGACTGCACCTTTTGCTTCTGATCTAGGTAATTTGCAGTTTTCCAAAAAAATTCTCCTCTAATATGACTGAGAAAGGTTTTCTACTTGTCTATCCTAAACAATCTCCAAGTGGAACTGATTTTGTTTCTTTGTATTTTTAGATCTTTCCTTCCATATTATAAAAAATGTCTCCTAGAGTCGTCTCAGCGAGATGGGCTGCATAGAAGTTTAATAATAAAATAAAATTTTAAAATGCTCATGTTTAATTTTGTTTTGATGTTTCAGCAGAAAATGAAGAGCTTGGCCCAAAGACGTCAGTCAGCACCATCCCTGGTTCTCAGCAAAGCTCTGAATAAAGCCAGAACAAGTGCCAGGTAAGACAGACTCATACTCCTTCTTGGCTCCATTTTCATCATAGTGTGGTTTTGATGAGTAACTGCATAATACATGGCTAAACTAGTACCTGGAGGATAAACTGTAAGCAGGTTGATGTTTAGAATGTTCTTTCCTTGGGCAACTGGGAGGTGTGGCGAAGAAATAGTAGAAAAACAGACTGCCCCCCAAATTCCATCTCTGTTCTAGCCTTAGATTACCCAACCCAAACCCAGAAAAAGGACTTTGTGTCCTGAGGTTCCCTGGTTTGTGAGAGTTGCAAAGTGTCTGCATTTTGCAAAACAATAATGAAATTGTTTCTTTCTTGAGTTGACATGATCGGAAGTTCAATCCTGAAAAAGACACACAGTACTTTATTTCTACCAGTAAAGCAGAGTTTGGTTAACAGGATGATTTATTTACAAATCTTGGCTTGTTTTAACTGTGGTCTTATGTCTGAATTCTGGCTTCTTAGATCAGCTGTTTTCCAGCAGCCATAAATGGGATGGTGTAGGTGGAAAACAAAGCCTTATTCTTTTTATTCTAAATCAGCTCCGATTTCCATAAATGTTTAGAGATATGCACATCACATGTTATGAAGATTTTAATAATGATACAATTTTAGTTAAGAAATCTGTAGTTGAGATGCTTCTGGTTTAAGCTAAAGGCACTGGAGTTTGCTCTCTGCATTAATTTCATTCTTAATAATTGTTTCCACCAATGTTTGGAGATTTTCAAGAAGAGTCTGGACAGCCACTTGTCTGGAATATAGGGTCTCTTGATTGAGCAGGGGGTTGGACTAGAAGACCTCCAAGGTCCCCTCCAACTCTGTTATTCTGTTCTATTCTGTTCTAATTTAGGTTGCTTTCTCAGGTGACCTTATTCCTTTCAGAAAAAAAGACTATTTTCTTAATATTTTACAGACCAATAATAAATCACCATGAATTTGTGGGAAAAAGAAAAATCTTTACTTGGACAACTACAGTAAAGTTACTTGTTTAGGAGTAATTTTTAGCCAACATAGCATTTCTTTGCTTTGTATGTAAATGATAACTATAGGTTCAATTAATTCTCCCAAAATGCAAGTCAGGAGATTTTGACATTAATTTTCAACTGCACGAAATGAATGCACTATGGGTGCATCCAGGATAGTAAGAAATATGAATTAAAAAGCTGCTTTGTAATAAATCTTTGTAATGAAAATCCCAGAATTCTTTGCAAGGATAGTTTCATTGGACAGTTTGCAAGATGTAGTGTTTGACAACTTCTGCACAACTACATTTCACTTTAAAATGGTTAACAGATGATAAAGTTACTGGGAAGTTTGTACAACATTTTCTGCAACGTTTTTTCTCCAAGTGCTTTACATGGGCCACCTCAAGGTTAACTGTTTGGTTTTTTTTTTACATCTTTGTGTTTAATTATTATCCAATAAATTTCTGGGGCTATATTTATCTCCTACTCTTATAATTTATTGGAATTGCAGCTATTCAAGTCATTGGCAACATTGCAAGCAAACACAACTAGCTCATTTAAATCAACACGTGGGGTTCCATTCAGTTGCTTCTCTCTCCTTCTCAAAATCACTTCTCTGTTAACAAGAATCATTCTTCATCATCAATAAAACAAATAATGTTTGGATTTTCTTTCCGTGTGTTCTGAAAATGCTTAACTCTTGTGGCTTGCTTTTTTTTCTTCTGAAGGAACAATGTTTGGTATGTTTAACACCTTAAATGCTTTGTTGTAAAAACCGTTTTAATACTTATTCACAATTTGTAAACAAAATATTAAATTCAAGTTTAAATAGATTACAGTTTTCTTTTGGTATAAAGTGCTAGTGTTAATAGATAGTCACTCCAATGTCTTATGAGTATTTGATTAATGACTATAAAACTCCTTCCCAGCTGCATCTTATATCTGCAAAGGTTTTATACGAATATCCTATTTTAGCAGCTGATTTATCTCTGTATTCATCTCTGACCTTAATAAGAGAATTTGGTTAGGAAATACTTGGAAAAGCTGACATATTTATATTTTCATGGCCTTTTATAGGCAATTCTGATGTACCTTTTTTCCTGCTGCATGGAAATCACATCAAAATGTAATGTTGTCCATAGGCTACTGATTTAAATCAGTTAAAATACAGTAACTAATTTAAAATAATATTTAAATGTTAAAGGAAATAAGATTGAATATTTCAAAGTAGTATTTTTCGTTTAAAACTTGGTTTTTTAAAAATATTTCTTGGTTTAAAAACTTGGTTTATGATTGTGCTTGATGCTTTGCAAAATTGATATTTCTTTGAACTCTTATTCTTGTTTGTCATTGCAAAACAATTTCCTTGTATATAAAATGAAAACCTAGTTAAAACCAGATAAATCCTCCAGGCCGAGAACCATGAATGAAGTGATGATGGAAAGTGAAAGTACAATAGTGATATCATCCCATTCTATCTAAAATTGTGCAGGAGGAGAGCTGTGTTAGTCTGTGGTAGGCAAACCTCAGGAGGATTCTCGTAACATTTTTCAGGCTAACACATTTTATTAAAAGGTAGTTGAGCATCTGATGAAGTGAGCTACAGTTCACAAACTGTATACCTTTTAGTAAAATCTGTTTGTATGAAAGCGTGCAGACTCCTGATTGTAGTCTGTTAATTGTTATTTCAGACTAATTGGATTCATTAGTGTTCTTATCAGCTAATATTTTTATCCTAGTCTGATCTGAATCACAAATTGAAGCAAAAATAGAACATTAATAATGGTGTCTGATCATTTCCTGTCTCTGGCATTTACAAATCAGTTTGATCTCTAAACAATCCTGTTCTATCTTCTGTTTCTTTGGTGTCATAATTATATGACTGCAGGATAATTCTTCGATTCTTCTGTCATAAATTCACTTATCAGATAACTTTGTTGGCATGGCTTCTTCCATAAATAGTACTTCCACTGAAAATACTGCAACCAAGTTCGCACCAGACATATGTTGAAAATGGTAACATCAACCAGCATCTGTTCACTTATGTTCTGCCTTTAAAAAAAAAAACAGATCTTGCATTTAACTCCATTAAAAATTTATTGAGGAAGATATTTGTGAATATGGAAAATACAGTTAAGATCTACTTGTTTAGCTCTGAAATTTTATTGTGTGGGAAGTGTCTCAGTGGTGACTCTTCATGCAGTGTTTTAGATTTGTCTGAAACAAAACATCTCTTTTTTGCTTTTCTATGGAGAGATATTAATTGAAATCAAGACTAGCTAACAATTATATTAGTATGAGCCCAAGAGACCTTTGTTTGCATAAAGCATGAAACCATATTGTATTACTTTCTGCTTTTGAGCAGAACAAAAATGTTAAAAATAGATAAAAATTTTGTCTTCAAATCTAAGGGGCTAAAAATAAGTAGGGAAGATTGCTCAGGAGGTGATCAGTTTCCAACTCCAGAAGGCTTGAAGGAAGGAAGGAAATTATCTGTACTTTTATGGTGGAATTTCAAGAGGGAATATGGTCCCAAGATGGTATTTATTACATTTGTGGATGACCTCTGGCAGGACTGGAATGTGAGAGATCCTGACCCTTCTTGGTTTCTCAGCAACTTTCAGTACCATCACTCATGGCACTTTCTGGACCAGCTCAAGAAAACCTGGTCCTTTCTCCAAAGGCAGTTATCAGTTGATATTGGCAGAAGGGAGCCTGGTACCCTTGATTTGTATGATGCTTCACTTTCTGCCTGCTTCTATCTAACATTTACATAAGGTTAGTGTTCCTTGAATTATCACCTATTTTTGAACTTTTATATAAGTTGTAGGTTTTAGGTACTTTTTAAAATGGAGATGACTATTCATAAAACTGATAGGTAACACATAGCAACAGGGATTTTGTGTTCTATTAATGTAGGACAGGGGTGTCAAACTCCATTTCACTGAGGGTTGTGTTTCAGGGTTGTGTTTGATCTCGAGGGGTCAGGGTGGGGGTGGCCTGCCTGGCATCACTTGTGTCGGGGGCGCTTGTGGTGGCCCAAACACTCTGCCAGTGAAAATGAGCTCCCGTGAAAATGAGCTCCTCTGACAGCCTCCTGCAGCCCCTGCCAGCGAAAACGGAGCTGTGGAGGGCACTCAAGAGCTCAGTTTTCGGCTGGCAGAGGCACCATGGGCTGGTCTTTCACTGTTTCCTGGGCTCCCCATGGGCCAGATCTGGCCTGCAGGCCTTAAGTTTGACACCCCTGTTGTAGGGGAAGGAATGGCGGAACTTAAAAGAGGGATCAACCTAGAATCTCTATGTAGTCAGATGTGGACTAAACCCATCTCTCCACCCCCTTGAATTCGGTTGACCCTTATGTAACACCTAGCAGGTGCTAAACCTTAGAATATTGAGTTGAGAATATTGAGTTGAGAATATTCCTGTGCACAGGCATAAGTAGCAATTTCACATGTGGACCTGATCTTTTGTGCCTGACAATTAGTTTTGCTTTAAAATCTATTAGAATCCTATTCATAATTCTAATTTTAGATTTGCAGGCACATAGGAAAAGATGTGGTTTTAAAGGTATTTCTTCCCTCCATGATGAGCATTTCCATGTTTCATGGAAATTCTCCTCTTGTCTAAATCATAGTAAATGATTTTGACATGTTATTTTCTAGCTCTGCGCCAAATGCTAAATATTCCTAGATAACAGTGATCACATATGTTATCTGGTAATGCAATCAGTTTAGCTCCAATATGGAAATACAGTATGTACTGTAAAGAATTGTACTCTGTGTCCTCAAGGGTTTAATTTGGATCGTCTGAGTTATGTGGCTGAGAGATAGTAGATTTTGTAAATATAAATTATCAAAAGAACTTAACTGTCCAATTCCAGTAGACAGTGTTTCATAAAAACATGCCCCATGGGCTGTTTTCTAAAGCAAGAAGAGCTTTGGCTAATCCCCGGCATTCATTTTTATTTTTAATGTGCATAGGTTTTTATCTCCACATGGGAGGAAAAAAGAACATGGCCGCACTTCCATTGTCACCTTTAGGCTTCTAAAGATGTTGCCCATACACTTAACTGATCTTCATCTTTACCAGAAGACTTGGATGTGTTTCAATCTAAAAAAAAAACCTTTTCTAACCAATGCAACAGATTTGCTGTTTCAAGTCAGCAAACCTTTGATGAATTTCCCCCATTTTATATGTCCAGTTAGTTCTCAGTACTTCAAAATAATTATCAGAGAGAAGGCATGCCAACTTCAGACAACTAACAAACTCTCCTTGTTTCCTGGGATTAATTGCTAGTTTGGGCTAAGGATGTAGCATCAATTAGTGGCTTGTTGACATTTGTTTTATAGTTTTTGACCAAAGTTTCCAGATCACATTATGGTTAAGGTCTTATTTGGGATGATGGAACTGAGAAGCAAAGCAACAAGATGAATTCCAAGATGAACTTGCTCCTGGTGACTTGAGAACATTGTGGAAGTGACCAGCCATTATCACCTTCTAATATTTTATAAAGTTTCCTAATCTGTTTTAAAGCTCTGGGATTTTCCAGGAGGCTTCCCATTTAACTACTTATCAGGTCTGAACCTGTTTAGCTTTTTGAAATCAGTGGAGCATCTTTGTTCTCCATGAAATCATCTCCTGTAGATAGCTGCACCGTCAAACTCTGAAACACCAAGCATGACATTCAAGATTGAATTTGTCCTCTGCAGTTGCCTAAATTAGCCAGTGAAAACATGCAGGTCTAGAGATTGGAGCCTAGTGAACAGTGAACACTGGACTGTTGCTAGAAGTCAAATCTTGCTCCCACCCTTCAAAAAAAGTGAAATGTAGATTGATGTTTAATGAAAGCATTTTTTTCTATGGAGCTTTTCTTTTTTTTAGAAATTTGACTAGGAAAAATTAACACAATTTTTGAAGTGGAAAGCAATTGATATATAATTATTTAAAAGAAGCCAATACTGTTGCAGCTTCTGGTGCGATATGTGAATAATGGTCCTGTGGCTTGTTCAGTGCTCTACAAGTAAAACAAATTTGGATTAGCACAGTGTGAATTCACAAGTCATGTAAGGACTGAAGCCAGATTTTTAAAAAAATCTCTAAAGGAATATCTTAATTGTTTCTCATCAATGATTGAAACAAATATGAAAAGTGAAGCGGCGTTCACAGTTAAAGTGAATATATGTAGGAAGGAGATCTCCAGGAATCTGAAGGATGGCAGGGACTAAGCACTGCATTATTATTGCCAAGAAGATGGCTTAGACATACTATGAAGTCAAACTTGATTGAAGAGAAATTTTGCTCTTATCTGTCCATAACAGATGGATGCTTACAGTTACAGTATTCCTTGACTTATGACCACAATTGGGATAAGAACTTCTGTCTCTGAGGAAGCCATTAAGTGAGTCTTGCCCAATTTTATGAGCTTCTTGACACAATTGTTAAGCAAATCACCATGGTCATTAAATGAATCATGTGATCATTAACCTACATTGACTTTAGTTGTCAGAAGTCCCCTGAGAAAATTGCAAATGGTGCTCAAGTGACCCCGGGATGCTGCAGCTGTTATAAATATATGCCAGTTGTCAATCATCCAAATTTTGATCTTGTCACATGGGGACACTGCAATGGTTGTAAGTGCGAGGACTTGTTGTAAGCCATTTTATTCAGTGCCATTATTCGAACAGTTGTTAAACAAATAGTCCTAAGTCAGGTACTTATTTTCAAAGATTCCCTTACATATAATCATGAAAGTCATTCCTTTGGCTACTTTATGTTTTTCATCCCTAACTGAATCCTTGTTCCAACAGCTCATATTTTAACTTAGTTTACCCTTTAGTAAAACTAAAATATAGGATGTGGGGAAGTTGATCTCCTTGATAACAACTGTACCCAAAGAGATAAGATTGAGAACTTCTTTTTTTTAAAAAACTTCAAGACTAGCATGGCTATTGCCCTTCAGAATTTAAAGCTTTGAAAATGTATCGGTGCCCTACAACTGTTTTGCAAGCAGTTGAATGTGTAACATTATCATACTGAGTAATTGTGCTATTGTATCTTCAGCTGCGAGTTATGGATAGACCCTGCAGAGCGTTCTACCGAGGGAGAATTAAAACCATCTAACATAGTTATGAGGGCAAACACTGTTGCTATTATGGAACGGTCCCAGAATAAACAAGGATATGACCTGCACACCTGAGAAAACACCTTGTTTCAGCTCTCTATATGGGGCACTCGATAGTGGAAAGTCCTTCTGTCATTTAGTGGTCAGGCAAAAGGTCTATCCTTCCCTATTAGACGCTTGTCATTCAGCCCAAAGTGGAGAGAGATATTCACATTTTTCAGCCATGGGAAAGTGAAAAAGCTTTGGGGAAAAAAAGTGCATTCCTTTGTCATTCACATGACAAATAAGCAGTGTTTCCTTGTTTTAAGGTAGTGAACTGTGAGATAGAGGTAGCCTTTGCTTTCCATTTTTCCTACAGTGTTTATCCACTCGTAGCCTCTCTTGTTCCATTTTTCTTCTATTAATGTCAGTTGGCACAAATTCTTAACATGTCCTTTTTGGCTCTCTTAGCCAAAGCTTGGAATGTGTCACTGATCTAGGAAACCAGCTATGTGCAATACACATGTCCATGGTTGCTTTTGATCCCAGTTTGGTCTAACGGTCAGGACATGCAGGAGTTATTTGGTGCTGTCATCCTGTGTGATTTGAATTTTGTATCCCATTCTATCCCATTCCTCAAAATATCCTGCACACATAAAGCAGCGTTCCAGGCAGAAAATGAAAACTGCTGGTTGACATACTGTAGTCCAGGAAGGATTGTGTCATAAGACATTTCTCAATAGATAGATTGAAACTCAAAACTGTTGAGGCTGAAGTGGCTGTATCTTCAGAAGCCAGAATCAAAATACTGATTTTGAAACAATCAGTTAAAAAGCTCCTGGATAAAGCTATAGGGAATTATGCCTTTTCCTTGTTCGGCCCATTTACTCAAGTTGTCTTCAGAAGTCCTTTTCTGGACTCTGGAAGCTAACTGGATGGGAATTAGGGATGAACAGTAGCTAGGGGTGGGCTTCAAAAATTTTAGCAAGGGGTTCTCTGCCCGGTTGTTGGGTGGGCATGGCCATTGTGGGCATGGCCTAGTTGGCCTGCACCATGGTGGGGAGGGACATTTTTGCCCTCCCCAGGCTCTAGAGCAGGGTGTCCAACCTTGGCAACTTTAAGACTTGTGGACTTCAGCTCCCAGAATTCCTCAGCCAGCTTTGCTGGCTGAGAATCTGGGAGTTGAATCCACAATCTTAAGTTGCCAGAGTGGCACCTGCTCTAAAGGCTTTCCTCAAATCTATGGGAGGGCAAAACGGCCTCCCGGGCTCCAGAGGCTCTCTGGAAGTTGGAAATGGGCCCAATTCCGGCCTTCCCAAACTTCCGGGAGGCCCATTTTTTACCCTCTTTGAGCCTCCGTGCATCTAAAATGGGCCACGGGGGGACTCCTGGGAGGGGAGGGGTGGGGTGGGTGGAGCCAACCAGGAGTGGGATTTGGGGGTTCTCCAAACCGCACAGAATCTCAGGTTGGGGCTCTCCCAAAGCCCTGCGAACCCCCAGCAGCCCATCCCTGGCAGTGGCACCATGCTTTCTGGAATACTTTTTCTGGAAATCTAATCTGCCATCTAGTTGTTATGATTTTCCAGCCCATGGAGAAGAGATCTTGTTTGTCATGGCCTTTTACAATTTGATTTTGGGCTTTAGTCTGCTCTTGAATATTATTCTGGATTTCCTCCAACTTCTTACTTGCAATCATTCAAGGTGCATATTTGTTCAACAAATAAATAGGTCAATTTTCAAACAATAGCATTTATGAGTGAAAATGGCCCTTGCTTTGCCTGAGACAGAAAGCACAAAATATAATGGGTGAAATTCCCTGCTTCATATACATGAATTATTTCAACTGTATTTTGAAAGGGAGCCTAAAACACATTTCACAATTGCCTAACAGTTCAGAAAGACCACAGCTGAACCCAATTTTTTTGTTGCTAAGTAAGACATTTGTTAAGTGAGTTTTGCTCCATTTTACAAACTTTCTTGCCACAGTTGTTAAGGGAATCACTCAGTGATGGGCTGCAAAATTTTTAACACCTGGTTCTCTGGCTGGATAGGCATGGTCATGTGACTGGGTGGGTGATGTCATTTATCACACCCAGCCCCACCTCCCAGCCACTTGCCTCAAAGGAACAGGTAGGATTCAGCCTGATGGGAATAATCCCACCACTGGCTGGCCCCGCCCTGCCCATTTTTGGCCTGTTTTTTGGCCTTTTTCAGGCCGTTTTTCTGGCCAATTTTGGCTGGGAAAAACAGCTTGAAAACAGCCTGAAAAACAGCCATGGCTGTTTTCAGGCTGCTTTTAGGCCATTTTTCCAGCCAAAATTGGCCAGAAAATGCCCCCCCAAAACAGCTTGGAAATGGCCTGAAAACAGCCTGAAAAACAGGCCATTTTCAGGCCTGTTTTTTGGGCTGTTTTCAGGCCGTTTTCAGGTTATTTTTTTGGGGGGGGGGGCTTTTTCAGGCCATTTTTTGCCTAAAATAGGCCGAAAAGGGCTCAAAAAACAGGCGAGGGCGGGGCCATCCAGTGGTCCAATTTGCCGGTTCTCCGAACTGCGCAGAATCGGAACAAGGGGTTCAGGTGAACCCATCCGAACCTGCAGCAGCCCACCTCTGGAATCACAGCAGTTATTAAATTAGTAACACGGTTGTTAAGTAGATCTGGCTTCCCCGTTGACTTTGCTTGTCAAAAGGTAATCACATGACCTTGGGACACTGCAACCGTTATAAATATGAACTAGTCGCCAACTGAATTTTGATCATGTGACCACGTCCCGCTGCAATGGTCGTAAGTGTGAAAAATGGTGATAAGTCACTTTTTCCAGTGATGTTGTAGCTTTGAATGGTCATTTAAATGAACTGTTATAAGTTGAGGACTACCTGTAATTGGATGGAAGAATTCTGAGAAATTTCAGGACTGTAGGCTAGTTAAGGAACTTCGAAAATATCCTAGAAACAGCAGTTGCAAAACTGCTTTTGTACTGTTTTCACTAAGAACATGATTATGAAGTCATCCTGAATCAAGCTTGATTCAGAGAAGACCTTCTCTCATGCCTTTTAATGATTTGAGTGAAAAAAAATCTTTTTCAAAACCCTAAGAGTTTTCCATTTGTTTTTTTTTTTAATAATAGCTTGAGACGGTAATTAATAAAAAACCAACAGGGAGTTACTAAGGATTTTTCTCAAAAGCCTTGCAATCAGATAACTAAGAAGTGTTTAGGAGAAAACGGCAACGAATTGACAATTTAATGTAATTTATATAATAAACCGTGCATGAAGCTTGACTTTTGTTATTCCCTATATTAATGAACTACACTACAGACTTGTATGAATTTTGAGCAAAAATAATATAATTTTAATTATTATTACACCTCTTAATAAAAATAGTAAAGAAAAGTTCTTCTGTAGCCTACTTGCAAATTATCTTTTCATGATACTGGCAAGCTAGAATATCTGAGAGGGGCAAAGTTGGACATTTAAAAATTCCACTGCACCAGAAATAGGCAGTGTGATTCCAGAAGAGTCTTTTCAAATGTTTGCGGACTTCATAGAGTAGGTGTCTCCAACCTTGGCAACATTAAGACTTGTGGACTTCAACTCCCAGAATTCCTCAGCCAGCAAGCTGTCATAGAGTAATTTGAAAGGAGAACTGAAACATGAATCTCAAGAAACACAAATTACAAGTGGGATTTTTATTATTTAAAGAGTTATGTCCCAATATACATCCAATTAAATAACTGACTTTATCATTTTGTAAACAGGATGTGGTTTATATTGTTAGAGCTCTTAATTGAATTAATATGATTCATCATATTGTACCCTGATGCCCTTCTCACTCCAAATATTATTTTCCTTATTCATTACAATGAACTGGTGAATTTCTACTTGGATGATTCTAATTATATGAGACTTATTTCCTGTAAAGAAGATAATTTCAAAGCCAAAAATTCCCATAATAATTTTTATTGTGAGAAGAATATAATTTCTTTCTACAGTATTTTCTCAGCGGTTGAAATTAATGAGCAAACTGTGCTCATCATATGAAAAGAAACTGCTGTAAAATCTTGCAGCATTTTTTTCTCTCTTTCAGCCTACAAAAGATTACTCTGGAAGATCTGAAAAATTATCTGAAATAATGTGCATACCTCAAAATACTATGAAACTAAACATACTTTGGGGAGCAAAAATGAAATCTGTTGTGACCTTTACACTTGGCTACAACAAAGCAGTGATGCATAAAATTTGATGTGGTTAACATTGATAAAGCTAGGTATTGCATTTCACTGAATGTGCAAACTACCCAACAAAGACTTGAGTTAAATAAGATAAATAAATGTGCTTATCTCTGGAGCTTTTGTAGGTCCATGAAGAATTGTGAAGAGATTACCTCAGGTCTTGATTATTTGTTTGAATGAATAAACCATCTTACAAAGACCCATACTGTAAAACTGATCAAACATCTTGTTCAACTTTTACCAGATTCACTACAAGAGTTTGGTGTGGTTTCAAAACATTTCCAAAGTATGAAATAATGTCATCTTAATATTCTAGTGCATTCTAGGACGTACAATTTCCTCTTAATGCCTTGAGAGTTATTTATCTAGTAATTTAAGATGTGGAGTTACTAAAGGTGAGCAATGTGCTTCTTTCTGTCTAATGGCATTCAGCTGGGTTTGCTACTATGGTTTTCCCTCAGATTATAGTTTTCTCATGATTATATAAATATAATTATATTATTATAAAACTATCTTCTGATGCAGGGATGATCCTAAGGGGTTCCAGATTTGTTGAACTATATATAATTCTCAGTATTCCTCACCATTGGCTTTGTCACTTTTAAGAATTTTGGAATTGTTTTTGGAATTGTTGTTTTGCGACATTTGGAAGGCCATACATGTTTCCTACTTCTAACAGAAACAAATTATATACATAATCTGCATTGAATGAAAGGTGACAGAAGTAAATGAGTCTGTACTGATTTACCCATTTTAAATGTTTTGAAATAAAGTATCCGATCACCTACTGATATAGTCCAGCTTTCTGTTTCACAGTGGCCTGTCATGTGCCCACGGGAAGGTCATTTTAATAATCCCAATCAAGTCCAAACTTGTTTTCAGAAGCATATTGCTTACCATGATAACTATTGTGTATAGTTAGTTGCCATGAATAGCCTTATACTTTCTGTTGAAAGCCTGGCTTTCATTATCAGGCTTTTAACAGATGAATAGGAAGACATTAAAGGATTTGGATCAGTAGAGAAATACAGCTATGGCTATCCCAGAGTCTCCAATCAAAACAGATTTTGACTATGAGGTTTAGCAAAGTGGAAGAGTTGCCCTTCGAGTGAACAATATGATGCTAATAGAAGATAATGGCAACTGTATTTATCAATCTACTGCGCTGGTTTAGGTGGAATTTGGATCACTGTGCATATACTGTACTTTTGTCACAGCGGTCAAATTCAAAAGAATAAAGCAAAAGAGATTAATCTGCAGAGGTTACTTTCTGTACAGTGGGACAATCAAAATATAATTTAAAGTTCTATATGCAAATCAAGAGCATGCTCTTCAATGAGCTCTGGTTTCTTGATTTAATCTTTTGGTAGCTATCCGGTGTTTTAGCATTTCAATTTGAAGTTTCATTATGACCTCTGAAGACTAGGCTTTATCTTAAATAGATACCCAAGAAAATTATATTTCATTTGTGGAACTTAGTTTGACATGTGGAATCTATTAGCTTGAAAAATTCAGGCAGTTGCATAATTACTTGGAGATGCTTAACTCTGTATAGTGTTGAAAATAATACTTTTAAACACCAAACTGGCAAAGAAGGAGATAATCTGGCCTATTTCTGCCTGTCTGATATCCAGTCTGATATCCAGTGAAATTTGCCATATCCTAAAAAGGCTCTCCAAGCTGCTGTAAACAACGTTGTCCTTTAACTCTCTCTCTCTCTATATCTATCTATCTATCTATCTATCTATCTATCTATCTATCTATCTATCTATCTATCTATCTATCTATCTATACACACACACACACACACACACACACACACACACACACACACCTTCACCCCTGATTAAGCTGCTGTTGAAGTGGGGTTATTGATACACTTCTTTTGGTGGAAATGTTCGAGTTATGTGTAGCTCCGGTTAACTGCACTTCCAAAATGTGAACATCGTTTTAGACAAAATATGCTTTAAGTTGTAAAACTGGTTCTGCCATTTAAGGTTCAAGATGGTGATTTTTGCATTAATGAATGTAGAGGTGAGCAATTTTTTTTTTTTTTGCCTGAAGCTGCATTTCTCCCGTATGCCCTGTTTGGAATTCACAGGTGGCTATAGCTGTTGATGTAAAAAATATAAACAAGTTAACAGGTTTTGGACCTTTTTTGTATCCTAATATGCCTAACAGGGCAAATCAGCCCAACTTGGGGAAGGGAAGATCAGTGGGTGCTGAAGGTATTTTCAGCTTCTGTAAAACAATTAAAAAAAAGTTTGAAAGTTTTGGCTCACCCTTTGTTGGAGCTCTGGGAAGAATTCTACTAATCATCCATAGGTTATCTTCCCATTTAGAAAAATAAGAAAGTATTCAGATTTTGCAAACTATTGAAAAAAGTTACTGTGTTTTCCTCCTTACAATTTGGATTGTAAACTTTTGGCAAGGTTTAGTCACCAGGGATTTTTAATAACATATGACATTTTTTGCTTGCTTCTCTCTCTGCATCTAAGCTGCTTGCAAATTGCCAAATAATCTGTAGTCTTCTTGATTTTGAAGTTGATGATATGGTGGGAATTGCCATGAAAGTACTTGGACATCTCACCGGTCTTTATCCATTTCACAGCCTTTCTACTTTCTTTGTCTTGTTGAAGGCTGGTTTCCATTTGGCATTTCTGTACAGAAATAGAAACATCTGTGTGCTGGTTTTGCACCATGAAATTTTTATAACTGATTTTCTGAACAGTTGGTCTTATTAATTTTGTATTAAGGAAGAATATTATTGTAAAGTGGTATCGGAGAAAATCTTTCTCAAAAAATGAGGAACATTTACTGTACTTGTTGACTAGATTTATATTCCACCTTTTATTTAGGAGTCAGCGGCAGCATACATACTTCTTGCTTGTCCTATTTTTTCATACAAGAAAAAGCCTGGGAAGTGCATTAGACTGAGAAAGAGTGGCTGCCTTCAAATCATCCAACAAGCTTCCATGGCTGAGGGCCATCATCCTGTTGGATGATGTCCCTGCTTAGTGTTTCCATCAGCCTATCTGTCTCTGCTCCTAATCTAACACCTTGACCATTACATTTCTTCCTATGATGATTACCTTTACTGATTTTGTCATTGGCAAAATAGTAATTGATATCTGTGTCCTTCAACTGATTGATACCTTTCTCTTCAACTCATTTAAGAAAACTTGTGTGGGACACAAACTGTTACCCGTTTTATATCTTATCCTTGGTGGCAATTGAAGTATTTGAATCCTGTAGCTTATTGAATAGAATGCATACTATTGAAGTTTCTATGGAGTTGGATTGTGTGTGTGTGTGTGTGTGTGTTTGTTTATGTGTATATGTATTTATTTTAAACCTTGTTATTATCAATACGCCACCTTCTTACAAAATAGTATTTAATTTATGAAATAATAGGAATGCGGCTCATTTTGGTTTCTGCTGTGACTGAAAGTTGTTGAAAGCCAGGGTTATTCATTTTGCAGTTTGAAGTGTGTATAATGCCTATTTTACAAGATAGGGTATATTATTTTAGACATATAATCTCTTGGCACCAATTTTTCTCCAGCTTATTCTCCAGCTGTTTGCGTATTTATTTCCCAAGTACTGGATAATTCTCCTTTCCCATCACATCACAAGTTAGAAACTGATGGCAAGTTTTGGAAAGGTTCCAGAAGAAATCACAGGTGGTCTTGTGAACCAAACTGTGCACTTTTTTCTGAACCCAAACCCATTTGAATTAGAAGAAATAAGACAAGCATTGGCTGTTAATTTACCTATAGTTTTACTCTTTGCACTGATTCATTACAGTACATGCCATGAAGTTGAATTGTAATGATGACATAGATTTTCTCCAGAAGAGTCTCTTGCCAATCCAGTGCTTAAGGTCTTTCAACAATGCATTATTTGCTGTTCTTTTGCTGGTTGTTGTCTTCTCTTTCTTTTCAAATGTTCCCTTTGTTTATTCAACTTATATGTGAAGTATATATGGAGGGAAGCTAGATTGGAAGAAGGGGATTGTAATTTTAAGGTTGGAGGAATAAACATCAATATCCTGCAGTTTGCTGATAACACTACACTGATAGTTGAAAATGCAAAGGGTCTGAAACTCTAATAATGAAAGTGAAGGTGCAAAGTGGAAAAAAATGGGACTATAAAGAAGACCAAACTAATGACTATGTCAATTTGTTAGTTGCAACGCTTACAGACAACAGGTATAGCAAAAAGCCTTAGAATTGACAATGAACATATTGATGACTAGTGGGTAAATTCTGTCTTTTAGGATCATCTGTCTACATTGAGGGAAACAACAGTCAAGAAACATGCCACAGTCTGTTTGTGTAGGTGTATAATAGAGATATTCATTATGCAAGGAATGGGGTGGGGAATGCCTTGGTCACTTCCCTTTTGGATTACTGCCACATGGAAACTACAGCTGGTCCAGAATGCACAATGATAGGGACCCCTTGTTTTATCCATGTTATACTTTTGTTGTGTGAATTAAACTAGGTCCCAGTTTCCTTCCAGATGCAATTCAAGGTGCTCATTATTATCTTTAAAAGTCTACATGGCACAGAGCTGGGTTATCTGAGAGACCTAAAGATTCTCTAAAGATTACCTCGCCTGCTTTGTTAGATAGAGTAGAGATGCTCTACTTAGGAGCCCTGGTGGCACAGTGGTTAAGTGCAGTATTGCAGGCAAACTCTGCCCACAGTCTGAAGTTCGATCTTGATGGGGGCTCAGAGTTGACACAGCCTTCCATCCTCCCAAGGTCGGTAAAATGAGGACCCCAAATTGTTGAGGGCAATATGCAAATAACTCTTCAACATTGTAAACCACCCCAAGAGCATTGTAAAGTACTATGGGGCAGTATATAAGCCTAAATGCAATGCTATTGCTATGCTCCTAGTGCCTTCCCTTAAACATTGCCCTCTGTGGGAGCTAGGAAGTGTGTCTTTTCTTTGATAGACACTGTCTCATGAAACACCTTTCCCGTGAGGTTTGGCAAGTCCCATCCTCCTGACTACTGAAAAGGACTTGAGATCCAGTTTTCCCCACAAGCACTGGGATAGGTGAGACCAAGGAGAGGTTTTTATCATTTGTGCTTTTAATATATGTATGTATTAATTATATAATTGTACAGTGCTGCTATTTATAACTGTTGGGAGCCACCCAGAGTTCAGTGTAAGATAGGCAGCTATGTAAATATTTTAAATAAATAAATACATAAAACAAAAAAAAGGGTGATTTGAATTAGAAATATGTTCTGGATAATGGCCCTACAGCTGTTCTTCCCCCCCAAAGTAAATAAATTAAAAATAACTTGAAACTCGTTAATAAAGTAACATTAAGTTTGATATGTTCACGAAACATCTGCTTTTTTCTCCTCAACTTCAGAAAATGCTTGAACTATTAAAAAAGATTTTCCATTGTTAACAGAATGTTTTTGTTCTTGGAATCCGGCTGTCATAGCACTTGAAGAGATCCTGCGGATGATAAAAATTCCAAAGGAGATTGGCTGTCCTTAAAAGAATGAAGCTTTGGTTACTTTTTCCTCTATCTGTCTATTTTCTATTGGCTGTTACATGAGTATAATATATGGGTATAATTTTTCACTTTCACTGAAAACTTTCTTTTGCAACTTTTCAAAGGAAAGTATCAAAACAACAACCAAGGTATATTTATTGATTGGGAAATGTCATTGTTACAATGTGATTATTATTTTTTATTCTTCATGCATCGTTGAATTCAACTGACATTTTTGAATAGATGTGTTAGAAATTGCCAGATGTGTTGCCTCTCATGTTGCTTTATTTTTCATAATCTCTGCCTCATTATTTTAGTTTAAAATTCCCACTGTATCTTGGAAAAGAAGTCTGAAAATAGAAGCTTGTGGTAGAAATTGTTTATATTTATGTATGTTCTTATTGACTGAATTTAAAAAGGTTATACTCTATTATGTTAAGGGAGTACATTCTTTAAAAAAATCCAGTCTGTGGCAAATCTCATGTTTGATTGCAAGCCTCTGCTATGCTCAAGAGAAACTTTTGCACAATTCCTAACATTGTCACTTTCTTAACAGGTGGAGGCAATTGCTACATCTTGTATTTAAGAGTTTATTTAGCTAAATCAAACTGTTTAGTAAGCCCTCAGAGATTTCTTTTCATTGCTGACATGGTGACTAAGGTAGTCCTTGACATACAGCCATTTGTTTAACAACTGTTTAACAATAATACTGTAAAAAAGTAACTTACAGTCTGTTCTCACATTTATGTCTATTTAGCATCGCTGTCATTTGCAACCTTCCCAGCTGACGTCTGATGAACAAGGTCAATGGGGAAACCAGATTTGCTTAAAGAGCATAGCAAAAAAGGTCATAAAATCAGGTGCAATTTAACAACTGCCTTGCTTAGCTGTTCTGACCAAGACTTCCTAAGACACCAACAAATACACGTTAAATCAAAACTCTTATTTTAGTTCAACGGCTGTGAATTATCATCATTCACAGCATGTAATGAGTCTCAACCAGTTATAAATAGTCACGTGGAAGTCTGCCAAAGTTCTTGAAGTCTGATAAGAACGCACCTTACTTGAAGTGCTGCCTGTTAAGCCTGGATTCCCCAACAGGTGTTAAGGAAAATAAACTAAACAGAACGTGCAGCGAAGTCAGATAGGAAGACAGGTAAATGTGTGAGATAAGCCTTGTGCTATCAAAATTATAATTTATTCCATTTAAGAATTATAGCATAGTCATGTAAACAGTCCAGTAGTCATATATCAATTTCAGTCAAGTCTTGTCAGGGATACTCTATTTGCAAAGTCCGTGTTGAATAGCCAATGTCAGTACACTTACAATAAATCAGTCCAATCTTCTCTCCGTTGAGAAATATCAACACTTTTCTTCACTCCCCGTTTCAGCAAGAACGCAGTCTTCAATAAGCCAGCCAGTAATAGCCAGAGAGTGCCTTGCTGCTTATATAGTACTTTTACAGCTGCACCCTTAATTACATTCCTTTAGCTTAAAGTCACATACACTTTATCTGACAAACCATGATTCATCATTTTATTATCTTTACCCAAAACAGTTAGGGTAAAACAATGTTATCCCTAACACTGCCAATGACTAAAGTACCAATTAGACTTTCAAAACCAAATGGAGCACAAATTCACCACAGAGTTTTCAGGTTCCAAACTGACCAGAGTGAACAAACTTTGCTTCCTGCAAAGGTTCCTGTCCCTTTGCACTTCCTTTATATTTTATGGGAGAGGTAATCACCTCCAATCACCTCTTACTCCTGAGTCGCCCCTTTTGTCTTAACTGCTCTTTCCTTCTGGCAGCTCTGCGCACACACGCACTGGGAACAGGCTCCCCTTGTTCCTCTGCCTTGCTGCTGTCAGATTCTGGAAGCTCCGGAGTCAGCACATAACTCCCAGATGGCCCTGGCCCCATCTCTGTATCAGACGCAGGACCATTGTCTGAGTCCTCCCCAGACTCCTGAACTTGCCCATGTTCTTCCCCACTGTCCAATTCTGCTGTCATCTCCGCAGGCTGTCGGTGGATCACAACATTAGCAATGGAAATTCTGATTCCAATTGTGGTTATAAATTGAGGAATACCTGTATTTATTTTGTTCTGATTCCTTAGGAGAGCAATCCTTAACATTTATAAACTTTGTTCTCTCTTCTCCATCTCAAGTGCCTTCGTGCCAACTTCTTCCAATTTTACACTCTTGACCATATTGTGTGATTCTTACCTAACATTATTCCATTCATTGTAGTGCCCAATACCAATTTTCAGATCTCAAATCCTCAGTTTCTTTGTCTGATTAATTTTGTATCTGTCTCAGAGGTAATAATCCCTTGATTCTAAGTTTTGGCTTCATATCTATCATTTTTAAAAATCATTCATATATTTAATTGTTGCCCCAGTGAGGTATAACAACGTATGTTTATTGGTTATCTATCACTGCAATAAAACACAAAATATGATTGATGGGCAAAATTCAGGTTTTAAGGATTCAAAAAGTGCCTATTAGCAATAGTTTAACACATTACAATTAAAATCAAGGAAAGTTAGATTTAGGGAGTGAAGAATATGTTTATATTGAGCTGTTTCATGGGCAAAAGTTGTCAAATGCCAGAAAAATGTCAGTAATTTTCTGTTCACGGACAAGATGTATTTTACCCAAGAAACATAACTGTACAATAGGGATACATTCCCAAATGGAGTTCTGGAGTGAAGCAGAGTTTCTACATTCCATAGCCAACAAGCTCATGCTGGGCTGGCTGTGATTTCGCTGCATTTGTGTAGATATTTGGTGTGATTAAGATAATTAAAGTAAGTTAATTTGGATGATAAGGAATCAAAATTGCATTGTATTCTGTCATGCTTCCATGAAACCAAGTATGGTAAAATCATTAGGAGGTGGACTGAGCAAGTGATAGGAAAGAAAGTAAGACTTGACAAAGGAAGCCAACTCAACATTGTATGATTCTTGAACTGGAGAAATCTAGAATCAAATTCAACCCCTTTCCTCAGCATAGAAGCTGAGGTGACTTTGGGCTAATCATACTCTCCCAGCCCAACCTATACCACAGAATGGCTCTTATGGGAAAAATGGGAAGAAGGAAAACTGTATACACTACCTTGAACTCCTGAATAAAAGACATACTTGATTATAAATCTGATAAATTAATACTTCCTCACTTTTACTGCTTCAGCTTTCCTTTGTTCTTTCTTATACTTTGAAGTATTTCAGCCTTTCTCATATGTTTCTCTCTCCTACCCCAAATCTGTGAACTTCTCCTTTCTTTTTAAATCTCATTTCAAGGGCGGCTTCTTCTGACCTGCCAATTTTTCAAAGACAGATACTCACCCTTTCTGATTCCTGGCTGCTTTTGATTCAGGGCTAGAGTCTTGTGAGAACCATCTATTTCTGCATTTAAACTGTGTCAGCTGATGGGATCCAAGAAGTGGGTCTTCTTTATAACAGTGCCTGCCCACCAGGGATCTGTGTGGTTTCTACCTTGATCTTGTTCAGAGGGCCTCTTAAAATTGGATTTTTCTCCTAGTGGCTGAGTAGGTGGCCCCTCTGGGAAATGTTTTGTGTAAGAGAGTATGTAAAAGTAAAGGTTCCCCTCACACATATATGTGCTAGTCATTTCCGGCTCTAGGGGGCGGGGCTCATCTCCGTTACAAAGCCGAAGAGCCAGCGCTGTCCAAAGACGTCTCTGTGGTCATGTGGCTGGCATGACTAAACGCTGAAGGTGCATGGAACGCTGTTAACTTCCCATCAAAGTGATCCCTATTTTTCTACTAGCATTTTTACATGCTTTTGAACTGCTAGGTTGGCAGAAGCTGGAACATGTAATGGGAGCTCACTCCATTACATGGTGCTAGGGATTCGAACTGCTGAACTGCTGACCTTTCTGATTGACAAGTTCAGCATCTTAGCCACTGAGCCACTGCATCCCTTATAAGAGAGCATGTGATTTTATTCAATTTGAATGCTCGCCATTTTGTTTTGTTTGTTTTCCATGTTCTAATTTGTATTTTAATACAAATATGCTGCCCAGAGTCAAACGAAGGCAGCTTTACAAAACTGATAACTATTCCATACAAAAAGAGAAGAAACATTAGGCCAATCAAAGTTTCAACAGAAATACACTTTCTACCTGTGTTGTCGAGCCAGTGTATGGGAATTGGATAGTTAGGTAGCAATTGTGATAGTTAGGTAGCAATTGTGTTCCTTAAGGGAATGCATCATGGTAAATGTAATTAAGGTATCCTGGAAAATGTAGTCCATATCACGTGACCACATCTGTAATCCTAATTGGTCACTAAATTGACCCTCGATGGGTTGGGGGAGTTTTCACTCTTGGCTGAACTCACGGACTCATGGTAACTGTTTTACTTCTATCGCTACAACATGAGGGGAAAAGGATAGAAGATAAATCACCTTTTTACCTACAAGACAGATATACAAAGGATTGGTCATTAAAGAAGAACTTCATCACAAATGTGAGTTATGAGGATACCTGATGAGTTTCTAGCAGTATAATACACCTGCTGTTCCCTCGTAGGGATGCCAAAAATACAAATAAGTTCACTAAGTAAGCTGTCTGAAATGTATTCTGTACATGTTAGAAAAGGTATAAGTGTTATAAATAAAAGAAATAAATGCATATATTGCCTTTCGGAGTTTAGTTAAGTTTGCATGGAACTTTTAGAAAGTAGAATTTGCATTTGGGGTGAGATTGTGCTCCAGTCAGGTTTCCATGGGCCTTTAAAATAATGATTTCTTTGGCATGTGTTTGGTTAGTGAGAACCTCTAAATACAAGCAGGACATACAGGTAGTCCTCGACTTACAACCTGGAACCTGAATATTCAGTGTTAAACAAGAGAGTTCTTAACATGAGTTGCATCTGATTTTATGACTTCTTTTGCTATGGCTTTTAAGCCAATCAGTGTAGTTGTTAAGTGAATCACACAGTTGTTAAACAAATCTGGCTTCCCCCATTGACTTTCCTTGCTGGAGGCCAGCTGGGAAGGTCACAAATGACAATCACATGACCTCAGGATTCTGCAACTGTTGTAAATATGTGCCAGTTGTCAAATTTTGATCACGAGACGGGATGTTGCAGCAGTCATAAGAACAAAGACCAGTCATAAATCCCTTTCAGGGCCATTGTAACTTTGAGCAGTCATTAAATGGATGGTTACAAGTTGAAGGCTACCTGTACAAGCAGCAACCCTTCTCTATTTTTGTTTCTAGCATATCCTATGGAATTTAGGGGGCTATAACTAGCTATTTCCTTTTCAAAGTTGTCTTTAAGAGAACAAATACCATAATAAGATCCATGTACGCCAATAGCAGTTAGTCTACCTACTTACCTGCCTGTGAGTTATTATTTGTTGGGAACTGACTCATATTGATAGGTAGGCTGATTGCTTCCAAGGCAGATAATCTGTTGCTGAATATCGAAGTTAGCTGATTGTCAGAATAGAAAGCTTTATTACAGGGAACATTTGACTGGTGCTGGGTTTGAAGAAATTCACTATTTTCTTTACTGTAAATGAATGCATAGGAAATAATGAATTTGTTGCATTAGGCCTAGTTATTCACAAGTTGCCAATATGGCAAATGACCCAGGTATGGTCGCTGGAGGTGAAATCTATTAGTTCTATTTTAGTAGTCATAAGCCACCGAGGGGACTTATTTCTTAGAAGAGAGACCCCTGAATTGTATCCCAAACTTTGACAAAATGATGTGGCTAGCGAAATGATTTCATTAACCAGATGAAAGTGTTGGGCAACCTTCAGAATCAATCATGAAATCCTCTTTTATGTACTGACTTGTGCTGGACAAAACCTGGCTATTCATTAATCTGTGCATTAGGATACTATCTTGTAGCTTGTATTGTATTGATATTGCAAGCAATGGAAACAAATGTAGTTCTTGGTGGAGTATGATTTATCTAAGAGTAAAAGAACATTTTGTTTTATTGTACATCAAAGGCTTAGAAATCCATGTCTCTTCATGCATACACATTTCTTTCCTGATCTAAAATGACCATGCACAAACAGATAAATAGGGCCCCTTTGTACTCATTGTATATTTTTCTTGCTAGTTTAGGCTCTCCTTGACCTTCCTATACAGTATCCAATGCTTGATATACTTGCGCTCTGATTGAATCCGCTGTGACAGCTGGTGTACAATGACCCTTATCTGTTTGCTTGTTTGCTGGGCTCTGTTATTGATCATCTGTGTGGGGTGAGGTGTCTGCCTGGATGAAGCTATCAGCAAATAGATCAGCTTTATATTTGATTGAACCAAACTACACTTCTTTTGATAGGTTTCTGGTAAAAGCCAAGACTTGGCAAACACTGAGCTTTTTGTGTGTTCACTGATGTAACTCGCTTCCTTATTTCTGAAAGCTTATAGAGGAAACGAAAATCTTCCCAAAGGATATTTTCAAAGACTGCATGGGAGTCAGCATTTTTTTGTATAAAAAAGAGCTGCTTTAAACATAATTAATGTGTTATGGATTTCAAATGTTCCTTAAAGTTTCACTAGTTTAGTCTAGTGTTCTATAAGAGGGTCTTCTTTTTTTAAAAGATTGGTAGTGATGGCAATAATACTGCTATACTCCTTGACTTACGACCACAATTGAGATTGAAACTGTTATTACTAAGTGATGTAGTTAAGTGAATTGTGCCCAATTTATGACCCTTTTTTCTGGAATTGTTAAGCGAATCACTAAAATCATGTAGATCAGAGGTGTCAAACTCGAGGCCCGTGGGGCTAGCCTGAAAATAGCAAAGGACCAACCTGCGGTGCCTCTGCTAGCAAAAATGAGGCACACGGGGGCCATGGGCGCGCCCTGCCGCCCATCATTTTGGCTGGCAGGGGGCTGCAGGAGGCTGTCCATCCCGTCTCCTCTCCCCCCCCCCCCCCACTGCCCCACGGAGGACAACTACAATGCTGATCCGGCCTTCCAAGAAATCCAGTTTGATACCCCTGATGTAGATGTTAAGCGTATCTGGCTTCTCTCACTGACTGCTTGTCGGAAGCCCCCTGGGAAAATTGTAAATGCCAATCACTGACCTTGCTTCAACCATGCCTAGTGCCCAAATTTTGATCATGTGACCACAGGGATGCTGTAATGGTTGTAAGTACAAAGATTGCTTGTAAGTACACAGATGCTGTAAGATTATACAGACTGCTGTATACAGATGCTGTAAGGTTGTAATTCACTTTTTCAGGACTATTATAACTTTGAACAGTCATTAAATAAATGATTGTAAGTTGAGAAACTACTTGTGAGAATTATTATTGCCAAACAGTTCAGGTTAGTCATTAATCATGTTTCCTTCTTTTAAAAAATGCAGTAGTTAGCCTTGTCCTATTCTTTTTCCTCTTTTTAGCTGTCTCTTTGTCCCATTTCCCTGCATTATTCTCCATTCTTTGTGGATTATAAACCCAATTCCCAAGAGACCTGTAGTTTTACAAAGGTGGGTGTAGAACTACCACTGACGCTTTGCTTTGGCATTGTGTCTTTAGATTAATAATGTGATCATTTCTTCGTATTGGTCCATCGCACAATAGATATTAAAATTCCAGGATGAAAATAAATACATCAGTGCACATCATACAAACATGACATTTATTTAGAAAATGGAAGAGCTCTATTGCACAATTGGCTTCTATTTTAATGTCCTTGATCAGATGACATCACAGTGTTTATTCTCACTCCATACATAGCATGGACATTTTCTTTTCTTTGCTATTTAATGCTTTCATTATGATCATTTTTAGGATAACATCTTTTTGAATTTTTCTTTTTCTTTTTGGTATTTGATTTTATATTTCTTTTTTTATACCCAACCATTAAGCAACTAATTATTGGAATTGCCTGCCAGCTGAGAAAACGCTTTCAGGGTAACTTAAATAAGCTGGTAGTCAAGTCAAAGGTCAAAATATTGCATGACAACAAGACCGCAAACGAATTAATTTAATAAGAATGGCTGCTTTACCATGAAGATGTATTATGTGGAAATCCTTGTTCTGTGCACGATGCTTAGTTTGTATTTAAGAACACATGATGGGAAATGTACATATACATGGACAATTTCTTGATCCATTCATTTAAAAAAAAATCTCTTAATTGCTTAATTAGGAAACAAAGTTTTCATCCTATAAAGCACTATTGGTGTCATCTTCATTTCTAAGAAGGGTCTTGGAACCCATAAACTTCCTTGGAAAATTAAAAAAATGGATGGCAATTGCTTTTCTTTGTAAAGATGCTCAAAGGGTCATTCTTCTGGGTGACCAGACAGAGAGATGGCAAGGAACATTCTGATATATTGGTGCTTTATGACTGTTTCTTGTAAGAGGCCACCTCATGCTGTCCAACTTCTAAATGGTCCTACTACATTAATTTCATTCTGGAAGTAAGGACGAAGTCATACATAAGGCCAAAATTATCAGTAAAAGTTATCAGTAAAAACAATGACATAATACAATCTGATTTCTCTGAGTGGTTTTTTTTTTTTTTAATTGGCTGAAAGCCACGTTGCTGTGAAATCAAATTGTGTGCCTGGATTCTGGGTTATTTCCAGGTACTGCGGTAAACTTTCAAGTGCTAAGATATCCTTGGTTCAGTTTCAAGCCGCAGCTGCTGTTGAAAAATATAACTTAGCAGTTGCATACTTATTAAATTTTAGGAGTGGTTCATTAAAAGGTGATTTAGTTAATAATTTATTGATTCATATTCCTTGTTTATGGCCAGCGTTCTTCATTTTTCCATCGTTAATTCCTTTAATGAGGTCTTTTGTTTATGAATCACTAATATTTGTGATGGAGTGACTTAAAGGGTTTGCATTTAGTTTTGCTCCCTACACAGGTATGTTTAATGTTTTGCAGAAGAAGACTGCAAATCAGTTACTTCTGCTTCTTCTCAATATTTCCCATGGACTAGATCAGGGGTGTCAAATTCGTGGCCCACGGGCCGGATGTGTCATGAGCTAGCCATCCACACCCAGTTTAACAAAGGGGGGAAAAGTCACAATAGGTTACATGATGCCGCCGTAAAGACACGAGTTTGACACCCCTGGACTAGATAAAGCTGAAAAATGTTGAAATAATAAATAATAATCTGTTTCTTCTTGGGCTTCCTTTCAGGGGTGGGATTCAAATTTTTAACAACTGGTTCTGTGGGTGTGGCTTAGTTGGTGGGCGTGGCTTTGTGGTCATGTGACTGGGTGGATGTGGCTTCGTGGTCATGTTATTGGCTGGGTGTGGCCAACTCAATATCACTCACATCGAGGCACGCATCTCCTCGCCTGGCCTTTCATGACTGTGGGGATGCTGCAACAGTTGTAAGTGTAAAAAATGGTCATAAGTCACTTTTTTCAGTGCCATTGTAACTTTGAATGGTCACTCCAAACAAGCAAAGTACCAGCAAAGGAGGGGGAAAAAACTTCAGAGAAGTTCCAGAGACAGGAAGTCTAGTCCTGCCAAGAATGTAATAAGGGTTAACGGAGAGGCAGTTTCTGTAAGCAACCCCAAAATGTTTCCTTCCTGCCTTCCTTACAGGATTAGGCCAGTAATTTCTTCTAACAACCGGTTCTCCAAACTGCTTAGAATGTTAACAACCGGTTCTAGCGAACAGGTGCGAACTGGCTTCCTTTACTTCTCCTGAGCTTATAGGAATCAAGGTTCTTCCAGACAATTCGACTCTCAATCCTTCTGAATCCAGTGTAAAAAATACCGAAGATTGAAGGGGCTATTTTGACTACTTTCAGATTCATCAACACAACCATGGTTATTGTGTATAGAACTCCCAGAGAACCAACAAGTCAAGCATTACTTGTCTATTCTGGCCTATGGCTCAGAGCCTCATCCTGCCTTCTCTAAACTAGGCCTAAACATGTATTCCCTTTCCTCCTTTACAAAAATAAAAGGGAATAATTAATGTGTTTATTGGCAAGAGGTCTACTGCTTTCCAAGTTTTTAATGCAATTCAACGTTTGGATTTCTTTGCCTAATCATGCAGGCACACTGCCATAAATGGATCCCAGAATCCTTTCATTAAAAGCATTCGAGCACAAAACTTTGTAGCATTCATGAAATGGTGGATCCCTTCTCATCAATACAGAGAGATTTTAAAAGTGTTCAGAATTGCGATGTTGCACGATGCATTGGGTGGTCATCTTGCTCCACTACCAAGGTTGCTATCAAGACTTGAGTTTTTCTTCTCTTGAAGAAAGAATATAAGACCAGAAGATACAGGGTGGGGTTTTTAAAATATATTTTTGAATTGCATGCTTTAGTTCCTATGCTTGTTCTTCATTTCCCTTCTCTCCCTGTAACCGAATTATGGGTTTAGGCTTAATACTGGAATCTGGCAGCTTTGCCTTCTGTTTTCTTACAAAAACAAAATAATTTACTCGGCAGAATGTTTTGGATAGGAACAACAAGAATAGATTAACATCAAAAACTGCGGCATATGTCCATCTTTAATTTTGGGATTCAGATGCTAATGATTGCAATAGCATGAGAACTGACACATGCAAATAATAGATGAGAGTGCAAGGTTGAATGAAACAGTAAGAAAGGAAGGTTTGGGTTGGCTAAGACCACGGGTGTCAAATTCACTGTGTCACATTGCCATCACATGATGTTTTGCGACGTTTTCCCCCATTTGCGGAACTGGGGTGGGCGTGGCCTGTGCCTAACGCATCCGGCCTGCAGGTGGCCAGTTTGACACCCCTGCAGTAAGACCATTGATACGACTGACTTAATTTGGCTGAGCTGATAGGTGAAACTTGTATGATTTGGGGGCTTTTTAAAAAAAAAGCATGCAGACTCTTAATAAACATGTACTCTGTAAATTGTTTGGATTTAAGAAAATATGTTTTCCTATGAGTCCATCTCAATCCTTTTTTCCATTATTTAATTGGAAAATATTTTCAGAAATTGTTTTATGTTTATAGACAGTATGAGTAACATTGGCAACATACAACTGTAGAACATCTGAGCATATACCATAATCCTATACGATATAAACTTTCATTTAAAGCATTAAAGGTCTAGGGCAGGGATGTCAAACTCAATCATCACTGCAGCGACACGTGACTTATTGGGACTTTTTCCCCCTTGGCTAAACCGGGGGTGGTCAGCATGTGACCCATCTGGCCTGCGGGACATGAGTTTGACAGCCCTGGTCTAGGGGTTTGGTGTAGCTTGCTTTCTTTACTAGGCAATAATAATAGGACGGTCTCCTACATTAAATCTCTTTGCCTTTAAACAACACTGCCCAAGCTGCCTCTCTTCTCACCTTTACAGCCAACAATTGTGCCTCTCCCCTCAGTGGCCTTTTTTCAAGCTGTCTTACCTTCTTCTGACATGCTGTGAAATTTGAATGGATATGTATTAACGTATTACAAAATGGAAGAGGGAATAATTTAAAATCTCTGTAGCAGAACTCTTTTTCCAGTAGTACCCCTATAAAAGATAATTACAGTAAGCTGCTATCAAGCTGGAACTGCTGACACCCCTTACTCTATTCAGCTGCGGTGTTGTTAATCTTTCTGTTTAGGACTTCTCTATTCAGACCAGCTGTCTGGAGTGGGAAAAGAAAAGAAAGATTCTTTGAGTCTTACACCCCGAAAAACAGAACTTAAGTAATCTTCTGCCAATCCTGAAAAGGGTAGTTACCTCTTGCACATGGCTAAGGTTTTAAAGAAACAATCCCTTCTAAAACATTCTCCTCCATGCTGCATCGAGAGCCCAGGATGGCTTGACTCCTTCCTATGACATAATTTAGCTGAGTCTGTACTAAGATATAAAAGCCAGCCCCCGGGAGAGACCCCAGCTTTTGACAGTCAATAGCTGTGTCTCTGAAAGCGTTCTGTTAGATAGCACTCAGCAGCGATCTTCAGTAATTTTTCCTCGCTTCAAGCAGCTCCCAGGGATCTGGGCAGCTGCTCTTCCAGGAGAGCAGGGCTCTCTCTCCTGCAATGTTGGGAGCAGCGTTACCAGAGCTCTGTGCAGGCAAGCTGGGCAGTGTCTGTAGACCTCCCCCACGCCAGCGGTTTTGAGTGATCGTAAAAACGATCGGCAAACTGATAAGAGCACAAGCCAGCTGATCTTGTGGCTGGTTGCTGCATTTTTCCCTTGCTGACTTCGCTCGGGGCTCTGTATCGCCTAAGGAGCAATTCTTCGATCTTGGAGCCTGTTTCCTCTAGTCAGTGGCCATCTTGGATTGAAGCCTTCCACCACGAGGTGAGCCTCCATTTTGTAAGCCCAGGGGCCATTTTATACCCTAAGGGGCTTAATAGAAAAATTTCTAAACAGCTTCTTTCCAACGCAAGAGCCTTTATTCTACAAATGGAGCAAGATAAGGCTCAGGCAGAGCTTTCCCCCCAGTGGAACAGTCTCTTAAGCCCAATAAGAGACAAAGACTTGGCAACGCACCCAATCAGTCCAGAGGGAGGTGGCTGCTAAAATCAAAGCTAAGGCTCTAGCCCCTAAGAAGGCAACTCAGGCTGAGTTGAGGGCAGAGAAGCGCAGACATGCAGCCCTAGAGAGGCAGTTCAACAGAACTATTTAACAGAAGGGAGTGCAACTACAGCATGTTTCAGATGCTACTCGTGGGCCCCAACCAAGCCTTCCCGGGGAGGAGAAGTCATCTATGAGCCTTTCCATCCTCCATCCTGGTCTCCTGAGGCTCTTGCAGTACAATCAGATCCTCAGGATCTAAGCAGATCTGGGCCTTATTTTCAACAGGTTTCTGTACCCTATGCTCCTCCCCCTCCCTCCAGGCCTTGAACCTCTCCTCAATCTAGGCTTGAAGCCACCTTCACTCCCACAGCAGTGGGCCTTTGGCCTTCTGCCTCTACCTTTGAGTATAGACCATGGGATATCCAAGATGTTGTCTCATTAGGCAGGGATTGGCTGAGGGCTTCAAGCAAATTCTTCGACCTCTGGAAAGGGTTCAAGCCCTTCTCCCTTCTCAATCTATAGGTTCCTTGCCTCATCAACTTGATTTACACAGGCCCCAGGACCCCAGGGTCCATTCTTCTCGACCAGAATGGGAGGAGGTTGATGAGGAAGGAAGGGATTCACCATCTGAACACAGTTACTTTTCTCGTTCAGAGTGTCAAGAGGGTGAGATTTTTGACCAAAATCTTTCAGAGGAAGAGGATTCTCGCCCAGAGCAGACATCCTCTGCATTGGTCTTCAAACCTACTCTCTTCAGGCCATTACTCAGCAAGGCCTTGGTCACTGCCAAGCTGTCACCGGAGGAAGTGGCTCCCAAGCTACAAGGAAATCCCTCTAGCCAAGGGGATTCGCTCTTCTCCAAGCCTGTCGTGCATGCAGAGGTTTTGCCATCTCTCATTTTGTTCCTGGACATGGTCAAGGAACAGTGCGCTTCTCCTTCGGCAGATCCTCGCCCACCTTCTCTGGATAAGCATTTCTACAATGTCAGCGCAGCTCTGGACAATGCCCTGGCAGTGCCTTCTGTTGACATTCGGTTCTGGCCTCGTTCTCATCTTCTGGCACTCCCACAGAGCCAGAAGATATCCTGAAACCGGATGATAAGCGTTCCCGAACAGACCCTCAAGCTCAATCACCAGGCCGCTGCTTGGGCTGTTCGGGCTTCAACAGCAGCATCCTTTTTCATGAGGGCATCCATACGGTGGCTGCGCCAACTCCAGAATAGATTGCCTGCTTCTGACCTTTGGTCTCACCAAGACCTTAATAAGATTATCGCAGCAGCGGAATTCACTGCGGATGCCACTCTCAATTCCGCCAAATTTGCATCCAAGGCCATGGCATCTTCTGTAGGAGCAAGAAGACTTTTACGGCTCCGAAATTGGCAGGCGGAGTCACGCGAAAATGGAAGCTGGCTTCAGTTCCATTCGCAGGCGATAAGCTTTTGGTGTTGCTCTGGAACCTTATCTCATTGAAACCAGAGATAAACGTAAAATTCTCTCTTCCTATGGGAAGAAAGCCAACTATCGCCCTGCTCCTTATCACCATCCTGCCTTCCGAGCGGAGGCCTCATCTCGCTTCCCCCGCTCTCAAAGGCCGTACTCCCAACACCAAGACCAATGGGTGGAAGCATCTGGCAGGCAACAACCTTCTACTGGTAAATGGCCCTTTTGGGGGCAGGGGGTCGTTCCTTCTGTCACTCTAAGTAATCCTTCGTTCTCCCCACCCATCGGAGGTAGCCTAGCCTTCTTTGCCTCCAAATGGGAGGAGTCAACGACGGACGCCTGGGTGCTCAGCACTATTAGGTCAGGGTTACAATTGGATTTCCTAACACCACCCCCCCCAAATTGTTTTGATCTGTCCTGTCTCTGGGGACATTTCAAGGCAAGCCCTCATGAATCAGGCCATTCAGCACCTTCTTGAAATCAAGGCTATTCAACCTGTTCTCCCCTCTCAATGGGGATGTGGGATTTACTCTCGCCTTTTCATCGTTCCCAAAGCCTCAGGGGGGTGGCGAGCCATCCTTGATCTAAAATTTCTCAACCAATTTGTAAAATACAGGCGATTTAAAATGCAGACTCTGCATTCTATTTTAGAGAGCGTTCGGGAGGGCGACCTCCTCTCTTCCATTGATCTCACTGAGGCTTACCTCCACATCCCAATTTGTCCTCATCATTGCCAGTTTCTCCGTTTCTGTTATCAGAATACCCATTACCAGTATCGAGCACTTCCCTTCGGCCTCTCATCGGCTTCAAGGGTCTTCACAAAGGTTCTGGCAGCATTGATGGCATCTCTGCGTTCTATTCCAGTGAGGATCCAATGCTACTTGGACGGCATTTTGATTCTGTCCTCTTCCATCCATGCGGCCTATCAGGATCTGCAAATTACCCTGTCATATCTCCAGAGCCACGGATTTTCCATCAACACCAAAAAGAGCCAGCTCTCTCCCCCAACCAAATTGTAACACTTGGGAGCAGTCATCGATACCACATTGTGCCAGGTTTTCCTGTCCCCAGCTTGTGGAAAGAGCCTTGCAGAGATCATCAGACAGATCCAGCAACATCAAATTGTCCCCCTGTCGCTGCTGTCCAAGCTTCTGGGGAAGATGGTCTCCTGTATTGCCATCGTCCCGTGGGCTCGGCTCCACTCCTGACCCCTCCAATGGTTCCTGCTTCCCTCCCAATGAGCAGGAACCAGCCATTCATCCATCAAGGTCCCGCTCCCACCACAAATCCGGAGATCTCTCAATTGGTGGCGTTCCCCGTCAATCTGGAGGGGACTCCTTTCCTGTTCAGGGACCCAGACAGGCTAGTGATAACCACCGATGCCAGCCTCCTGGGTTGGGGTTCCCATATGCAGGGCAAGATAGCTCAGGGCGTTTGGTCCAGATCAGAGCAGACCCTTCTCATAAATTGGCTAAAGCTCAGAGCCATTTTTCTGGCTCTCAAGCATTTCAGGCAATCAGTGACCGGCTCTCATGTTCTAGTCCTTACAGATAACATGGCCACAAAGGATCATGTCAACTGGCAAGGGGGGACGAGGTCCAAAGCCCTCATGAGAGAGGCTCTACGGTTGGGGTTATGGGCAGAGAAACCCCCTTTTCGTTGTCGGCGGACCACATCAGGGTCCATTCCCAGCCGACTGGCTCCAGGGCCTAACTACCCAGAATGGTCGTCCTCCGTCTCTATTCAGGGACCTTTCCCTCAGATTCAGAACACTGGAGGTGGATCTCTTCTCCACTCCTCAAAACGCCCAAGTCACCAGATTCTTCACCAGGTTTCCTTGCCAGGGAGCGGAAGGGACCAATGTTCTTCGGTGCAGATGGCCCAAGGGTCTCCTCTACGCCTTTCCCTTCCCATCATTCCGGCAGTAATTCGGAAGATGTTGGGGGAACGAGCGGAGCTCCTCCTCCTGGCACCCTATTGGCCAAGGAGGCCCTGGTTTGCGGGCCTGGTCAACCTATCGGTGGCTTCTCCTTGGAGGATCCCAGCCCATCTAATCTCCCTTCACCGGGGGGCCCTGCTCCACCCAGAGCCCCAGTGGTTCAAGCTGACCGTGTGGTACTTGAGCAGCAGCGGCTAGAGGCTGATCTTCCAGAAAGGGTCATCCTCACTATCCTGGCATCTCGCAAACCTTCTACAAGGCACATCTATGATGCCACCTGGAAGGCTTTTTCCCGATGGTGCCTCAGGGAGGGTCTTTCTCCTGCTTCAGCCCAGTTGGCAGAAGTTCTTAGCTTCCTTCAGCATGGGCTGGAGAAAGGTTTGGCCCCCAACACCTTACGCAGGCAGGTTGCGGCCCTCTCCTCGGTCCTTTCATGGGGTTCGCTTCCTTTCTTATCCCATCACCCTTCAGTCAGGAGGTTTTTGAAAGGGGCGAGTGGGAGGGCCGATCCTGTGCTTTTCTCTTCTTTTTCCTCTCAGTTGATCCTCTCAGTTGATCCTCGGCTTTTTTTACTACCGGTTCGGCTGAACCGGTAGCATACCACCACTAGTCTAAACCTGCAAATATCATACCTATGCAAGCCATGGAATTATCTGTGACACTCTGTGGAAGAGAACTTTTGGACTTTCTGAGAAGTAGGATAAAAAGAATGTAGAAAATTTGAATTTGATATTGGAGAAGATTATTGAGAATACTGTGGACTGCTAAGAGACTAAAGAAGAGGATCAATGAACAAATCAATCTAGAGTTTTCCACCAAGGTACAAATGGCCATGCTCAAACTATCCTACTTCAGACACGTTATGCATGTTGGATAAGGCTCAGATGCTGAGAAAGGCAGAAAGAAAGAGTAGACAAGGATGACCAACAGCAAGTTGAATGGATTTGTTGTAGTGGCAATGGAGAAAAATATGTTTGTGGTCCCTAAGAATCAACAGTGACTTGATGGCATGTAATCAATTAATCAAAGTAGTTACTCATCTCTTTGGTTATGTTCTTGGGTATCAACATGTATTAATTGTACAAAGGAAATTTAGAGGGAGCTATTTTTAGGTCAATGTGGTTGGATGTTCATATTGGCTTTTTATATTTGTCCATATTGTTCATTTTTTTTTCTGAATGCTTATCTTTTATTTTATTGAAAGCCTTGGAAAGACTGGTTGTTGCTTTGCTCAGTCAAGGACAGGACTTCATATATGATGTCCTAGATCCAGCCAACAAATCAGGAATTATCTAGACTGAGTCCAGCTCTCTATTGCTCCTTGAGGAATTATAAAGGTGCAATCTGGTTTTCATTGGTAGTTCCTTTGTATAAAGGGGATTATATGAGAGAGGCTACTTGGAGGCAGAAGGGAAGGATCTAATTTCCATCTTTTTGAGCCTTTCAGCATGGGGTCAGTTTATCATGTATCCAGTATTGTGCTGAACCAGAAAAAAAGGCTGGTCATAATTTATAACTTCTGATTAATACTGGAAGGAACAATTTGTCAAGCAAAGTCTACAAATACTTAAATATATTGAACAACTAAGAAGTATATAGTAAAGAGAATCGTGAATGCTTTTTAGAAATCTTGGTTTTAATAATCTGAACGGAATGGCCCTGATACAACACAAATGAAACAGTAGAATAGAAGCCATAATGAGGGTTATTTAAGGATACTTCCTGTTTCTGAAGTAAGAGGCTGTTTGTTCTCAAAAGAAGTCAGTGGGGCTATTTGAGCTTGGGTATTACAGCCTTATTTTTGTTTGGGGAATAATCTGTGTCAAAAAGTTGGTGTTTTCTGAACAACATACCCGAGGGTGTGATGGCCGCACCCTTTTTCTGAATCCTGAATGGGATTTTGATTCTGACAAGATGGCATCAATTCAGAGCACTGGAATTATGTTTCAGTCTAAAATGTCTTTAGCTGTCACACAGAATGCGATTCTAACTCTAAACCAGATGGATGGACAGATGGACAAGCAAGGGCAGAAATTTAAGATTGACTTAAAGACCCCCAACGCAGAATAAATAACCTTAAATTGCATATACGAGAATAAAATTATCTAAGAAGCAATTTATATGGGGGCTACAGGTAAGGGTATTTTTACCTTGTTTTTAGCAGTAGTGGAGGATAATGTTTCAGCTTTCCACTTTCAATTTTACTGCAGATTTTGAACTGCAGGATTCAAGCAAGTCTGCAGGTTTTTTTAGACCGTGCCTTCAGGCTGGTTGAAAAAAAAAAGATATTTCAGCTTCAATTGGTATGTAATGGGATATGCCCATTAGTGTGGTCCTTAGCCACCCAGAGTCATTGAGAGTCAAAAGGCATACAGGTTTAATAAGTTTTAAATTAAATACAAGTTCAGTAAATCAAATTACTGCCATCCTTGTAAATAGAACAGATGTCTAGGTCAGGAATGCTTTCGAATCATAATCCAGGAAGATTTTGCGCTGTGAACAGCAGAGGGCAGGACTCACTGGAAAAGCCCCGTTAATATATGCTGACTCAAAATGTGAACTTCACTTCTGAATAGAGCCTTGTTCTGCCAAGGAATCTTTAAACATCTGTGATGAAAAATGTAGATTTGGTGACATGATCTAAGGCAGCACATTTAGCATATGCAGGATACTGTCCAAGCTTGCTGGCCCACTTATTGACCCATGCAAACTATAACCTAAAGCAAACTTTACACATCTTTATAGCTGCATATAGCAGGGGAGTGTCATGCATAATTAGAAAATTGTTTTTCAAGAAAAAATCATTATTGGAGTGAATGTGGTACGACAGTTAAAGTTTTGAGCTGGAATGAAGGAGATTTGGTTTCAAATTCCCATCATACTGATCCTCTGGTCTAGACATTTTTCTAGTTCAGTTAAAGTCAAGGGAATCCTCCACTTACATATACTATCTTTAAGTTACCAAAAGAAAGTCTGGATATTAAAGTACCAATATTAATAGTTAATAATTAACTTGTGACAAAGCAAAAAACTTTTGGGCAAAGATATACAGGTGGTTAGAAAAGGTGATAGGGAAACATGTAGATTTTAAACCCGAACTATTTTTATTAGATATAATATCAGAAAAACTTGATAAGAAAAGTATGTATTTAATATTACATGTCTTAGCAGTGAGGATTATTTTCTCACAGTACTGGAAAAATGAAGATATACCACGAGATGAAGAAATAGTTAAGAAGAGACTAGATTGTGCAGAAATGGATTGATTGACATTAAAAATTAAACAGAAAGAGGATGTAGAATACTATCAAACATGGAATTTATTTTACCTATGGCTGGAAAAAAGGGGTGGAGATTAAGAATGTAATTTGTATTGTTAAGTAAATTAAATACCCAGACAACACAATGTTTATTAAGTACTAAGAAATGTATTTACTAGAAAATCAATATTATAATAATAAAATAGTTCATAATTAAATACAACTATTTATAAAGTATCCAAGGATCATGAGTGTTCCTCAGAATGTTCATAAGTCTTTGCAGTGTTTTAGTGGCTGAATTTCAAGAAGCATACCAGAAAAAAACTGTTGCAACATTTCAATCCCATGACATGAACCAGATTCAGAAGTTGTCAAGTTCTTCATGTAGGTTGTTTTAGCCATGCTTCCTTGTAGAAATATACAGGCCACTTAGAAGCTTTCTTGTTTTATCTAAGCAAATTCTGATCATCCATTGTAATTGTCCCTGCTCTTAATTCACATTATGATTTTGAGAAGAAAGTAAAATCAAATGGCAGGATTTATTGATTTCCCATATCCTTATTCTCTACTTGAAGGAAACTAGAAAGGGTTCATGGCATATAGGAGACAGGATAGCATCCACTCTTAGCAATTCTTAGAAATGCCAGATTGGAACAAAATCAAAGATCAATAACTTCTCCACTGAGCCGAAGGGAGAATCCAGGATGGGTAGTCTCTGGTCTCCTAGCTCTGCAGACCGACTTGAAAAACTGAGGACACACCCCCTGGTAACAGTCCCCAGTTCTTCACTCGGTCTCAGCATGTTCAGACCACCCTTTAAGGGCTCTGAATAGTTAGGATTGTAGAAGAATATTCACCCCCTGGATTAAGTTTTTTTTCGCAGAGAGGCTTAGATCAGGTTTGACAGCTAGCTGGCTTGCCGGTTTAGCACTTTCATTTTTTTCACGCCTTTTTTCCGGTTTACCTTTTTTTGCTTATTATTTTAATTTTTTGACTTTCCTTGCTGGTGGACTGGTTTTTTTCTGTTTTGTGCTAAAACTTGGGTGGAGGTGACCCTGAGAGCCCGTGTGGCCCGGGCTGGGGGCGGGAGTCGGCGTCTTATTCAACTCGCCTTCTCCCGATCAACTTTCCCTTGCCTGGGACGAGCCACAGCTGCCGCTAAGCGCTTCTGTCCCTTTTTGGTGGCGGCGGCCATTTATTTCGTTTGGGGACAATCTTGCAGTTTGTCTCCAGGATTGTCCCTTGTGGGGGTTTCTGGCCATCAGGATTAAATCCTGACCCCCCCAGAGTACTATGGCAGCTGCGAGATCAGTCTGCCTGATAATTGCGGTGCAGCCAGCGCCAGGCTAGCAAGCCTCTGACCTGTCAGGGCTTGCTGCAATTCAAAGAGTCAGCCGTTTTTTTCAACTTTTTTTCTCTGACTCGGCTTTTGAATTGCGGAGCTGGGCTGAGCTCACCACTTTGGGTCGCACTAGCCTCCTGAAGTGGTGGACAGCTACTGTGGGTGTAGCTGACAGCATAGGCTGAATATTTTTTGTTTTTTTTTTGTTTTGTTTTTTTACTTCTTTTTCCCTTTCTCTACCCCTGTCAAGTGACAGTTACTTTTGGCAGGCTCAAAGATGGCCGCCAGGGGAGCCGATCAAGAATTGTCAGTTCCTCAGCAGGGCAGAGAGAAGGCTGTAAAGGGATCTCCTAAGCCCAGGTCTGCTGGTCTGGAGGCAGCAGCTAGGATTAGAGCCAGGGCTCTAGTCCCTAAGAGACCCTCTAGGGCTGAGGATAAGCAGGCCAGGCGTAGACAAAAAGCCATAGACAAACAGTTTGACAGGGCAGTGAGAGATTCCAGGATGGCTGAAAACAGAGCCACCTCTCAAACTTTGCCTCTTCAAGATGACAGGCAGCCAGACCAACTGGCAGATAGGCAGTATATCACTGCCTGGACTCAAGTACTCAGGATTTGCAGGGAATCCTCCAAATCAGGGCTCAGACCTCTCACAATTTTTCTGAGCCGCCTCAGGGGATCTTGATGGCGGCACCTGCAGCCCAAGTCTTCAGTGGAGCCAGACCTGTGCCTGCAGCCACCTTTACATCTACAGCAGCTGGCTTATGGCCTGAGGAGACCCAGATGCAAGAAATGCCATCCTTCATGAGAGCCTGGATCTCCCAAACAATAAGACAGGAATTGCAGGCAGAGGTCAACCAACTGCGCCAGCTGTCTTATTTGGACACTAACAGAGGCGTCCTGCAGGGGCAGGGGCAGGCTTCTGCAGAACAGCCAATCCACTTCACAGAGCGCTCGGCCTCCCCTTCAGAAAGCAGCCAATTTTATGGCTCCAAGAAGGACCTCCTTCCAGAAAGTGATTTTTCGGATGTGGAGTCGGAGGTAGCAGGTCCCCCCTCCTTTAAGGGTCTTTTCCAGCTGGCTCTTTTCAAGACTCTGCTGGTTAAGGCTAAGAGCACGGCTCATCTCAAAAAGAACACGGTCACTCAGGACCTTCCCACAGAGGGAGAGGATCAGGAGGATTTCCTGTTCACTGAGAAAGCATCTGTGGTGGATGCTGTACCTGTGCCCCAGATGTTTCTGAATTTGATCAAAAAGCAGTGGGAGTCATCTGGGATGTACACTCGCCCCAGTGGGTCTGAGTCTACCTTATTTAATGTGGACAAGGACCTTTTGGACATTATGGAAGTGCCAAAGGTAGATGGCCCAGTGGTAGCCCTATTTTCCTCATCTGTCATCCCACCTGATGTGAAGGACGTTTTAAAGACAGAGAACCGGAAGGAGGAGATGGTGCTCCGGAGAGCTCATCAAGCTGACTCCTGGGCCATCAGAGCATCGACGACTGCATCTTTTTTTACTCGGGCCTCTTTGTGGTGGCTGAGGCAGCTACAGGACAGAATCCCACCTGAGGATCTCAGGGTGCATCAGAACCTTAATAAGATTATAGCTGCGGCTCAATTGACTGCTGATGCCACCCTCACGTCAGCCAAATTTTCTTCCAGAGCCATGGCCTCTTCCGTAACAGCATGCAGGCTTTGACAGAAATTGGCAGATTATTCCATCGTTCACAAGAGTTGATTTTGCCTAATTTCTGTCCTGAGCCTACCCATGCACTGGAGAGAAAATGGCACACCTTGGATGTTAGGAGGGCTCTTCGTATTTACATTAAAAGAACTTCTTCTCTTAGGAGGACGGAAGCCCTCTTTGTTTCCTTTCAGCCGTCAACTTTGGGTCGCAGGGTGACACCTTCCACAGTAGGTCGCTGGCTCAGAGCCTGCATTGCAAAGGCCTATGAGTTACAAAGCCTTCCTGTGCCCAGGAGGATCACAGTGCACTCAACCAGAAGTACAGCGACCACCGCAGCCTGGGCAATGCAGGCATCGATTCTGGACATTTGTAGAGCTGCGACCTGGTCATCGGTGACCCCATTCATAAGACATTACAAAATTGACTCCTTTGCCTCAGCGGAGGCGTCCTTTGGAAGACGAGTCCTGCAGGGTGTGCATGTAGAGGTGGGGACCTCCGACCAATCCAGATCCTACCCGTAGGACAGCCATCAGCCAGCTTTGGTATGTCCCATCCTGGATTCCCCCTTCGGCTCAGTGGAGAAGGGGCGTTGGTCCTACCTGAACGCTTCTTCTCAGGGAGCCAAAGGGAGAATTCAGTCCCACCCTGTATTCTGTCTGGTCGGAATAGGGAGGAAATGTCCCTTTTTTTCGCAGTATCAATGAACTATCTGTTTGAGGACAAGGAGCAGTTGAATTCGCTTCAATGTCGTTCAGAACTGGGGACCGTTACCGGGGGAGGGGTGTCCTCACTTTTTCAACTCGGTCTGCAGAGCTAGGAGACTAGAGACTACCCGTCCTGGATTCTCCCTTCGGCTCCCCGAGAAGAAGCGTTCAGGTAGGATCAATGCCCCTTCACTTTCAATACAAATCTGATTATTTCACTTAATTTTAGTACTGTATTTAGAGTGGAAATTAGATATCGATCTACAGCAGTATCTCACAATCATTTATTTCCAGTTGTTTATTAGTGGAAACAGCCAATAGATAATCAAACATTTGTAAGAATTATGGAAGAATAAAGTACTGTGTTCTTTACAAAGCAGAGACACGATGATAAATTTGGATTATTGCTGACTTGCGAGGCGGCTGCAGATACGTTGCTTTTCTGCCAGTGGATGTGAGTCATATTCACGCTGAAGTTCATGTCCTTCCAGCACCAGCTGTCAGGGTTTCCCAAGTCAGCAATATTATTAGACCCCCTGAATATTCCAGCTGCACTCAGCAAGGGTTGTAACAAACACTGAGATGGTGAAGCTAGGAAGCAGCCAAACACAGCATGAGCCACTCTATCCAGATCCTGAAAGGTTTTTGGGGTGGCCAGATGTTCTCATTACTGTCATTCCAACAAGCAGGAGCAAGCAAGGGAGGTTTAAGGGGTCTGGAAGCAATGTATAAATAGTTAGATGCAAAGCAAGGAAAGGAAAGGAAAGTTATGTATAAAATTGCTGGCTTATTCCGATGACAATGCTTGGTTTTTTGTGTCTTATAGTGTAGCAATAGCCAAATCAAAAGTTAGATTAGAAGCCGGCTTGCTTTGGAGGAAGTTTTCTTTATGGCTTTGGGGAAGGAGAAAAACGAAAGAAATTTGTGGAATCCAGCTAATATAGAGAGTGTAAAATCTTTGGTTAGATTTCAAGATCCATTTGTGTCTCCATAATTTGCAACAGCATCACAGACTGCTTAGAATTGGGTTTTTACAGTTAACTCTCAGTTTTATGGGACCCAGTTTAGCAGACATGAAACCCCTGCACGTTGCCATTTTATGCCTACATAAAAACCCATTTGCCTTATCACACACCTATGTCAAATAGCCATGTATAAAAATACTATTCATACTTAACAGACAATTGGTTTCCTGGAGCTCCTCCCCATTAGACTGTAATCTTTATCCCTAGATGTTATAAATGCTGATAATTAATGCAGGTGAATTAATCAAGTTCTGTAGAAGACCAATAATGGATAAGAGCATTATATTCTTTTTTTAAAAAAAAACAGTCTTCAGTTTGACTCATAGATTGTTCCTTTTGATTTTGTAATAGGGAAGGCTGCTTCTCCCCAGTCAGTCCGGAGACATGTCCACTGGTCCAGTCCTTCCTTTCTCCATCTCGAGCATTCCTATTGGAAGGACATGTACAACTGAAGACAGGTCTGCAGACTCAGGAACGACACCTGTTCCTCTTTACTGACATCCTTGCGGTTGCTAAATCCAAGTAAGTTTTCTTGCAGAATGTGTAAGTATTCTGTGAGGGGGCGTGCATAAGTGCACCAGCGTGCCTACCATCCCTGTCCTACTGTTCCCATTTATCCATTTATCCGTACTCATTTATTATGTATATACTGATACCTGTTTATATTTATATGCTTATATGCTATGTTCATACTTGTACTTATTTTCTCATACATGCTTGACAAACAAACAAACAAACGAACGAATAAATAAAATAAAAATGTCCTCTCGATAACAGTCAGCATCCCTTACTATAGTTTATGTTGTGGAGTGGGCAGGAGGCTCAAAATTGCTTACTGACATTTAGATTTCTTTAAATTATACAACAGGACATTAGATGCAAGAAGAAGGTTGGGTGGTTGGGAGGCTAGTTAGCAAAAGTGAATAGCCTTTGTTATTCTGTGTGGGTTTTCATTACTAACCAATGTGCTCACCTGAAAAAAAGAGAGGAGCCCAATTTGATTTTGTAATGAGGGCAGAAAGATTGAGTGAACGCTGTGAAATGTTTTTGCTTCTTCACGAGATAATAATCAAGCAGTGTGAAATTCTGGATCTTTAACTGGAAGGGGATTGGGAACTCAGAGGATTCCAGTGCCTGTCACCCTTCTGTTTTCTTCTACTTTGCCTGGCTTTAAAATTAAATGATGCTGGTGCTGTTAAGTAGTGAATGTGGAGCTCCAAAAAAGCCCCTTCATTTATCTGTGTCTACCGTGACCTTTGAGAATGCTTGTTCAAACTAGTAACTTATAAATGAAAAAAGAAACCAATTCTTCTCTTGTTGTTGTATGGCCTTATACAGTCTTAAGTTACTGGAAATATCCTTTTATGGTTTGCAAAGAGTATCAGTCTAGCTATGTTCTGCTAAGAACTTAGATTTGGCTTTTATCTGTACAATTACAAATATTTACAGGGCTTCAGAAAAGATGTCTCATCAGTTACATCAGATTAGATGTTTATCTGTGATTGAGGGGTCACATAATGTTTGGAGCACGATTTGCTCAAATGTCTTCTCCATCCTTTCAGAGAAGTTCCCCCCCTCCCCAAACTTTTATAAAGGTAACCAGGTATTCATTAAACAGAGATATTAGATTAACTGAGAAAACCCAAGTAGCCTAACATATACGTTGACCATCTGTCATTGAAAACAGAGGGGAAGATGTTGACTCTTGACTTTTTTTTTGTCAATTGAGATTATCACTGGAAAAATACACATCATTCAAATATTCTTGCATACAATTCAAAATGCTGGAGTGTATGCACGGCTCGTCCCCACGTGCTCATGGTACACACCATTCTTCTTCAGCTGACTGAAGAAAATAAGAATTGCATTGTTGGATTGGTACTGTCTAGTCCTGTATTTTTCTAACAATGGCCCTTCAGATGTTTTTATGAAGCTTATAAGTAAATTAATTACTAATTTATCCCCCAAATAATCATGGAAATATTCTATTCCAGCTTTCCCCAGCTGTTTGCATAATTGCCTTTTTATAGAGAAGAATGCATGGCCACAAGTTCAAGATAGTCCGCCTACCACTCCTGATTCTTTGGCAAAGAAGGATTTTTCATTACGGCTTTTCCTTCATAGTTTTTACGCATAACTGCACATGAATTGTTGCTCAGGTTTGTCTATAACTATAAACACTGCAGTACAATGAGATTGATATGTCAGAGTTCCAGTTCATAACTTTGATTTAATTCTGAATTATCAGAAGAATAATCATAAGATCAGTGTCAAGCTTGATTGCACACAAATAGTTTATTCAGGCTCTGTTGGGTTTAGTAACATCTTTCAAACACTTTCTGTTAATTCAGAAGCACAAGGAAGACAAAACATTATGTACATGCTTACAAAACACCGCACTTCCAAGAAACTTGTTTCTGAGATACAATCAGTGTAAGGATCAGGGTTTTGTTTTTTTCAAACTAAATAAGAACTGATTTATATATCTGCTTACTTCGCCTGTTCGTTTTATTTTCCATAAGCGAACTCTAATTTCATTTGAACAGAAGGGTGTTTTTTGTTTTTTTTTTTGTTCCAGTGCTATTCCTGAAACTGCTTTTCCCTGGGCGAAAAAAAAATCAGCCACTGATGTCTATTGACATGTAATTATCTCCTAAAGCAATAACTGGATTTATACAACAAAGCACTGAGCATAAGAGCCCTGTCCTTCACACGCTTTGCTAACAAAGTATTAATAAATTACTTTGTGAAAAAAAAAATAGATTGTTATGTTAACAGGACTGGATGATCTTTCCAGGCAGACATTTTTGTTTTCTCAGTTCTTATTTTAAGAACTGGTATTTTCTCTGATTTGCGTGCTAATAAACATCGTTCTCTTGCCTTCTTTCCCTCTTGGAACATTTTACATGAGTATTATAAATTGCTTTTTTTTTAGCTTAATCTCCTTTCATATCAGTTCTTCCAATTCTGAGCTTTATAGGTAGTTCTCAACTTACGACAGCTGGGACCAGAATTTCTGTTGTTAAGCCAGGCAGTTGTTAAGTGAGTTGCACCTGATTTCACAACTTTTTTTGTCACAGTTGTTGAGTGAATCACGGCAGTTGTTAAGTGAATCTGCCTTTCGCCATTAACTTTGCTTCGTTAGAAGCTTGGCTGGGAAGGTCACAGATGATGATCACATGACCCCGGAAAGCTGCAATTGTCGTGCCAGTTGTCAGTTGCACAAATTTTGATGATGTGTCATGGGAGGCTGCGATGAATGTGTGACGAATGGAGGTATGGCACTTCTTTTGTGTGTGCTGTTGTAACTTTGAATAGTAGCTAAATGAATGATTGTAACTTAAGGACTACCTATATTTGATTTACTAGGTAAGACATTGTGCAGAAGCCCTGTCCAGAAGGCAAAGTTTTGTTGAAAACGAAGTAAGTTAGAATGCCAGAAAAGGAAGCAGACTCATTCTACCATGACCGGTTTGGAAGAAATGAAGGCCATAACTCTGTATTCAGGCTTTCCAGTGCTTTTCAACACAGAAATCTTCCTTACAGCCTCCAAGTGGGGATAGACCAAACTTGATCCCGTCATGTGATGTATCGTGATGTTTTTTGCCTTTGCAGAGCCCGCGCATGACGCATCTGGCCCACGAGCCACCAGTTTGACACACCTGTGATAGACAATCAGTTGTTCTGCTTTTGTTTTTTTCCCTTATTATCCTTAAAGGCAAATGAGTCTCCCTTGGCCTTGTGAAAGTGGAAGGATACACAATGATACCAATTCATAAAATGTTCATACTCATTCATAAAATGAGGCAAAATTCACTTAACAAATGTCTCACTTAACAAAATTTTGGGTTCAATTGTGGTTGTAAGTTGAGGACTACTTGTAGCGTGCTGATTCATGGAATTTTATAAAAAGGACATTTATTCATTGGTTTGTTTATTTGTCACATATCTACACCGCCTATATCTACACTCACTTATGTTTCTCTAAGTAATTTCTATAAGGTCAAATTAGCGAGGTGCACTAAATAAGCACTAGTGAGGTACAGAATAAAGATCTGTAAAAGCCATATTGGAGTAATATTAGCATAGGATTTTGCATCAGTTCACCCAGTGGTGGTATGCTACCGGTTGGGCCGAACTGGTAGTAAAAAAAAAGCCTCTCAACGATCAGCTGAGAGGAGAAAGAAGAGAAAAGCGCAGGATTGGTCCACCCACTCCTGCTCTTTTCCCTTCTTTATCCTCTCAGCTATTGGTGCTGCAGGCCTCAGCTGGTGTGGGGAAAACTGCGCGCGTTAGGCAAAGCACCCTCAGCAAGCCAGGCCCACCAAACTGGTAGTAAAACAATTTGAATCCCACCACCGAGTTCATTTTCCCCTCCCCGGAGAATTTCTAATCCAAAAACAATTGATTTGGAATGCCAGAATGGACCTTAGGGGAATTGTGTAATAGAAGAAAAGTATTTGAATCTTCTTTTATTTCTGTGGACATCATGCAGGCAGCAGCAGCTGCCAGTGAATTTTGTCCAGAGCTGTCTTTGCATCTGTGGACATTTGGGTTACTGCCAATTTCCTCAGACCAAAAGAAAATAAAAACAAAAAAACAAAAAAAACCTACTTACAATTAGATGTTTTTAGAAAAATAGAGCATTATCAATATAAGCCAGTCCTCTGAAATCCTTAAAGTTAAATGCACCCACATTTAAGACCTAAAGAACTGCATGTGATAGATGGTAGGTCTATGCTGTAGCTTAAACGAATGTTGAAAATGCTCATAACTCTAAGGATGAATAATTTGATTTTCATTTCAGATTGCATCTGTCTCTTTATGGCCTGCTAATATTAATTTAAAAAACCTCCAAAATAAGGATTTAACTGGAATTCAAAATAGGAAGTTATAATAAACATAATGAAAAATACTAAGGTAAAAAAATGTCAGGCTTTCCTGAAAGACCAGTGGCCAGTTTAGGGCAGGATGGATCTAGAAATTTTAGAAGCATTCCTGCCGCCATTTGTCATTTGTTCAATAGCCAACATATAAAGCATGACCTCTAACTGTAATCTAGGCAAACACGACAATTTCTAGGGTCCATGCATGCAGTTATGTGAGCTTTCAGTCTAAGTGTCAAAGGCAGGCAAACAACACAGAAAGACTTATTACTTGTAGTTTTCCATTTATGCTCACCTGCCAAGAGGAAACATTCTTGATTATTTATTAAAACAATTTATTGCAAATAACATGAGTACTCTCTTGTTATAAATACATTATATGTGGTATGTAAATAAGAGTTGTGTTAATATAGTAACTATATAATTGGGACGTGTGAACAAAAACCTAAAAATCAACAATAAGCAGTTTGTTTTTATTTATTTTCTGTATATTTCACATTTCTGAACCACCCAACTCTCTTGAAGGATTCTGGGCGGTGTACAATAAAACATCAAAATATAAAACAGTATATAAAAATTAAAATGTCAGAGTTATATTTTCATTTTATGTACAATGGCTCTCCATCAGAGTGGGAAGTATGTTTGTCCTGTTTGTATATTTTCAGAATAGTTTGAGATCCCACATATGGACATATCCTGGACATATTCTTTGGCACTGAGAAGATAAAATGAATGGGCCCTAATTTCCTGCTGTATTGGTAGTGTTAGCAACTTAACAGTTGAATTACTTATTAATGTAGATTAGTTTTAGGTGATATTGAAATATAGCAACTGCCTTGTAGCACTCTGTGTGTGTGTGTGTGTGTGTGTGTGTGTGTATGAGAGAGGGGGAGGAGGGAGGGAGGGGGAGAGAGAACATATACCCTGTATGTTTTTGTTTCTTTCTTTATATTTTTCTATATTTTTTAAAAAAATGTGTCCTTTTTTTAAATTGCAGGTCCCAGTTACATTTCAAACTGAAGAGCCAGGCCCGCCTATCTGAAATGTGGACTGCTTCTTGCTTGGAAGAGGTCTGTGAGAGCAGCACTAATGCCGACCGATCTTTTGTTTTGGGATGGCCCACAACCAACTGCGTCGCTAGTTTCAGGTACAAGAGATTCTTTTAATTGATTTCTCTATCGTTGCATATATCCAGGGGTGATTAAAGACACTGAGCTTGTCATCTGGAGAGCTGACAGCTCAGGTTCAAGACCCAAGTTAATGCACAATGGGGCGAGCTTCCATTCCTTACCCCAGCTCCTGCCCACTTAGCAGTTCAAAAGCGTACAAATGCAAATAGATTAATAGGTACCACCTAGGTGGGAAGGTAACAGCATTCTGTGCACCCTCAGCATGCTGGCCACATGACCACAGAAATTGTCTTCGTACAACACTGGCTCCCTTGGCCAAGAAACAGAGATGAGCACCATGCCCTAGAGTCAGACATGATTGACAGAGAAACCTTTAACTTTTGCCTATATCCAACTGAGTCACCGCTTAAGAGTCATCCTAGGTGTCAAAACTATATTCCGAAGCCATATTAATATTCAATTAATGAGTTTAAAGAAAAGTGGATCCATACTCCTCATCTTACGAATGAAAATTTGGAATGAGGATCTGAGTTGGCATCCAGTCGTGGCTTAATGTTTAGCAGAATGCAGTTATGCTAATTCAAATTGAGGTATTTTATTTTGCCATATTCCCAGATTTGTAAAAGCTTCTTTATCTTCCCAGACTATTTGAGACAGATGGTTGGGAGAAGATAATTAGAGACACCACATTTGCAGCAGAAGAGACTCCATGAAAATTAGAGCTTGTCATAGAAGCTTTTCAAAGGCCTGAAAACACAGTAGAACATCAAAAGTATGAGTGAAATTCTAGGGCAGTTTATGGATTGAAAGGAGGTGCTTTTTGGGGATATTCTGATTTCATAACGTTTAGGATTTTAACAACTAAGTCATGGAAATAAATTGGTAGTCAAGCAAACAGCTTTACATATGACTGTATCAGTACCCAGTGATCTTGGGCCAATCAATCTTTTTCAGCCCTGGGAATGAGGCAGTGGCAAGCCACATCTGAAAAATCTTACCAAAAAAACTTCAAGGACTTGTTCAGGCAATTTCCAAGAATTGGATACAAATGAAAAAAGAGAAGTCCCTAAAAAAACATTCTATGTGACCTACTATACATCTACAGTATCCCTTTCCCCCCGAAATCTACAGTCCATTTACACTAAGAGGTTTCACAGTTTGATTTACTTCAGTTTATTTCATAGTTTGGGAAAATACATAATGATTTACAATGATGTGATTGTTATTTGATATCCCGTATCAATGAAGAAATATGTTTTAATGGATATTGTTGCTTGAGTCTCATGTTGACTTTGAAATAACTCAACTTTAAATGTTGGAGTCTCCGTCAAAAGGAAATTCTAAATATGGCATAACCAGTGCAGAATGTAGCAATTAACCATAGAAATTAATTACATTCTCCAAAATATCCACTATATATGTTGGGGTCTGGGGATCAATTAAAAATAAATACAGATTTTAAAATTAAACTAGGCAATGTGATTAAAGTTCTTCTACAGTGTATGTTCCACTCACAAAGCACTTTTTATGAGCTGTAGTGGCATTTCAGTAGCAAAACGTGTTTCTGTTCTGGATGGAAACCTGAAGAAGGACTTTTTATATAAATAAAATAGCAGTCTGGGTTTACTGTTATTTTTTTTCCCTTTTCATTTTCAAAGAAAATTGGCCTGTTGGCTCCCTGCTTAGCAGATTTGCATATTTTACTTTGGTAGTTTATTTGCTACTCTATTCACCTATTCTGAACTGTTATCTAAGTTGGCTTATACTGTAAAGAGATTCCATTTGGAATTGATTTGCTAAAGTTTAAAAATGTGTTCTTAATTATTTCAGTTCCGTGGAGCAAAAAGAGAAGTGGTTCACTTCCCTTCAAAGGTACTTGGCTTTTTCTGTATTCATATTAGGAAGTCATTGCTAAGTTAGCCAGGTGCAAAAATTTGTATTTGAAAAGGTTCAAGCAAAAAGTATCCTGATTGTAATTTGAAACAGCTGCTTTTAACTTACTGGAAATATTCTGACACTGTCTAACATTCTAGTCCGGAACACTTCCAGCAAGATCAGAGCTAACCTGTTTGAATTCAAAACTGTTATTGCAAAATCTTTTCTATCTAATTTAGACCAAACTTTAGACAGTTTCCATTTTAGTGAATGTAGTGCAGAGATATACAGCTTTTTTTTTTTTTAGTTAGTGGGCATATTTGAAATTTTGAGAATATAGGAAGTTGCTGAACAGTTTTCAAAATTTAGGTAGAATATAGTTATATAGAAGTGAAATAACATAATGCTTCTTGTCACCAACTCTACTCTGTACTACCATAGCTTACTTTCTTTTTCCAGGCAAGTAAGCATATTTCTTTTAAAAAATAAAACTAAAACAGTTTAGACATTCTTTCATTTTTTTTATTTTGAAAGGAAATTTAGAGAGTTTATTCTCAGAAATGCTCATTCCTTGAAATGAAGTTGATGCTTGAGGATAGTGCTTTGCTTTGTACGATGTCAGCTTCTATATTTTTGAAAAATATAAAAAATCAGTTGAGGAAAAATGTCTGAGAAATGTGTCTGTGAATACATTGCGGTCCTTAAGTTTAGTCTAAATGAGATTATTTTATGGGCTTCAGAAATGCAATCATAAAGCCAAGTGAGAAAGACAGAGAGATGAATAAAGTGACTGAATTAGACTGAATCCTTACTGAATACTGTTTTGTTACATAGCATGAAAAAATTATCTATTTAAAGGAAATAATATTTTTAAGGAAATATCCTACAAGCTTCTTGGCTAGCTTTGCTAAAGATGAAATTGTCCCTTAATGTTTATAGCTATTATTGAATGCATTATCACTTCTGTTTGGTGAATTTACTTATAAAGGCTAATTTCGATTTTTGCTTGCTTCAACAGTCGAATCAAAGAAGAGAAAGCAAAAGACTATCCCAAGAGTATTCCGTTGAAGATTCTTGCAAAGGATATTGGAAATTGTGTATATGTAAGTGTTTCTGATTCCCAGTTTGAATGAGGAGTGTGTCCAATGCACATGTTTAGTGAAGAAACAGATGATGCCCTTTTGAGTTGTACACAGAGTTCACAATCTTCTCTATTTGTTTGGCTACTCTGCCTGGTTTGTCAAATTTTTGGTTTACTACTAGTACAGTGGCTAATAGTCAGTGCTAGCATTCTTTCCTAATCAAGGGATATGTGTGTTTGAGACTCATAGAACCAAGATTGGCTAAATGCTTGGGAATTCCATCTGTCCATCATGAATACATAAGAGTTACATGGCAGTGCAAAACTTTAGTAAAGTTTAAATAGCAGTGCTTTGTTAATTTAATGTCTATGGAGATTCTCAGTCATCCAGGTCATGGTTGTCCCAAAGACTGGACTTCCTGGTGTTTCTTTGAAGACATTTCACTTCTCTTCCAAGAAGCTTCTTCAGCTCTGACTGGATTGGATGGTGGGGAGTGGAAGGATTTATACTCCTTACAAACAGCTGGTCCTTTGCATTCTTTTAGAGAGTTATTTAGGCCACCTGTGTCATTAGGATCACCTGAGTAGTGCAAATGGGTGCGGAGCCTTCTTGGAACGGTTGAAAGGACAATGTTGTAGACTGGAGATGGATGATGTCATATCCCTCCCCCTCTATTGAAAGAGGGCTGTTATAAAAACCAGGAAGTCTAGTTGCCTCTTGAAAAAGCACCGCTGGGACAATGCACTGTTAAACACAACAGTTCAGAACAGTGCAAAACAGATGCGTATTTCTCTCCAGGACTGATCATTCTTAAAAATGCAATATAATAATACCAGAAATACTAGGGAGGAGGGTGGCATTTAAAAATACGTTTGGTTTGTGGATTGCTTCCCCCCCCCCCCCCATCTAGAACAGCTGGATATCCCAGGGGATCAGCTTCATTTTATCCGCAAATTGGGGTTAAGTGTGGGGGGAGGTGACATAAGCAACCCAAATTACTTTTATCACATTCTTATCAAAGGCAAGCTGTATGCAAATCTGCTGACTTACACCCGGGTGCCAGATATCACTACTTTGCAGAAATGTTAGCTTTGTTTTGTTCATGTCATAATTATTCAGGTGCATCCTGGAGCAAAAATAAACTGGAGTTCATCCTGCTTCAGTTTACCTGCATGGCACTGTACTGTATAATTTTCTGCATCTCTGTGGCGGAAGGCTATTTTGAGCAGCTGGTGAAAAGGAAATTCGCATAGATTTTGGAATTGGGAGTTTTGTGGGCTGGTTTTCAACTTAATTGTTGAAAATCGTTTTAATATGTATGTTGATTTAAAAGAAGAGATCTTTCTCCCCAAAAAGAATGTTTCTGCCTTAAATAGCCCTCTTAAGAGCTCCTGGTTAAGATTTTTGCACTCGTTGGAGATTCTTTCTGAGAGGGATTGATATTATGGATCAGGGCATTTGAAGGAGTATTCCAGACTCCTATCGGCTGTGATTACAAGATTATATTTAATAAATCTAGAAAGAAGACCCCCCCACCAACTTAGAGGAGTTCGGAGTCACGTTTTAATTAACTAGAGCTTCTTGTGCCATACAAACTAGGAATGAGGCTTAATATTGTGGCTAAAGCCTGGAATAATATTAATTTTTAAAAAATAAAAAACTGGTGCTTACCTCATTTTGTCATAGTAGACAGTACAAAAACATTTACTTAAGGAAAGGTAAAAAGAAAAACTTTAATGTTCCTTATTTTTTCTGTAAAGAGAGTCTACCAGCCTTAAACCCACTGTTGCTTATGTACTTTGGGCTGAAATTCAATATAGCATGAAGTGCAACTACAGGCAATGTGTAAAATGAATCCCTTATTATTTAAAATCTCAAAATAAGAATATTTTTTAAAAAAAACCCTTTGCCAAGATCTACTTCTAGTTTACATACAGTTAGAGCAGAGGTGTCAAACTCGATTTCATTGAGGGCCGCATCAGGGTTGTGTTTGACCTCAGGGGGGCGGAGTGGGCATGGCCATGGTGGGCATGGCAAGCTTGATGTCACTCATGTCAGGGGCACCTGTGGTGGCCTGAGCGCTATGCCAGCAAAAAACGGGCTCCCAAGCTCCATTTTTGGCTGTGACAGCCTTCTGGAACCCTCTGCCAGCAAAAATGGAGCTTGGGGATGTGTGTGCATGCTCCGTTTTGGCTGGCAGAGGCACCGTGGGCTGGTCCTTCACTGTTTTCAGAGTGGTCCCGCAGGCCAGATCTAAACACCCCGTAGGCTGATCCAACCCCCAGACCTTGAGTTTGACATCCCCGAGTTACAGCATCTGGTTTTGGTTTTGGTTTTCATCCTTTGAGCTTACATATAGTTGTCATACCCAAATTCTGACTGCTATTTTCAGCTGCTTTTCTTTTGAGCAATAATACGGGTTCTAATGTTTCTCTTTCTTCTTCACAGTCAAAAACCTTAACCATTACTAACCTGGACACAGCAAATGATGTGATCCTTTTGGCTCTCCAGCAGCTTGGAATTAATGTGAGATTGCTTGTTTTTTATTTGTTTGTTTATTTATGTGGGCAAATAATGACACTGTTTGCAGTGTTATAAAGTAATCCTGATGCCTGAAAAACATCATTTTGCATTATGCAACTTTGGCCATCTTGAAAAATAATTACAGGGATAAAGAAAGTACTTCATTCAGAGGAGGAAATATATTGTTTGAATTCAAAATTTCCCCTCCTCTGTTAAGTGGAAAATATAAACCAACTTTCCTTAAAAGTATTAATAGATAATATAGTAGAAGGTCAATTCCTTCAATTAGCATCTCCGTGTTTTCCTTTATTTGATCCAAAACTATTTCTTGTCTATTACACTTTGGGAAGTACCATATTTTTTGCAGTATAAGATACACCTGACCATAAGACACACCTAGGTTTAGAGGAGAAATACGGGCAATGACAAAGACAGAAGCAGAAGAGGCGGAGTTCAGCACTATAAAATGACCCCGCCGCTGTGGCCCATATTTTTTGCTCCATAAGATACACAGACATTTCCACCCACTTTTGGGGAACAAAAAGTGCATCTTATGGAACGAAAAATACAGTATTTGACTGGCTGGCCGCTGCTTGTTAACATTTCTCAAACTCTCTTAAGTCAGGAAGTTCCCTGCATAACCACAGACAAATTTGAAAGTATAGCTCAGGTTCCTAGACACCTAATTTGTGTTTTTGAAATCTTGAAAAAGTAGATTAACCAGCAGGCATCAACCAGTCCAGCTTGTACTTTTAAAATACAGTAGAGCCTCTGGTCACAACCATAATTCATTCCATAACCTTCTTCGTCTTCAGGAATTTCTGGGTCGGGGTCATATTTGATCGCCACTCGAGTATGTGTTCGTGACCAGATTCAAAAATTTTGTGAATTTTTTGGTCGGAACCTGATTTGGTTGGGGTCAGAAGCATTTGTGACCAGAGGTTCTACTGTAGCCCCTCCAAAATAGTGGAAAGTTCAGAGTTGGGCTGTCTCCTACCTGTTGAAGATATGGGCTGTTTGATCCCCAACTGATTGCTGCCTTCTAGCCAGTAGCATCCATGGGAAGGCTAAAAAAGACATGTGAGATTACAGCATTGCAATTGAAGGCTTTGACTGCAGTACTATGAGTGTCGCACCTCCTCTTTTGATATTCTCTCACCCCCCATTTTCAACAGTATACAACACTTTCAGATAGCTGCATGAAGTTCCAATAATGCTTCTATTTTAGGAACACCCACCCCAAAATTACTAGGAATTCCCCATTTCAAACAAGCAATTTTTCAAAGGATATTTTTATGAATAGAATAGAATAGAATAGAATAGAACAGAACAGAACAGAACAGAATAGAATAGAATAGAATAGAATAGAATAGAACAGAATACTTTATTGGCCAAGTGTGATTGGACACACAAGGAATTTGTCTTTGGTGCATATGCTCTCAGGGTACATAAGAAAAAATAAAATACATTCATCAAGAATCATAAGATACAACATTTAGTGATAGTCATAGGTTACTAATAAGCAATCAGATCATACTAGGAAACAAATAAAACAATATAAATTGTAAAGATACAAGCAACACGGTCATAGTCATAAGTGGGAAGAGATAGGGCACTAGGAAGTGTTATTATAGTCTAGTAGTAGAGGAATAATAGTAATACAGTCTTATAGTAAATAAGTTGACAGTGTTGTGGGAATTAGTTGTTTAGCAGAGTGATGGCATTCAGGAAAAAACAATTTAAACAAGCTGGAATCCGTATCAACTATCCAGTGCCAAAAATGCCTAAACAGTGTAGCTTGTATCACTTAAGATCCTGGAATGCTATGGCATGCTAAGAAACAGTGGATTTTTCTTATATGAGGAAAAAAAAAAAGACTCCAGATATCTTTGGAGATTCTTAATCACCCTGGTCACAGTTGTCCCAGAGGTGCTTTTTCTAAAAGGCAACTGGATTTTCTTGTTCATGTGTTTTTTTTATTTGAAAATATTTTACTTCTCATCCAAGAAGCTGAAAAATTGAACTGAAGAAGCTTCTTGGGTGAGAAGCGAAACATTAAAAAAAAAAAAAGTCCATTTGCCTTTTGGAAAAAGCATCTTTAGGACAATGGTTAGTTAGCAATAAAGGAGAATATTTGTAGCTCAGGGTTAAAATTAGGGTGCTTGGTTGTTTTCTTGCAGATGTTTCATTACCCCAAGTAGGTAACATTATCGGTGCTAGTAACACCAGTTCTGATATTTGGGTACTGAAACATCTGCAAGAAAACAAGCAGCCAGGACCTCTCAATGGGTAGTTAGCCATCCTGGGGGGAGGGGGGGGGACGGGGACGGACAGGGATGAAACAGAGTTTTGTGATCCAATTAGGCCAGGCCTCCCATTGACAGTTAGTCTGTTGGTGCATTGCTTCAGATGTGAGACTGGCTGAAAACTTTCCCATGGTGAGCACCAAACACTCCGATCCATATTCTCATCAGCTGTTTCCTGGAAAGATGAAGCAGAAGTGCCCCCCCTCCTTATCTTCCACTTCTATTCTGTTTTTGCCCAGGAGGAAAATGGGACACATTCAAAAGGAGATTGTTTAATTTTCTGTCCACAATCACTCATATTCTGATCAAAAACTAGAAGGGTAATCCAGTTGAACGATACAGATCAGGAATTTAACTTGGAACCAGTTTGGAATAGAATAGTATAGAAACACCAGTAGTGAAAATAATTTAAACTTTGCTGGGTTTCAGCACAGGGTATATTCTAGGAGTGTGTTTGTTTGGATTTTAGGGTAGCTCTGTATTCTTTTGTAGTTCCTGCTCTCTGGGGGCTTAGTGAATCCGCAATGCAGCCCCATATTCGCTCTCTTTTGTGTTGTTCAGTTTTGGCTTTGTGAACATACTGTTTTTAGAAAAGAGCTTTCTGACATGTTCCAGCTTGTTGGAAGTCTTTGCAAAGGAGAGCTGGAAGCATGAAATCAGTTGGAATGGAAACAGATTTCAAGATGGAAGAAGTACTATGTTTTTCTCTCCTTTCTCCTTTCATTTCCTTCCTTTTCAGTTCACAGCCATGCCATGTCACCACAGTCTGGGGAGTTCCATATGTGGAAACAGCAGCTGCAGTCGAGCCCTCTCCACAGCACTTAGATTGCATACAATTGTTACGCCTGGTCAAAATACAGTCTTTAGTGTCTTTACCCAAATGTGTAGGGAGCCTGTCAAAAGCTCTATCTGGGCACATATTGCAACAGATGTGCCAATAGTGTAAATATTTAAGTGTTCTGCTATTTGATTTCTGTTAAAAGTCAGTGACCTCTGCTGTAGTCTAGAACAGCTGTGTTAAGGACACATGTTTTAATTTATAATGTTAAATAAATCAGCTTTCTGTTCATTCTAACAGATGTAGGATTGTATTTTTAAAGGGTTCTGAGAAGGATTATCAGCTGTGGGTTAATTCTGGGAAAGAAGACGCCCCTTATCCTCTTATTGGTAAGTATATGGAAAGCATATACTAATGGTGTAAAATTTGCTTTGTGTTATATTCCTTCAAAGAATCAATAACAGCTAAAAAAATATCAACATACAGGTAGTCCTTAACTTACATCCACAATTGCGACTGGAATGTCCATTGCTAAGCAAGGCAGTCATGCCCGATTTAACAGCCTTTTTTTGCCACAGTTGTTAAGTGAATCATGCAGTCGTTTAGTGAATTCGGCTTCCTCCAATGACTCTACTTGTTCAAAGCTGGATGGGAAGATTGCAAATAGCAATCCCATGATCTCGGAGCACTGTAGCCTTCATAAACATATGCCAAGCGGCCAAATTTTGATCACATGGCCATGTGGATGTTGCAACAGCCATAAACGTAAGGACTGGTTGCAAGTCACTTTTTCAGAACTGTTATAATTTCAAACTCTAATGAAACAGATGGTTATAGGTTGAGAACTTATAGAAAAATAGCAATAGTGCAAAGACTTATATACCGCTTCACAGAGCTTTATAGCCCGCTCTAAGCGGTTTACAGAGTCGGCATATTGCCCCCAACAATCTGGGTCCTCATTTTACCCACCTCGGAAGGATGGAAGGCTGAGTCAGCTTTGAGCCTGGTGAGATTCGAACTGCCAAGTTGCAAGCAGATTAAAATAGTTTAAAACTCAAAACCAAATAGTATTAAACATTACTCGTGGTTACTTTTTACTTTACATTACTTTTGTTATTCAAAGACAGCCTAAATAAAGGATGTTTTTCAAGTCACCTAGAACAGCGGCCCCCAACCTTTTGGGCACCAAGGACCAGTTCCATGGAAAAAGTTTTTTCCGTCGACTAGAGGGGGTGTGGTTTCATGTGCTGCCTGCATCCCGTGGATGGGGCTTCAACTTGTTTGCGTGGACCAGTTTCTGGCATGCCGCAGCCAGGTCCCAATCCACAGACCAGGATTGGGGACCCCTGATCTAGAAAATCTTTACTGTGAGCATTGTATTTAGACAATCAGAATAAACATATTTTAAACGAATTAATAGACTGCAACAACAGTACAGAATTTCCTTCTGTTTTGGGGCCGCAGTTTCTGTAACCTCTGTTGGATTGATGGGAATTGGAGCCTATTAATATTAATAGATTAATAGAATAAATTAATAGATTAATAGAATTCTTTATTGGCCAAGTGTGATTAGACACACGAGGAATTTGTCTTGGTGCAAATGCTCTTGGTGTACATAAAAGAAAATATACATTTGTCAAGAATCATAAGGCACAACACTTAATAATAGTCATAGGGTACAATAAGCAATCAAATCATACTAGGAAACAGTCATATAAATCGTAAGGATACAAGCGACAAAGTTACAGTCATACAGTCACAAGTAGGAGGGGATGGGTGATAAGGAGTGATGAAAAGATTAATAGTAATAGTAGTGCAGACTTTGTAAATAGTTGGACAGTGTTGAGGGAATTATTTGTTTAGCAGAGTGATGGCATTCGGGAAAAAACTGTCCTTGTGTCTAGTTGTTCTGGTGTGTAGTGCTCTATAGCGTTGTATATCAGACTCACCAGGAATTCAATTTCTTATTTGAAAAATCGATACAGGCTTCACTTTATTGCATGAAGCCATTATATGGTTAGGGTTTGGCTGTGCTGTATACATATCCAGTCACTGTGGTTTGTAAAATGTGATAAATGGCTTCAGATGTTGTGCAAATCAGCAACAACACCTCGGGACAAATCATGGTTTATGGTAGTACATTAAAAGAAAAGCAACATGGAGTTGTTCCATATGCGATTCTTATCTGCAATCGCTCTTGGCACCCTTACTGAAGATAAGATGACACGTTCTTGGCTGATTTTGTCAAATATGTTTTTCTTTAAAAGAGTGCCGCAAGTTCAGAAAACTTACGGTAACATCCCACTTTTGCTTCCTTTTTTTATGTGTTGTGGTTTTGGCACATTGAGCTAGTTAAGTTGGGGTAAAGGAAAAGAGACTGTTTCAGAGTGTGGAAGTTTTATGATGACTTTGGTTTGGTGTGGGTTGTTTTTTTTAAACCAGAAGCAATACAGACAATGATTGGGGTTATATCATTCTCTCAGGAAAATTATCAAGTGCCTTTGACATTTTCTTGGGAGCGTGTGTGAATAAGGGTATGTGACTGTGGCCAGTTGTAATGGTAGATCTAGATGTGACCTCAGACTACTGGGAACTGGATTTCTAATTCCGGCCTGCAGAATCCCTTATTTTCTTATGCTCAAAAAGATAGGCACAGCTTTCATAAACTACCTATTGAAAATATCCATTAAAATCCATTTAACTCCCTCATTACAAACTACAGATTGCTAGCAATCTGGCTATTTTTATAAGAAAAGGCTAGATCCCTCCTTCCATTTAGTTTTTTTTTTCCCTTTTCTTTTTTTCCCTTTGTCTTTTTTGCATACTTGTTCATAAGATTTTGACAGCCTTGTCAGAAGATGAGTTTAAAAAACCTCTCCTCCTGTAAGAGGGGAGAACACAGTTTTCTCTTTCTGAAACCCACCTTAAGGGCTAAAGCACGATGCAGTATATCCTCTGATAGGATCCTGTGAACTTAAGGAAGCCAAGTCTTCTCTTCTCAACTCTGTTCTGATCAGCAGTGGGTGTTGCGCAGATGCAGATTGAAAGGCAAATTGTTGCTTTGGGGCTTTTTGTTCCTTGTCTGCCATTACTCCCACGGACAGACTAAATACATTTTAAAAACATTTTTAGCCTTTGCAGAGCTTCACTGAAGTACATTGGCATACAACAGATTATTCTAATATAAGACAAATATGGATTTGAATTTAGTGTTGAAATAGCTCTTTTTTCTTCAACATTATAAAGTTCCTTAGCATTGCCCATATTTGTTCTGATCTAAAAAAAAGTAATTGGGATTCGGATGTTGCAATACTTCTGAAGAGTCAGGCCAACTTAGAACACCAACAATGGCCAAGTATTGGAGCAGTCAAACCAAATCACAGCCACCCCTTCTTGCAACTTGGAAGTGGGCCACATATTCAGTGTGGCTATTAAAAAAAATAAAACAGAAGTAATCCCAATTTATTCAAAAAAGTAAGGAATCCCTGCGGATTTTACTCCGCTAGTTGTTGCCAATTATATGGGATGGTGCTCATCTCCATTTCAAGGCCATTGAGCCAGGGCTGCCTGAAGACATTTCCATGGTCCTGTGGTCAGCATGACTTCATGGAGCACTGCTACCTTCCCACAGAAGTGGTACCTATTTATCTACTCGCATTTGCATTGTTTCAAACTGCTAGGTTGGCAGGAGCTGGGGCGAGGACAGGAGCTCACTCCGTCGCATGGCACTCACGTCTTGAACCTGAGTTGTCAACTTTCCAGTCAACAAGCCCAGTTTCTTCACTGCGGAGCCACTGTGCTGCCCCAATTTATTAAACCATCTAAGATAATGACAGTCTCCAACTTTTGTATCTATGATTTTTCATATTGCAGTTCTGTTTGACATGTGCTGTGAACAGGTGACAGAACCTTTTCAACCATGCCTGACTTGAGAAGATATACAGGTCACGCTTGATTAATATTTGAGTGGGAGAATTCCAAGCAGTGTTGGGCTGAATGCTCAGATGGGAAATAACAACACACCCTAAAAGAAATTCGTGACAAACCACACCTGTGCTCTTTCTATATAATTCCATAAATTGTATCCATGTAGCCCCCACCCCTCCTGGGAGTCAATTAGGAATTGAAAGAGATTCAAGTGGGACAAATAAAGCTGGATCTTTAGATGGTTATTTTAAAAAAATGCCAGGAAAATACCCCCCACACACACACACACACAAAATTAAGCAGCTGGGAACTATAAAAATGCTATATTTTTTCAGTGAAATAAGATGCAAAATAGATGAGTGAAACTTCTGCTTGAAGTAACAAATCTGTTTTATTACTTAAAAGTAAAGCCCAAACCTCATTGCAATGGACAGAATCTTATTTAGTTATATTTTTTATGTTATCTGCAACTTGTACTTGCAGCTTTTAATTTTGTTTTGAAGTATGGCCTCTGGCTGTGAAAGGTTGTTGGTACTTAGAGGTGTAGATCATGATATCTCAGTAGATGTTTGGATGGTTTGCAAAAATTTAACAAGGATTTTTAAAACACAGTTGTGTAATGATTATAACAGCATAATTTAGCAGCTTTCACATTAGCTTTTGAAATGAACAAAGTGTGTTTTAAACTCTTCTTTAAAAGCAAATGTATTACAAATATCCAAGAACAAGTCAAGATTCCGGGAACCAGGAGTGTAAACTAGGTTTAACTTCTGCATAGGAAGACTGTGGACTGAGATCAGTTCTGCTACTGAATACAGATTCTGTTTTCTGTTGCTCAGTATTTTAATTCTAAATACTTGTCCCTCAAATTGATGGTTCTTGGAAGTTCTGGTAAAAGATTAAAATTAGGCCAACTAATCTGAAGTTAACTTACTGCTGGCGGTATGTGAGAAACGAAACGATGTGTTTGGGCTTAGTTTTTGGGGAGGAAAATAAGGGAGGGGAATTCTGTCTCTGCCTACCAGCATCCATCAGTATTCATCTGGCTAGCGTCCTGTCAGTGTGAGAGAGAGTTGAGAGCTGTTTGGAAACTGAAACAGTATTTACTGTGTGAGCAAGAAGGAGATAACAAAGAGCCTGGGCATGTTCTGTTCTAAAGATGGTTGCTCCTGTGAAACTAAAATTGAAACTGAAACTCCTCTCCTCTGCTTGTGTTTTGTATTTGGAACAGATTTCTTTTCAGGTGGGGAGGGGGAGTAGAACTCTTTAGCATCAGAGCGTGTTAATAATAATATACAAAATACCAAAGCTCTGATGGTTATTTCGAAAAATCCCTTCTTAGTGAGCACCTAGAAGCCAAGAGGAACATACATGCCAAATTTCAAGTTTGTAGGCTTTACACACACACACACACACACACACACACACACACTTTTTTTCTTCTTAACTAGTTAAAAGGCTAATAAGTTGAATGCAGAGATAAAGTTCCCCATGCTGAAGTTTGACTCTGAAGAGATTTGATCTGCCTTCATTTTCTACTAACCTTTTACAATTGCCTGGTTCACCATAAAAACTCCTGAATCTTATGCTGAAAACAGTGAGACTTGCTGTGAATGCCAGAGTAGCAAAAGTTGGCTTCCTTAAGCAGTCTAAATCCTTCCATTATAAGGATACACACTAACCTATCCTACACTGTGGGATAAACTGCTTATCAAGGAAAACTGGAGGAGAGGAAAAGAATAACATGTTTTCATATGGTATCCAGATGTCGTTTTGCAAGCCTCGGGCTGCAAACTCAGAAATCTCTGTTATTTCTGTTCATTTGAGATATACAAAAGCCTAGGCTTTCAATGCCCAGTGGTGACTTGACTGACACATAATGCTGTGCATTTGCCCTGTGTAGGAGAAATAATAATGGCTGTTCTAAGAAATAATAGTGGATATACTTTAAAGTCACTGGATATGTCAGTCCTTCATTTTGGTTGGCCTGTGCCCACATATCTGGCACTGTCAATAAGTAAAGCACACCATAATTTTTTCCATTTTTAGTAGACAGAATTTGAAATTGGGCTAAGAAAGTGGGAGAAGTGCAGGATCTGAAAAATCCTGAGTACCAGATAATTGAACATAAAGATAACATAGTGTAAATGTCTATGGAGATTCTCAGTCACCAAGGTCGTGGTTGTTCCAAAGGTGTTTTTTTCAAAGGCAACTGGACTTCCTTTGTTTTGCTTGAAGACATTTCACTTCTCATTCAAGAAGCTGACCTGAAGAAGAATTCCAGAACTGAAGACGTTTCTTGGATGAGAAGCAAAACGTCTTCAAGCAAAACAAAGAAAGTTCACTTGCCTTTTGAAAAAGCCCCTTTGGGATAACATAGTGTAAAATCAAGTGAGTATGATACATTTAGTCTAGGGATTACCGTCTATTTTTAAAGAATAAACATTATTGTGGCATTCCGGTAGGTCTTGTTCTTCGGAATATTACTTGTTTTTCATATATGCAAATTAAAATCTCTTCTTCTTTTATGAGCAGGGCATGAATATCCTTTTGGAATTAAAATGAGCCACATCCGTGACACTTTGCCCCAGACCCAGGGATCAAAGGATGGGGATTGTCCTCTGGATCTTCAGGGAGCCTTCCTAATAGAACAGTTGCCCCGTGAGCTTCAGTGCCAGTTCATTCTCAAGCCAAGTCACCTGGCCACTGGGCATCAGTTGAATGGTGAGTGTACCCACTTACAAAAGGCTTCCTTCAGCAAATGTCCCCCAGCTCAACCAGTAGTGTTGTAGGTATATATAGCCCATCAGGTCATGCAGATGGCTTGTTGAGTTTATTAGTGGTTCCCAAGACAAGTGGATTCCAGTTGTTCTCTTGTAATTGTATATTGCAGAGGACAATAGGATGTCATAATATTATAGAATGGTAGAGTACTAGAGAGTCTAAAACATGCTAAAACAGTGCCTGGTTTCTCCTCAGATGGAAGAAGGTATTGAGTGGGGCACCACAAGAATGGGTCCTCTAATATTTTCATTGACAGCTTGGGTCAATAGCTGGGAGAAATGCTTGTCAAATTTGCAGATGAAAGACAAAGTTCAGAACAATCTGAATAGAGAAATGGGCTTCAAGTTAATACAATTAAATTCAAGAAAGTTCTTAATTTAGAAAACATAAATCAAATGCACAACTATAGATGCCGTCTATACCCGTGATGGCAAACCTATGGCACACATGCCGAAAGTGGCACACAGAGCCATCACTGCGGGCACGCAAACTGTCGTCCCAGCTGAGTTCCACTGTGCATGCTCGCGCGCCTCCCGCCCACCAAGTGATTTTCGGGTATCTGCCACACGGTGGGTGGGGTGCCTGCAGGAGATGCATGCGCATGCACAGGGGGGCGTGGGGAGAGGGTATGTGTGTGTCACACGTGCATTATATCACTTTTGGCATGCGATGACAAAAAAGGTTAGCCATCACTGGTCTATACCCTCATCTTAACACCTTAACCAGAAATAGTGTTGGCTTTCCACATCAGGAATAGTCTTCTCTTCTAAAATAAACAAAAAGCAAAACTTACTTTCTTCTTCCTGCCTTTCTTTAGAGTTAAGCCAAAAGCCGTTTAAAAGGAAAAGATCAATTATAAACTGGGCCTTCTGGCGAGAAACAGGTGCTCCCGTGGACCAGTTAGTGCCATCTCCAACATCTTCCAAATCAGGAAAGCTGTTCGGTCTTTCCCTCTCATCCATCTGTGAGAATGATAATCTGCCCAAACCTATCTTGGTAAGTCTCTTTTACATCCCGAGCAGATGATGGCAACTCTCTAGATAAAGATGTGCGCAAGTAGCTCTGGAACACATTTGGGCTGTTGAGAATATGTAACAGTCAATCTCTTCATTGAGAAAATACAAGTAGTCTACGACTTACGACCACGATTGAGCTCAAAATTTCTGTTCCTAAACAAGACAGGTGTTAAATGAATGTTGCCATTAAGTTAGCAACATGGTTGTTCAGTGGATTTTGTTTCCCCATTGACTTTGCTTATCATAATGTTGTAAAAGGTCACATGACCCCAGGAGAGTGCAACTGTCATAAACACGAGTCAGCTGTCAAGTGTTTGGATCTTGATCACATGATCATGGCGATGCTACAGTGGTCATAAGTGTAAAAAATGGTCATAAGCCCCTTTTTTAGTGACTGGTAATGGTCACTAAATAAACTGTTTAAGTCGAGAACTTATTTGCCAATGTGGACATGACCAGTCATGAAACTTGACTTGGGAAATCTAGTTTGTAGATGGCAAATTTGATCCTTCAAATGCTCTGCCATCTCATGGAGGCCCCTAGGGGGCCCCTATGTATGGCTCAAAAGCATTCTATGTGACATGCCAATCTTTAAAAAAAATAGCTGGGACAGAAAGTATGATGAACATCAAGAAAAGTCCCTGTAGATGCATTGGTACCCACAGGCAATAGATTGCTACCCCTGTTCTAGGCTGGGAATAAGATTTTTGTACATTATGGCAGGAGAAGCAAAGGAACAATCAATAGAGGATTGGAGCCTTGCTTAGTTCCCTCTTGGTGAAACAAATCAAATTGTAACTCAAATTGTAAATGGGCAGTTTTGTGTAATCATTTGTACTATCGCATCTCCTATCATAAGATTATAATGGAATAAATATTTTCTGATTTCTCACTCTATATTTTGTGTCCTGATTTCCAGGATGTTAGACTTCCTAGAGAAAAGCTGTGTTGTTGTTTTGGGGAGGGTGGAAAGTTTGGCATCAAAAATAGAAACAACAAACTTATTACCACATTAGGCTTTGTGGATCCCAGTTCATTTCATTAAAATATAAAGTAGTTGTCCACCAATCGATAAACGCATGGACATTGCTGTGATAGTGGAGCATGTAAGATACTTGGTACTTGTACCTAACATTTTAGACCATATGCTGTTAGCTATGAGGAGTACTATAATAAGACCAGTACACCATATCTATTACCTTAATAAGCAACCAATATTACTACATTCAGGCTTTCTGTTGAGATAGTGAAGGCTAAAGCATAAGCTGGCATGTATCCGCCAAAGATAATTTAAAAATTAGGAGCTTCTTTGAAGATTTCTCTTCCCTTTAGATCAACTTTGTTCCTTTTTCTTCTTCATGCTAAATGCAATTTCTGCATTATTTAGGTATCAGAGTTAATACAACTGTACATTTTCAAACTGTGGCTTCAAACCATAGTTGCAGAAGAAACATTTGCCATTTACCATACAAGTTTTGATGTACGCATAGATCTCCCAACAATTTACCATTTGGTGTTGCTTTGTACAAATTAGATAAATATTCATTGTGCTTATCTTCCCCTTAAGGGTACAGGAATTTGTGCATAAACCACAACTCCCACAGTTTCTATATTTGGAAATGAGACATGCCTAAACATATGGTTCCTTCCAAAATACCACATTTAAGTTTTTTTAAAAAAACAATCTTGTAACTTATAACTCTGATAAGTTAAGTGTAACTAAAAATATGGTCACAAAGTCTACTTTGGTTGTTGCACTGTAAAATTTGATCAGTATGAGGAATGATTTCAGATTAGCAAAGTCTCAAATACTTAAAAAAGAAAAGGGAATAGATACCTCAACAAAAATAGCTAAATATGAATGATAGAGATGATAGAAGAAAAAGACAGACTGACCATTTCAGAAGTCTCTTAAACATCCACCTAGGGCAGTGTTCTAACTACAGCAACTTATAAGATGGATAGACTTCAACTCCCAGAATTCCCCCAGCCAGCGTGACCCAGTGTGTTTGAAGTGTTTGCACATCTGAGCTTCAAGAGTTTATCCAGAAGTCTATACTGCTTCCTAACTTCATTAATAGTAATTCAATCTGTTAAAAAAAAAAATAGAGATAATTTGGAGATGGGGAAGGAATGAGCAAGCCATTAAGGGGGGGGGGATTTTCAGAAAAGATTACAAAGTTATAAGAAAAGAGGGAATGTGAGGAATGAACTGAATATAACCCAGCCTTGATTTCATTTAACACAAAGTGGGACTGAGAAGAACTTGGACAGATTAAGTAGCCAGAGAAAAACCTGACTTCCCACCCCATCCCAACCATCTAATTAGAGAAGATAGGAATTCTTAAATCACATGGAAATCTCCCAACTCAGGAACAGGAAGTGGACAAACTTCCCAGAAGATTGAAGAAAGCTGAGTGAACGGTATGGAGAGATTGAAAAATGATGCATAGAGTTCCAGACCTGTTAAAGAACTGTCCTTATATTCTTATGTTTCCTTTTGTCCTGAAGAGGAAGAAGAGGTGGGTGAAGGATATTCAAAATATTGCAGAAATATAAGCTGGAGAATGGAATAGAATGTGTATTAGAATTGGGAGAGTCAATCTCCACAAGTTTATAAAGGAGCTACAGAGGATATCATGGAGAGAAACCTCAGGGCAAAGGAAGCATAGGTTAGAAACTTCTGAAAAATAAGATACAGAAAGTGCAATCATATGCTGTTCCAGTGAAGAAAAAACTTTGAAAATTGTGAGTGCCTAGGGAATTTTTGACTGAGCTAAGAGCTGAAAGGGACATATACAGGAAATGGAAAATTGGTCTATGAGTGGATAGCCAATATTCGCAGATAGAAAGGCTGAAGTGCAGAAGGAAATTGGGATTGCAAGGGAAGCTGAAGAGTAACAAAATGTATTTTGGCTTTGTCAATAGTAATAAGGGAAAAAAATGGAAGGAGAGAGCGCATTGCTAAAAGATAGTAACAGGTGACAATGAAAAGGCAGAGCTTCTTAACTCCTACCTTCTTTGGTATTGTCCTGAAAGAGGACGTTTTCTTAAATGAATTTAAGCAAGATTGATTGGGAACCTAAGAGACTTGAGGAACATCTGATCACCATGAATCAATTTAGTTTCCAAGACCAGACTGAATGGAAATGAAAATTACAATTGAGAGTCGCTTTCTGTGATCTTTGAGAAATCCTGGAAGAATGGTTTAATACCAAATGACTAGGGAAGGATAAATGTTCCTATCATCAAAAAGAGGTGGAGAAAGAGATAACTCCTCTGAAACCAACAGGGCAAATGACAGCATGCAACATGGATACCAAAATAACCTGATAACATCAAATGCAATCCAACTTGAAATGTAGTGTCAAGATCAAGATCAATCATATTTCCTTATGTGTGAAGGCCAAGGTTGTGGGTGCCTGAGCTAAGCTGGGAAAATAAAAATAAGTGGGGTGAGAATGCAGAAGGAGACAATACCAATAAAAATAATAAAATATAATTTTATTTTTTTAAAAAAGACTGGTGATTTCATAAGTGCTGCCAAACTTCTACTGATTATTCCATAATTGTGGAATTATGAGAGTGTTGCGGTGTTATAAGATCTTACCATCAGCCTCATGCTAATGTTTGGGGGGTTTATAAAGAATTAATGAGCCTACTTATGTAAAAGGAAAAATCTGTTACATAAACTAGACTGCAATTTTCAAACTTTTTGTCATTTCTCTAATAAAAAATATAATTTCAGAACCTTTTTCTCAAGAAATCTGATTTTTTTAAATTAATGTTCAGCTCGATTCAGCATTCAAAAGCCCTAATGTGAAATCTATTACTCTGGTCTGATCCATATTCCTCCATGGAGGGACACAGGCAAAACTACAATTGTGTTCTCACTGCAAACATAACAGTGATCTTGAATGTTTTCCCCAAAAATACCTCAATTGTTGAGTGTTCTGTTGAAGACCAACTTGAGAAAGGCAGTTTGGGGAAAGCACACTGCCAAAACCTTCGGTATATGAGTAGGCTAGTGAAGAGAAAACTGTTGTTGGTAGATGTTTTTTCAGAATATGGTATCTGTTAAGATCACTTGCCAATTTATGTTTCACGTATTGATTATATATTTCTTATATAGGATATGCTTTGCTTTCTCTATCAAGAGGGACCTTTTACTCGCGGTATTTTCAGACGTTCAGCAAATGCAAAATCTTGCAGAGAGCTGAAAGAGAAGCTTGACTCGGGTGAAGATGTACACCTACTTTGCGAGTCCGTCTTTGTGATAGCCTCTGTGTTTAAGGTATTTATTTATTTTATTTTTATTTATTTGATTTGCCAATTGTTTACAAGATAATAAGTATAAGTGTATACATAGTTGTGAATACATGAAATGGGTACATATAAGAAAAATAAAAGAAGAATAAGAGAAACAATAGGACAGGGACGGTAGGCACGTTGGTGCTCTTATGCACGCCCCTACAGACCTCTTAGGAAAGGGGTGAGGTCAATAGTAGACAGTCTAAGGTTAAAGTTTTTGGGGTTTGGGGATGATAGATAGGTAGATGGGAATTTCTTTCACTCTGTGTAACAGTTACTTGACCACTGAAATTGCCTGTCTCTGGATATGAAGATTATCTTGTTCCTTTTTGAAAAATGTTCTAGAACTCTGAAGATTAATTCAAGGAACTCGTAGACAACTCTGTTTTTCCCAACCCTACTATCTGAAATTGAGATTTAAGACAACATGAATAACAATAATTCGGAGACATAGCACATGCAACGTGTGTATTAGTCTAGTGCTGGGATGTTTCTGTAACTCATTGATCTTCCCAATGATAGAATCCTCCAAGTATTTTATTTGAAACTTCTCTTTGGAATTCAGTGAAAGTCTAGGCTCCATTCTGCATATAATTGATAGAACATGTAGACTCAAACTTTTTTTAAAAATGTATATTTTGAAATGATTGTTCATGTGTATGTTTCTCTTCTCTTTCAACAAGGATTTCCTTCGTAACATCCCAGGAAGCATCTTCTCATCTGAGCTCTGTGATCAGTGGGTTTCCTTAATGGATGAAGGGAACCATGAACAGAAAATGAAAATCATCCACAGGTAACATTGCTTATGTAATTTCCTGTGTCAATTTTTCAGAAAATATCAAGAGACAGTGGTAGGAAGCCAAACTATAAAGTGTGTGTGTGTGTGTGCGTGCACACGTGCACGCCAGAGGTGGTATTCAGCAGGTTCTGATCAGTTCTGGAGAACTGGTAGCAGAAATTTTAAATATTTGGAGAACTGGTGAATACCACCTCTGACTGGCCCCGCCCCCATCTATTCTCTGCCTCCCGAGTCCCAGCTGATCGGCTGGGTCTTCTTTTGTTGCCCTGCACAGAACAGAGCTAGAAAGCAGGTTAGTGGGGTGGGGAGAGAATGGGATTTTGCAGTAACCTTCCGCCCAGCAAGCCACACCCACCAATCCATACCACGCCCACCAAGCCACGCCCACAGAACCGGTCATAAAAAATTTGAATCTCACTGCTGTGTGTGCACATATACATATGTTACAGTTTGTCTTCCTACCACTGTCCCTTGATATTTTCTGAAAAACTGACACAGGAAATAAATAAAATACATATACTGTATATATATAGAATTTTGAGTCAGTGAAGCCCTTTCTGTTTTATTTTGTGTTTCTAGTCTAATGGAACAGCTTCCAAGAGCCAATGTAATGCTGTTGCGTTACCTCTTCGGAGTATTACACAGCATACAAAAGCAATCTGAAGGTAACCAGATGACCGCATTCAATTTAGCTGTGTGCATTGCACCCAGCTTGCTCTGGTCTCCATCTCCTGCAAATCCTGGAACTGAAGGAGAATTCACCAAGAAGGTAAGCAACAGGCCTTCCCAGGTTCTTTTATTGGAACCTCCTCTTCAGATATTCTAAGAAACCAGTAGAAAAGTACACCTTCTCAATTATTCTGGATCATGTCTAAAGAGGGAAAATGTGATAGGTATTGCCTTTTTTGAAAGAAGATTTGGGAGTTTGCAGATTTATTCAGGAAATAGGCCAGCAGGTCTCCATTTTTGAGTAAATCTGGATCCCTTCCACTTTAGGAATCTCTGTACAGTACATAGTTAAAGGTAATATGGGATGTGGCTTCAAAATGACTCATGCTTTAAAGAGCTTATTTTTTTCTGTATTAAGCATCCAATCTGAATTGGTTCAAGGTCATAGCCTTTCCATATTCATCTGCTTGAATATTTAAGCTTGCCTCAAGCAGGTGGCACTCTGTTTCCCCACAGAAATTAATATATAGTTGCTAAAGGAAAAGGGATGCGGTGGCTCAGTAGATTAAGATGCTTTAGCTTGTCAATCAGAAAGGTCAGCAGTTTGGCGATTCTAATCCCTAGCACCGCGTAACAGAGCGAGCTTCTTTTACTTGTCCCAGCTTTTGCCAAGCCAGCAGTTCGAAAGCATGCAAAAATGTAAGTAGAAAAATAGGGACCGCTTTGGTGGGAAGGTAACAGCGTTCCGAGCGCCTTCGGTGTTTAGTCATGCCGGCCACATGACCACGGAGACGTCTTTGGACAGCACTGTCTCTTCAGTTTTGTAATGGAGATGAGCACCGTTCCCTAGAGCTGGAAACGACTAGCACGTATGTGTGAGAGGAACCTTTACCTTTACCTTAATGTGGATGCGTTCATGCACAAGAATTTGCACTAGGTACTATCAGGTGAAGAGCAGCCATCTTCCTACATTTCTCCTCTTTTGCCAATGTGATCAGTAATCATTGTGGAACATTTTCGGATTCCAACCCTATTGGGAGGCAGCCTAGAACAAACAGGTTGCAATAGGAGGATTTGTGTGGGAGGAAAAGAACTGGCATAGGAATAAGAGAGCACATAATTGACAAGAGATAATAAGGAAAATGTTCCAATGCTGAGCTGAAGAAGGATCTGTGGGAAAAGCCTGCTCTGTGCCAAGGGAACAGCAGGACTAGAAGGAAGTCTCACTTGGTTTTAATTTATTTTTCTCTTTGAAAGAACATGTATTATATGTCGGATGAGGTTTGTCATTAAAGGGCATTTGGAAGGTTTACATAACTGCACTTTTTTCATAACATATAATATTAATACTGAAAATGCTATGGCATTAATTGAAAGGAATAGAAGTAAAAACAAGTTTAAAAGTGAACTTTCCACTTGGAGGGCCAGCGGAGGCAAGCTGGAGTCTTGTAATGAACTCTTAGGTTGGCCTTGAATTCCATGGTGACCTTCATGCCTTAATCTCAGCCTCCTCCTTCGTTCACAGGTTTCTGTCCTTGTACAGTTTCTCATCGAAAATTGCTGCAGGATCTTTGGGGAAGAACTTACTACTGTCTTTGCAGATATTATGCCCAAAAATGACAACCGGGAAGATGGTTCAGGTAAGATAAACTAAAGGAGCAAAAAAGCAGAAAAGTGTGGTGGGAGGCAAGTGCAATATTCTAGCTTTTTCACCTAGTTTTCATAATTTTTTTGACATTTTTTAACGAGGATTGCAATATATATTTCAGATCACACAATGGGGCTAGTCAGCATGTGGTCGAAAATGCAAGAGACTCCTAGGAACAAGTCACATGAAGGTGACTGAGTAGCCTCCCACATAGCCATCACTTTGCTGTCTTTAAGCAAATGTCTTAATGTCTTTAAGAATAGATGAAATTAGTTTAACATCTGAAAAGCATATTCATTTATTTATTTGTAAAATTTATTAGCTGCCCATCTTGCCAGATGGTAAATCTGGGTGGTTTACAATATGAAAAGATAACACTGTATAATTTATAATAATTATACAAACTGAGGTGCACAGTGGTTAGAGTGCAGTACTGCAGACTACTTCTGCTAACTGCCAACTGCTTGCAGTTTGGCAGATCGAATCTCACCAGGCTCAAGGTTGACTCAACCTTCCATCTTCTGAGGTCGGTAAAATAAGGAACCAGATTGTTGGGGGCAATATGCTGACTCTATAAACTGCTTAGAGAGGGCTGCCAAGTACTGTGAAGCAGTTTATACAGTAAGTCTAAGTGCCAGAGCCAATAATAGAAATACAATACTATAAAATCAACTTAGATAAAAAGAGGAGGGGAGGAAATAAGATGAGAGGGGAAGTGAGTAGGATCTTTGTTAATCAATCAACCACCCTCAATATGAAGTCCCTCTGTTGAAGCCCCAAGCCAACTGGCAGAACCAGATATTTAAGGGTTGGAGCCAACCTCATTTTGGGGGTGGGGGGAGTTTAAGATGTTCCAAAGAACAGGTCCAGTGGCAGAGTAAGCCCTTTTCTTGGAGCCCGCTAGCCAGAATAATTGGGCTGATGGGACCCACAGAATGCCTCCTGTGCTGGCATGGGTGGGGCGGGCCAATCCCAGTAGGATGAGACAGTCTTCCAGGTAGCCTGGACCTATCCCATGAAGGACTTTAAAGGTAATTACTGACACCTTGAATTGGACTCAGAAGCAAGCCAGCAGCCAGTGCAGTTCGCGGAGCAGTGGAGTTATATGGGCCACACTTGCCCCCCAAAAAAACTGCCTGTCCCCCTGCACCAGCTGCAGCTTCTAAATGCACCAACATTGACCTCTGAAAAATAGTAAATAAACCTACTGTTGTTTTGTTAAGTATTTTTGCCCTAGGTTGAGCTGATGAAACCTCAAAATTTGGTAACACCCGTTTTCATATTCTTGCAGATCTCTCTTCTTTTCATCTGAATGACTCCTCCTACGATAGTTTGGAAAACGAACTAAATGACTGCACAGACCCTGCATTTAACAACCTTTTTAAAAAGCGAGGGAAAGAGAACAGGAGTAGAGACTCTGTTTTGACTTTAAGCGACTGTGATTTGGACTCGCCAGAAGCTGGAGATGCTCAGATTAAGTTACCCATCAAATCTCAGCCAGTATCCATTTCCGTGGGCTTCCATCACAAATCTTCGTCACGGGAGCACTCTGAGAATGAGTCCCTGTGTTCCATCACGTCAGGTTATTCATCAACGGCCATCTCAGATGTTCTGAAAAGCTCAAGAAGGCACAGGCGCTGTTCAGAGCCCACGATTGGTCTTCTCGACTCCAAGTTTACACCACTAAGTGGGTTTCATGAAAGCGCAGTGCGCAAAGCCAGCTGTGATGCTGTTCTGTCCCGTACGAATGAAGACTATCTCGAGCAGTTTCGTTCTCTCCAAGTAGAAGGCCAGAAACTTATAAATCAGAATTTGGTTACGGGGATAGAAGTAAGCAGCAAGGATGATCCTGAAAGCCATATCAGTGAAAAGAAAGATGTTTCTAACCGTCTTCTCCTGCCGCCACCACTTAGATTAAATATTTGCTCAAGGACTAGCTGTTCTAGCCTCTCATCACCGGGAACTTCTCCATCAGGGTCTTCAATGAGCTCTCTTGATAGTGCTTTTTCCCAGTTTTCGGACTATTCGGTGTTTACCCCAACCGAGGCTTCCTCTCCTCTAGACTGCGCCTCTCAGCCACAGAGAAAATTTGGAGAGGTTTCTCCTGATTTTAATCCTTTTTCAGGAGTCCACCTCGGATCCGGAGTCAGCACTTTTTCTAACCAAGCCAACAATAACCAAACCAGCAGCTTAATACCTATTAAGAAAGATAACCTGGAATGGCTTCCTCATAAAAACCCGGTCACTCTGCATCCCAGCACATGGTTGAAAAGTGGTGCTTCCACCATGAAAAACTGGACACTACGGAAAAGGGAAAGAGCCTCCAAGCAGGATGAGAAAGAGAACACTTCTGTGAAAATAACTTTGGACTCAACAACATTTCCCTCTAAAAGTAATGTAGTTCAGCGGCAACAAGAAATTTGTGTAACGGATGTCAATTCTGTGGCGGGGCCCTTGGGGAGCGGATCTTCTCAGGAAGTTGGGCAGCTCACTGGCCTTCCTTTTTGTGCCATGGAAGCCCAGGAGAAACGGCTAAAGGCCTTGGAGCTTTTAGCAGAGCAAAGCAAGGAAGAGGAAGAAGAGGAAAATTCTACACCGTTTCCTTCATACAAACAACAACCACCCAGTCTTAAGCCACGGTCTCAAAATAAACCCAAGCCAGAGGCTGATTTGGGGGCTGACCATCAGTGGGTCATTGAGAGAAAGTTAAATGAAACCCCACATTCCCCAGGAGTTGCAGTCCAGCAAGCAGCAGATTCCAAAACGGCTAAATCTTCATTGAGCAAAGAGCCCAAAGTTGCTGACATCAACTCGGGAAAGGAATGTTGTGCTTCTTCACACTTAGTCAAGGCTGAGGATGAATGTTCATTTCAAATGGCTCCGAATAATAGCTTTTCCAAAACCTCAGAAGGAACCGATGCTAATAAAATGGAATGGCTGAAAAAGTTGTGCAGTGACGCCAAATTCAAGGATACAGACCAGAAATTTTTCACAGAGGAATCCTACGTTTGAGCAAGTGATTTAAAAGAATGTTATTTCAATTTGACTTGGTGTTGCTTTAATATCCCAGGGGATGTCGTCTCATCAGGGAACGGAGGGAACTTGTGCTCTTTGAGGGATGAGTGGAATGATTTTCTTAGCTATATTCTTGCAATTTTTAAAAGACATTTCCTGGTATCTAGGAAGGTCACATGAAATGTTTGGGGAGAAACTCTTGATTGTATAACACTAGCAAACACTTGTGTACGTGCTTGCTATTTAACTTTTTAAAAATATCTCATATATATTCTGGACATTGTAAATTTATGTTTTGTGTCCATGGTGATTTGGCTGTAATGTGTAAGATTGGCTTGGCCTTCATAGCTTTGGTATTGTATTGCTGTTTTGAAGCCAATGGTCTATTTCATTGTTCTCCAAGAAAGGATGTCTTAAAAGTTTTATGAGGAGTCTGATTAGTAGTTGCAGTCACTTTCTTCCTTTACCAAGAGGGGGGGAAAAAATAAAGGATGACTTTTGACCTTTTTTTATAACTTAAAAGTCCAAGTTATATGTATATCACCATACTGTGTTCCATTTGGCTATTATTATTTTTTCCATTTTTGTTTCATTTTTGTTTTATGATGATGCTCTCCAATGGCATTACATTTTGCTGGTGGTGGTAGTGATGGCATTGCAGGCAGAGCTTACATAATTATTCTATGTGTCTTTATTATAATATATTGAAAGTAATGCATTTATCTTCCAAAAGCTTCAAGATTGTATAATATATCTTGGTAACTTTTTTTTGCTATTGTATATGTTCTGAAATAAATGTGTATTTTTGTACATGTGGAAAATAGTCGCCTTTTGAGTGGGTGGGCTCTGGCAAGAGATATGTAATCGTTCACTGAATTCTGAAATACAGAAGTTCATGCAGTCCTTGCTTAATGACCAAAATTGGAACATCACTTAACTCTGATGTTAAGTGTTGCAGACATTAAGTGAGACATCGCAGGACTGCAACAGACTTATGACGTTACTTCTGCCGTGGTTGTTAAGTGAGATATCATGTGACCTCACCTTGCAATTACACTGCCGGCTTCTCCATTGACTCTGCTGGTGGAAGCCAGCTGTGAAGTGCACAAAAGATCATCATGTGACTCAGGAATGCTGTGAGTGTCATAAATGCAATGATACCCTGGTACTCTTTGTTAATTGGTTCCGGGAGACACACCGAGTACTAAAAACGAGTACCAAACAAACCATGTGACTTACCGCCTCACCCTTTGTTTTGGTCTGGAAGGACTTTCTGTCTGTCCCTTTTCCTATGTCAGAGACCTTCCCAGCATGGCCGACTTCCTGTCCGCCCTCTGCAACGGTCCTCAGCTTCCTTTTCTAGTAATATTCCCAGCATAGCCAACTTCTACCAAATCAAGACCAAATCAAACGAGAAAATTAAATTGAATTAAAGTTAATGTGGTAACTCATTTAAAAATTCTCATTTTGGGTCACGTGAAAACTACAAACCGGCAACATATTTCAGAATAATTATTGAGTATGGGGTGTTTTGCTGGTTGTATATTTAAATAGGCCATCAGTCTTAATTTTTGCAACCCTGTTGATTTCTTCTTTTGCCTTCCCAGTTCCCTTCAGGACAGCTCTTCTACTGTGAACTCTTGCCTTGAACTGCTTGAATGGATTATTCAGTTGGATGAGGCAGGAAATCAGCCAGTAAAACAACATCTTTTCAGCTTGTTTCCTTTTTTAAAGTTGTGCTAAAGAAGACGAAAGCTCTGACATTGACATTGGGAAGCTGTAATTCTGGCTCCTATTGCTTTGGTGTTTTGTTGTGGAGGGGAAAAAAAACTCACAGTCTTCAGACCATTGAAAACTTTAGAATAATTATAATTTCTCACCCAAGAAGGGGTGCTGCTTTGTGGGCTCAGGGCTGCCCACATTCCATGTGTTTTCTCACCCAACAGTTATTTGAGCATATGGAAGGAACTTTTATTGATCTGTTCATAATGGAACATGCTGGGTAATTTTAAAATTTGAGCGACTGAAAAGTAATCACGCCTCTTCAGAGGAGAGTCCCCACAATCTGGGATTTTAAATTATTTTGCTTTTAAACCACTGTTTCTTTCCTTTAAACCAGATGGATCAACTTCAGGAAAGTTGTATCTTATCTTCTTTTCTCTTAAAAATCTATGATTCACTAACAAGCATCCAGTTCCAAACTGGGACCAGGGCAATTAGACTGTTTACCCATTGTACCTGAGATGGTCAGATTTGCATGTGGCAGTAATAAAACTGCACATTTTAACAGTGTGGAGATGGTATTATCTTTGTTTTCTTGTAAGTACTATAAACAAAAATAACCCCTATCAGTAAATCTCAAGCTTCCTTATTTAGAAAAGCTATATGGCCATCCATCTTACTTACTAACTTTGGGCAGCTAACGACAATCAACAAAAAGCAATACAGTATAATAAAACTTGCAAATGTCATAAGCTTCTTTCATTTCAGGAGGGAATTCAACAAACTTAAACTGGATCCTTTGTGAATTTCTACTCTTCCAAAAATAATTCAAACACAAAAAACATTGAACATTGCAAAACATTTCACAGAATGGAAATCCAAAAATAATAAACTTTTATTCTTCCTTTTTTATGAGTTCAGGCAAAGGACTTCATTCAGAAAGCAGAATATTTGCAGTGTTGTTCAAGAACTTCATATTATGTTACCAGAGATTAATTGTTCCTCTGCTGTTAAGCTAACACATATTCCTGAAAATGATGCCGAAAAACAAGATCAAGAAAATATGACTGAATTCAGCAGGCACTACAGCTACTTAACTTTGTCAATGTACCAATGCTAGTACCACCTAAGGCAGGGGTGTCAAACTCGAGGCCCATGGGCCGGATTTGGCCCACCATATACATAAGTGGGAAGGTAGATGAGCCATCATTTCTCAGACATCTGAAAGGTTTTATTCCACCCAGAGAAGGCCTATGGACAATGAATTCTAAAACCTCATGAGCTGTAACTGGTAGATGTTTTGAATAAACAACATGCAATCATATTGCAATGCAAACTCTGCCCTTTTTTTGCATGTGATGTCACAATGCAAATACAAAAGGTCAGTATGTGTCCTGACATCACGTTTTGTCATTCTGGCACCACTATGGTTAGGAACAGAAAACTATATCACTGCCCAAAAGGGGTTTCTGACCTTGAGTTGGTAGCCTTTTAACAGCATCTTTCTCAATCTGAAACCCATTGTAGGGGTTGAACCAGACAGTATGCTTGGGATCTCAAGTTCTAATTATTAGTTTTAGCAACCTGTCATGTACCAACCATATCATTCTAATTTCAGGTTTAAACTCTAGAATTGTATAGCATTCTTGTTTAGACAGGAAAAGGTGTTTTGGACATTGTGTGAACTAAATTCCCTAAAAAGATTGTCTTTTCTTGAGATAACAAACACAGTGTGATCATGGGAAAAATCATATTTGATTTAAAAGATGGTCAACAGATGCTACTTATCCATACTTGCTTTCAATTTAAGTTCAGCATTATGAATTTAGATTCAGCACGTAAACTTTAAAGCAAATTTTTCCTGGACAAGTTTCTGCAATTATTTTTGGCAAAGGTTTTCCGAAGTGGTTTCCCATTGCCTCCCTTCTGGGGCTGGGGCTGGGACTATTCCAAGAACACCTTTGTGCCAAAAGATGGGACTAGAATTCACAATCTCCCAGTTTCTAGCCTGATGCCTTTAATCACTACACCTAACTAGCTCTTACATAGAGAATAGAATCTAGCTATATTACACTTTGATTGGAATGATGTAAAATACACTCTGGGTCCTGTGAAAGTGATAAATTAACAGGTAAGCCCTGTTATAATATCCATTATTCCCATGCTCTGATGAAATAGATACTGAGCCCAATGTTTTGAAAAGCAAAATAGTTCTTACTACTAAAATATTTCAGGATTCTTTGGGGTTATTATTATTTTTTCTTTAGTCCTTGACGCTTGTTTAGTTCAACGGTTCAGCAAAGTATAATTAATGAGGTGGGGGTGGGAGTTAAAAGGATCTGGTTACTCATTTTGCCCTGATCAGAAACAGAAATATGCAACCCTCTGCTAGTAAAAATGGAGCGCAGACCTCGTGTGGCCCTCCCGAGCTCCGTTTTCGCTGGCAGTGGCACCGCGGATCGGACTTTTGCTGTTTCCAGAGCGGCCCCGTGGGTCAGATCTAAGCACCCCACGGGCCTTGAGTTTGACACTCCTGATATACATGATCAGCATCAATCAGTTGTTAGGCGGAGTGAGAGATGCTGCTTCTCTCTCCCATTGCACCTAAAAGATTATTGACATTGTTAGTGTTGATCATATCACCAAAACCAAGCTAGTTATGCTTCCTCTATTCCAGGCTATATTGGCAGTCCTTGACTTACCATTTGTTTGGGAACTATTGGAAGGTATAATGGCACTAAAAAAAGGGACTTGTGATCATTTCCCCACTTACAACCATTGCAGTATCCCCATGGGCACACGATCAAAATTCAGGGGCTTGGCAACCGGCATGCATTTATGATAAATTTATGATACACGCTGACATGTAATCGCTATTTGTAAACTTCTGACAAGCAAAGTCAATGGTGGAAGCCAGAGTTGCTTAACAACTGCAGTGATTGCCTTAGCAGCTGAGGCAAAAAAGGTGGTAAAAATGGGGTACACAACTCACTTAACAACTGCCTTGCTTAACAACAGAAATGTTGAACTCAGTTGTGGCTGCAAGTCGAGGTCCACTAAGTAGTTTGGTGCAAGTGTGGTACAAATTTCCATGTTTACTGCTTCAGAAACATATATATGAATTAAATGAGCAGATCTGAAGGCATATACCGGGGGACCAAAAAAGATGCCAAGATGGCGTCCAGAACACAACTGAAACTGCTGTCTTGACTTTTTTTAGTTATCTTGCAGTTGACCCTGAAACTTTACCTTTTATTTACTAGCAATGGCAATACTGAATTAAATTTCACAATTTTGCTAAGTTGTTTTATGTGCCTTTTTAAAAGAATTGCACCCAATTAATGTTTAATATTGAATTTCTGTGTGCAACATGGGGATTCTGTAGGAAAGGGAAAATATAAATTTTAAAAATACATGGCAACAGTCAAATTCTGCTGATATTACAACCAAAAAGATATATTATAGGATATACCACCAGTCACATGCAGAGAGAGAGAGAGGGAGGGAGAGAGAGAGGGAAAGAGGAAGGAGTGTATGCACACACACTTTTTTGCCAAATATTTTTATAACCACTTTTTTTTTCAACGGTGTAGACCACACATATGTCTTCTACTGGAAATTAGGTCCATATGTGCAGACTTTTCAATTTAGCAAATGAAAATATTTAAAGACAAGAAGGCTACATTTCACAGATGAATTAGGATGCAGTATTAAAATAAATGGCACACTTACTTCATTTAGATGTGATTAATCCATTTTATCCAGATAAAACTTTTTCCTGTTGTACCATTTGTCTTAAGGAGAACTATTAATACCATATGACATTCCAGAGATACAAGTTTTGCCCTGTTTACTGACCTCCCTTGCCAAGTTGTTAAGTGAATCACTGAAATTACTAAGTTAGTAATACAGTTGTTAAGTGAATCTGGCTTCCTTATTGATTCGGCTTGTCAGAAGGTCGCAAAAGGTGATCACATGACCTCAGGATACTGCAGCCGTCATAACCATAAATCAGTTGCCAAGTGTCAGAATGTTGATCACATGACCATTTTCAGTGCTGTTGTAACTTCAAGCATTCACTAAACAAGTTGAAGACTACCCGTACAGAGCCTACAATTTTTCGGCCATGTTCTCATAACATAACTGATCGCATCTCCCATGACTTGCTTTAGAGAATAAAAAAACAGAAGGCATTTTCCCTCATCACTGCAAACACCAGAAAGGAGGCTGGGAAAGAGTCACTTCTTTTGTTTTCCCCTGAAACAAAAAATTAGTTGTGTTAACCTAGTTGCCTTCAAGCATCACCCCAGTCGTAGTTAGGATGTCACATCCCAAGGCCCCAAAGGTAAAGGGCATGAAAAGAATTATATAAGAGTTGGAATGACTCCATACAACAACTTCATCTATGTTTCTGCAGCTGGACAAGAGAATTAATCTCCACCAACTCACTTTTGCCTGTTTGCGTATTTCTTTGTTTCTGATCAGGGCAAAATGAGCAACCAGATCCTCTTAACTCCCATCCCCACCCCATTAATTATACTTGTTTATATGCTGACTCCCTGTACCGTTAATTAACTAAGTGCTGTGTGAACAGGGCTAATATAGAGAACTCATATACTTTGCCTTGGCAGAAGGCAAATCTTGAATGATTTTGTTGTTGTTATGTTTGTTGTGTTGTGTTGTGCTATGCTATGCTATGCTATGCTATGCTATGCTATGCTATGCTATGCTATGCTATGCTATGCTATGCTATGCTATGCTATGCTTTATGGTAATGGTCAAGGTGCAATGATTATGACCTAGCATAATGTCAGAATGCTTTGAACTATACTTGTTTGACACAGGAATCAAGTGTGTTATGCAAACACAGCCAATGTAATTATTTAGAGCAGGGGTGTCCAACCTTGGCAACTTTAAGACTTGTGGACTTCAACTCCCAGAATTCCTCAGCCAGCTTTGCTTTGCTGGCTGAGGAATTCTGGGAGTTGAAGTCCACAAGTCTTAAAGTTGCCAAGGTTGGACACCCCTGATTTAGAGTTTAGTGAACTGTGTGAACATTAAAAAATGGATTCACTTAACAAAACATGGTAAGTAATAAACTATGGAGAACAACAATGGGAAGATAATGTCATGCAAACTGTCTTCTGAAATGTCATTCAAATATCCTACAGTATTTCAGTGTTTCAATGGTTCTACTGCAGCTGCTTATCTCTAGTCCACTTTCCGTTTTCTTTTCCCAATTTCTTCTTGTAATGTCACTACATTGTCAGTGTTAATTTATAGATATTAATCTTTGAATAATTAAATACATATATTATCTTAGTATAGATGCAGTAAGTTGCGATATTGAGTTTTTAGGTTTTAACTATGCATCATAACTTGATAGCCTTCTGGTTTTTTTTTTATGCATGGCTTTCATACATAGTGATTGCACAGTGGGGGAATAGAAATTCCAGCTGAAGGAGGAAAATTTATCTCCTAAGCATTAGAAATCTCTACTTAGAGTGCAATTATTCTAACCCAGCTGGGGTTGAAATGAGGCAGAAGAGTATGCATTTCCATAACTGCTTGTAGATCTGGCCTTGTGTTGTACTGTCACAAAGTTCTATTGTTCCACACTGTTAGTTGCCAAGTGTGCCAGATGAAGGAATGTAAAATAGTATGAAATTGTATTGCATTATGAAATAAGGGGGGTGGGGAGGGCTAAATAAACTGATAGGTATTTTTGGTCAATGCAGATGTTTACAGCTGCATACAGCATGAACCCTTTTTAAAGCTTAATTTTGGTTGCAAATGCAACTCCTTTTCTCTTTAATGTGGGGGAGAATCACACAACCAAAATGAATAGAATTTCTTCCCAAACAAGTATGCGGATATCTTTGAAAATGCCCCCCCCTTTTAATTTCATATTTTAAAACATAGATTTAAAATAATATGTTGTGTTATTTGATGTTCTAATATATTTCCTTCATTAGGACATGGCAGCAGGAGGTCAAAGCATTTGAGGAGGAAAGCAATTTGAAAGTCAGAAGTAATTTCTCAAGAACAGCACATGTGACTTCAGCTCATCCTTGCCATCTTAATTTAACTTCTAAATCAACTAGCCTGCTGGGCTTCAGAAGTGCTGGGATGCAATCTGATTACGACCATCCAAGCACAGCCAGGAGATTAGGGAAGCATGTGTTAAATCTAATCTATATGATAAATTTATGATGGCTCCTGACTTTTATTTCTCCAAGAATAATGAAACCTGATCTATGCATCTCTTATAAACCACCATGGTGCCATAACCTATATGCTGTGTCTTATGGACCTCCAAGATAATAGACAATGCATTACCAAATGCATTTTCCAACCAGATGTTTGAATCAGACATGTGACAAAATAGAAGTTATTATTTACTGACAATAATAGATCTTTTAGGATTTCTCTCCTCTGCCCAGTTGCATTGTCACTAGAATGGGCAGGCAACTCTTTCTAAAGATCAGAAATGGATAATTTCACCAACTATAATCACATTCAAAGCAGCCTTGGAGTGGTTTTTTTGTGTTCTACTTCCAAAGTATATGTTTCCCTGAATGAATAGAATAGAAAACAAGAGTCAAGATTCCCAAGAAAATTATCTTAGGAAAAAAAATGTAGCAATTCACAGGCAAAAGTAACCAGAACAAACTGGAAGGCTGAAAATGTCATTAAAAATATTGGAACGGACAGCAAGAATTAGACTTTTTGTCTTAAATGCCAACAAACAGAAGAACCTCATTGAAGAATCTGCAGGCAAACCTTAGCATAATAAAAAAATCTACAGGTTAGAAAAATGGAACGAGGAACAAGTGAAGCTATAGCTAAAAAACCCACAATATAATATTGAAACCAATGGTCCAGAAGAACTGAAACAGAATATATACTTCCTTTCTAGATAGCTGGATCACAAAAAGTTTGAAAATGCTTGGTATCAGTCAAAATATCTGAGGTTTTATAGAAACAATAATAAAAGCATGGAAGACAAACTAAATGCTTAATAATGATGGATTATGTCTACTCAGAATAAAAATGAGAATATTTCAATTTGGCAATGATCCCATTGACAGGAGTGCAATGATCCCATTGACAGGAATAATGCAAAGCACTGCCATCAGTTTTACAACTGTTGGAAGAAATGTCCATCTGGGTTCAGTTCTTCCAATGGGAAGAAAGACATTGGAAATATGGAGATTGCTTGGAAAGATTATTTTAATGGTGGACGGCAGGACCACATGATTTGAGGTCATGGGCAAAAAAAGTGCATGGATAAGAGAGGAAGAGATTTATACCCTCTGTTGGGCTTTGAACTTGCTTCCTGTTCCTGTGGCATTAAATGCATCCTGATTGGTTGTCAGACTCCCATGGGGCCATGCAGGAGTAGCTTGGTTGAATCTTGCTGGGTGATGTAATCTTCCCAGGGGCCCTGTGGTGAGATGGGTAGAGGGCTAATCCTATCATGTCATGTGGCCATATCTTAATCTCATCACCTTGGAGCTGAAGGTCTTTTGTATTATAGATAAGATGTCTTTTGTCTTTCTGGGGCTATTAACAAAGGTGGGGGCCACTTTCCAAGAGCATGTTTCTCCTTTTCTCATCCAGGAAGGTATAATATTCTGCCTTCTTCTAGGAGAGGGGTGGGTGCTAACTTTCTACACAACCATTTAAAATAATCTTCTCTTTTAAACATGGATGACAAAATTATATGCTAAATCAAAAGTCATGTGGGAATCATTAGTAAACATTGTTCACATACTTAGTGGTGATATTGCAATGCCAATTGGAGTTGATAAATGTGTGATAATTGAAGTAAAGAAGGTGAAGGGCACTATCAAGAAGATATTCAACTCATAAATTCATAAGTAGAACAACCATCCAAAATCTAGCACCTGAGTAAGTTTATAGGTATTTGAGAATCTAGTATGATTCGATTGCTTATTGTATTATTATTAAGCGATGTACTTTATGATTCTTGACTCTTGATGAATGCATCTTTCTTTTATGTACACTGAGAGCATATGCACCAAGACAAATTTCTGTTCTATTTTGTAGATCCAGGTAAAAAGAAAAACATTGCAAGTATTTAAGGAAAGTCCTAGTCTAAAAATGATGGGAAAATAGGGCCATCAACTCATGGGCAAACAGTGAGAAAGAGAAAAATAATAGAAACTTAGTAGTTATATAAACTCTTTTTTTTAATGATCCTGTAATCCCTTAATTCGGGTCAAGATGAAAAAACAAAACAACAAAAAATATCTCAGAAGGAAGAGTTATTTGCAGAAATGGAATCTAAACATGACTATAAAAAGCAATGGCTTGAAAGGGGATTAAAAATTGAAAAACCATAAGAAAAAATGTATAACAGCAGGACATGGCAGTAGCCTGAGAATGGTACACTAAAAGATAAAATATAAGGAATGTTTTTTTATTGACCAAGAACAACAACATCAAAGGAAAACTAAGAGATAATAACAGATAATCAGAGTTGGAAGAGACCTTGTAGGTCATCTAGTCCAACCCCTCACCCAAGCGGGAGACCCTACATCATTTCTGACAAATGGCAATCCAATCTCTTCTTGAAGGTCTCAAGTGATGGCGCTCCCACAACTTCCGAGGACAAGCTGTTCCATTGGTTGATTGCTCTCACTGTCAGAAATTTTCTCCTTATTTCCAGGTTAAATCTCTCCTTGTTCAGTTTCCAAACATTATTCCTTGTCTGGCCTACAGGCACTTTAGGAAATAGCTTGACAATAATATATTGTTCTAAGGTTGAAATAGTTGTCCATATAAGTAGAAGCAAGAAAATTATTCACACATAATGCAAAAAAAAAAAAAAGCAGGATTGAGTTGGGAAAATATTAGACTGGTATTTACATAATGATATGAATTCACAATCAACAAGAATTACTGGAATTATGATATCACAAAGTCATTGAACATTTTATGGGCGTTTAAAATTCAGATTGAATACACCACATATAAATACAATTGAGTGAGTCCAGAAGTATTTTACCAGAAGAGTACTACATTCCTCTGTTCGCAACAGAATACCCTACAGCACCAGACTTGAGATTCTAGGCTTAGACAACCTTGAACTACGCCGACTAAGATTGGACTTAAGCATAGTACATAAAATCATATGTTACAACGCCTTACCAGTTAATGGATATTTCAACTTTAACAACAACACAAACACAACAGATATAAACTAAATGTAAACCACTCCAAACTCAATTGCAGGAAGTATGATTTCAGCAACAGAGTGGTCAATGTCTGGAACTCACTACCTGATTCAGTTGTAACCTACTCAAACCCCCACTCCTTTACCCTCAAACTAACCTCTATCAACCTCACCCCATTCCTAAGAGGCTGTAAGGGGCGTGCATAAGCGCACAATTGTGCCTACCGTCCCTGTCCTATGGTCCCCAATTATTAGTTCCTATTTCTTGTATTTAAACTTATGTTTATTCTTGTTTCTGTTATATTGTAAGCTTTTGACAAATAAATAAGTAAAATAAAAATAAACATTATTCCCATTGAAAAAAATACCATACCAATAAAGGAGAATATTTGTAGCTCAGTGATGAAATGAGGGTTCTTTGGTGCTCTCTGAGCTTGCTTGTTTTCTTGCAGACATTATATTACACAAACTAGATAACATCATCAGTGCTAGAAAAGAATGTTTGGTTTATTGATACAACTATTTCAAGAGGCACTGGTGTTGAAAACAAAGAATTTAAAAGGATTACAAAATACTGAGATTTGGAACTAAGAGATTGCAAAACTTTGGAAGAAGAAAACGTATGTAGTTCAGGGTTGAATTGTGGAGTTCTTGTTGCTCTTTGAGCTTGGTTGCTTGCTTGCAGGCATTTTGTTACCAGACTGATTAGCATCTTCAGTGCACCTTCGGCATCCTGAAGGTTTTACCTGGCCTGGTAATGAAGCGACTGTAAGCAGAAACCAAGCTGAGGGCACTAAGGAATCCAATTTGGAAATAGTTGACGTTAGTGTCAATTGCAGTTCGGGGCACTGGGTACAATACCACAAGGACTTAGAAATTGGATTGTTTAAATTTGGCACAACTCATGATTGATTACCCAGCTATAAACAGCAGGACAGTTGGGCACCACATATATAATTAGACATTAACTTCCTGATTCCCAAGCCCTTCGGCAGAGTTTGAATCATGAAGGGGTCATCAGCTGTGATGCATGATAGTGGAACTGGAATTAAATACAACCTTGAGATGTCAACTTTTTGTCAGCATGATGATACAAGAGAACATGAATTATGTTGTATTATTTATTTAGCTATTGCCTATCAATAGATAAGAGATTGCATTTCTGCAAAATGTGCCTAACAGTTGTGTTTCTCTTCTCTGGTTTGCTGAGAAATTAAAACTTTACTCTCCTCCTCTAGCTCTTTCTCTTAAATCAAATTTGGCAATTGTTGTAAGCGAATCTAGCCCCCATCCCAATCAATCTTTTGTCAATCATTGACAAAGAGACATCATGAACAAGAGATAGTGAGCAAGCAGAAACACCACAGAAAATCACAAGAGTCTTTTGAATATTAACTGGATATGCAAAAGAGCCAGGCCATACGCTGCAAGAAAAAAAGAAATGTCTCTAGGATCTCACAGCAGTTTTTTCTTCTATTGTTCCTACTTTCAGATTCTTTGTAATAAAACACGAGCTGAATTTTTAAGTCAGTATTAATAATCAAAATTGATTCATGACATTTTTTCATAGATGGAAGCTTTCGCAAAGAATAGGAGCCCTGCATGTCCGATAAGAATTTAGAAAATCTTTAGGCTGGGATCCTAATTGTACCTATGAATGAGGTATGTAGGATCTTTGTGAAGTGGGATTGCACCCTCACGAAATTGATAGCCTCTGGATCTATTGATCTGTGACTCACTTTACTCTCTTGCCATTTTCCATTATAGAGCCAGAGTGGTGCAGTGGCTAGAATGTGGTACTGCAGGCTACTTTTGCTGCCTGCCAGCTGCCTGCAATTTGGCAGTTCAAATCTCACCAGGCTCAAGGTTGACTCAGCCTTCCATCCTTCCAAGATCGGTAAAATGAGGACCCAGATTGTTGGGGGAAATATGCTGATTCTGTAAACCACTTAGAGAGGGCTGTAAAAGCACTGTGAAGTGGTATATAAGTCTAAGTGCTATTGCTCTAGAAGCAACTGGTCCCCAGTGAGGATTTCTATGCTTTTTTCCTTACTCAGAAGAGCCTGAAAGTGGTTGATGCCTTGGAGTTATATAGAGATGGCGATAATAAGCAGTTGGCTATCTAGATGGTCGGTAGTCAGGAAAGAGACAAAGGAATAGAAATCCATCTGCTCTAGAGGAAAAAAAATTACAAGAAAACCTCAATGTGGAGTTTCTTGTGCCAAGATAAAAATTCCATTATTTTAAAGGCAGTATTTGCAGATAGGACCAGAGGTGGTATTCAGTAGGTTCTGACCAGTTCTGGAGAACCAGTAGCGGAAATTTTGAGTAGTTCAGAGAACCGGCAATACCACTTCTGACTGCACCTGCCCCCATCTATTCTCTGCCTCCCGAGTCCCAGCTGATCAGCTGGGTCTTCTTTTGTTGCCCTGCACAGGAGAACAGAACTGGAAAGTAGGTTCATGGGGTGGGGAGGGAATGGGATTTTGCAGTAACCTTCCCCAAGGAGTGAGGAGGGAATGGAGATTTTGCAGTATCCTTCCCCTGCCATGCCCATCAAGCCATGCCCACAGAACCGGTAGTAATTTTTTTTTAATCCTAACACTGGATAGGACCGCCATCTGAAGCTCACCAACAAGGTTTAACAATGTCTTTTCTCAAGGTTTTAAACATTATTTTTCCAGATAGACTCTGAAACTAAATTGCCTACTTGGGAAATCTGATTCAATTCCAGTGTATTTTAGTGTGACTTCAGTTGATCTGTAATTCCCTAATGCAGGGGTGTCAAACTCACGTCATCATGGCAGTGTCACGTGAGATATCAGGACTTCTCCCCCTTTGCTAAACTGGGTATGGGTGTGGTCAGGGTATGGTCAGCGTATATCTGGCCCATAGGCTGGGAGTTTGACAGTCCTGCCCTAATGTATAGTTCATCACATTTCCTAAATGTTATACTGTTAACACAGTTTTCCATATGGAGGTCTCCTCCTATTAGCATCAAAGTTGTTTAACCTCCTGCTTTTGTTTGTATTTTTTTGAATAAATAATGTTAAATGGATGAAGATTCTAGAGTCTAGATGAAGCAGTTAACTATGTAAATATTTTCCTGATTTTCACTGTTATAAATAAAACCAAAAACAAGTTGTAAGCTGCCTAGTTATTTGAGTCCTACAAATAAATGTAATAAATAAATAATCACTCCCTGTTCAGGTGAGAAAAGGGAGTATTGTAGGGACATTGCAGTAAGGATGACAAGGTGGAAACAATCATCCCTCAGCCTCAATCTTAAGCTTTGAACTTTAAAACTAAAAGCAAGTGCCAGTAAAACTGAACCAGGAAGGAATTTCAGATTCAAAAGAACTGTTGCTTGGGTAGAGTTGTAAATGTCTACACAAGATTATACCATGGTTACTCTTTATTCCTTGTGCTGCTTCTACAATAATCTTCTATTTCTCTTTGTAGCAATTGTGATAAAAAAAGCTCATTGTATTTGCACAGTTCAATGATCTGAATTTGTTACACTTTGGGCTCTTTACATACAGTGGATTCCTCCCCACTTCCACCAGATATACTCCAAGTATATATTTTTCCACCCAGCAGATTTTTATGGAAGATTCCTTTAGAATGCCGGTGGTTACTTTATTAGCATTGTGTTCCTCATTTCAGAATCTTGTTTTTGCACGTTATTGTCCAAAATGGACACCTTATATATTTTTAATTTTTTTAAATAAAGTGTATTTTATATCCTGTATTATTGATCCTTTCCCAAAGGAAAGAGGGACGGGGAAACTAATATCCCTAGCTATGTCTTAAACCTACGAAGGTCAAGAACAAGGGTCTTCAAACTTGGCAAGTTTAAGACTTGTGGACTTTTAATTCTCAGAATTCCTGAGCTAGCATGACTGGAGGAGGAATTCTGGGAGTTGAAGTCCACAAGTCTTAAAGCTGTCAAGTTTGAAGACCCCTAGTCAAGAAGCACTTTAACATTTCAGTTTAAGTATTTTTCCCATGTTTTGATTACAAGCCAAGCTGTGGAGATCTCTTGCAACAGGTTTAAGCGGGGAGGGACAACAGGTATCCCCAAAACAAATAAGCGAGGGCAATCAAAACTTTGAAGCATCTATATCAGTGTTTTTCAAATTTGGAAACCTAAGATGTGTGGACTTCAACTCTCAGAATTGCGGCTTTATGTTTTAAAAGTTGTGGAGGCTGAGAAAAACTGAACTTACACTGAGGACAGAAAATGGTGTTAAGATGTGGAAAAAAAAATCAAAAGATCTTTAGGAATGAAAGCTCCCACTTTTTAATTCTTCTCATCTTCACAACTGTCATCAGATCAACTATCTGAGCTATCTTTAGATATGTTTATCTCACAACATGCAGTACCTGACTCTTCAAGACTTCAAATCAGGGGTTCTTATCTTTTGGGGAGACTGGTCCCTTTTCACAATCTAATGATGGACACCTTCTCAGAACAAATTATTTAAATGCATAAAATGTGTAACAAAAGGAACCTATTATGCTCAAATACAATTATCAAACTATTACTGGCATTAATAAGCACAAAAAAACCCTTTGAATTTAAAATTGTATTGACCACTATTACATATATGGTTTTGGAGAAAAGGGTGGTGCACACAATAAAATGCATTCTATTCCCACTTTATAACACTTTTACATAGTACTGAAATTCAGTCCTATTTTTGCAAGCTGGAGGCCATAAATTAAATAAATAAATGCCTATGTTATTGAATGAAAATTTAAATTACAGCTAAATTTCAGTTAAAGTTTTGTGAAAATAAAGTTCTAATTTTATATACCATCCAGGTTCATGGACACCCTGAAAATTATCCACAAACCCTCAGGTTAAAGACCGCCTGCCCTAGCCGAAGTATAAAAAGCTGTGAAAGTCACTTCCATAACCCAGTGCAGGAAACCTCCCAACAAACCCTTTCTTTTTATCTAAAAATCTGGCTTTATTAATTTTAGAAGGGAAATTTTCATTAAAACTTCCCCAAACTGCAGAGTTCCATAGTTTTGAGTTTCGGGAGAGGCCCAATAGTTTCTTTTAAAAAAAACAAAAACAAACAAACACAAGTTTTATTGGTTTTTAAAGACAAACAAAGACAAACAAACATAAAAGCATCCAACTTTCTTTCATAAGTGTATAAGCAGTGTGTCGGTTGGTTTACAAATTTTTTGTGCAACCATTTCATAGTCTCAATTACAGTTACATTGCATAATAACTCATATTACCAATCAAAAATTGAATACCCTAGTATCACTATTAAACAATCATTTGACTATAATTTTATTCATTCATACTTTGCGAGATAACTATAATTTACTTAGTTTATTTTATAACAATTCATATAATCCCCCCAAATCTATCCTAAAAATATTTTATAAATATGATAACAAAAAAAGAAATACATCTTTATAAATTCATTATTTTCTAAAATTCTAGATATTCTATTATTGTATTTTATTATCTAACCATTGATAGAAAAGGTCCCAAATTTTATAAAATTGTTTATCCTCTTGTTCTCTGATTTCAAATGTCAATCTACTCATTTCAGCACATTCCAATATTTTCTTGATAATTTCCTCCTGTAATGGTTATTTTCTCATTTTTCCAATTTTTAGCAAATACAATCCTAGCCGCTGTTAATACATTTACAATCAAATATTTTAAATCTTTACTGTATGTATCAGGTAAAATTCCCAATAAAAAAATCTCTGGTTTCAAGTCTATATGTTTCTTTATCATTTTTTCCAACCATGTGTGGATTTTAGTCCAGTATTTTCTAGCATCCTCACAAGTCCACCACATATGGTAATATGAGCCAGGTATCTGATGACATTTCCAACATTTTTCGGATTTATTCTTGAACATTCTTGCTATTGTTGTCGGGGGGAAATGCCACCTGTAAAATATCTTATACAAATTTTCTTTATATGCTGTTGACATTGTCATTTTATAATTTTGAGACCACAATTTTTGCCATTTCTCTAGATCAATCCCATATCCAAAATTCTTCCCCCAAGCAATCATAGTTTCTTTAACTTGTTCTTCCTCTAGTTTAGTTTCCAATAAATAACCATACAATTTTTTAATCACCTTTTCATCAGTACCTGTCAAAATCTTATCTAAGTCAGTCAATTTGTCATAAAATCCTTCTGTTTTGAGATCTTCATCATACCTTGAATGTATTTGCGCATATGAAAACCAATTCATCTTTATACCTTGTTCCTCTAGATTTTGCATTGATTTATGTTCACCCTTTTCATCCAATATTTCCCCATATCTGTTTGTTCCTTCTTATATATTATAGGATAAGAAAATGCTTCGATAGTCGATAACCAGACTGGAATTTTCAAATAACATTGTCTTTTAATCTTCTCCCAATTTAACCACAGAGACTCCCGTATATGATGTCTTCTAAAATAGTCGTGTTTTAGTTCCCTTATACCATAGAAAAGTATGCCAGCCCAACAACAAATCATGTCCTTCTAGTGTCAACAGTCTAGTATTTCTTAATGTTATCCATTCCTTAGCCCACATTAAGTTTGTAGCTTGGTAGTGCAACTCCCAACTAGGCAAACCAAATCCTCCTCTAATTGCTTTCTTACCTTGCCATATATATTTCAACACAATTTTATTTAAATCTTCAAAATAGTCTTTTCCAAGCCTAATTGGTATTGTTTGAAACAGGCATAAAATTCTGGGTAAGATATTCATCTTGATTGTTGAAATTCTCCCTATTAATGACAATTGTAGATTTTCCCATTTCGTCAAATCTATCGCTATCTGTTGCTTGATTTTAATGTAATCGTTCTCTTTTAATGTGCTACATCTTGCTGTCAAATCTATCCCCAAATACTTAACCTTGTTCGTGACTTGAATTTTCAATAGCCAGTTCTTCTTTTTGTCTTAGCAGCATATTCTTTGTCAAGATCTTTGTTTTATCTTTATTTATTTTCAAACCAGCCACCTTACCATATGCCTCTATCTTTTCCAATAATTTTGGTGCTGTTTCTAAAGGGTCTTCCAAAATAAAAACCAAATCGTCCACAAAGGCTTGCAATTTAAATTCTTCCTTTTTAATTTTCATTCCTTTTATACTCTTATCGTCTCTAATATTTCTATTCAACACTTCCAAAGTTAATACAAATAGCAAAGGTGATAGTGGGCATCCTTGTCTTATACCTTTTCTTATATTGATGGAATCTGTCAATTCTCCCTCTATCATTACCTTTGCCGTTTGCTTATGGTATATGGCTTCTATTGCTTGAATAAATTTTCTGGCGAAGCCCATCTGTTCCAATAATAATAGCATGAATCTCCAATTCACATTATCAAATGCCTTTTGTGCATCTAAAAATATCAAAGCCATTTGCTTTTCGGGGTGTGCCTCATAATATTCCAAAGTATCCAAAATTACTCAGAGGCCCAATAGTTTCTGTACTTGGGGTATAGGCAGAAAGATTCAAAGTACGTCCCTTTTTATTTTCCCTGGAATTAAGTTGAAGAGATATATTCTGGGTAAGAGAAGAACGGTTCAACTGGACAGACCAGGATGTCAGGAATCATAGCTACCATTTCCTGAGGAACTCTTGCAAAAAGGGATAGGCTGGAAGGGATTTATGTTATCGCCCCTTCAATTTTACAGTACTGTACATATAAAAAGAAATATTGGTAATACAGGTTAATATATCTTATTTTGCAGGAACAGCCCAGGATTTTGGAGCAATTTTAAACACAAAAGAACTGTATTCCACCTGGAACTGAAGGCAGCTGGAAAGAAAAGAAAATATACTCCCTTTTGGAGGATTTATGCCCTATTTGCAAAAAAAAAAAAAAAAAAGCAGAAGAAAGAAAAATTGACAAAAAAGTATCTCAGTACCAAGTATAACCATTTCCCCGTCTAAAATGTTGTATGTATTTTAGCTGTTCTTCTTTTCATTCCCTGCAGGATAATAAGAATTATAGTCAGAAGCATTTAAAATGAAAGTTTAGATTATTTCAGTCTTTTGGCAGACTGTGGCAAAGTTCAACAGATCCTATAGCATGGAGCTATCGCTAAGGAATTGTTCTAGAAGTTATATGCTTTATCAATAACTTTGTCATTCTTGGTACACAACCCAATGGGATCTGACGAAATTACCTTATCAATACTACAGGTTTCAAGAGAACACCAAGATAGTTTCATGCAGTCCTTTCAAACAGAAATTCCCAAATGAGCTTTCCCTCTGCAAGAGATAAAGCCAGACAGAAACAAAATGAAAATCGCTGCATTCTGAGAACAGAAAGTAATTTTTTCTCTTTCCCAGCAGACATGACAATCTTCAAGATCTGAAATTCCTGAGATGAAAAAAATCTTGGTGTTGTTTTTTTTTTTAAAAAAAATGCTTTACAAACAAGAGATATTTGATTCTTCTTTTAGAAAAGAAACTTCCCTTCTAAAACAATTTGGTTGTAACTAGTGGAAATTGCAACAAAATATTGCAGTTTGTGGAATGCTCTTCAGAGTGTCAACTAGCAAGGTACTTGGAGAATGATTGGTTCATTGATAATGACTATGTTTGCACAATCCAATCAACCAACTGTATTTAACCAAGTGTTGTTGTTGTTAACCTAATAGGATCACAGAACTGTTCTCAAAAGATCAAATTTATTATGGCCTGTCCAGTTGTTAAGGTCTACAGAAGAGGGCCTTTTGAATTTGACCCTATTGTCAGAGACTAATTGTTCTGGCATACAAGAGAATACCATCTCCTGTGCTGTTTTCAGTAAGCATTTGGAGACACATTTGGCAAATCTCACTAATCTTTCCTTAGATGATTTGAGTATTTAACTTTAATCATATTTTATTCATATATTAACTTCTGTTGACTGTTTTCAGTATACACCAGAGCAGAAGGTAATCCTTAAATCTTTCTAATAGAAGAAGTCGTATAATCCCTGCAAAATTGACCAAGAGTAATGTCCTAAACTTGCTGTCAGCCAGATTTAACAGCTGATACACATTTTGGCATTTAAACCTGCTCAAGCTAATACTTTGTTTTTCCAAAATGAATCTGTGATCCTTCAAATTATGCACCTATCACAAACTAATTCAAAAGACAACTGTCAAAACAGGAAGCATCAATAATTTTAAAATATGAGAATCCACCAAAACAGATATATAAAACGTGTTACAGATTTGTCTGATAGCATTTTTTAAATCAGAAACAGTATTGTTATTTTTTTGCAAACAGCAGATTTTAAAACAAATATTTCTTCTGATTATTCAAATGGCATTTCTTCAAAGGACAGTCTATCCAGATATGGTCTCCCACTGTTCCCAGAATTAGATGCAATGGTCTTTGGCAACAGCCAAAGTATAAAAAAACGATGGAGTAACTCTTTAGATTCTAAACTATTGTCACAATACACAGAGCAAGCAGGCAGTAGAATTGAAATGTTAATCATTTCTATCTCCCACCTCATGCAGGTAAAGTTATCAATAATGGAAAATGTTCTAAGCCAGGGGTGTCCAACCTTGGCAACTTTAAGACTTGTGGACTTCAACTCCCAGAATTCCTCAGAGGAGTTGAAGTCCACAAGTCTTAAAGTTGCCAAGGTTGGACACCCCTGTTCTAAGTTGTCCTATGAACTCCTGAATCTATTAGTGAATTTTTCTTCCACTTTAAACCTACAGTTGATAAAAGAAACTATAAGCATGGCCAAGAGTCCAGGAATTCAGCTTTGGCTTTTATATTAAAGCCAGATGTATTCAGCTGTGGTAGAGAACACAATGGTTCTCTCAAATCTATTTTGCAAAAACTTCACAATTGAAAAATAAAGCACATTCACACACACAAAAAATTAATGAGCGATGATCCTCTTCTGCCAGTTATATTCAGTACAGAAACTTTTTTGCTATACCGGCGTAACAAGGACAAACATAATATAACTCTATTGTGTAGGAAAGGGTTATAATAAACTGTTTATATTTTATTGTTCAAATGTTATGCACCAAAATACATTTATTTCACAGATAGGACTAGGGCTGGATCAGCTGTTAGCCCTGAAAGCACTCCAGGTGATTCTGGACCAACCATTCTTTTGCAACCTAACCTATCTCCCATGAGGATTATTATGGGGGGAGATAAAAGTCCAAAGGCAAGGAAGATATCCGTTGCTTTAACCATTTATATTTGTTTCAAGAAAACTCTTTCTTCCAGTCAAATAAGATTTCCTGACAATTGTTAATATTCAGAAAATGAAAGACATCTGCTCACAAAGAAGGAGCTTAGAGAACTAGATACAGTTTATTTTCAGATTCTGAAAAATGCTAAGTACTGCATCAGCAGTTTAAATAATCAATATTTATAAGATAGGTACAAAATTGATACTGTGCTGACTCTACCTAGTTTTTCATACCAGCTATTTCAAGAAACATTTCACCTTGACAGTGAAGTTTGTTTGCACTTGTCATTTCATAGCCACAGTTGGTTTCAATGGTCAATGAAGATAAATAAAAATATCCAGTGCCCATGAAGATTTTTTTTCAACAAAATCTAAGACATTTACATAATATTAATTTCTTCCCTACTTTCAAAATGCAGACAAAGGAACAGAGGACTAAAATCATACCTTCCTCCCTCCCTTTCTTCTATTTCCATTGTAATCCATATGACCATTTAGCTCCTATAGACTGACAGAGGAACATGACGGTTGTTTAGTTTTTTTCCTTAGCTCATTTAATTTTCAATTTAATTTAATTTTAATTTAATTTTCATACTGGAAATAGTTTAATCATATTCTGTTATATAACATACCATACGCTACAAATTAATATTGTATGAAGGCTGAAGGCCCATACTTGAGCATATATGAACAACTTCAAAAGATGGAAGAGACTCAAAAGATCTACGTAAGAAATATCATGGATTTGGTATTTCTATGTAAGAAATTTCCTACATGGCTTTGGATCAGGGTATCCTAAGAAATGTCTGTTGCATCTCCCAGTTGTCTTCATTCTGAAGTAATCTGAGCCCCTCATTCAGGTGTCTGCGCTGACAGATATGAGATGGGTGGTAACTGAAAAAAGCCCCTTCTCAGTTTCTGATGTTCTCTCACCAGAGAAGTTCACCTGAATGTTGCTATTTGTACCAGAACAGGGGTCTTCAATCTTGGCAACTTTAAGCCTGATGGATTCAACTCCCAGAATTCTCCAGCTGGGAAATTAGCCATTAGCTGGGAAATTCAAGGAGTTGAAGTCTGCTAGTCTTAAAGTTGCCAAGGTTGGAGACTCCTGTACTAGAAGAAGATATTTTTATTTTAAAATTTTAATTGTGCTGTCTACTTTGCTGCCAGTTTCAATTTGTGGAAAGAGGAAGTGGAATATACACAATGGAATATACAACTCCTTCTTTTTTCTATTAGGAAGAATATTTCTAGCATTTTGGGAATAAAACATCTGCTCATGAAATGAAACATACCACAAAACCAGAAATGCATCTTTGCCCATGCAACTTCTTTAAAACAACATGGTACTTATGTAGTATTTCTGATAAAAAACCTTTGGAAATGCTTCTGACATGTGAATGAATGCTTTATTGGCCAAGTGTGGTGAGACACATAATTTGTCTTGGTGTATATGCCCATGTTGGCTATAACATGGCATACAACTATGAATATGAAATTCCTACGAGATTCAATAGGATTTTGTACAATTATACAATCTTACAATTAATTTGTGCCAAAATTGATCAGTTAATAGTGACTAATATCACTAGTGATTTACTCTCTGGTAAATGTATTTTCAGTACTTCAGTGTGAAAAATGTAATTTAAAATTTTAACTTTTATTCTCAGCTACTGCAAATCCAGCATGTAATTATTATTTTGGGAAAACATGAATGCAGCAGCAGCAGTAATGATGCATTATTAAATGAAAACAAAAGGAGTAATTTCCTTAAAGGAAACCTCCTCTTTAACTGTATTTTATCTATCACTCCACATGTCTCTTTTAAATATCTTCTTGTTTTATCCTCTCAAAATAAGGCTGACTGTAATTTTTAAAAATTAAAAGACTGTAATTTTTAAAAATGAATGTTTATCCTTAACATAGATCATTATCCTCAACATAGATAATCAAAGGATGAGTATTTCAATTTCTTTAAAAATTAGAAATAAGTAGTAAAATATTTTTAATATCATGAAACACACCCTTAAGCATTATTTTATGGGTTCTTGCTCATATCTATACATTGTCGGGCATCAGCAACGGCTTCAGGCACTCGGACAGTCATATTGTTCATATATTTCTTCAAGCAAATTTGACAGCCCAAACGTGATCTATAGAAGGGAAAAAGCATATTGTATGAATGACAATATTATAACATACTACTACTGTAATATTACAATGTTCGAAGTTTCAATGGCACTGAAAAATGTGACTAATGATTGTTTTTCACACTTAAGTTGCAGCATCCCATGGCCATGTGATCAAAATTAAGATGCTTGGCAATTGACTCATATCTGTGACGGTCGCGGTGTCCCAGGTCACGTGATTATCTTTTGCAACCTTCTGACAAGCAAAGTCAATGGGGAAGCCAGATTTACTCAACAACTGTGTTACTAATTTAACAAGTGCAGTGATTCACTTAACAACTGTGGCAAGAAAGGGCATAAAATGGGGCAGAACTCACATAACAACTATCAGAAATGTTGGGGTCAATTGTGGTCATAAATTGAGGACCACCAGAACAAAATTACAAGCACAAAACATATTGTAAAAATATATTGATGGAGGATAAGAAGCTGAAGTCTACTCAATATTATATGCAAGGACAAAAAACTGAAAAGACTATATATATAGTTAGCTTTAAGCCAGCCTTTTCCAACTTGGCACCCTCCAGCTGTATAAAGACCCAAAATTCTAAACAGTAATCCCATTGGCTGGGAGCTGTAGCATCAATATCTAGAAAGGGCCTTGACCAGGGAAGACTAATTTAGATAGTTCAGTTTGCTTTGCAAATTCACTTCTTTGCATATTTTCTACCTGGGGAGAAAAGGTAAACTTTAAATTCTCTATATCCAATCTGTATAACATATATTGTAATTACTGATAACTCTTTATTCCTTTAACTTTTTGATGTAAGAACCAAGAATTCATAATAGAGAAATATTTCCTTTTAGGTTACATAAGAATATGGCAAAAAACTTTACAAAGCTTATGAAAATTTCATGGAAGACTAATTTAAATAAATGAATTTCTTTGTTCTGTAAAAATCTAACATTGTTTTAGATATTAATACTGAGAAGACACTAAGCAAAGTGTGGAAAGTAAAGAAAATAGGGATATACCAACATTGAACAAGAAACATTCCTGCTTTTTAAAGGCCAAAATTCAGTATCTAGGTATAGACAACGTAAGTCAACTCTGCAAATAGATTTGGATTAAACTCATAAATCACCATTTACTAAATGCTGAAGCAAAAATGTTCAGTCCTCTCTTGACTTGATAACTGATGATATTTTGCAGACAAAAAGTAGATAGTAACATCAGCAAGGCTACTGGGCACATTTGAAAATTTGAATTTTGAAAGTGGGAGTAAATATTCTACTAAAATGCCCATTATTGACAGGCACAGTAAATATGCTAAAATCACAAAGTGTTAATGAAGTTAATTCACACCACATTCTACATCACTCCCCACTCTGCTCTCTATTATCCCAGAGCATCTTAGTTTTCTAAACAGGAAACACATTTAAACAGAACTCTGGACTGCAGCTGTACACCATTCTCTAAGAATGTTTATTAGCCTATATGCAGTGGATAAATATTTTAATAAATAAAACCATATTTGTTTTTTATATTTTTAATTGTATACCACCCAGAATCACTTTGTGACTGAGATAGATGATCTCTAAATCTGATGTATAAATAAATAAATCTCTCCTTTTCAAATTTAAATATTAAAGAACAGGTGGAAAAGGGAGCATGATATCTATCAAGAGTAATTTCTATGGGCAGGTTAGACACTGCTTGTCCTTTATCTAAACAGCACTTGGTCAGTTGAATAAAAACAGTGAAGATATTCTCAACGATTTTATATTGATTCCACCTTACCTTTCTGTCAAGCCATAGGCAAGGTCCAGCATGTCCATTTCTTCATCTGTAATTGCATCTAATTTTTCAAATATGTGGTCTTCAAAGATTAAGTGACATGTAGAGCAGGCAAGTGTTCCTTCACATGCACCTAAAGTTAAATTAGGTATGCATTTAATTCATTACCTTTGAACATCGTTTTGTGTTCAATATCAACAACATAACCCCATACATTAATGTGAGACAAACACCATCATAGAGAAACCTGGCAGTATATAAAGTGGAGAGAGAGAACTGAAGGGTTGATGCTACCTCTTCCTGACAATTAACATTTCACAGGTATTATGGCAAACAATGTATGAAATAAGCTTAAAGTGCTATGAAAGTTGCAACACAAATTAGTGTATTAACAGGAAGCAACAGTATTGTTTATAATTTCACCAAAGTCATTACAGAGGAATTGCATTGAACTAAATCTTTCACAAATCATAACCACTTTGGGGACAATTTTAATTCAATACATCTGAGGACATAAGGTTGAAGTAGGCAGATACAATATTTGTACAATATAGTTTAAAGATATACCGTAATATCATAGGCATCATCAATTAGTAATGACAGATCAAGATAATGTAGGCAGAAGATATACCTATGTCTATAATACAGATAAACTACAGCTATAAAGCCAAAATAAAAAAGATAAAACATGACCAATAGTGTTGTAACAGTAATAGCATTTCTTAATTGAACAAGAATTATGCTAAACAAGAGAAGGATTTCATCAAGCAGGCAAATATTTAAAGCGTTAAATGTCAACATGTTATCTGTATGCCTGCTATGCCCCCTAGTGACATAAAAAAAAGCTGGAACAGACCATGTTTTCTTTTTTTAGGCATTACCAATATAATTGATCATTTTTTTAGAGGACTGGGAATTTTAAATATGGACAATACTAAACTTTTTGATTTTACTTTTTGTATTTGGAATATTAAAAAGTATGAAGTCTGTTTAAAGATGCCATATCATTCCACTGTGTTAAGACATGCAAATTAGTCTTTGAGGCTAATTTTTTGTTTTCTAAGTTGACTACCCCTTAAATCTTTCTTGACATTTTTACTTCTGTTAATCACAATTTATCTACCTTTTAAAATGTTCGCTGTTGTACTGCCTATACATTGTAAACTTCCATAATTCACTGAAAATGGTTATATTTAAACATTTTTGAATAAACACATTTCAAAAAGTGATTGACTTAGTGCAACGCATTAGAGAATTCTTTGGCTTCAAAGAAACCAAAACCAGAAGAACCACATGTCTGAGGCCAAAGAAGGCGGCAAGGTAAATGGTACAGCAAAGAGAAAAATATAAAGAGAAAAATCACTAATTATATGTGATTCAGAAAAATTCACATATTTTATTTAAGCCATAACCCAGTTTGTTTGCTTTTGGCTTAGGGTTACCTATGGAATCCCTATGATTACATCTGTAAATGTTTGCTGATGTCTTACAATTATTTTAAAATTTGCTCCCATGTCCTGTCCAAAAATTATGATAAGAATATGGTTTAACACAATGTATAAATCCAGCTCAATGATCATTCATTTAATGACCATTCAAAATTATGACGATGCTGAACAAAGAGACTAAGAATCGATGCACGAAGTTACTGCTGTTGCAGTACTCCTGCAGTCATGTGACTTGCAATGTGAACTTTTGGCAGTCCACTTGCAATTATGACAGACAGGTTGCCAAGCACCCATGATCATCATTTGAAATCTTTCCTGTCAGGTTTCCCAGAAAGTCAATGGAAAAATGTCTGGTTTAGGGGTGGAACTTTTTCAACCATCTATTTGGAGCAAAAGGGCTGCCTGCCAGATTGATTTTACCTCATGTGGGGCACTAAGCATTTTGTTTGCTCTCAAAGATGCTGAATGAAAAAGTCCTTGGTAAGAGCCAAGTGGGATTTTGGCTCAGGGTGCATACAGTATGGGTACTTGGAGCCAGCCTGTCAGACTGATTTCGCCTCACATGAGCAAAATCCATCTGGCCAAATGCAGCAGTTCTGCGCACAGAGGAAGGCTGCCCGACCCCCTCCCCCCCTTTGACAGGGAGCTCTTTCACTCCATCCACTTAACCACCACAAAGGGGAGAGATGCTATTGTGGTTGTTGAGCAAGGCGGTCATCTTGCTTAAAGACTGCAACGACTTAAAACCAATGTTGCAGGCTCAGTTGTGGTTGTAAATCAAGGAGTACCTGTAGAAGAATAAACTACAATTCAGTAATAGTAACTGATGCCAGAACAAACATATAGCTGTGGAAGAGTTACACAAACCAACAATATTATTCTTTTTCCTAATTTTAGTAAAAAAATATAAACTTATACTAGTGCTTTTGCTCAGAAGTGGTTAACTTTGAATCAAAAGTCAGTTTCAATTCTTTTGTTAAAAAAGTCAACTTAAATTTCTTCTAGGAAAGGAAATGCATTTACTTACCAAATCCATCTATGTCTAGATTGTTATCTATCACAACATCTAGAAGTGAATCTCCAACCTTTCCTTTGGCTGTTAATTTATCACCATCACGATTTATAAAGTGTACTGTAACTTTTTCTTCCGAGCTGAAAAAAAAATCAGTACCTTATTGTCCTCTTTTAATCCAATTTTTTACGACACTGTTTTTCAGTACAAGTAGATATTAGTTTACGGAGACTAAATATATTTATTTATAAAACTTATATGGCTTCTTGTCTTATACATGATAATCCTAGGTGATTCTCAATTATATTCAATAGAAACACAATAAAATCTTTCAACAAATACTACTGTATAATGGAACTGTCCTCAGACTTAGATACCAATAACAATAAACCAAACCCCAAACCCAACTCAATTCCAATTTCATATAAGAAGAATTAGGTGGGAGGAGAAAGAGAAAGGAGGGGAAATAAAGAGAACATCCTAAAATGAGGGAAAGGTTCTCTGAAACAACCTTGTCTTCAACTACTTTCAAAACATCATTTTGATAAAAATAGTTGAAGACAAAATTGTTTCAGAGAACCTTCCCGATTTTATGGTGCTATCTTTATTTATTTTTGTCTCTGCCTTCACTCTAATTTTTTTGGTCTGGTACTGTTTGCTGTTGTTGTTCTTGCTGCCGTTCGTTAAATTCTTGTGTGGTTTTATATACTATTATGAATGTTTGAATTCTTCTATTAAGTTCTATGTAAGCTGCTTAGGGTCTTTTTGATTACAGTATCAAGGGCCATATTAATGTGCTGGTTTTTAATCTTAAAGCCCTGTAAAGACCTGGTGCCTGTGTACTTGCAGGATCATCTTTCCCAATCAGAATTAGCCTGCCTTGTACTTTCATTCATAAAAGAGGATGCTGCGGAACAGTGATTAAAGACAAAATTGTATTTATTCCTTATTATTCTTATGCAGCATGTGTGTGTGTTTGTATGTGTACAGCACTTAGCAATAGCTCATGAATGAATTAGGGCATCCATCGGAACCCCAACACTTACACCGCTTCATAGTGCTTTAGAGCACTAAATGGTTTACAGAGTCAGCATATTGTCCCCAAAAATTCTGAATCCTCATTTTACCAACCTCAGAAGGATGGAAGGCTGACTTAGCCTTGAGCTGCTCAGGATCGAACTTCTGGCAGTGGTCAGAGTCAGCCTGCAATACTGCATTCTAACCATTGCGCACCACGGCTACTACAGAATCTATGTCTATATAGATTCCTTGCTTGTGTAACTAAGATGGCAATCATAATAGTCAAGAGGTCACTTCATAATTCATCTCTTCACAATAAAGAATATAATTTACGTTAGGTACAGATTGATATGACCATTTAGAGTGGCACAGAAATCTCAAGATTAATAAATCTGTATTTATTGTATAGGTGGACTAAGTTGAAGAAACAATAAGGCAAAATAACTAAAATGAAAGTATCACAACTGTGAACAATTAAAATGGTTGAATTATTTCAATTCTGCTACAACAGAATTTTCTAACAATTCTGTTAGAAAAACTACTTAGTTCAGAGGTTAGAAACTGAGTATTTTCATAGCACCTATAATCATTTATTTTTCATATTCATACTTTATAGCAATCAATGGTCTTCAGCAACTTATGTAATATAAAACCATTTGAAACATCCTTGGTACAAACTACCGTTAAAAATAAAAACAGCATAAACCAGACATAACACAAACAATCCAAAATAATTAGAAATGGCTCTTGAAAACTTTTAATCATTTCTAGAACACCCAAAAGGTTATTTTTTAGTAATTTTCAGAATATCAATAAGGAGTGTGCTAACATGATCATTCCTGAGAGGTTGTTCTCTGCTGCCACTGAAAAACTGCATGTTCTTCATTCAGCCCTTTAATCTCCTGAAAATGATCTCTAATTTATAAGAAAAATGATCTCCTGTGGGTTTGAACTAACTGGTTTGACCAGTACTGGTTGCATTTTCTTTCTGGATATGCTGGATTCAGGCTATTGAAAGCCTGTTTGGGCACCTTTTTTTTTTTTTTGTTCATAGAATATAGAAGAACCTAACTGACCACAATGACATCTTGAAAAGGGTAAGAGAGCCTGAAATTGAATGCTATCTGAATGAGAAATCTAGAAATCTCAGGGATGAGGGCTTTAGTTTACCATGTTTAGGTTTACCAGAATTTTTTTAAAAAAGTTTAGATGGCAAGAGCACACAGACACTGTTAACAAGACTCAAGTTTTAACTTGAACTTTATTTTACTAGCCCTTCTGATCTCAAATGTGATATTTAAGTGCACACAATGCACTTATGCTAATAATGTTTATTATTTCAATGTATCAGATAGTCATCTCAAATTCATGACTCTGGACAGATAATCCCTCATCTTTCCAGGTCGTTATTAGTGGCAGAGGAGTAGCAGTCATTGGTTGTCAAATTGTGAATGCTGCATCTCAGCATCATGACAACAGTTGATTAAATAGCCACCTAATTAGGGAACTAAAGCCTGCTGAGACGCCTACCTTTGACTTATTGCTGTTTTGGCGCTTTAATTAATCAAACAACTATAACAGCAATAGCATTTAGACTTATATACCGCCTGATAGTACTTTACAACCCTCTCTAAGCAGTTTACAGAGCATATTTCCCCCAACAATCTAGGTCCTTATTTTACCAACCTCAAAAGAATGGAAGGCTGAGTCAACCTTGATTGAGCCAGTCAGAATCAAACTCCTGGTAGTCAGCAGTTAGTTAGCCTGCAGTACTGCATTCTAACTACCATGGCTCTTTTTAAGTCCAACTAAGCTGAATGAAGCAGAAATCTTGCACAAGTACAAAATATGTACTACTGTATCAACGTGGGTGGAATCCAATATGTAGAACTTGTATAGGTTATTCTTTTCATGCATATGGGATGGGGGGGGGGGTATTCCAGAGCAGATCTGGAATGCTTAGAGAATGTTTTTCTCTACTTTGCAAAAAGAAAGTGCAACTGCCAGACAGTGATTACATAAGCATAGGAGTTATCTTGCAATATTGTAGTGGCAAGTTTTCACTTGACCTTCTCTTTCCTTGTTTGAAGTCCAATTTCAGCAATCCAGTTTAAAAGAACAAGATGGGTCTTGTGCCCATGTGACTTCAAGGCTTGCTTCATATTGTGTGTGGGATTCATATTTGTTGACTGAATTTTGTTTACATGGAGGAACCATAATTACCAATAAAGGAGAATATTTGTAGCTCAGAGTTGACATGAAGGGGTCTTTAGTGCTCTCTGAGCTTGCTTGTTTCCTTGCAGTAGTAGTGACTAGCACTGATGTTACTTAGTTTGTGTAATGAAATGTCTGCAAGAAAACAAGCTAGCTCAGATAGCACCAAGGGCCCCTTCAAACCATCGGTTGCTTTGCTTCTACTGTAACTCTCAACAACAAAGGCTAGCATAAGTGTCTCACAAGCAATTATTTTGTTTACACCATCCAACTTTCACATAGGGAGTAAGTAGGCACTTCATAAGATGAAACTCTACACATATGAAACTTTAGGCCATGGCATAATTAATTGCAGCTTATTGACAGAGTTAATAGGCTTTCATATTATACACTTATACACTTTGCTAAGTCATAAACAAACAAATCTAAGTGAAAGTATTTTATGTAAAGTCAAAGTCACAAACAGGTAGACCCTCTTCCAGATTAGACAGTTGTATAGTTAACAGAAACACGGTTTATCGGTTTTTCTGGGCTCGAACAATACACTTACCTATAAATTGACCTCAGGGGCCGCATTCGCACAACACCGAGGTCACATTACAAAAAGCCGTTGTCGCAGCCCAGGTACAACAATATTGCGTGGGTGACCGTGACCAAAGTCACGCCTGGCCTTTTCTGTGACCTCGAGCTGATCTAGCCTAGCCCAGGTACTGCTCTACGCCTTGCCTTCACCACCCAACCCCGGGATTTCCCTCCTCATTTGGCGCCGTTAACTCCTTAGGAACGAGAGCAGAGGTGAGCGATCCCTGAGAGGTACCCGTCGCCCCACTTCCAATTCAGGCCGGGAAGGTTGACGGGACGGAGCCCCTTACCTTAGCCCCGTCGCCGCGTGGAAGGACCGGCAAGAGCCAAGGCGGGCTGCGTTATTCCAGGTACTGCCGGCTCGGAAAGGAGCCGCCAGAAGCCGCCAGCAAGAAGACGGCGCGGCTCGAAAGAGAAGACGGAAGCTGCTTGAGGTGGCCATGCTGTAACGTCAGGCGACGGCGAACCACCAAAACCAGAGGAAAAGGCAAGCGAGAGCAACTTCCGCTTATTACTTGCCGAAATCCAAAGGTCGGTCAGTTTATCCAACCGGAATGCACGGCGGCTATTCTCATAGGTGTTTACGCTGCCGACGTCAGAGGGCCCGCAGGATTCCCTCTCCGGAGAGACGGATTGCGCGAATTACGGAAATGAAATTTTCGGGCGCACGCATGCTAGGAGGAATGAGGGACAGAGCGAGCGCTTGGGCTGGGAATCGCGCATGCTCTGCTTATCCGGCTGATCCTCGGCTCCCTTTTAGTTTAGGGATTTGGGGAATGCGTAACAGCGCAACAGTGGTTTGTTTTAGTAAGTGTATTTTATTAAATGTTAATAAATGTCTAACCATGTCTTAAAGGTGTAACTTAGGTGCTTTGTGGATTTTATATGGTTGTTTTTTTTAAAATTTCTAAAAGCGGTCTAAGGGTAATGATTAACAGATTTGGATTTTCGTTCGAGATCTATTGTTTCGTAATTTTGGATATTTGGACCTATCTTAACGCAGGGATTTTTTTTCATGTTGTAATCTATTAAATTAAGCAAATGCAATTTTAAACCACTAGAGGGCAGAGCAAATCAAGGAAGGGAGCAACATTAGGTGGGTTGTTAATGTGCAAGTTATATACACTCTACTTAATGTAAAATGCTCCTGCTTCAACGTTTGTCATATAAAAAGATACATTTCCAACATATTGCCCCAACAATCTCTTCTCCCCCCTCAGTGAATTCACTATCATATGCTAGCATAAAATTACCTTATTTACCACCATGATGCCTCCAAAAATGAGAGAGGATAGCAAGTTTAATCCTAGAGACCATACGAAAAGAAAAATCCTCACGCACAACATGTATAAAAAGCTAAATTACAGTTACTGTGTGGACAGAGAAAAAATATTAGAGTTGCACTTAGCCAGGAACTTGTATTAGTTATGAAAAAATAAATTCCATAACTAATACAAAGGATTTATATTCTGTCTTTTTTTTAAATAAAGGGGCGAACGTATCTGACACAGAGTGTCTCCCTCCTCCCATTTCCCCCACAACAACCCTGTGAGGCAAGTTGCATTGAGAGACTGACTGCCCCAAAGTAACACAGCTGGCTTTCAGGGTTAAAGCAGTACAGGTAGTCCTCGACTTACGATTCAATTGAGTCCAATTTTTTTGTTGTTAAGTGAGATTTTGCTAAGTGAGTTTTGCCTCATTTTACGACCTTTCTTACCACAATTGTTAAGTGAATCACTGCAGTTGATATGTTAATAACACGGTTAAGTGACTCTGGCTTCCCCTTTGAGTTTGCTTGCCAGAAGGTCGCAAATGGTGACCTCGGGACACAGCAACAGTCAATAAGTATGAACCAGTCACCAAGCATCTGAATTTTGATCACAGGGATGCTACAAAAGTGGTTAAGTGTGGTCATAAGTCAACTTTTTTCAGTGCCATTGTCGCTTTGAAAGTCACTAAATGAACTGTTGTAAGTCGAGGACTACCTGTATTAGAACTTGTGGTCTCTGGGTTTCTAAGCCTGGTGCCTTGACCACTAGACCAATCTTGTCTTTACCTATCTCTACAGAAATATAGAATTCTTAAATAGATGATCCCTCTGCTTTTCGTGTTTTCACTTCCCCACAGAATTCTGAAGCTCCCAACTGTATATCAGAGAGCGGGGAAGTTAATAGACCATGCTTATTTTCCAGTCTCCTTCCAGCAATTTTTGCTTGATGTTTAAAATATTCTTAATTTCCCAGTTTTCAGCAAAGCAGCTATGGGTATTAATCTGCATCTATATGAGATTTTTCTTATGTTTACTGAGGATGACTGAGATGTATGAATGTCTATACCTGCCAACTGGCAAGGAAGATATGATCTTTAGAGTCAATGTATCCAGGATAAATACCATTGCTACTTGGGAAGGGGAAGCTTTTCAACCTGTGGTTCAGGAACCCCGCAAAACAGTGATAGAATGCAATTATGACCTGTATTAAGGCCTCTGATGAAAAGGCACACGGTCAGCCCAGCTAGCAATCTGTGGAGAACAGAATTTTGGAAACTCCAGCTTTTCCCTATTCAGATCCATGCCCAATTAGTTCATAGGTTTTTTTTTTTCCTGAAGATAATAAATTGTAGATAAAATAATTACTGGAAATTGGAATCAGTGTCAATTTTTCTACTAATGCTCAAGGAGGCCTATAAACCATTGACTAGTGCTGCTAACCCAGCCTAAGCCAGCTAATGATTTATTGCAAAAAATGGTGATATTGTACAAAATTCAACAGAAGCAACATTTTAATAGCTTACCATGACCCCCTATGGTAGGACAATCAGCCAAAGAAAATCTAATGTATAGCTTCATATAATCCAATAGATTTAGGATTATGTTATGTGATGGCCACTGTCCATATTCTATGCTGCTTCTCAGGACCATCAACCACCAAACTTACTTGTTGGGCCACTTCCAGGTGTTTCTGTGAGCTACCAGCTCATTTCAATGTCTGTTTTCTTGGTGGACACAGACTTCACCCAAGAAGGCTCTACACCCATTTACATTACTCAGGTGACCCTGAGGACACAGACAAACCCCAAAGTGGCCTCAACAATTCTCCAAACCAGGGGTGTCAAACTGGTGGCCCATGGGCCGGATGCGTCATGTGCAGGCCACACCCACCCGAATTTTTCCCTGCGAATGGGAAAAACATCACGAAACATCACATGAAGGCAATATGACATGGTGAGTTTGACACCCGTGTTCTAAACGAATGCAAATGACCAGCTGTCTGCAAGGAAAATACATCCTTCCATTCCCCACCTTCCAGTCAGAGCTCACAAAGCTTCTTGGATGAGAAGTGAAACGTCTTCCAAGAAAAACAAAGTCCAGCTGCCTCTTGAAAAAGCACCTTTGAGACAACCATGACCTGGATGACTGAGAATCTCTATAGACATCCTTTCATTGTTGATGAATTATTATGTTCTGCTTAATTGAGGACAATCCTCTGTTAATAGCAGCACGTGTTTAAAAAAGCAATTTGGTCCAAAGACAAAGAGTACTTGCTCGTCCAAATTTGGAAAACAAACTGAACAGGTTATCTAGAAACAATCTTTCCCATTCTGATGCAAGCAAGTATTGTATTTAATTACATGAACATTTAGCAACAACTCCAGATGCTGTGCTGCAATACCCATTATCTCTCACAATAAATCATGCTACCTAGGCTATTTAGAGGTGGAGTTCAGTAAAATTCATTACTGAATTATGACAAGAATTTCCAATTTGCATCTATATACATAATTTATATGCAAGTTGTATTTTACTTTGGAAGGGGGTATCTGTCTTCCTTCCATTCTTGTCAAATTAGTAGCTATTGTGACTGAGTACATTTACTACTATTATTCTGGACCTCAGTCCAGAAGCAAGAACTCTCCTTTTCAAATAGAGATTAGAGAGATTGCTTGGACATTCCAATGCATTTGTCATAATCTATGTAATTTAGGGTGAGCCTACAGGCAACTGTGTGTCCTTTGCTTCTATCTGCAGTCTCCTATTGACTTGGTGTAATAAAATCCTTGATACATATTCAAATAATAAAAGTCAAGAACTAATGAGTAAGTAGGCTGGTATGTTTAGTTAACATATCTTAACTTTATTTGTGCAAGGAAGGTCAATTTATCAGTTCATTATTTTGCAACAATCTTTATTATGTATATAGCATGATTACAAAAGCTTTTTTCTCTGGCTAGCTGACAGAGCCATTGCATTTTGCTATACAGATTTGGAATCAAGTCATGGGCTTGGCTAAGCAAAGCTTTTAGTGCCACATTTTCATACAATTTTATTCAGCAACTGCATAGGACACTTGTGAGGCATGCAGATCATGTTTAAGAACATCTTATGAACATCAATATGCCTAAAACAGCTTCATGGGCAACTACCGAATTATAATTTATTTTTAGGTTCTTTTAGATTGCATCTTAATTTGTTTAATCCGTCTTCTACAGACAAACATAGACTGGGGTGATAACAGTGGTGGGATTCAAATTTTTGTACTACCGGTTCTGTGAGTGTGGCTTGGTGGGCGTGGTGTGGCTTGGTAGGTGTGGCTTGGTGGGCAAGGCAGGGGAAGGTTACTGTAAAATCTCCATTCCCACCTGACTCCAGGGGAAGGTTACTGCAAAATCCCCATTCTCTCCCTACTCCTGGGGAAAGGTTACTGAAAAATCCCATTCCCTCCTACCCCACTAACCTATTTTCCAGCTCCATTCTCCTGTGCGGGGCAACAAAAGAAGACCCAGCTGATCAGTTGGGACTCGGGAGGCAGAGAATAGATGGGGGTGGGGCCAGTCAGAGGTGGTATTTGCCGGTTCTCCGAACTACTCCAAATTTCTGCTACTGGTTCTCCAGAACTGGTCAGAACTTGCTGAATATCACCTCTGGGTGATAATATCTCAGAAGGCTAATAAGAGGATAGCTAGGACAGAGCCAAAATTTCTGATAGAATACTTTGTGACTGACTATTCTCCAACTGGCATTTACTTGGAAGCTGGATCTCAGGTGAAAGATATTTTGTGGTAGCACTAAAATATTAAATACATCCCCCCAGTTCAAGAAATTCATATCTAACTGAGAAATGTCTTGTTGAATCTGTTCCAAAATCTCAGTTTAAGACAGTTTATTTCACAACTGCCAAAGGAAAACCCACAAACATAAAACAAGGCCACCATTCTTCAACGACTACTATTTGGAGCTACAGGTAGTGTTTTTTATGGTCTGTAAAGCATTTCCTATTGTAATACATTGCACTGACTTCCCCCCTTCACATAATCATGATGTGGATACTTGACAACCTGTTTGCACTTAAGACCAATTGCCAAGTGCCCACCATTTGCAATCTTCTCAGATGTTATTGTTAGCTAACGAACACCTCATTTTTCTTATGTCCACTGCTGAGAGGAAGTAAACTACATTTTATTGAAGAATGCCAAATATGGGCATCCTCAGACAAATGTGGGCATCCTCAACCAAGATATTTAACGAGGCAAACAAATTAAGAAAGGCAAGGGAAAGTGAAAATAGATCAATCTAATTTTTGATGGAAGTGGATCCAAAATTGGCTGTGAGTTATCCAAGTAACAGAACAATACAAATAGAATAGAAACAGAAACAATAATTCAAAGTGACTTGTTTTAAAACTGATGGCTTTGTGTTCGTATATATCCATATATTGCATTAAACCAACAACAGCAACAATAAAAAAACCTGGGTAAATTTTCAATTTTGCCCTCACTAAATATATTAGCACTAGCAGTTGTACAATTATCCAGCTTGTTAAAGCTAGTGGAAACATTGTGCTAAGCCATAATGCAGTCTGTTTGGTTTACACTTAGTATAACATTTGAATTTAACCAGAATGACTTGTAAAAACTGTGACTTATGTTAACACCTGCAAGGGCCTCATTATGTCAACTTTGAGATTTTATTTGTTGTGCCTACTGATCAAATGGGTTTGCATGTGAGCAACTTCAACATCCAGTGAAGTTGCACTAGGAATGCTTCCAGATAGATGATATCTAACTATCAATCCAAAAATATTCTGTATTTTCTCTATGTCTCCCTTCTTGTGGCAATTCTTTCCCCTTCCTTGCATCCTGTGGAAAAAAATACATGAGTGTTGGGAATGGAAAGTGTTGTTTGGGTGCCAACTATACAATTCTTTGATCAGGCATAATTACAGTAAAATGAATGTTTCACCCAGAAGCATTCAATGAAGGTCAGACATGTTGGCCTAAGGGCAGATGTAATCTCTCCCTCCCATCAACACTAATAAATTGGCATCTTTTTGTCAATTCTCCTCCCTCCTTTTCAGAATTTCCTTAATTTGAAATCCATTACTAATGAAAAAAATCACCAAATAAATTTTTCTGAAGAAAGTAATTGGTTAGATACTGCAAATGATGTATGTCAGAAATGCAGCATTATGAGCTAGAAAATATTGACCAGACTCTGTATTTCAGAAACAGAATCAGATATTTTGACATATCTACAGAAACTAATCCTCTGCTTAGTTTTGTATATATTTTGAGGAATCCAGAAATCAAGGTAGGATTGTTCAAAGCTCACAATAAGCTATTAAAATAATCTGATCTACATGGAAAGAGACAAAACTTTGCTCTATTTTGCATCAGTCATCCTACCTGCACATCTTAGCTTTAAAAAATGTTCTACATTTCATGGCCAATGTTAGTTCATACAGTGAATGAAGCTGCTGCAGTTGTGCTATTTTTTCCTTATCTGCTACATTTCGCAAGCATTTATTGACTTTAGATTATTATGTTTTTATGGCTGTAATTTTAAAGTTTTATGAAACAAGCAGTGCCGTGTGTAAAGTAGACATACAAGACAATTTGTATTACCTACTATTTCTACAATTGTAAATCTGTTATATTGATTTAAGAGATTAGATTAGCCTGAGAGAGTAGATAAATATTATTTTAAATAGCAGGCTAGCCAAAGTTATATGACAAATGAATGGTACTTTTTGATACATTGCATTACCTTGTAAACCTGTCTAGAAAACGATGATCTATAATAAACAAAAGACAAAATATTATTATTTTAAACGGAACAAGATAATTACACTTATGCTTAAAAGTCCATATTGATTTAAGAGAAATTGAGAATGAACAGAAATCTGGGAACATTTGCCAGATCAGTGACTTGAAAATATTGTATTCCATTCCAAAAGAGTATATATTGCCAGGCACAAAGAATCAGGACCATTCATAAAATTGCAGCACAGATTCATTCAAGTCTACGTACAAGAATCTGGCCAACTAAAGTTCAACACTAAATTGGTGCCAGATGAGGGTCAACTGAATTCAGGAGATTGGAGTTGGAAGTGTTTGTGGGAATGTAAAGACTCTATCTAAGCTGATGATACACTTAACTCTGCCCCCAAGCAATGCCTGCTCTTCTACCTATTTAGTGAAATGGGGACTGCAAATAATATATATACTATGTATTAAAAATACATTTGCTAATCTTAACTGTCATTCAGAATATACACATATCATTGTCTTCCAAGGCACGCATAATTACTACTTATGTTTTTTTGCCATGTTATTAGCTGACCAAAGCCCACAGAGATGAGCAGAGTGCTTTTTCCTTTTGGTCACTGCTTTCTGCAAAACAGTAGCCTATAATAAATAAACAAATAAAAATCTTGGTGTTAACTATTGAATCTCCTCCTAACTGTACAATTAACCTCTAGAAATGTTTCTGTGGAGAAGTTAGGAATTATAGAGGTCTGTATAGATTTAATTTACATTATGCTATATTTAATTTACAGTTTGCTTAATCACATCATGGTGAAAAAGCCACAATGAGGTGAGTTTATATGTCAAGGTGAACTATGGTTTACAAATCATAATAGTACCATGCAATGATTTGCTTAATTGTAGTTTACTGAGCAAACCACAATTGGCTGGATTTATGCAGCATGGTATCCACAAACCACAGCTAAACGCCATCACTCTGCTAAATAATTCCCTCAACACTGTCCAACTATTTACAAAGTCTGCACTACTAATACTATTAAACTTTTCATCACTCCTTATCAACCATCCCCTCCTGCTTGTGACTGTATGACTTAACTTTGTCGCTTGTATCCTTACAATTTATATTGACTGTTTCCTAGTATGATTCGATTGCCTATTGTACCCTATGACTATTAAGTGTTGTACCTTTTGATTCTTGACTCTTGACAAATGTATCTTTTCTTTTATGTACACTGAGAGCATTTGCACCAAGATAAATTCTTTGTGTGTCCAATCACACTTGGCCAATAAAGAATTCTATTCTATTCTATTCTATTCTATTCTATTCTATTCTATTCTATTCTATTCTATTCTAATTCTAATTCTAATTCTAGCCTACTCTACTCTAACAAGAGACAATGACTTAGATTCATAGAGCAAGCCAAAAATCAAACCAAGTATATTTTTAAAAAGCCTAGAGACCATATGCTGTTTTTGAAAAGTGTCAATGGATTATAGAGTAGAATAGAATTCTTTACTGGCCAAGTGTGATTGGACACACAAGGAATTTGTCTTTGGTGCATTTGCTCTCAGTGATTTGCTCTCAAGATACATTCGTCAAGAATCATAAGGTACAACACTTAATAATAGTCATAGGGTTATATAGCCATAGGGTATATAGTAAATAGAATATAGTCATAGGATACAATAAGCAATCAAGTCATATTAGGAAACAGTCAATAAAAATTGTAAGGATACAAGCAACAAAGTTATAGTCATATAGTCATAGGTGGGAGGAGATGGGTGAATCTCCTATTATAAAAATAATAAATCCCTTAAAAAGTTATTGTCAAATTATTTCTGCCTCAAATCCTCTAAATCAGGGGTGTCACACTTGTGTTGTCAAGGCATTGTCATGTGACATATTGCAACTTTCCCCTTCACTAAACCGGGCATGGGCATGGCCAGCACGTGATGCATCCGGCCCCCTGCTCTAAATTCATTAAAACTCTCCCCATAGGAGTTAAAGGTACACAATAACTCAAATAGCAAACTGAAGTGCTCCAATTGTTCTGAATGAGTTCCCACAACTGCTTGCTAATAGACATTCAAATAAGAGCTGACTGGACTTAAAGCCCCTCTCAAATCTAGAGGCCGCTAAATCTCCTCCTACAGTATTTAGTGTGCACCAGTAGGCTATAATGAAGATGTGACTAAGATTGCATTTTCAAAGAAATAACACTTAGTCCCTATTCAAGCCCAGAGAAGTTGAGAATGGAAACCACAGACCCAGCTTCCATCTCACCCACAACCCCAATGTTTGAGACAGCAGCATTAGATAATAGTTCTTTAATAATATAGGTTATTTTTCTAGATGGGTAGTGCTAATTACCTGATAGATCAAATCAGGCTACATAAATTTCATATTAATTTAGAGTGTTGCTGAAAATAACAGCAATATTCTAATAGGAAAATATAGTCAATAGAACTGACTTGATGCAAGTCCTGTTTCATCTTTCCTTAGGTTTAGTACTTATTTTAATAGTATTGAATTTTTAGTATATTTTGCACATAAACTTTATTCAGGACAATAGAATAAATTACTCTAAATTATAATAAAACTAATAAAATTGAAAATCTCCAACAAAACTGAAAACCTCCAACATAACTCATAGCAGCCAATTATGCACATATCTAAAAATATTTGTCAGAAAGCTTACCTGTCTTTGATTAGCTACAATTGGGCAACTTGATTTTTCATCTTTTGCCATGTAACAGAAATGAAGAATTCTCTTACTTTGTGGTAAGAGAAATTACAAACCCAGGACCTGCCAGAAACAGTTAATGGGAAAAACACTACTGGTAGCATCTAGAGCAGGGGTCTTCAAACTTAACAGCTTTAAGACTTATAGACTTCAACTCCCAGAATTCCTCCTCCAGTCATGTTAGCTCAGGAATTCTGGGAGTTGAAGTCCACAAGTGTTTAACTTACCAGGTTTGAAGACCCTTGATCTAGACTAGAGACTAAATCTAAGAAAGAACAAGACAACCAAAGGAAGATCAGGAGGCAAGGCAACAGCACTGTTAAGGCAAAATATTTTGTTTCTGAAGGAGAGATACAAAGCTCTGTGTGTGTGTGAGAGAGAGGGGGGGGGATGAGGGAGAGAAAGAAAGGAAAGAAAGAGACTGGTCCAAAATCATCCATTGAGTTTCCATGAGTGAGAAAGCAGTCTTTCTTCTCGCTCCATAACTACTGCTCCATGTTGGTTTTGGTACCAATGCAAAGATGTTTGTTCCTGCTGCAGCGATTTGTTTTGCGAATGGCTACTGTGCTGTGCAGACAGTATATAGGTAATGGGAATTGAGTTAGTTAAGTTAGAATTGGAACCTGTCCCCTTAAACAGCCACTAATAGGATATAGTACTTTTCACTGCCTGCTCTTTCTGCATTTCATTTTCCTTTGACCTCATTAATTAGAAACTTATAAGATACATAAAAGATGTATAAGATTTCGTGCAAAAGCGTAGACAACCAAGTCTCTGTTAAGGGAGACTTTACATTCCCCCCCCACTTAAAACTCGCTCTAAAACGAACGGGACCGACGCCTTGTGTTAGCCAGTCCCAAAAAAGGTCTCAAAAGGGAGCGGGGATTTGGAACTCATCGCATCACCCAGCTTTTTCAAAAATGTTAACCAGAGGCCGTTACCGTCACAACCTACCACGTGACCCCGCATTGGATTCTGAAGCCGCTCGCGGCAGCCAAACGACCCCGCCGCCTCGCCTCTCTCCTTCCCTCTCTCTCCCCCCCACCCCAACTTTCCAACTCCCGTTTCCAAAGAGATGCTGTACTTTTCGGAGGCGCAGCTTCATCCCGCCAAAGCACGCATGCTTCCGTCTCTGTCCGCGCATGCTCCGTAGCAAGACGGAGGCGGCAACCGCTGTAATCGGGAGAAAAAAAAAACACTCAAAGGGTGCCGCCATATTGCGGATCTGTCAGCGGACGCGGCGCTGCCGCAAATCTAGCAAGCCCCCCTGAGGGAAACAGCTCGCCGCCGCGGCCCTCGGAGCGTCTCCGCAGCGCTACCGGGCAAGCTGCGCAATCGTCGTCTCCGGTCCGGTTGTTGTTCCCCCTCAGGTCGACTCCAAGTCAGTTGTCCGAGACCCTTCGGGAGCAAAGCATCCGACGAGAGCTGGCCGCCCCCGGCGCCTTAGTTCGGCAGGTGAGGAGGGCGAGTCAGGCGGGGAGAGAAGTTGCGCGCTCGTGTTTATCGTGGCGACCACTAGGCCGCTCTTCGCCTTGTCCTCTCCCACCGGTATCCCTAAAAGCCTCGCAATCTGGAGCTCTCCAAAAGTGGCGAACGAGGGCTGTCCTCACACCAGCTGGCTTGGGGGAGCTGAAGTCCACAATCCGCTCTGGGGCAGGCAGCTTCCCGCCATGCAGGTCGCAGTGGGATGTATAAAAAACGGTGCTCGCTGTCTCCGGTGATTTATAAAGATCAGCGAGCGTCACTTTTCCTTTGCCCACCGCGATTTCTCCCCCTCTTTACCTGACAGCTAAGCATATTCCAGCGCTTCCTTTCGCCGGATTTCCCACCCCCGCTTTCCCTTCCCCTCATTTTCCCTTCAGCCCCTCAGATTAAAAAAAAAGGGGGTGTGTGTGGAGTTAATCCGTTCGCTGCAGATTTTGCATCACTTATCTATAAAGTTAACTATAATAAGGTACGGATATTCAAATCATAGGTTTCCCTTCGCTGTTCTCTTTGCGAATAGATTGGGGTGGGGGAGGGCACCTGAAGTTACAAGAAATGGTCTAAAAATAAATCCTGTAAGGCGGGTTTAGATAGAGTAAGTGCCCTGAGACAAAGCAGGTTTTGCTCCTAAAAGAAGAGCTTCTGATTCTTAATCGTATAGGTGCTTACTTGCAAGTATGTATTCGCTAATACGTCTAGTAAAGGCAGCAATTCTAGATAACTCTGTTCGGAAGCAGATTGCATTAAGATTTGCTTCTGAGTAAAATACTCAAGGAGTGAAGGTGCAAGATTTCTAGCACTGACAAAGTTTCTATACAAAAAAAAGATATTGGGATATGCAGTATCTACATCAAGCAATTTTATCTGTGTTTCCAAGGAAGATCTAGATATTGTTTAGATACTCTTTTCTTTTTTTCATGCTGCTAGTAAAATCATAAGCGGTTAATGAAAAAGAAAAGGGGGCTAAAACGTTTCCCTCATGTACCTTGGTAAATGGGGATGAGTACATTAACATATTAAATGTTTCAGAGTTCAAACATTCGGAGTTTACGGTGCTCTCATTTCAAACTTGAAGGAAATAATTTTTAAATAACACTTTCCATCTTACTAAAAGTATTCTGACATTTTAAAAACAATTCTGAAAGTGTTTTTTTACCTGAAAGAGCCACGTTTTGCATTCAAAAAGGGCCATCTGAACTTAGAACTTTTATGGAATGGTAAGAATGACCTCAGTATATTTGGGGCAATCCATTTTGAACTTGAAACACTTTTAAGTGTTTGAATTTGAAATGTTTCAGTTAAACTGTGTTCCACTCCTGTGGTCAACTCTGCCAAAGCTATACTCAGTTTCCTGTCATTCACTATATTAGGAGGCAGGGAGAAGTCTAGAAGATCTGCTAACAAGAATATTGGAGAGAGAAATGTTTCTCCAGATTCTAATTGACTTTTTTTTCCTTATTTGGTTTTACTGGATTCAGTTATTTAAATCCAGCAATAAAATGATAAAGAGTTCTAAATTTTAAAGTAAAGGGATAGGTTTTCACTGATCAGTTGTGTTCAGCTCTAGAGGATGGTGCTTACCTCTTTTTCCTAGCCAAGGAAACTAGCATTGTCAAGATGTTTCTGTGGTCATGTGGCCAGCATGATTATACATATACAGAATACTGGTACCTTTCCAGTGACGTGGTATCTATTTATCTACTTGCATTTGCATGCTTTTGAACTGCTAAATTGTCAGGAGCCGGGGCATGAACAGGAACTTACCCTGTCACACAGTGCTTGTTCTCAAATGCCAACCTTCTGGTTGACAAGCCTAGTGTCTTAACCGCTAGGCCACCATGCTCCTAATTTTTATTCCACAGTAAAATCTTAATTTTACCCAACAATAAAACATCAGAAGAATCAAGTCAGGTGTCCTAATTATATAACAGATAGACACAGATGTGAAAACTTTTATAGTTTTGCAAAACTCTACATTTACAAAATTTTAGTGCTTCATTTAGTTTGGCAATGAGTGTCCACTTGCCGGTTCATGATAAAACCAGAAAAAAATAGTTTAATAGAAATAGCCTTATATGAAACTGTTCCAAAGTGATGGTCTGTTGTGGAAAACAAACAGTATTTTATTAATACCTGGTTTTAATATATTCAATTACATAATGAGTATAGACTGCTTGAAAATTTTTGTTGTAATACTTCTTGTTCAAGTCTCATTGACCTAAGTGTAATATAGACAACTTTCATATATAATTGTAGTATTATTATTTTTTTGAGGAGCCTCTGTGGTGCTGTGGTTAGAGTGCAGTACTGCAAGCTACTTCTGCAAACAGCTGCCTACAATTTGGCAGTTCACACCCCACCAGGCTCAAGGTTGACTCAGCCTTCCATCCTTCTGAGGTGGGTAAAATGAGGACCCAAATTGTTGGGGGCAATATGCTGACTCTGTAAACTGCTTAGAGAGGGCTGTAAAGCACTATAAAGTGGTATACAAGTCTAAGTGCTATTTGTATTTTAAGTCCATAATTCTTTTGTGCTTTAAGAACACTGCACCTGCAGTGGATGACAATATAGTCTGAATTAAATGACACGTGAAATGCATTTTAAAATATATTTCTCCTTCATTTTTAGTAAAATAGTAGGAGGGGGGCTTTAGGGTATGAAGACCGGGTTTAAACTTCCTCTTGTGTTCCCATAAAAAATATTACTTCCCATATATTTTATTTCTTTGAGGGAAAGTGGGCAGGAGTGAAGATAGCAACTTCAAGAGTGGTTTTTTTTTTGAGGGGTGGACTTTACCACAGGAGCAATTACTTTTTCCAATGGCTGTTACTAAACATATTGCACAAGCTTTTTTCTTTGAAAATGTGACATAATAAATGTAACAATAGCATTTTGTGGTGTCTGAGAGAAGTGACTTACTAATTTCTGTTTATATGGTTTATTATGATGCTGGAAAATGTGTGTGCTTTTCACATCTAAAAGATTGGTGTAGGTGTTTTGGAATTTGAAACTCTCAACCTTGTTTATAATTGACACTGAGGAATCCAAAACATTTTTCTAATTATGACTTACAAGATACTAGTTTCAAGGAGAGTTGGGAATAAAATATAATGATTAACATATACTGGAAAATAATATAAGTGCTACTCCACATCTGGAAAATGACAATATATATTTAAAAATATCTTAATGCTTTTGGTAAACTTAATGTGACAGATAAAAGTAAAAATGATGATCAAATGATTCTTTTTCATATATACACTGCTCAAAAAAAATAAAGGGAACACTTAAACAACACAATGTAACTCCAAGTGAATCACACTTCTGTGAAATCAAACTGTCCACTTAGGTAACAACACTGATTGACAATCAATTTCACAAGCTGTTGTGCAAATGGAATAGACAACAGGTGGAAAGCATAGGCAGTTAGCAAGACATCCCCAATAAAGGAGTGGTTCTTCAGGTGGTGACCACAGACCACTTCTCAGTTCCTATGCTTTCTGGCTGATGGTTTGGTCACTTTTGAATGGTGGCGGTGCTTTCACTCTAGTGGTAGCATGAGACGGAGTCTACAACCCAAACAAGTGGCTCAGGAAGTGCAGCTCATCCAGGATGGCATATCAATGCAAGCTGTGGCAAGAAGGTTTGCTGTGTCTGTCAGCGTAGTGTCCAGAGCATGGAGGCGCGACCAGGAGACAGGCCAGTACCTCAGAAAACATGGAGGAGGCCGTAGGAGGGCAACAACCCAGCATCAGGATCACTACCTCCGCCTTTGTGCAAGGAGGGACAGGAGGAACACTGCCAGAGCCCTGCAAAATGACCTCTAGCGGGCCACAAATGTGCATGTGGCTGTTCGAATGGTCAGAAACAGACTCCATGAGGGTGGTATGAGGGCCCGACGTCCATGGGTGAGGGTTGTGCTTACAGCCCAACACCGTGCAGGACGTTTGGCATTTGCCAGAGAACACCGAGATTGGCAAATTCGCCACTGGTGCCCTGTGCTCTTTACAGATGAAAGCAGGTTCACACTGAGCACATGTGACAGACGTGACAGGGTCTGGAGACGCCGTGGAGAACATTCTGCTGCCTGCAACATCCTCCAGCATGACTGGTTTGGCAGTGGGTCAGTAATGGTGTGGGGTGGCATTTCTTTAGGGGGCCGCACAACCCTCCATGTGCTCGCCAGAGGTAGCCTGACTGCCATTAAGTACTGAGATGAGATCCTCAGACCCCTTGTGAGACCATATGCCGGTGTGGTTGGCCCTGGGTTCCTCCTAATGCACGACGATGCTAGTCCTCATGTGGCTGGAGTGTGTCAGCAAGACGAAGGCATTGATGCTATGGACTGGCCCGCCCGTTCCCCAGACCTGAATCCAATTGAGCACATCTGGGATATCATGTCTCACTCCATCCACCAATGCCACATTGCACCACAGACTGTCTAGGAGTTGGGGGATGCTTTAGTCCAGGTGTGGGAGGAGATCCCTCAGGAGACCATCCGCCACCTCATCAGGAGCATGCCCAGGCGTTGTAGGGAGGTCATACAGGCACATGGAGGCCACACACACTACTGAGCCTCATTTTGACTTGTTTTAAGGACATTACATCAAAGTTGGATCAGCCTGTAGTATTTTTTTCCACTTTAATTTTGAGTGTAACTCCAAATCCAGACCTCCATGGGTTGCTAAATTTGATTTTCATTGATAATTTTTGTGTGATTTTGTTGTCAGCACATTCAACTACATAAGGAACACAGTATTTAATAAGAATATTTCATTCATTCAGATCTAGGATGTCTTATTTTTGTGTTCCCTTTATTTTTTTGAGCAGTGTATAAATACTGATTTTTAAGATTAAGGCATGTTGCATTTTTAAACTATTTTAATATAAATTCCAAAAGTATAACTAAAAGTTTATGCCATCCAAGTTGTTAAATATATGAGGTAGCTGATCAACAAGTAGCATAACATATATTTTTGACAAAAATGTGGTGGTTAAATAATTTTTTTGATTACAGGTTAAGAATGTTTCCCATGGGTCTTAGAAGTTGGTTGGGGAACAGTAACTTATGAATTCAGCTAAAAACTTGCAAGAAAATACAGGTAGTCCTCGACGTACAATCATAATTGAGACCAAACTTTCTATTGTGAATTTGTAATTGAGTTTTGCCCCATTATATGAACTTTCTTGCTGCAGTTGTTAGTAAATCACTGCAGGTGTTAAGTTAGTGATACAGTTGTTTATCACATGACCCTGGGACAGTGCAACCGTCATAAATATGAATAGTTGCCAAACATCTGAATTTTGATCACGTGATCATGGGGATGCTGCAATGATTGTAAGCATGAAAAATGGTCATAAGCTACTTTTTTCAGTTATGTTTTAATTTTGAGCAGTCATTAAATGAAATGTATATCGAGGACTACCTGTACAAAGGTGTGCATCACACAAAGTTGGTGGGAGAACCATCTTGAGGAGACTGCATAATTGGAAGATGGCTGAGAATTGCGTTAAATAAATAAAATTAAAGCACAGTGCAGCCAAATTAACCTGTAATGTAGGGAGAGAGATTGTGTAATTCACAAATCCCCTGTAGGGAATATTGTACTAGGAGAATCTTCTGTATATTTTTAAAGCATGTCTATGCACAGCTCTGCATCTTTCCATAATACAGAAATTGATTTTTGTAGAGTAATTACAACTTCAGTGGCAAGCAGTACAATTATATTTTTGTTATAATTGCTTAATTTATTAAAGCTGCTTTATGACAACAGGTATTGCAAATTGGTTGTACAAAGAAGGGGAAAGTTATAAATTAAATATTTACCTATATTTTTAAGGGTTGATTATTATAAACAATATAGTGGAGATTTTGTCCACTAATTTATTTTTTATATTTTTTATAAGTTTTTTAATATATTCTACTTGCTACTATTTAATACTGTAATGTCATATTGAGCAATAATTACATAACTTCGTAATTATATTTTCTTGAAACATTCTTTTAAACAAAAAGATAATAAGACTAAACAAAATAAAATGAGACAGAGCCCTGTTTATAAACTTTTTAAAAGAAAAAATGTATATAATATACTCACTGTGTATGCTATATACTAAATAAAGTTTTAACTGTTACAGTAAAACTAGTTACCTTTCTAATGACTAAATTGACACACTGTAAATGAATATATATATTCACTAAATAAAAATGTTCAACCAATTAGGACAGAAAGTAATTTTCGCAAAAAGTAAAAGTAATTCTTCTATTTCCAAAGATGTGCTTTCCATAAGTGGACCTCAACTCTTAAATTAATTTGATCAAATGACAAATCTTACATTTGTATGTAAATTAAGTTAAACTTTAAAATGATTTTATTGTAAAGATATATCTTACAGTCTTTCATTCATTTTTCATTCACTATTTAATGCTAATTCTATGCAATTTCCTTGCCACTAGTAGGTTTGGAGGATTGATAATATTATAAGCTTGCTACTCTTAGCAGAAATTAACATACATGAAGAAAGATAAAATCACAATTGGTTCTCAACAAATCCTTAGTGTATAGTTTAACTATGTAACGTTGGAGCAATGACTACTGTAACAACATTCTTAGTAATATAGCAGATTTAATAAATATTATTGAGGAATACTTAATGGATATGATGCTAACTAATCTTACTTCCATGTTTTGGTTTGTTCATATAACTTGTAATCTAGCTAAGATCTGTGTAGAAACAGGTGCTAGAAATAGAAAGAATAGCTTTTTAAAAAATTCTTTGGGAATAACAAGGTAGCTGGCTTTAGATTTACTTTGTTCTATGTGTTCTAAATAAATTCTAAACTGATTTATGTTTAAAATATCTTGGATTTTTTTGATGGCTGTTCTTTTAAGTATTTATTAGGACTTCTTCAGATTTAGTTGAATCCACTAATCTTACATTAGCAATTAACTATGGAGCAAAAATATATGATCAAAATGTAATTGCAAGGTCCAGCTTTTTATAATTAAAACTTCTAATTCAAAAAGTACTACATTATGAAATTTGTCACATTGCTTTACAGCTTATTCTTCCATTAAAACATAGGAACTAGATGAAGAATAGCATACACGTATATTCTTTTACTCAGGTGAACTACTGCAGTTTGGAAAATTTCTGTATGAATATTTCACAATAGATTGATATAATAAAAGCTATATATAATTATTTTGTTTTAGCAGAAGAAAAGACCAGAGTGAGTAAGAAAAAGAGAAGAAAAGGAAAATGCCGAAACCAGTAAGTAATCCATATGGAATCTTATTAGTATTTGATAGGCTTTTAGTTCTTATAATCCCTATGTTATCCCTAAGGATCACAGTTTACAAAATGAAGGAGTATCTACTATTTCAGTATACTAGTGTATCTATTCTTCCCTTGATCCCAAATAATAGTGGTAAAGCAGCTAAAATAAAACAGAATAGAGTTTTCTGTATGTTTAGTGCTGTTTCCTTTTCCTCCTCCTCCTCCTCAAAAAGGCTATTTCTGTGTTGGAATGTGCACCGAGAAAGGCAGTAGAGGGAGTTTGGCAGCACAGAGCTTTCCGTATATTCTAAAGAAAAGCACAAAATAAGAGCCTGCAGTCCCGAGCTAGATGTGGGAGGGTAAGAGGTTTAGGATAGCCACACTCTAAAATTTCTCAGGATCTATCTATTAGGGTAGAGAATTATAAATTTAGTTTGGTAAGATTTTGTCCATTAGGTATAAGGATCGGACTTGATTAAATTTCACCGTTATCTTTGGACTTGGGCCTGACAAATTTCTGAATATTGGGGGGATTTTTCTGAAAGCATTTAATACAGGTAGTTTTTTCTTAAAATCTGCTTAACAACTGTTCAAATTTGCAACAGTGCTGAAAAAGTAGCCTTGTGACAGTCTTTGAACCTATGACTGTCTCAACGTCCCTGCAATCACATAATTGCCATTGAATGCTTTGCAGCAGCCAACAGGCTTTATGACTGTCACAGCGTCCTGCAGTCACATGATCGCTATTTGCAAGCTTCAAAGTCAGATTCTGGCAAAGTCAATTGAGACACTGGCAGTAAGTTGCTAGTTATGGTCCAGTGATGTCACACTGTTAACAATTATGGGTGATTTCCTTAATGACTGATCTAAATCTGCCATAGTTACTTGGTGCTAAGTTGCCTAACATTTTTGGCAGTCCCATTTTTGGTTGGTAAGTGAGTGTTTCTATGTCTATGTGGGGGAACAGTAGTAAGCAGAGTTGAGACCTTGTCCTTCCTCAGGTAGTGATTTTGGAGTATGAAACTGTTTGGTTTTACAATCCCCAGCAGTCTTCAGCAAGAATAAAAATATGGATTCTTGTTTGGAAACTTGATTAATTGAAATATGTTGAGGTTTTTCTATGGAATGGGAATCAAATTTTCTTTAGATAAATTTCAGTTTTCTTTATATGTTTTAAAACTTAATGAAAAACAGAATCCTAACTCTCCCATTCTTAGGATGATTTTTTCCCCTCTGTTGCACTGATTGTGGTAGAATTTGGAGTTTAGTTGAGGGGAGGAATAAAAATATTTCTGTCTATAGGCAAGTAGCAATAAACATACCAGTACCACTCTGATCAGCTTCTTGTGTCATTTCTCTGTTCAACTACTTCCTTCCCATTAGCAACCCAAGGCTAGCCAGCCTTTTTACTTTTCCCCTCAACAAAAATCCAGATTCTACCACAGATTTGGGTTTTCTATTTTTTTGTATTACTTGTATTTATCCTTCAAAATATTATGTCTGTTTTGAAGAACTAATCACTATTGTGAATTATTCAGTTATCTGTAGCTTCATTTTCTGTATTTAAAAAGACAATAACACTGTTGCTTAGATAGATAATTCAATTAGAAATAAAGAAGTTATGTGGCAGGAAAAAGACGGTCCTATTTTGTTTATCCTGTTTGAATACAAATACTGTACAAAAATAATAAACTAGAATATAGAATTGGTAATAACAATATATTTTGCTGATAAAATCTAATATTTATGCATGGCTCTATACAGAATTTTGTTTTTTGCTTTAAAAATATATTTAGAGCAAGATTTTTAGCATTTTAAGAAGGCATTAGAATTTGCATCTTTCATGAGCCTGATGGATATGCAGCTGCATACTTGTCTCCTTACAGCCTGTATATAATGCGTGGTTTGCTGATTCAGAGGGTTAACTTTCATCTTCAGTATAATTTATCATTAGAGCGTTATCATCATTAGCCATTATGTTACATAAATAGTCCTTGACTTAAAACTACAACTGTAAGTTGTTGTGATCTTAAGTCAAGGTACTATGGGACCAGACTCCATTTTTTTACTGTTTTTTATGGCAATTATTAAGCAAATCACATGGAGGTAAGTCTGAATTCACTCTCCCAAATTGAATTCACTCTCCCAAACTGGCAAAAAAAATCACAAATTGTGGCTGTAGGCTGCTGTAACTGGTCATAAATGTGAGTTGGTTGCAAAGTGCCAAAATGACACGTGACTATGGGAGTTGTTCTGACATTCTATGATTGGTAGAAATGCTTTACAGGCCATCTGAGGCTATTGTAGGTTTGAACAGTTGTTAAATAACTAGTTGTAATCCAAGGACTACCTGTGATACATTTTTAAATGTTTGATTTAATTTTGCTCTGTGCCAGTGCACATACATAGGCATATAGAAAAATCAGTGGATTATAGTACATACTTTAATCTTCTTATGAAAAACTCACAACTGTATTGTCATTTCTCCCATGATCACATTTGGAGACTAGAGGCCAAGTCATGGATTTTGTAATAAATTAATTTAACAAACATCATTGAAAGAAAATTTTTCATATTGTCTCTCTTACCCGCATAATCAATTATTGTCTCAGAATGTATCCTTGGATTTGAAAAATCCTTCTGAATAGTATACAATATGAGAATCATGTACAGGGGCTACTGACATATATAATTTTTTTGATTATTTTGGAGGAATATTTTTTTCTCAGCAGCCTCTATTATATTCCTCATTGATGCCTCTCAGTATATTTCAAGGTGTGCCACAGTGCCTTGAGGTAGTAAGTGGGAAAATTTCTGCAAATTTCCATAAGTTACATTGAGATTCAAGGCAAAGAGTGTTTTGTATTGACTTGCAAGGCAGGTGCAATGATTCAGCTATTAATTATATTATTCCCAAACTTGGTTGTTAGAATGTTATCTTAATTACTGTTTAGAGGCTCTTACAATCTTATTTAAATAACAAATTATAGCAATGTGTACCGAACAATGTGTAGGAACTCCAACCACTGGAACAAAACAATTTGGAAAACACATACATACATACATACAAGAAAACAATTTATTTTAAGTAAATTATTTTATTTTATTTATTTATTTATTTATTTATTTTTGTCAATTGCTTACAAGATAATAGGTATAAGTAAAAACATAGTTGTGAATACATGGATACATATAAGAAAAATAAAAAAAATAAAAGAAACAATAGGACAAGGACGGTAGGCATGTTGGTGCGCTTATGCACACCCCCTACAGACCTCTTAGGAAAGGGGTGAGGTCAATAGTAGACAGTCTAAGGTTAAAGTTTTGGGGGTTTGGGAAAGAAACCACAGAGTCAGGTAGAGTATTCCTGACCACTCTGTTGCTGAAGTCGTATTTCCTGCAATCAAGTATGGTGCGATTAACCTTGAGTTTATATCTATTGTTTGCTCTTGTGTTGTTAAGGTTGAAGCTGAAGTATTCATTGACAGGTAGGACATTGCAATGTATGATTTTATACTCTATACTTAGATCGGACCAAAGGCGGCATAGTTCTAGGTTTTCTAGGTCTAGAATTTCAAGTCTGGTGGCATAAGGTATTCTGCAACGAGTAGAGGAGTGGAGAACTCTTCTTGTGAAATATTTCTGGACTTTCTCAACTGTGTTAATATCAGATACGTAATGCGGGTTCCAGACTGATGAGCTATATTCGAATATTGCTCTAGCAAATGTTTTGTATGCTTTAGTTATTAGTATAATATTACCAGAGAAAAAGCTATGTAAGATTAGGTTAACAACTCTTAACACCTTTTTGGCTATGTAGTTACAGTGGGCTCTAGCACTTAGGTCATTAGAGATGAGTACTCCAAGATCCTTGATAGAGTTTGGATCATCAACAAGGTCTTGACTATTCAGCCTGTATTTTATTTTCTGATTATTTTTTTTGCCAATATGTAGGACAGAGCATTTATTTGTTGAGATTTGAAGTTGCCATTTGTTTGACCATTCTGATACATAGTCAAGGTCTTTTTGAAGGGTAGCAGTATTGTCTGTGGTGTTGAATAGCTTTACATCATCAGCGAAGAGAATGCAGTTGCTCTTGATATGTAGAGTATGAAAAGAGTTGGTCCTAGAACACTGCCTTGGGGGACACCACTGTTGACAGGTACAGAATTTGATAGGATGCTCCCAATTTTGACCATTTGTTGTCTGTTTGACAGGAATGCTTCTATCCAGTTATGCAGGTGTCCAGAGATACTGTAAGATTTTGGTTTTAGGAGTAGGTTGTCGTGTACCACTGAATCAAAGGCTTTACAGAAGTCTATGTAGATTGCGTCTATTGTTTTGCCCTGATCGAGTTGTGTAGTCCATATGTTTTTGCAGTGTAAGAGTTGCAGATTACATGATAGTTTTTTCCTAAAACCAAATTGTTTATAAGACAAAAGGTTGTTTGTTTCTAAGTGGAGGATGATGGATTGGTTAATAATTGATTCCATGACTTTACAGGTGACGCAGCGTAAAGAGATTGGTCTGTAATTTTCAACTAGGCTGGGGTCTCCCTTTTTGAAGACGGGGATGACCATGGCTTGTGACCATAGTTTTGGCAAGGAACTGGTCCTGAAAGATTTTTCAAAGATTATGCTTAGAGGTTTGGCTATGGCAGTGGATAGCTTTTTTAAGAAGTAGGCACATATTCCGTCCGGTCCAATAGATAGAGATGGTTTTAGATTGCGTAGTGCTTTTTCAACATTGTCTTCTGTAAAATCGATATGTATTAGATCATTGTAGTTGTCTGTGGTTCGGCTAGGAAATACTGGGCATGATCCATTGCTGTTTACAAATACTGAACCAAAGAATGTGTTAAAGAGGTTGGCTTTAATAGTGTCATCGTTGCAGTCTTTACCATTAGGTCCTTTCAGGGGTGGGATGGACTTTGAGTCTTTTAGTTTGTTGTTTACAAAATTATATGTGAAGATCCTTCATCTTGCAGTGGATTGATTTTTCTTGGACTTATTAGGATTGGTAAAATTAACATTTTCAAACTATGTTATAGGTCAGGGGTGGGCAAACTTGGCTGCCTGCCTTCCACGCTGGCAAAGGGAGAGTTTGGGGCATCCGGGTGCGGATGCGCGCCGCCTCTCCATCCCTGGAGAGCATTGAGCCGGGCGGCTGGCGGCAGCTTCAGCGCTTGCCGGGCGGTTTCTCCCGTATTCAGGACCGGTGCGGTGGTATCTGACGTCTGGGGCTCGCGTGTGTGTTTTGGGTCTCCCCTTTTTGCAAGGGAGGTGTGTTACTCGGTTCTCCAGGGCTGACGATCGACCTCTTGCCTTTACGCCAAAGGGAGTGGGGGGTTGGGGGTGGGGAATGGTCTTGCCGTGGCTGGCTGGGGAGCGTGTTTGCAGGGCTGCTCGGGAGGAGATCTGGGGTGCCCGGCTCCCAAGGTACCCTAGTTATTTCTTGTGTACATGTTTGTGTGTGTGTAGTGACAGCTCTGATGATGTCATATGCCACTACGACCTCCGTTCTCTGCAAGTTCGTTTTGTCCCTTCCGTAAAGAATCTTTCGCTGTCAATCTGGACCGTTGGAGAGAATTGCGCTCGGATTTCCACAATTCCCACCCTTCGTGGACTGGGCTCCGTTTCCAGCCACGAACAGTTTTGCGAGGGTGTCCGCTTGACCATGCTAACCGTGAAAACGTGCAGGGTTTACGCGGGTACTTACTTGGGAGAAAACCTCTCTTGATCGCTGTTCAAGGTAGGGTCTGACTGACTGACAGGGGTGGATTTTGCGGTTTCTGCATTGATACCCCCAGCCTTTTCAAAGCATCTCAACTACAGTGCCCATGATCCCCATCAAGAAGAGTTTGGGATAATGGGATAAAATCTTATAGGACTTATAAGAAAAAGGATCTTTTTTCTGTTTATGTTTGATATGTACTGTTAACAAATGCAGTTTTTATATCTATCGTATCTTGTGCTGACCCGCCCGTCTGTCAAATTTTAAAAGTCAATGAGGCCCCCAAGCCAAAAAGTTTGCCCACCCCTGTTATAGGTGATGATTTCAGTTTTATTTGGCATTTATAGAGTTAAGATTTGTTACTATGGTAGTTTTTATAAGAGGATTTGTCACAAGCTTGCTGACAAATACAGCATGTTACAGTTCTGAGTACAAATATCAGTCATTAGAAAGAGTTATTCTGAAAGTAGAATCCTCCAGCTGAAGGGTTTTCCATTCAGTATTAGCGTTCAGTCATTTACTTACTGAATTTATTCAAAAAGATGAGTTCTTTCTTTCTACCTTCTCTCCTCCTGGTAAGGGGAGGGTTGACTTACAAGATGAAAAAGAGAGGGAGAGAGAGACTCCATTGCATCCTACTGGATGTGGATGCCAAAGGAAAAATAATGATACAGGCAGTAAACTGACTGAATAAAGCAACCGTCTTGAACATAATTTATCTGGGACTAAGAGCTCTGTGGAACATGCTATGGAATAAATTGCATCCTTTTTTGTGTGTGCAACTCAGCTGAAAGCTGTTTATCAACATATACCCTTTTTGGAAACAGAAGGAAATAGTACCCCAAAGATTCCACACACACTCCCCCCCCATAGTTTCTATCTCTTTTTACAATAAGTATGCTGAGGTAAATAGATATGGCAAGAGCCTATACACATTTAGCTGGTAGTAAGACTCATTGAGTATAGTGGGACTTTCTACAGGGGGAACATTTTTGTATCTTGTTCCCTCCCCCTTTTGATCATATATGCATATTCAAGAGATTAGTCCAGGGGTGGGCAAACTACGGCCCGCGGGCCACATCCGGTCCGTTGGTCATTTTAATACGACCTGCCTCTGAAAAAAAAATTCCCCTCTGGAAAAAAAAATCGGGGCCAGCCAAAAGAGACCCCGCGCCGCGTGCCAAAAAATCACACACACAACACGGAGCTGGGCAGCCGCTTCCCTGGTGGCGGGGCTGAGGTCGCCGCCCGGGGAACACCCACTGCTTTCCCTCGCCAGGGCCGGGCGGTGGTGTGTTGCCCTGCGCCGCGTGGCCCCCGCCTGGCAGTGCGCTTCTCGGCTGGTCTCCTCCTCCTTGGCCATACAGAACAAACAGGCAGAGAAGGAGGAGACCAGCCGGCTGGTTGGGGGAAGCTTTCTGCGCCGAAACAGGCAGCTACTAATCTCCGACTTTGCTCCACTTCTCCAATGGTCCGGCACCACCCTGTTCTTCTTGTGCTGCGGAAGAGGCGGCTAATGATCTCCAGCTCCGCTCTGCTTCTCAACATCCAGCACCGCCCTGTTCTGTGTCAGGCCCAGCAAGTCCAGCAGCCGGCGCACAGAACAGGGCGGCGCTGGATGTTGGAGAAGCAGAGCGAGCCAGAGATCATTAGCCGCCTCTTCGCAGCACAGAGCCTCCCCAACTGGCCAGCTGCTCTCCTCCTTCTCTGCCTGTTTGTTCTGTATGGCCGAGGAGGAGGAGACCAGCCGGCTGGTTGGGGGAAGCTTTCTGTGCCGAAAGAGGCAGCTACTAATCTCCGGCTTTGCTCTGCTTCTCCAATGGTCCGGCACCACCCTGTTCTATGCGCCGGCTGCTCGGACTTGCTGGGCCTGACACATAGAACAGAGCATGCTGCAGGCATCTCACAACAAACCCCAGGACATGTGGTCACCTGCTGGCTGGCCAGGCCAGGCTGGGCTGGAAGAGGCACGTTCTCCAGGAGAAGGAAGAAAGCGTGCTCCGGGAGGGCGGGTGCCGGGCAGGTGGGTGGATGTTCCGGGACCACTTAAAGGTCAACTTTAAGAGTGCCCCCATGGAAGAAGCCGAGCAAACGTAGTGGCAGCAGGGGTGACGGGGCATGTGTGTCCCTCCATAAGGAGTAAGAAGGGAGGCAGACACCGCACCTCTCAGGAAAAAAGTAGGTGCCAAAGCCCTGGCTGTCACCTGGGAGGGGACCGTGGAGGGACCCATCACATGCCCTTGTTGCCCCCGCCGCCTCTACTTTTGTTCTCGTTCTTGGCTTCTTCCATGGGGGTGCTCTTAAAGTCAATCTTTAAGAGCTGGAAGACATCTTGTTAGATCGCCACCAACTCATCGTTGGGAGAGGTGTAGCCCCTGAATACACGAGAAGTCTTGGGCAAAGTTCTCTGACTTTTAAAACGCATCCATGCGATGTTTGCCTCCCTTCATGCTCCTTGTGCATGCTGGGAGCACCTAACTGGAGCAAAAGAGAGCGAAGTTGACTGCTATGAAATGAGCACCTTGGCTTCCCCTCTTGCTCCTCACAGTTGCCCTGAGCTGGTGCGGTTCTTTACTTGGCTAGCCAGACGCCCGCAGCAGCAACAGGCAGTTCCGCCCGGGCTCCGCTCAGGTGTCCGGCTGGGGCTGTCAGGAGTTGCTACCGCCCGCGCAGCTCCGCGCGGCTCCAGTCCTGCGTTGCCTTGGGAAGGGAAAGGCAAAACCAGGAGCCACTGAGCCTGAGCCTCCGGTGCCGCTGCTGCCGTTGCAAAGCGCCGCCGCGGCTCTTCCTTTTTGCCTTTCCCTTCCCGAGGCAACGCGGACTGGAGCCGCGCGGAGCTGCGCCGGTGGTAGCAACTCCTGACTCAGGGGCCTCCGAGGGGAGGGGAAGGAGGAGAAGAAGGGTGGGGAAGGGTGGGGGGCGATTCCCAAAAATCTTGTGCTGACCTGGCCCGTCTGTCAAATTTTAAAAGTCAATGAAGCCCCCGAGCCAAAAAGTTTGCCCACCCCTGGATTAGTCTGTGAGTAAGCAAAATGTTTGTGTATATATATATTCAAGAGATTAGTCTGTGAGTAAGCAAAATGTTTGTGTATATATATGAAGCTGGAAGAATCAAGTAATTGTACTCATTGAGTGCCTTATTTTTATAAGGATTTAATTAATTAATTAAAATTTGTGTATGTGTATGTACTGCATATGCACACACTTGGGCAAATCTCCAGGACTGGTTTCAGTAGACACTGGCAATAACAATTGAGAAAGTAGAGTAGTAAGGCTTGCATATTTATAACCCCTTTCTGCTATCTATATATATTTATAAGTATACTAAACATACTTATTTTGGAGAGGTTAATTATCTTAACCTCAGCATGATTAAATTCAGCATGATTTTGATAAATATATTTGCACAAAACTTTTAGTTGTGATGAATAAAATATTAATATATAAGAAAAATTCTTCTGATTTTTAATATTCTTTAGGGTTCTTTTTAGTAACAGCAAATTTGTTAGGAGCTGACCATATCTATATTATTTGGGATTATATTAATGTTTAAATTAATATAGTAACATGTTGTATTTATATTACATATTTTTGTTCTCTGCAGATTAATGTAAGGGTTACCACTATGGATGCAGAGCTAGAATTTGCCATTCAGCCGAACACAACAGGGAAACAGCTTTTTGATCAGGTATAAATATTGAGTTTATGTATATCTTCATCTTTTATTAACATTTTACATTTTGTATAAATGATAACATAGTATGTTTTTTACTAAATAATCAATTAACACATCTAAGATTGGTAGCCAGATTTGTGAAGAATCTATAGAATATAGTTTTTACGTTTTAAAAATATAAAGTAAAAAAATACTTTATATTTTTAACTCTAAAAAATGCATACAGCTGTGATGTGATATAAGCAATATTTTTAAACTTCTCATAGGCGAAAAAGATAGCAGTGGTGCAAAGTTAAGTTGTTTAGATCAGGGATCCCCAACCTTTTCGACGCCGCGGCCCGGTTCCGGCGTCAGCTGGCGCCGCGGCCCGGTTCGGCGTCAGCTGGGCGCCGCCATCTTTTGACGAAAAATCACTTCCGGTGACGTCACGGAAGTGATTTTCATCAAAAAAATGGCGGCGCCAGCGCTTCTGGTGAGCTTTTCGGGTAGAAATGGCTTTCTACCGGAAAAGCTCACCACGCTGGCGCCGCCATCTTTTTCGAAAAATTGCTTTTTTACCAAAAAAGATGGCGGCGCCAGCAACCAGCGGCCCGGTAAGGCTTGTTCCGCGGCCCGGTACCGGTCCGCGGACCGGCGGTTGGGGACCCCTGGTTTAGATAGTCCTATGTAGCATTAGAATTCTATTGCAAAACAGGATAATAAAGATAGAAAGATTTGATCTGTAGTTTTACTTGTATTCATTCCAAAAAGGGAAACATCCACTATAATTGTGTAAAGTTCTCCATAAAAAAGGAAACTCTTCAAATAATAACTTCATTCTGATTCATATTCTGGGAAGTTTATTAGAATACCTAGTTGTGCCAGAAATAGAAGCAACATGCTTAGAATGCCAAAGGTTCAGAAACAATAGCAAGAGGAAGCTTCTATTCTTGTCTTATTTGTGGGTTTCTTGTAGATGTATGATTTGTCACTTTGGGAAGCATGAACTGATTTTTGATTTGCTCCATAGGAGTGTGCTGGGGGTGGGAGGAGTGGGGTGCGGTGAGATTAGCATCTCTTCCAATTAAATCAGCTTACTAGTGACCACATGCACAAAATTAGCCTGCAGCACATTATATACTTAACCTCTGTTTTAGCTGCTAGCAGGATGCGCTTAGATTCTGATAACCCAATAAAACAGTTGTCTTACTTCATAAAATTATCCCATATGAGAAGATTTGCTATAGTAAATCTGGTGTGTATTTAAACGAAGTCACAGCTGATGTTATTTAAAGGAAAATGGCTTGGCAGTTTTTTCAATAACAACTGCATTGCTCTGTAACTACCTGACCATCTTTATTTCAGTAGTCTCTTCTTTTTAATTGTAGTTTAAAATGTTTCGAAGTTCTCTTGATAGGCTGATACAGATTGCTGTTTTTCTTGAGGAAATACCTATTTATTTATTGCATTTGTATATCACTAAATCAAGGAAGAACTTCTAACAGTTATTGGCAGCAATAAAACATCCATGGCAAGCTCATTCTTTGATATTAATATGGTTTTCTTTTTTAGGTAGTAAAAACAGTTGGCTTACGAGAAGTCTGGTTTTTTGGATTGCAGTATGTGGACAGCAAAGGCTACTCAACTTGGTTGAAATTAAACAAAAAGGTAATTTTTTACTTTAAAAATGTAAAATATCTTTTATATGTTTGGTGTAGCAAAAGTATCAAAAGTAGAATAGATACATTCTGAAGATTGTGTTGTGAGTCAAGCCAGTGCTGCTACTAGATGGGTGAAATGAATGGGGAAAAAAGTAAACTGTAAAATATGTATGAGTATGTGTGAATCCATTTCTAAGTTTCTTTTTTTATTTCATGTCAATCTAATTTTATAGAAAATAAAATTGATTCATATCTAAATAATATATTTCTCAAAGGCTGTGGCATATTCAGTTATCTGAAAGCATGTATTATGGAATGTCACGGAAAGCGGATCATAAAACTTACAATTTTTAAAAAATTCTTTCTCCCACCCCAACTAATCATGGAAGGATCGGGATGCTTTGGGTTAATATATATCTGATAAATATCCAGCATCTAAGGAGAGCTAAAGTTTCAATGTAGGATAAGTAGAATTGTTGGGCTCATCTGTGTGTTAGAACATAAAGAGGATTCTTTTTATTTTCATATAAGGCAAGCATTCCAACTGATTAAACTTATTAGCTTTCATATTTCTTTGTTGAATGAGACACTGAGAGACAGGCAAGAGAAAATTATTATACTTGCATCCCATGAATCATAAATCATTCCTCCTAGTAGTAAAGGAAGTTGGTAAGTGCTGATCAGATTGTGGCACAATGAGGCTACTGAGAAACAAGAGGATTGTACTGGTATGCCCCAGAAAACCTTAAGAATAACAGAACTATAAAAAGTATGTAGGAGGGAGAAAGTAAGGACGTACTATTGCTAACTTGAAAACATGATTATCTGGATTAGAAAAACTAAAACATAATTAAATCAAGGATGGAACATTTTCTAGAACACTGAACAAGAGAATAATATGCCGTAACATTTTTCTGCCAGCATTACTTACTCTTCCTAAGGTAGTCTAAATTGGGCAGTATTAACTACAGATAGCCCTTGACTTATGACCATAATTGAGCCCAAAATTTCTGTTGCTAAGCAAGACAGTTGTTACTTTGCCCCATTTTTTGACCTTTCTTGCCACAGTTGTTAAGTGAATCACTGCAGTTATTAAGTTAGAACCATGATTGTTAAGAAAGTTGCCATGAATCTGGCCATTGACTTTATTTGTCAGAAGATCACAAAAAAGGTCACAAAAAGTGACCAGATGACCCTGAGGTACTGCATAAATATAAACCAGTTGCCAAACATCTGAATTTTGATCAAAGTCACAGCTGATAATAGCATGGGATGCTGCAACAGTCATAAGTGTGAAAAATGGTCATGTCACTTTTTCAGTGCTGTCACTAAACAAATATAGTTTCCATCGGATGAGCTGGAAAAATATAGCTATATCTCCAGTGGTTAATGCAAGATTGATTTATTGAAATCAAATGTATAGCCAATCTGTACTATATATAAATCGGCTTTCAGAGTTGAGTTTCTTTAATAAATGTTGGAGAATTCCATCACTTATTGTGGTCTTCTAATATGTTTTTGAAATATACATTCTGAAGGGTCTCATGCTTCCCTAATTATTTAAGTCTCTGTGTAAATCACACATCCTTCAATGCTGTACTTTTTAGATTAAATTGCAAAACATGATAAGTGGTGATAAATTACTTTTCCCAATATTTTAATGTTTTCATCATCCTTTGAAATTTTATATTATAACATATATTTATATTTTATAAGTTATGTATTTCATTTTAGGTAACACAGCAAGATGTAAGGAAAGAAAATCCATTTCAGTTCAAATTCAGGGCAAAGTTTTTTCCTGAGGACGTTTCTGAAGAATTGATTCAAGAAATAACTCAGAGACTCTTTTTTCTGCAAATCAAAGAAGCCATTTTGAATGATGAAATCTATTGTCCACCTGAAACTGCAGTTCTGCTGGCTTCTTATGCTGTTCAAGCAAAATATACTGATTACAATAAGGAAATACATAAACTAGGATATTTGGCCAATGACAGACTTCTTCCCCAGCGGTAAGAAATTTCTGACTAAATCAAAATTCAATTGGATCTAGAATATCTGTTTGATAATATGGCTTAAGTAAATGTACACTATGAACAATGTAGTACATAATGTGATTTGAATTTGTGATTAAGCCAGTGTTATTAAATATGTATCTTCTCATTGTTAAAGTAAAATGGGTGCATGTATAATAAATTGCTTGGGGATAATTAGAAGTCAAATATGGAAAAGCAAGGATACCTGGAAACCAAATGTAGGTTAGACCGGTCTATTGGGTTCCCCATAGCTATCTATGGTTGTGAAAGTTCAAACTTAAAAAACAAATCAGGAGGAAAATTGACTCATTTGTGTTGTGTGTGCTGTTGGAGAAGGCTGCTGTGTATTCCTTGGACAGCAAAGATGACCAATAAGCAGGTACTAGAGCATATAATACCAGATATGTCATGAGAAGGCAAAATTACGAAACTCTGTCTCACTTATTTTGACCATGTCATGGGGGGAATTCACTGGAGAAAGCAATTATGTTAGGAGGAGTTGGCGGTAAAAAGAAACCAGGCTATTAAAGAACACAGTGGCTGGACATCATCAAAGCTGGCATCATCCAGAGCATAGCACTCAAAAAATTAGTATAAGATTAGAAAATGTGAAGAGACCTGGTCCATAGAATCACCAAGAGCTGGACATGATTGAATAGATAATATAATCATCAGATAATTATTAAATTGCATTCATCTCTTTCTTTGTTTGAATATACAATATTTAACAGTATAAAAGAAAAAGAAAATGTATGATTTTACTTTATATTTTATTTATAGACAGTTTAAATGCTGTAGTACAAATAATATCAAGCCAAAATGAGCTAGGAGCAATTTTCTAATGCTTTCTGTTTTCACAGCTAAATATTATTTGGGTTTTAGGTTGTTGTTTTTTTAATTTAAAATGATGCATGATATAAGATAAAACATAGTCAATTTCATTGGTGGTGGATGCTTCTGAAATCTCTTTATTACAGTTGTGCCATTAAATTGCATTTCTAAAGTTGAATAAGATATCACGGATGATTAGAGAACCGTTTTTGGCCAATTATGCTGCTATCTCCCTTCATTCAAAGAATTGCTTAATTCTGCTATTTGTTTAAAGTAAAGAATTTTTATTTGGATTGTCTTTAATCAAACCCTGATTGCTGTGAACTTAGTGGAAAGTATAGATCCATGATGGTGAACCCATGGCACACGTGCCACAGGTGGCACGCAGAGCCATTTGTGCTGGCACACGAGCCGTAGGCAAACCTACTTCACTGCGCATGCGCGTGCCTCACAGCTGATTTTTGGCTGGTTTGAGGCCTTTTTTTGGCCTCCCAGAGGCTTGAAAAAAGCCTCTGCAGGCCGAATAGGCCCGTTTGTCACTTCTTGTTAATACCAGAAGTGACAAAATGGGCCTATTCGGCCTGCAGAGGCTTTTCAAGCCTCTGGGAGGCCAAAAAAGGCCTCAAACCAGCCAAAAATCAGCTGTGAGGCACAATGCAAGTAAGGGGGGGCGGGGGGATTGCATGAGCATGCGTAGGGGCGTGGGGGGTGCACATTGCCTTCTGGGTTCTGGCACGAGCACCAACACACACACAGTTTTTGCACAGGAGCCCAAAAAGGTTAGCCACCACTGGTATATGTCTTTCTGATCTAGGAGATTGGGATTTCTGGAAATTTAACAAGCTACTTGATATTTTCCTGGTATACTGGACTATATCTTCTCCATATTATGCTACTGCATATAGTGGAGAAGTCCAATCTAGAATAGTAGGGAGATTGTGTTTGCTGTCTTTCCTATCCTTTTGCAAACAGGCAAGTTTCTTTATGAGAGGGGCAGCCTTACAAATATTTGAAATAAAAATAAATGCATTTTATTTTGATAGTGTTTTGGAACAACATAAACTGACAAAAGAGCAGTGGGAAGAAAGAATACAAAATTGGCATGAAGAACACAGAGGGATGTTAAGGTAATTTCCATATTACTTTTGTATATCTTTTGAAAATTAATTTCCTTTGGTTTAATAGTAATTTTTCTTCTACAAAATCTCTGTTACTTTTGAGTGTGTATGTGAATAGGTTATCCAGAGAGCTATGTAATCTACTCCAGTATACAATATTTAATTTTTAATAAGTGTTCCTGTTTATATTAAGTCAGCATATTCTTACATTTTCAATCTGGCAATAATTAACCTTGACCACATCATCTTTGGGACTGGTCCTTACTGAAATAATTAGAACTTATTTCCTACTAAAGTTGCATGGAATTTGGTAAATACAATACTCAAGTATTTTTCATCTATTGAGAGTAAAGGATCGTAATAGAAACTAATATTTGCAGGCCTATGATTATTATGTTTTATATGGTTTTAAATTATGCTATTTTTTATTGTCAGGGAAGATTCTATGATGGAATACCTCAAAATTGCGCAAGATTTGGAAATGTATGGAGTCAACTATTTTGAAATTAAAAACAAAAAAGGAACTGAGTTATGGCTTGGTGTTGATGCTTTGGGTTTGAATATTTATGAACATGATGACAAGTAAGTAGCATAATACTATTCTGTTGATCCTGTAGTACATCTTCAAGTATTACATTTTAAATAACTTTCTAATACATTTTAAAAATATGCCCCATGAGAATACTGTAGTAAACAATACTTCTGACAGAAGTAGACTTCTGTCTATTACAGAAGGCAGGATGGAGCAGAGAAATCTAATATGGAAAAATCCTTTTGTTTTAACAGATGCAGATGGGTTTTGTGTCTGTCTTTTGAAACCTTGTCTTAAGTCTGTTTCTGTGTTTTCCCTCCATAACTAAGATTATTTCCTTCTTTCCTAAAGGTTGACTCCGAAGATAGGTTTTCCTTGGAGTGAGATAAGAAATATATCATTTAATGACAAAAAGTTTGTGATAAAGCCTATTGACAAAAAGGCCCCTGTAAGTAAATGCGCTTGAGGTATAATCAGCACATCTGTTGTTGTTTTCCTCCTGTTTCTTAGATCTCCAAATAATGTCTTTTGTGACTTACAAAATTTATTTTGCTGTATTCATGATTTGTTTTTTCTATTATTGTTTGGCTTATTTATGGTGCCTATGTCGTTCTTTTTTAGTTATGTTGAAATTAATTCTAGGTTGTTACCTTTTATTTCCTTCTGAATTAGAGTTTGTAATCACAATGTAATGCGTTAGAATGGTAAATACTCAAAGTTATTGTGGGCTAGTAGAATAATGATAAGAAGTTATAAGAAAGACAAAATGAATCTAGATAGCGGACATTTAAATCTTTGGAGGCAGCAGAATAGAAGAAAAAGAACTCAAGAAAAATCACAAAATATAAAAGACCTGCAAATAGAAGTAGAACAAAAACAAAGAAAGCAAAGATAGTACCACCATTAACAGGTCTTTTGGGTCCAATTCCAAAACATCTGGAACACCCTTGAACCCAATCAGCATTGACAGAATCACCATCAGTTATGCAAAGGGCAATACTGGAACAGTTAATATTAAACAACAATATCTGCCTAAACAACATCTGACTTCGCTTGTTCCACACCCACAAGGGATGTGAAATCACAGCTTTTCCATTATGGCCCATATGTTGTGAAATAGCCTTCCAACATAGTGTTTTACAAATCTTGGCAAATTTCAGGAAGGCCTTGAAGACAAGACTCTTGCATAGAATGCTTAAAAACTTTGTTTTAATGAATGTTTGTGTTCTGTACGAGCCATTTGCATACTTGTAAATACCGCGCCCTGATTGGTCAGATCGCACGGCAACCTGATTGGCCGAGCAAACCGCACTGATTGGCCCGCCGTGAATCCCCGCGATTGGTGGAAACTAATCGCGGGAAATTCAAAGCAGTGCCATTGGCCACGGCAGCCGCGGCCAGGGAAATATAAGCCGCCGCCGATCTTCCTAAGCCCGAGCCAATCTCGGGACCTAATAAAGAGCTGAAACTGGTCACTGGCTCCCGAGTCTCCTTTCCAACGACGGATTTAACAGTTTGGCTTTCCCCCCCGCTTTAATTTTTATTTGTATATGTTGATTTTATAAGGCATTCTTGTAAATCAAAGCTTATCGGTTGAGGCCTCAAATATTAATACTAATATTAAGTATGCTAACCTCAGGCCATAATAAACATATGATTGATTTAGGCCAAGTATATGAATTAGCTCAGTCAATCAATATAGTATTGGGAGTATAAAAGTAACTTTGAAATATATATGAAACATCTGGTGCTCTTGGGCAGCTTTCCTAATCTGATTGCCTCAAAATGTGATTGACGTCAACTCTAATAATTACTACTGTAGTTCAGATGTTTTAATTATTTGCATGTGTATAATTAAAATTATGGTATATGCTGGTTTTAATTTGGTTTTCTGCCTAAAAAGAGCAAGAAATAACATACTTGTATATCAGCAGCTTGCTGCTGATTTGTGGAAATCAACATTTGTGGAAAAAGTTCTGGGTGTCTGATGATGGTCAAACAGTTGTGTATGGGTGTGTGGGTGCATGGAATTTGTGGTTTCCTTGCCTTTCTTAACTAAAAGTCCCAACTATCTTATTTTTATCATAATTTTTCTTTTGTAACATTTTTTCTAAAATGCAATTAACTAGACCCCCAATTAATGATTTAAAATTTAACTACAAAATAGATCACTTCATATCTTATTCTCAATAATAAACTTTTTCTTTGCTGCAGCTTATTGTCTAAAAGTTTTCTTCTTGTTCATTTATAATTTTTTAAATGTAAGTTGAATTTTCTCCACCAATTTGTTACATAATCATTCCAATTCTTGAAACACTTTTCACTTATAATCTATAAAATTGATGTAAATGTATTTGTGTCTCTGAATAATAGCATGCTAATTCTAGATCACTGATATGTTCTAGAACATCTTTAACTTGTCCTGTTAGTAATTAGTGAAAGACTGATGCTGAAATCTGATTTAAGCTAAAACTATTTTTATTAATAAATAGTTATGTTTCTCAAAATGTGATCATTTTGATAACTTAAATATTTTTCATTAGGATTTTGTGTTTTATGCACCCCGTCTGAGAATTAATAAGCGGATATTGGCACTATGCATGGGAAATCATGAATTATACATGCGGAGGAGAAAACCAGATACAATTGAAGTGCAACAAATGAAGGCCCAAGCAAGAGAAGAAAAACACCAAAAACAGTTGGAGAGGTAGGATATTTGCGATTAATCATGGAGGTTGAGATTCTGGTAGCAAATTAGTTTGAAAATTAATTTCATGTCCTATCTTCAGAATAATTCCTTGAAGAAAAGTATGACCACATGGGGAGACAGAATTATTTGAAAACAATGGTAAACAGAGCTTATTAATGTAGTGTCTTAGATCTCTTAAGCATAGTTTGTACCATTTTAAGCAATGTTATCAGACTGGGTACAGTGCTGAGTGATTCTTGGACCTCCAGGCAGCAGTGTTTACAGTGCTACAGTTTGCACTGTTAATGGCTCTAAAAATATGGTTCTCCAGTATTATGGCCCAATTCCAAGAAAGTATAGTGAGAACAGTTTGCTTATTTTAATTAGACTCTACTGGAAGCCTGATACTTTTGGGAAAAACAAAGTGCTTGTACTGACCTGTTTACTATATGTTCTCTTAGGTAACATCAGATTGTTATGTACTAGGTAGGCTAAATCTTAATATATATTGATCTGATATTAAGGGGATTTCCAGTAAGTGTCACTTTTATATTAGCCTTTGCTACTACCATAAATTGTCAGATTGAACAATTACAATGAAAAACGTCTGTTTTCCCATGGGAGATCAGTTTTTGTTTTATTACACAGTAACAGGACTATACAGTACAGTGATATTCTAGTCCGTGTCCAAAATTTGAAGTTTCTTGTGCAACATGCTAGAGTAATGTATTAATTGCATAGTACATTCTTATTCACTGGAATGAAATAAAACATTATCTACTCACTGTATTATGGTGATTGTCAGCTAAATGTTTTGCTGCATTTAGTAGCTGGCTGAAATGTTTGGGAGCTGAACCTTATTTTTTTTTTGAAAACAGCATAGGCCTGCTTGGTGTCATCCAGTATTATGGGACCACAAGTCTGTGAATTCCTAGCCAGTATAGTTGAAGGCCATCGTTACTCACTATTAATATTAGCCAAATATTATACATTTTAAATGCAACAATATGAGCATCGTAAAACCTGTTTTTTTTCCACAGTAGGATTTTTTTAAATCAGTAGGTCACTTAGCTTATGTTAGAATAAATTTTGTGTGTTTGAGTAAATAAATTTATTTGGGGGGGAGGGGAGATGAATACTGTTTGTTCACATGCTTTATTTTTACCTATTCATTTTCTTTAGGGCCCAACTAGAGAATGAAAAAAAGAAAAGGGAAATAGCTGAAAAAGAAAAGGAAAGAATAGAGCGTGAAAAAGAAGAATTGATAGAGCGACTAAGACAGATCGAAGAACAGACAATGAAGGCCCAAAAAGGTGAAGACCTTTTAAGTATTAATGACAGGACATTATGTTATGATTTGAAAAGCTGTTATATGTCTTCTAAAAACATTTATTATTCAAGTGAAGAAAATGTTAGCCAATATTATAAAAACATTTATTCTGCTTTCTTACAATTTTTACCTGTTTTAATGACTTGCCCTAAGACACTAGAAAGCAACAATTGCACTGCTGCATGAGAACAGACAGTGTGCTGCGAGAAATAAACAGCATAATTAGTGGTGCTTGGCAACTTAGTGCACCCACCCACAGAAGACAAATCAAACCATGCTTTGTAACTTATTGGCAAATCCTGGGTTTGTTCCAACCAGTTGGGGAATCAGTCTAAAGTACATATTTTGCATACATCAAACTGGAATGCTTAGAATAACCATTAAGAGCTAAATATCTAATAATGTATAGGTGGGGAAAATTCCCCATTCTTAAAATCTTGCCAAGGAATTTTGAAATATTTTTTTTTATTTGCAAGTATGACCTGGGGACTTTAGAATTATCAGTAGATGAAGTATTTAAAATACCTTTGCAATTCATTGAAGACATATCAAATTAGATAGTTTGTCCATTTAGGCCAGGATTCTCCACTTTTGCTTGGTGTTCCAGGATCTTGGGCAAATGAGTTTCTCATTACTTAATACAGTATATATTGTTGTTAATTGAAAGTGCAGGATGTTGTGCCTGAATTCTGCCTGTATGCACAGCATAAGCATTACAATACATCAGTGGTTTTCAACCTGTGGTCCACGGACACCTGGGGGGACTGTGACATCAGGAGGTCCACAAAGGCTTGAAGAAATGTTACTATTTAAATCTTGAGTTAAGTCCTGACGATCCATGGCCCTAGTCCCTGGTCACAAAAGTTATTTAAAGTGGGTCCGTGGTGAAGAAAAGATTGGCAAAGTTTTTTCACTTTCTGTAATACTGGGGGTGTTTGCCTTTCCAATAGAATATTCAGATACTTAGTTCCCTTGGGTGCAAATTGTTTGCAATCTAGCCTTTATTTTCTAGTTCTGAAATTCTAATTACACACATGCCTATTCATTTCAGAAAAAGCAAGTTCATTGGGTAAAGTTGACAAAGCATTGGAATTGGTTCTTTGAATGTAAAACTGTCTGGACTTCTAGTGGAAACAAATTCTACTTGATGAGTTTATGTCATCTTTGACAACTTTATTTTCTTGATTAAAACTAGAAGCAAGGCCAGCAGTAGTTTTTGTAGGCATTATTTATTTTTGTATTTCTAATCCGGATTGCTAAAACTTGATTTTTATTTCTTTGATATAATGAATATTTATACAGAACTGGAAGAGCAAACAAGAAGAGCTCTAGAACTAGATCAGGAACGAAAAAAAGCAAAAGAGGAAGCAGAGCGCTTGGAAAAAGAACGAAGAGCTGCGGAAGACGCAAAAGCTGCTCTGGCAAAACAGGCAGCAGATCAGATGAAGAATCAGGAACAACTAGTAAGATTTCAAATATAAAGCTGTGTTAGATTGGGTTAGAATGCGTTGTTGTCATAGTGGCACAATGGTTAGAATGCAGCATTGCAGGCTGATTCTGCCTACTGCCAGGAGTTCAATCCTGACCAGCTCAAGGCTGACTCAGCCTTCCACCCTTCTGAGGTCGGTAAAAACCCAGATTGTTGGGGGCAATATGTTGACTCTGAAAAACCACTCAGAGTGGGCTGCAAAGCACTATGAAGCTGCATATGAGTCTAAGTGCTATTGCTATTGTCATAGGAATGTTAAAATAGGAGAGGGAAGATCACCTTGGGTGGACAATGCATTGAAGTGGTGACAGGCAATGGGTGCCACAGGAGTCAAAAAGTAGGCTGTTACATGGAAAGACGCTCCAATGTGCAGCACTATTGTGTTCCAGCCCCTTGAGCTCACTCTCAGCCCCTGACAACATGGCCCCAGAGGCCCTGGGGTTGGCTGCTGCTGGTGAATGCCAAGCTGGTCAATAATAAGGCTCTCTTTATTCAAGACCTCATTGAGGAGGAGAAATAAATTCCATAATTTAACTAATTAATTGATCAACTAATTGTACGAGGAGAATAAATTGCTATTTTACGTTATACTAGTATATTAGTGGGATGTTTTTTCCAACACAGCTTTCTGCCTCCTCTTTTTTTAAAAGTCAAACATTCTAACAGCCTTGCTCTTTAATGTTTTTATTTTTATGATACCTCTATTTGAAACATTTATATATGGGTTCCCATTTAAATTGATTAATTTTAATAAAAAATTAGATTTTTATATTGGGATCGTTTTGCTTTGTTTGAAGCATAATTTGGATTATGTCTGCAATGAGAAAACATCTCATTCTTTCTAGAAAATGTATATAAGGACTGCATGGCAAATATTTTGTGAGTCAGTGCAAGGCAAATTCCTTTTTAATTATCTTGGGCCTTTACTTCACTATTTACGACTATATGCATTTGTGTCTTAGAAAATACAATTATTGGAATTATTTCTTTTAGTTTCTGGTATGTGTTCACACAGTGGCCCTCAGTATTTTAAACTATTTTTAAACATGTTCTTAGTTGTTGCTGGATTTTTGCTGGATTTTATTGTATTACTTTGAATATAGTTTTGTCACTTAGAATAAATTTGAATAAATAAGTTGAAGTTCACAAGTTAAATAAAATGATAATACCAAAATTATGAATGTTTTTTTAATTGTAGATGATTTTATGAAGTTGTTCAGAAAATAAAAACCTCTTCTTCCTTCATAGGCATCAGAACTTGCTGAATTTACTGCAAAGATTGCGCTTTTGGAGGAAGCCAAGAAAAAGAAAGAAGAAGAAGCTTCAGAATGGCAACATAAAGTAATTCTTTTATAAACGATTGCTAGATTTTTTTGATAATAAAAGGTTATAAACTCTATGTTGAAGTCCCCAAATTTTTAACACTGTTTGTCAAATTTGGTCTGCTGAAAAATGTGTTTTTAAATCTCCTGGAGCCTTATTTTGTATTAATACTATTCCATCCTCATTAGAAAAACAACAGCTACATTTACATTTGCCCATTTTCTTTTTATCAGATATAACAAGTCTGATTTGATACAGTATGTAAATCTGTCTATCTATCAACTCATAAAATATTTCTCTGGTCTTTTAGAGTTGCCAACAGAAAGGCAGGGGGGAGTAGTGTAGCAGCTTGCAAAACTGATACTGCATTCCATGGATGTTTTCATACATAGTTTCCAGGCGATCGAAGTTTCTGCCGCGCAAAATTCTAACTGGAGAGTATGATTGATGACTCTTGGCTATGGATGTGTCCTATTGGAGAATATGAATTATAATACACCCAGGGGGTGGGGGAAAACCAGGGTCAAGGGTGATGATGAATGATGTGTCTCAGAGTTGGCTACACCCAGGCAGCACCGTCATGTCTTCTTCTAATAAATCTTCTTTAAGCTTTGAAAATCTGGCTAGAGACTCATGATTTAAATGGGGGTAACTACTGGAGCCCTGACACTATCATTTATTCCCACTTTATAGGCTTTTTCAGCTCAAGAAGATCTGGAAAAGACCAAAGAAGAACTGAAAACTGTAATGTCAGCTCCGCCCCCACCTCCCCCCCCACCAGTAATTCCTCCCACAGATAATGAACATGATGAACAAGATGAGAATAATGCTGAAGCTAGTGCTGAACTGGCTTCTGAAGGTATTATGAATCACAGAAGTGAGGAAGAACGTATTACAGAAACACAGAAGAATGAGCGAGTAAAGAAACAACTTCAGGTAAACAAGGCTGATAGAAACCTGTCATATAAGTTGAAAACCAAGGACTTTTGAAGGATTGAATTTAACCTACTATTAGGAGCCTTTTCTTTACATTGTTACCTTCTGGATATGTACCCCTTATATAAAACCTAACAGGGCATGAGAAGTTCTTGGTCAACATGAGACACATAGATGTGTAGATTTCAGCTCCTATACTCAGCAGTCAAGCAGAAACATCTAGAATGACACAAGGCTATTGAGGTCTCTTGATTCTTCTACTCCCACAAACTGAAAATTAGATTATAGTTTTATTAATGAAATAGGCTGTTGTGCTAAGCTTCCTTTCAATAATAGATGTAATAGAGATAAAGGAAGTGTTTGCTTTTTTAAAACATTGAAACCGGTAAAGTGGGATTCCTGACAATATTGTGCTAGGAATAACCATTCTGAACTACAAAAATTTACATGATATACTGAGAAATGGATCGTTGAAATGAGCAAATAAATTATTTTAATGCAGTTCAATAGGTAAAGTAAGAACAAATAAAATGCCTCTGGTTTCCAGCATGTATTTAATGGCTTAAAACAATGGATTTGGCAAGTTCCTGGAGTGTAAATAACTAATCTCATTTATATCCCTCTTTTTAACACATCATTTCTCCCTCTCGCAACTAAACGAAGTAATTGTATATATAAATTTTGGGCAATTATTTGAAAATAGTAACAAATAAGGATATTATTAAAGCAAACATTGGAGTACAGTGCCAATTATTTTCAAACAGTTTATTAGATTAAATGTATAAATAAGACATACTGTATTTTTTAAAATACTGGTAACAAAATATGTTGTCATTTGTCTCTAAGGCTACATATCTACTTTTAGCTTTCCCTATGAGGATACTCCCTTTCTTTTTCTATAAACTTTGTTTAATTAGAAGACTAAAATAAGTTACTCCTGTATAATAGATTTTGAATTTGATGGGTAGAAATGTTATGGCAATATCTAACCCCTTAATACTTGTATTGAATAGGCTCTCAGTTCTGAATTGGCCCAAGCCAGAGATGAAACTAAGAAAACACAGAATGATGTACTTCATGCAGAAAATGTTAAAGCAGGCCGTGATAAATACAAGACTCTTCGACAGATACGCCAAGGCAATACAAAGCAGCGGATTGATGAGTTTGAAGCAATGTGAGAGCCATTTCTTTGCATGTATGTTCTCCATTAAAGTTGAACCACCAGCAGAGAAATACAGGCCTTTCCACAGATGAAAGGATCACACCTCACCTTGCCAAAGCACTTATACCAGTTTGTGGTTAAAACATATTTCCAAAAAAAAAGTTCAACAATAAGGCAGTCGATCAGCTGTGGTTGTCTGGAAGTGATTGAGAAGATTTCCATGATTTTACATTTTCTTGCTTTCTTCTTCAAAGGAACAGCAATCTCATGGTAGCAAAGCTGTTATTTCAAATATTGATAATTTACCTTACAACTGACTTCAGTTTTGGCATTTGTGCACTTTGGCTTGTTTGTTTTCATTTAGCAATTGGTGAGGATTTTGATATTGCTAATTTTTAAGGGCTTCCCTTTGTAGGTTAGAATTCTTTGGTGTTTCATGTCCTGTCATCATTGATGATTTTCTTTGCCTGGCTGTTCACAAAGGTCTATATGGTAGGTGGCTGTTCCAGCACTTTTTTCATTCATATATATGTTCCATATGTATATATGAACATTACCTGTAGTTTTTTGCTTATTAAGTCTGTTATACCAAAGTTTTTAGTTCTTCAAATAAAAGCAGGGAACATTCTTTAGTTTGTCCTTCCCTTGCATTCATTGGATGTTATTACAAATTGTAGTGTGGGAAACCTGGATCTTTCTGATAAGAGAGCATATGAAAACATCAGTCCCAAGAAGGGGACAGAAGCCTACCTCACTGTGATAAACATGATGACTTGCCCTTGAAACACCACATTGAAATGCTAACAGTGTGAATCTATGTCCTGCATAGCTAAACACTACAAGAATCTAGGAGCCTTTATTCTTTAATATTTTGTTATATTACAGGTAGATTTATAGTATTCAAGAAGCGTTCAGCTGCCTTTTTGACAAGTTAAATTTTGAATCATGTATTTTTAATTTTAACCTGTCACTGGTATGTTATCCAATAAGAGGTGTGAAAGGTTTGGTTATGTTTTCTGAGTACCTTTGTACTAAACTAACATTGTTCCAAAAACATTTAATGAACTCAGTGCATAAAACAATGTTCTCTTGTGCTCAGTTGTAGGGCCCACTTGCACATTCTTCCCGTAATTTCCATGTTAATTCTGAGAATATCTGTGCTTTGTGTTTTCAGAGAGTGTAGTCACAGGAATTGTGGCAGAATTGTGACAGAATGGGGTATGAGTAGATCCTTAGGCTGAAGTTCAACATGCACTCAAAGAATATTGAATCTCTGTGTTGGAATCAATATGAATCACTCTTACCTATGGAATAGCTAGTTAAAATTGGCACTTTGGATTTGAATATCATATTTGTGGAAGTGACACTGAAATTATTTACCATATTTAGTGAACTTTAAGAGTTGGGAGAAAGAAGTCCTGGTTTCTCTGAGGATGGTTCAGCTCTGTTATGTTTGGTATTATACACTCAACTTTATACTTATCTATGAAAATTGCCATTTTATTAATCATTCATGCACAAGTTCCTTAGAAACCTCACTGAAAGTTAGGGGTTTTCCCCCTGAATCAAAAGGAAGATACTGTGAAAGTTACACCCCCCCCCCACAATTATTTTATGGAAGAATGATAGCTGAGCAATTTTGCATAGACTGGTGTGCAAATATTGTGCATGTGCTCAAACGTTGGTTGCCCTGGATACTTCTGCTTCCATCTGCAGGATTGGGCAAATGCCTTGCATCTTTTCATGCAGTGAATTCTGAGATATGGATTTCTAAAGTGTTCAATACTTTTGCCATAACAGGTGGAATGTTGTGTATGGTTCTTCCCTGAAATAGGTACACATGCATTGCCATGTTAATCTATTACTATGGAAGAAGGGGAAAGAGAAGTACCAGTGAAATTTGCTGTTCATAATCTACAGTGTATAGCTTAGTATTTAAATGGATCTAATCCATTTATAAAACTGTGAATATTTTTCTAGGAATTGACGTCTGTAATAAGGCTTTTCACCATGTCTAATTTGGTGGTAAAGGGTTGTCACCTGCTGTTGGAGAAGCACATTAATTCATGTCGGGGCATTCAGGAAATACTTGATGAAGATATTTTCGTATGCTTCCCCTCCTCCTCTCTTTAGCATCATGTTTTGTGTTATAAAATTAAGCTATAGTTATTACTATCTATTATTTTGAATAACATTCATTGGCTAACAATAAAGAGAATACAGCTAATTTTTGTGAGGTTCATTGTGGTTATTTAATTTATCATTCCTGACAAAATTGCAATGTTCTTAGGTCTAAGAAAAAAATGCAAGAAAACGTGATCAATTCACTTTGATACTACAATAAAATATGACATTAAGGAGGGAGAGGGACATTGCATTGGATTGCAAAGAAAAGTAATCATTTTGGAATGGACAAAAGGCTATTATAAATGTTTTAAAATTGTTTTCTTTCTGAGTTTCATAATCTAAGATGGTGTATGTAGATAAGTTTGAATTTGGGGCATATTGGTATCTGATCCAGATTTGCCATATGGGGTTGCATAAATAGGGTAAAATATCGATGTCTGAGCCAATTTAAAAGGAAATTCACTTCAATCTCAGTATTTATACGTAAAAAGTAATTTCATTTTAAATTTCAAAGCTTCCTAGTTTTGTAAAACTCACAATATCATGTTTTTTTTTTCATGGAAACTGATTTGTGCTTAGCAGTGTAACCTGCTTAAAATAATTTATTACAAATTTTCTGCAATAAAATTTTTAGCCATTCCATACAGATGAATTTACCTACATTCCAATTTTATAAGTTGGCAGATAGGGCAAATCACACTATGAAGATTTTGGATGATCTTAAGCAGACAGGCTGAAATTAAGTTAGGATGACTATGAGGCTAAAATAATTTATGAGCTTTTCAAAGGAATTTGACATTTTTGTTAGGATTTCACACACAGATAGGTTGTGCCTATATAGTAAACTTATTTTGGGTAGGCAAAGTCATAATATACTTATTGGATTTAAAGCTGCTTCCAAAGATTCTTGGCAATTCACAACCATAAAAAAGATCAGTATCATAATGTCCATGGTATGATTTAAATCATTAAACTAAATTTATCTGTCTACTAAAATTGATGGAATCAGGCAAATTCCAAAATGATGGTCATTATATTTCTCAGAGGTACTGCTACAGACAACATCAGAGCTTCTCAATGAACAAAGAGTAGCTGTATTGCTTGAGTTCAGGCTCAGCTTGTTTCATTCTAGATCCTGACAGCTGCCAAAGTCTGGATCCCGTTACTCCATATCCACAGCTGTGAGTATTAGATTTGGCAGTGGGGGAGGGGGTGGCTTTGCACATTGTGTAAACCTAGCCTATTTTGCACTGGATACGGTTCAAAGTTAATATTGCTTAATATCAGTTGGTCACAGAATCAATATGCAATTGTGGGATGTTGTTTTTAATTTATTTGTTTGTCAAACATATATAGAAAACAAGTATGAACACAACATATAAACATATAAGTATAAACAGGTATAAGTATATATATAATAAATGAGTGGATAAATGGGAACAGTAGGACAGGGATGGTAGGCACGCTGGTACACTTATGCACGCCCCCTTACAGACCTCTTAGGAATGGAGTGAGGTCCATGGTAGACAGTTTGAGGTTAAAATTTTGGGGGTTTGAGGATGTAACATCAGTCAGATAGTGATTTCCAGACATTGACCACTATAAATGTGATTTACATAAAAAAGATCTTAAGCATACTTTGTAAACATAATCAACAGAACTTATCAAAGCAGATTCTAGACTGCTCTCAATAATCCTTTAGGATTTGATCTGTTGACCATGCTGTTTAACATATATGTGACACTGTTAGAAGAAATTGTATGGAGTTCAACGGTACCAGTTTGCTGATGGCATCAAACTCCAACAAAATCTACAGAAGCCATTTCAAAGCAGTGCCTTGTGAGAGCAGAAAACTGGATTAAGATGAAACAGCTTTAGAGCTCTTCAACCTGTTGAAAGGCAGATCAGGAAAAAAAAGGGATTACACTTCTCCTGAAGATTCCCAACTTGTAACTTGATTATGTTCTTGTATTCAATCCAATTCTAGATATAGCCAGGCTGCATCAGTACCAGTAAAACTAGTGTCTCTCCCCATCCCCCCACACATATACACACACTTTAGAGACCGTCCATCTCATTCATACAGTGACTATTCCTGGAATTATCAGACAAGTCAGTTATATACAGGGGTGGGATCCGAACTACCGGTTCGGTGATTTACGTTTTGCGCACACGTGTGTGGAATGTCCTCAGCTTGCGGGTGCGCAGCATTTGAAAAAGCACTTTTTTCCTGCTTTTTCAACCGCAGCTGTACTGCGCAAAGCAGCTGAGGTTGAAAAACCAGGAAATAAAGGTCAGGTAAGAGCACGGGCGGAGGGTGGGCCAAAACAGCAGCAGACGTAGAACTGGTTCTATGTCTGCTGCTCTTCAGAGCTACCGGTTCTACAGAGCCAGACAGAACCGATAGAATCCCACCCCTGGTTAAATATCTTACAAATGGTCCTAATTTAGGAAGGAATTACACCCATGTCTCCACTCATTATTATGATAAATTTATAGAGATACAATTTCAAAGGTCTGTGAAACATCTTTTCTAATTCTCTAACTACTACATTTGGGGAGGGGATCTATAATAATCTACAATTATTCCCTAACAATTACTCAAGGCTGTTGGGACTCTGAGTCCAACAACTTCTGTCTTTATTCTAAACTACAGAGCATGCAGATATGAGTTGTCTAAACTTTTGCTACTGGCCATGTTTGATGAGCCTCTAAAGTACCTACTCTAAAATATTGGAAGGGTGCAAATGACCATGCTTGTATGGGTAAGACTTTTTTAGTAGTTTATTAAATCTGCTTGGTTTCTTTTTCTGTGTCTTTATGCAGGTTACAAAAGTACGATCTCTTGCAGCCCTTAGGATAGAAACTTATTAAGAAGCAACAGAAGATTCTGAGTTCTGCCTCTGTGCTTCTGTTATTTGGAAGTTTGCAATTTTTTAAACAAAAGGTGGTGGGCTATTTTGCAACTTTATTGATAGGACATCCTCCACTCAGTTCTCCAAATGATTTTTTTCCAGCCATTTAGAGACATCATGTTTTATAAATCATTGGTGTGACATTTCCTCAAAAGAAAGGAAGCCAAAATGTTTGTTTTTCATTTCACATATGACGAAGATAGGTTCTGGAAAAAAATTGGACAGATCTGATACTCTGCATGAAGCTTGGCAAAAGTGAGCATATAAGATACAGAAATTTCAAGTATATACCTGTTCATTCTTAATTTTTAAATACTGTATAGTACATCATAAGAACAACTGATAATTTTTTGAGAAAAAATGTAAAACAAATTGTTTTAAATTGTAGATAGATATAAATCTCATCCTTCCTGACACTCATTCTCACTATTTACTGCATGTTCCTTGCAATCTTTCTCTCAAAATCGGATGCTTTGACAGGAAAAAAATAGATGGAACAGATTTATACCAATCTACAAACCCTTGTTTAAAGAATCAAAGATTTCTGAACAATCTTTCAATTATGCAGTGAGAAAGTAAAATACATACACACACACTCACACAGAACTACAAATAAATTATCAGCATACCTTGTTGAATGATGCAAACTATGTTACTCCAAGGACCTTATATTTTGAATAATGTTGAAAATATTACTGGAATTGGAATCAATGTTTTGTACCTAACCTAGACTTAGAGATAATCAGTGAGGTGCCTTATTTGCTAAGAATTCAGAATTAACTGAAAAAAATTAGAAACCTTCAAACAAAAATGAGAGCACTGACATGTAAGTGTTTGTGTGGAACTAACTACACCGATAATGGTGAAGTTTATGTTTAGGATATGGCAATGATAGAAAGCTCCCAAAAGTGATTATGTTCATTCATTATATTTATATTCTTGCATGACTTACTGAACAGCTATAATTAGCAAGCTGCACATAATAAGCCATAGTTTATAAATTGCTCTTTGGGTTCACTATTTATTCGATGTTTATATTGCTTGACTCCCAACAACTCTGGTCGATTCATAAAACAAGAGAATAGAATAATAAAGACATTTTAAAGTAAAATATGGCTCAGTACTATATGCAAACCAGGTCATAGTATTGTTGTGTATTGTGAAAATGGCAGTCATACTGGGGGGAGTTAGGAAAGAACTGAAAAAATTCCAGGAGCGGTATCAAAGTACTTTTGCAGATATTTGTGATGGAATTAACTGTAGAGTATGATATGCAAGTCTTTTACTTTCAAGTAAAGTAGTGTGTTACAGTCAACACTAATTGCTGAAGAACTGGAGATGCTGTTGTGCTTATAAAGGCATCTGGTTTCAATCATTAGGAACAATTCTAGAACAGATGTCCTTTGGCTTGATGCAACTCAGCTTCTCTAAGTTCTTACATTAAAGTATTAAAGAATATAAACATGATGATGACCTGGATTGTTAAAGTTCATCTTGCAAGTATAAACTTTGTGCCTGTTGTTTCATTTTTCTGCAAGGGACAGCAGCAGCTTCTAATGCCGAACTGTCAATATCAAGTGAAAGATATGTACTCCACTTCACAGTCTCATATTACAGGCATTCCCTCCATTAGAAATAGTAAACCTTAGTTGTTTTAATCAAGGGTCAGAAATCCAAATAAGCTGTAGACTGACAATGGAATAGAGATTTACATCTCATCATCATCTCTGAATAGTATGAATAGAGGTTTTGTTATTTGAATAAAAGCAAGTCAAATGTCATAAGTCGAAGAAAAAGTCAAAAGCAGAAACTTTTGTTATATTATTTCTCTTTATTGCACAAGGGTCGTATTATTTCTTCTGTACAAATTAGGAATTTGTGTAACTTCAGTCTTTTAGCTACCCATCTGGCTGAGTAGGCATATGCCAAGTTTCACCTAGAGTTTTCTTGTATTTAGGGGAAAAATATTGAACCATTTGTAGCAAATCATTTTGGTCCACCTAGCATGCTGCATTTTCTTTTGTAAATTTCTTTTAAATTACCACTTTACTATAATTTGGACAGCTCAGGAATGTATTCTATTCATCTTTGAGTGAATATATCTATCTATATAGATATTTTAATGTCTAAAATATAAAACCTATTATTAAATTTGTATTTTTTGCTCTTTAAAGGAAATTTGGTTTTATTTATTTGTGGTAAGATTGGTCTAAATCCAGAGGCCGGGGGTGGGGATGGAGTGGGGGGAAGAGTTGAATCATCAAATCATGTACCTCTGGACTCCATGGCCAGGAGCTTTATTACTGAAATTATTCTATTTATTTTTATCTTTTAATCAACAGAAAGACAGTTTCTGCTTTCAGATGGGTGTCTGCCAGGACTTATTGTTTAAATGGGGTTTTGTCTCTACCCCCTCAGTGTGACTATGGTGCTCCTTGACAAAATATCCATCACATTGTGTCCGAATGTCCGTCAAGAGCTTACACCGGCCCAATGTCTGATTTTTTTTCAACATAGACCACCCTGTCCTTGAATGGCTGGGTGGACTGGACATTAGCATTTGAACCACTATAAATCCATATATTTGGCATACGCTAAATAAATAAATAATGTGCTCTCACTCAGCATACAATAGAGAAATGGGGGGAATCCCTGGTTAAGAACCCCTGAAAGATAGGTGTGTGCAATGGGTACTACCAAGTCTTAACCCCAAGGTAAAAAATAAGCCAGGATACAAAGTCCATATGGATACAGCTGTTCACCTCAGTTGGTTTCAAGCCACAATCAGGTTAACAGTATACGGTTATATACTCTGCACCTCTATATTGAAAATATCATTAAAAATAAAACGTCTTAAGAAAAATTGTTCAATAAAACAAAGATTTCACATTCACATATTCTAAAATTCAGCCAGGCAAAGAAGTTATGCAGTGGACCACATCAGTTAAAGAAGTTTGAATGGTGGGGCCCAGGAAGAGCCATTTTCCCGCCCTTTGGAACATTCTCCCCTCAGTGGTGAAACCCAACTCTCTTGGCCTTTCAGGCATGTCTGGCAACTTGCTTTGGTTAGCCCCCTGAAGCCATCCTCTGCCTTTTAATTTTTATTATTGCTTTTTAATGTAATATTTATTTGCATACTGCCAAGAGTCACTCTATGAGGTAATGGGCAGAGTATGAATGTGATATATAAATAAATACATTGTTCTGAGTTGAACTTTTACTGATGCTTTCACTTATATTTATGAATTCAATAACACAGAGCCCCTCTGTGAGGGAGATGGGTGGTTAGAAAAATAGATATGAGAAAGAAATATGACTGAAATAGCCAGGAAATCTCACTTACGCCACCTGAAGTACACAGATAAACAAATGCATGTATTCCACTTGTGGCTAGTAAGCACATTAATGTGACCTCAAAAGTGTCTTGTCTGTGATGTACTTGTCACCCTGTTTCTACCTTTTCTTATGTCAGCATTTTTTACCTAATAACTTGACATGTTCCTTCCCTATTGTCATAATAAGGATCAACCATTTTTCCTCAGTGCTTTTCTTGTGAAAGAGGTGGTAATGGTTCTTCTAGGCCTTTAAATTTTTTATCTCAAAGCAGAATTCATGCATATCTTTCAAAAGGTCAAATACTAGATACTGGCTGTGGATTGTCCCATCACGGAAAAAGTATAATCAGTGAAAAGGTGAGCAATAATTTTTCCAGATTCGTTTGACCAGAGATTGTGGATGGCTCAACACTGGAGGCTTTTAAGAAGAGATTGGACAGTCATTTGTCTGAAACAGTATAATCTCTCCTGCTTGAGCAGGGGGTTGGACTAGAAGACCACCAAGGTCCCTTCTAACTCTGTTATTCTGTTATCTTTCCTACAAATAATTCTGAAAGTGGACATTGTATTTTAAAATAGTTTTAAAAAATTTCTCTTGCAGCTAGAAATGTATGGTGAACGCTGATGATCATTAAAAGGCTTTAATAGTCAATGATGCAAGTATATAGTTTTAGGTATACTATCAATATTATTGTGTGCACTTAGGCATTCTCTAAAACTATGCTATAGTCTCCACATATTGTCAACAAATATGCCAATACCTAGATGCACAGGATCCACAGTCTATATGAATCCCTGCTTGCATAGGATACTCCATTTATTTAATGAATGTCTGTGTGATGAAAAGGCAGTTATATGAATCTTTATTTTGTGTGTGAAACTCGCTCTCATTGAAATAGGTTGGTACATATGTACTGGCATCGTTGGATGTGTAGTTTTTTTACATGGACTGCTTGTTATTCCCCAACAATGGAAACACAAGAGCAGTAGCCATTACCTCCACTTGCCATAGTTTCTCTTTGGTTAGAGCATAAATTTTGCCAGAGTGAAATAGGACATGTTACTACTGGTATCAATGGCAAGCAAGTTTCCCAAAATGTAGCATTTGGCAATAAGGTAACATGTAGCAATGGGACGTCTAATGAAGACAATATCCTCAGCGGCAAAACTGAAGCTCACACACACAGAACAATGTCTATGGAGATTCTCAATCATCCAGGTCATGGTTGTCCCAAAGGTGCTTTTTCAAGAGGCAACAGGACTTGAAGATGCTTCTTGGGTCAGAAGTGAAACGTCTTCAGGAAAAACAAAGGAAATCCAATTGCCTCTTGAATAAACACCTTTGGGACACACAGAGAACAGATCTTAACTTTTTTAAAAAAGCAAGACCAAATTGATGTTTACTGCTATTTAGTATTAGCACCATTTAAGCATCTAAACTAGATAATTTCTGCACGTATAGAATTCATCAGTGTTAACTATGCTGAAATATATACTGAAATAAGATATAACCACAAGTTACAGAAATACCCACCATTTTATCATCAATTCTAAGCTTTAAAGAAAGGTTTGTCAAAGGTTAAATACAATACCACCTACAGCTTGATTGTATAATGCATATCAATCTGCCTTGAACTTGATCTTGAATGTATCAACCCTATTTTAAGTTTCCATTTACTAGTTTATGCTTTAAGAATTAAATTTCCCAGGCACAAATAACAAAACTATTTTTCTTTATTATTTTATCAAGACATGTCAACAGATATGAATTAACAGTATATTTAACATTTCAATATTAGGAAATATCCACAAATACTACTGAATATTTTAAAAAACTCCAGACTATATGTTCTCTGCTAAAACATGGTATTTGTATATAGGTGTTAACAAGCCATTTGGGTGTGTATCACAAGAAAGGGTAGGCACAGAATGAAAGTAAATAATTTTGAGTAACTCTTAGAGGAGGCAAATAGAAAGTGGATTTGTTGTGAGAAGTAAGTTAAACTGGAAAGAAGATAGGCAAGTGAGGGGATAATATTAAAGGTATAAAAGCTGAAAATACACATACACATAAGAGAAAGGAAGAAAAGGGCAGAGTGAGATTAGAATAAAAAGGCATAGATCACAATACTTAATATTGTTCCATTTTAATGTATACTTCACATATAATGGATACCACATCCAAAGCCAAGGAATATTTAAGTTTTATTGCTGATTTGCTGACAGTACCATGATGGACAGTATTCATGGATACTACAGAAACTATTAATATTTCAAAAAGCGGATACAGCAAAATCACGAGGACTTCAATCCCATAGATACTTCAGTCCCATAGATTTAAATGGCTCTATAATGACTATGCTCAAATTGAACAGTTTGGGGGGTGGGGGAAGAGCAGAGAATTTAATCTAGATAGCTTTAAAAAGATTATGAAATAAAGTTATGGGTTTGTCTACCCAAATCTTTGTAAACCTTATTAAGGATAGAAGCAACCATGATAAACATCTTGGTTTTGTTATTGCTGAGGTTTCAACCATTCTTTCAACTAAGAAAGTAGCTAAAGACTCTAGTGGGGAGTATTGGTGATGAATGGGCCATTTGGAAATTGCTGCTGTTGTAGTTTAGAAATGTAAAAGGAGAGAAACCCCCTGCATTGAACTGAAAAATTCCTGCAAGCAAGGCAGTAGAAATAATGTAAAGGAAAGCCTTCTCTATACCACAAAACATCAATATTGTGTTTTATTTTCCATAGAATTATCAGATTTAAAATGACATTCTAATGCACAGCAGCTGCAAAAAGAAGTGGCTGCAATTATGTTTTCTCATATAAAATAATTTTTGATATGCCTGGGAATTTAGGAATAAAAGGTTAGCTATGACAATACAATGATACTTTCCTAAAAATAATATTTGAGTCTCGTATATAAGAAAACATATTAATTTTAAAAAGATTAGAGGTTTCAAAAATGTTAATGTGACACACACAAAGCTACTGAAAACTTCAGTTTATCTTTAAAAAGTATTTGTACAAATGTAGGTATTTGCACAAAATATAATACTATGAACTCCTATGTATCCGTACATTACAAATACTGAAATGGTTTCAGTTATTGATATCCATCAGCTAACTGCCAAATAATAACATAGTTATATTTTCATTTTGTCTAGGACAACTTTTGTAATTGTGGAATAAAGTGTAACTGTGTGAACATTCAAAGCTAAAAATTTACCCAATAAAATTACATTTAAACTTTACAATCATAATTGCCTGGATCCAAAATTGATATGCATGAATGCACCAATCATGCATGCTTTTTTAATTTGCTCACTGAAAAGACTCTTTTTGAGATAATGTGAATACTCCTTGTGTTAGTGGAAGTGCATAGAGTTGGTGGGTGTGTTTCTGAATTTCATCAAGCATTTGGTATGAAATAGATCAGATTTACTGCAATTACTTTCTTTTTTTATTCCAGCACAACACAGCATTTCTGAAAACCTACTGAAATATACTCTAGAAGAACCAGTTTCAGGAGGTGAACAATAACGGCAGCCTCTGAATATCTGGTGCATCATGACAAAAAGAGTTGAACTAAAGGGATTAACAGTAGATCATTGGGTTGAATGTTATATATCCTGCCTTTCTTCCAGGAGTTCAGGGAGGTGAACAATTCATTTCTGCCTCCAATTTTTCCCCAGCAAGAGCAAGCCTGTTCAGCAGATTGGATTTAATAGTAAGCAACTGATCCTTGAGTTTCTTGGGCCTTACGAGGCCTCAGGTAGTTAACAGTGGATTTTCTGGGAGTGGAAGTCCACAAGTCGTAAAGTTGCCAAGTTTGGGGATCCCTGTTCTAAATGTTAGAACTTAAAAAGAATACTCTTTACTCAAATAGCTTATTAAAGACCTATGCAGCACAAAAAGGAACAAAAATAAACTTCATCAAATTCAACAGTTTATAAAATGGCAAAATTACACAGCCCAAACCAAGTATTCCTATTGAAGAATGATAGAACGAGGGCAGAAAATCGATTATTTCACACTCTGGCGCTTTCTGTAAAATGCAGTACACAGTAGAGCCAGTTACATTAAGTTATTTCAGTGGAAAAACAACAGAGCCATTTGTGTGGCATGGGGGAGAAACCTGCTTTTAATTGTAACTAGAGAAGACCATATCAGCTCTGAAGATGAGTATCAAAGCAGAGCTGCCGTGTGCCCCAAATTCAGTTAAGCCAGCACATTTCTTTTCAATGTGTTTAAATTCTGCATTACACAAGTGCAGCAATTGCACATTTTAACACTATAGCACACAATGTACAATCATATCCTTTTTTCAAGAAAGGATGCTGCAGTCAATCTAAATATGACTCCCTATACATCAATTGAAAATAAATATAAAATGCTTCTATTCCAGAAGTCATGTTTCTGCATTTTGCCCTCACCAGTTATATTTTAAGGATGCATGCATACTTGTTATCAAGTCTTTGAACTTACATGTGAATAATAAGCCCTCTGCAACCAGTCAGTTCTATATCAAATGAAAGAGGATCTGCATACCCATGCAAAATGTACAATCTCTCCAATAAAATATATTCTGCAAAAGCAAGGAAGTTGGGGACAAGATAAAGAAATATTGAAAGAGGTTTTTCTTCAGGAGACATGGACAAAATGTAAGATGAACCTAACAGAAGCAATATCCTCTTTGATTATACAATAGTGAACAATGTAGAAGAGTAATTCCTGAATTAAAGTTGCTGAACATGGTTCAGATTACTGGATACCTCTAAAAGTATAATGCTTTGCAGAAGCATTTACTGTGTATCAACGTCCTACTTCTTACAACACACGGTGTTGCATAAGTAGCGAAAATGTATTCAAAGGTGCTTGGACATCTTTTTAGGCAGCATTTTATCATTATTTTTAGCTATCATCTTACTCAGTTTTATGATAAATGATCACGGGGGTATTAAAACAAAAAAAAAGTTTAGGTTTGAAATAATTTTTTTTAAAAAAATAAGAGATAAAATGTTGCCCAAAGTCTAAAATCATTTTCACACAATTCAATGTTCTTTTAGAAAGTTAGATCTATAAATTAAATAGTTCTAATAGTTAAAGATACAATTTGTATCAACAGCGTAGGTACTTTCTGGTTCTACAGCATCTTCAAGTTGCAGTCATCCACCTAGCAATGATCATGTAAACTTGGGAATCATCACAGTGTGAAGCTCTTAAGGGACTTCAACTACATGAGCAGTCAATCACGATGTTTACGGTATCAGGCACTGTGAGATCTACTGTTACTCTACTTATGTAAAATTACATTTTACAAGAGCTAGAAAAACTCAAAACTTAAAACCAGAAATCTCCCATACTAATACTAGAAGAGATGACAGTGTCTACTTCTAAAGTTATGTTGTTCATGGCAAGAATAATGCAACAGGCTAGACAAACTAATTCTATACAGTATTTCACAAAAAGAATGTGCTGTTTTCATCTATAATTTCCATTACTATAGTGCAGTTAAGATGTTGCATATCCTGAACACAATGTTAAAACCTTCTCAATAAATAGCATGAAAATACACAATCTTATATACAAAAATTGCATTGAGAACACATTTTGTTTCTTTAAAAACAGTTATTTTATGAAATACCTGTGCATTAAGTAAAGGAACAAGAGATACACTTTTCAATGCCATTTCTGATTAATGGAAATGTACATTGGCTGCACAAGACTGCTGCCTAAATTGATATATTTGTAGTCAAACTTGTGACAGTCAGGAACTGGATAAGCTCAATAATTTCAGAACCTGCACATAAAGTATTTTTCATCTGTATAATAAATTAATAAAAACAGGTTTCTCTCCTACTGATTGCTTCTGCTTACACCAAAATTAACAGTAATCAACAAATAAATTAAATCCATAGCCAAATTAAAAAGTGCCATACTATAAAGTACTAATATATTGTTACCCATTTCAATGTAAAAACTGGTAACTTATACATTAAAAAAAAATCAGTGCTGTGAAACTCTTGTTTTCTATAAATATAATGATTATATACAAAGAAAATCACACAATAAAATTAAATAATTTAATTATGAAAAAATAGATCCTAATAAGCTTGACTTGAAAAAAAGTTGGCTGAGCACATAAAATCCTCTTCAGTTTTCTGCTATTTTGAAAAAAAAAATGCTTTGCACTTGAAAGATAACCCAGTAATTTAATAAATACGTAACAAATATTAAAAAGTGCTGCATATAAAACCCACATTCACTAAGGATTCTTACTTGAGACATCAGAGTTGTAATATATTCAGCTGGAGAGACATTCCAGCCATGATTTTTTTTAAAATGAGTATTTAAAATAAATCCTGTTACTTCTAGTGTGTGGGGTTGTACATACAGGTTCCATGGCACAGTATTTCACATATATGGATTACTATATAACCTCCTTGCTGAGAAGGAGATCACAAATGCTATTGTAGCAAACCTCCCTCAGCGATACAGCTGAAACTGAACTAATAGACACCATAAAGATGCATCATCAATATCATGTCATCAATAACCTAGCTGAGACTTCTCCACTAAAATGGCTGCGGCAAGCTGCTGAGCATCTGCCATGTGAGGATTCCTTTTCATAACAATCCTCACCAGATCAGGCGGGAAAATGTTGCACAGGTTGATGTAGACTTTCTCTCGACTGTCTTGGTACCTTGGAAGGTCTTGAGGCATTCCACAGTAAGGTATCTGCCAAGGCTGATCAGGTTGCTCAGGTAAGCTTTGGAAAGGAAACTGCTCATAACATGGTGGGCTGGGATTGCTAGGTAAAGAGTAAGTTTGACGATAGCCATATGTATCCATCCCATAGATTGGCCTATCCCAACTACCGAGTCCATCTTGAGCGGAGTATGTTTTCCTTTTTCTCAATGGAGAATTATCATACAAACGTGAGTCAGATACACTGTCCAGTCTGGTGGATGCAAGAGCTCTCCCCAGAGGTATGCTTTTTGAATGCGGAGAACTCTGAGAAGCAGGGTAGTCAATAGGACAAGTAGAATGGCTTCCCATGTTTGGATGCTGAAGGTGCACGGCCATGTATGGAGCTGGAGGCTTCGGATGATGCTTTGGTTCTTCATGACTATAACTCTGCACTCTGGTTAGTGTATCATGGTAACTCTGTAAGAAGGACTGTGAGTTTAGATGGCTATGGAGATGCAGATGTTGACATTTTAGATTCTCTTCCAGCTGAGGGTCTGGAGAACTCACATAGGATCGATCGTTGTAGCCCATGTAGGAATCGCTACTGCCGCAACTCATACTCCCTTCACTACTACAATCAGAAGCCACAGAACTAATTTTGTAGTCGGTGTCCAAAGAGAAACGTCTTTCAGGACTTCGGGGACCAGAGATACTGAGGTTTGAATATGCACTGAGCATAGAGTAATAACCTACATCCACAGGGGAATCACATTTGGGATACTGCTCATAAGGCATTGGCGTTCCATGATTTTTGGTTGTCATTGTAACTGGAGAATATGGTCCCTGTGGTCTTTGATCCTGAGGTGGGAAATGAACTCCAGGTGGAAGGCCATTGGTTAAAGGTGCAGTACTTTGGGGTTTTGCAGCAGCAGCAGAACTTGGTATACTAACTAAAGAAGGTACAGACCTGGTTCCCAATTTATTTTTGGTGGGAAGCTTTTCTTCCAAGTCTTGGTAGACTTGAGTCCTTATGCTAGGATCCGATTGCCTCTTTGGAGTAGTTCGCTTGAGATCTGTAGTGTTATCTGCCTTAGTACTACAAGGAACACTGTTGCTTTTCACCAGTACTCCTTCACCAGCAGCTTTGGCAGCTGTGTTCCTAGACATGGCACGAAGTTCATCAGCTACTGACCTCTGAGGTTGATTTCCTCTTTCTGGGTGGTAATATTTGCATTTATGTCCATAAGTGCATTTCTTCCCTATATGAATTTATAATTGAAGATGTAAGCATAATATATAAATAATAATATAAATAATATAATAATATAACATAATTAATAAATAATAAATAATATAATTCTTCAGCAATATTAAAAAAGTAATATACATACTTATTCAACAAGGACTGTTAACTATTATGCAATGAAATTAAGTAAATTACCAGTAATTGGACAGTGAGTTTGCATAACACCTTAACCCAGGGCTATCAAACTCCCAGCCCACGGGCCGGATGCGTCATGTGCTGACCACGCCCACGCCCAGTTTAGCGAAGGGGGAAAAAGTCCTGTGATGCCGCCGTGACGATGCGAGTTTGATGCCCCTGTCTTAACCTATTCTGTGATTAGCCCTGGCTTATCATACTGTTTGAATATAGACCAAGATTATACAATTGGGAACAACCATAGAGAAACCAAGATTATTTACCTAAACATTTGTCTGCTGTGTTATCCAAAGTTTAACTGGAGGGGGAGAGGTTGATAGAGAAGATAGGGAAGTCTCATTTGTGGGATCTCTGCTGTTCTAGATCTTTTTTCCCCATTCACTACTTAGGAGGGATGAAATGAGGACACAAAGGGTTTCCTCATTAAACTTCTTATATAATGAAAATTTCAACATAGATACATTTCACTTCATTCATGGAGAGACAAATAAACAACCAAGCTTCATTTTTAGAAACACATTTAATGTTTAATTAAATAATATTACCATATGGACAGGGTTGCTTCTTATGTTCTGGTACAACAGGTTTCTTCCTCAGAAAGTTCTCCAGACTTGGGCCATGTCGGCCGAGAGGATCGTCTGGAGGCATGAATCTAAATAATAATAAAATAATGAAAGGAACAATGCATTTGCTGTGCCATATTTCAGATCTATTTTAAATCTGCTTCTACAAAAGCCTAGTAAATCAAATTTACCTTTTTGAGCTACGATAATTTAAATGCAACTGCCTATGAGATGCTAAGAAAGTAAATAATGAAAACAATGTATTTGCATGTAATGCAGATAGTGGCCTGATTTATACACCAATCTACTCAATTTGCATTGCAGATAAATGGGAGTTCTAACATCCATATTTCCATTCATTTAAGATAATATCCAGCACAGCTGTTCGATAAGGATATCTTTACATACATCTTTATGACCATTCATTTAACAACCAAAGTTACAATGGTGCTGAATAAAGTGATTTATGACCAGTCTGTGCACTTATGATCCTCACAATGTCCCTCAGGTCACGTTATCAAAATTTGGGTACATGGCAACAGGCATGTTTCTGATGCAGCATCCTGGAGTCATATGATCAACATTTTCAACCTTCCTACAGGAGAATTCCAATAAGCAAAGACAATGGGGGAAAGTTGGATTCACTTAATGACGATGGTGATTCAGTTAATCACTGCAGCAATGAAAGTTGGGCATGATTCACTTAATGACTGTATTGCTTAGCAATGGAAGTTCTAGTCCCATTTGTGATCATAAGTAGAGGACTACTGAACCGAAACACAATTTTCTGCGTGCTTGTACACACACATTATGTACATAGATATATGTATTGTAGGTAGTATAAAATCTATCATTCCAAAAACAAAACATCCTGGAGAACTCTGGAATCTTCTGTTTCTCCTCAGGGTCTAAACAATGACTGGTTTAAACAAAATGACTGGTTCAAATGAAGTTTAAATAAGGGTTTAAGTAAGAATGGGAGATAGCATAATGAGAATAAGTCAACTGGTCACAATGAATTCAGTGTCCTCACTATTCAGGAACACAGATTGGGGACAATGAATGTAAATGTGAAAGAAAGTTCATAGTCACCTTTCTCAACTGCAGAGAAAACTTTAAGAATACTTAATTATCACTGATTGGGAAGTGTTTCTAATTCTTCCCTCATCATATCACCAAGGTGTTTATGTGAGCACAAACATTACTTTCCATATGACAAGGCTATGTCTTTTCAACTGCTATGGAGCCAATAAGCTAAATATCAAAGGAAGAATTTCACAAAAAGATTTTGGATCAGAAACAGAGCAATTCAGAAACACTTGTCCTAACTAAGTTTAAAACTACAATATCTGAAAAACTTTTTTTAGTTGTATTTGGGCTTCCCCCAAGTTGAAGCCCATTCTTGTCCTAATGATACATATTTAATCATCAAATTCAGCTGACATATATAAATCTAGGCACAGTGTATCATCATGAATCAATATTAGGAATGTATAGTCTATTGCAAATCAGGGTAATCAGCTGTTTAAAAATATCTACCTAGTTTTCCAACAGAACACAAATAGCAACAATTTGTGGGCTGGAGTATTTATCCATAAGACACTGACTTTATGCCTGATTTTAGTTATTTCTGGAGATTTGGAGGGGGAAGTTATTTCAACTCATATACCAGATACTGGTTTGCACATAGTAGCATAGAATCAAACTGTCTGTCTCAAAACAGGAAAAGAAAAATATATAACAAGTACTTCATGGGATTCCTAGGACATGGATTTTATTTCAAAATTACTCTGTCCAGAGATAGCAAAGATCTGGCCATCAGAGGAGCACAGAACCACATGAAAGACTGAAGTAATTGATAAAATGAGCATATCCCAAATCTTGTTGAGAGCCATTTTTTTTAGACATAGACAATTAAAAATTATAACTTACTTGTCATTGACAAATGAATACATCAGGAGGCGCTCATCAATAAATTTCTTCCATTCTGGCTTTTCATTAGCTAGATCCCTGTAGTTATCATTAGATACAATTATGCCATCTGACTCAAAAGCCAACTTCACTATGAATCTGTCGTCATAGCATACCACCCTTCTCCCTTGAACTCGCCGTGATGGGGTGAACACCAGGATTTTCTCTTTTTCTAATTTACGCAATATTTCTTGATCTAGAATATTGAAATTGAAACAGGAAACACAAAGCAGAACACTGAAATTCACTTAATTTCAGCTTACCTAGCTCTACCCTCTTAAATCTTTAAAACACACACGTGCACAAATGCACGTACCTACCTGCTTACTTGTTTGCCTGCCTACAACTTACACACACACACACATACACACAGAATGACAGATTCAGATGACTTGGCTTAATAAAAGCAAATGTTATTCTAACAGAAGAAGATAGTTACAATTCAGCAACACAAAAAAAATGTAAGCTGCCTTTACTCATGACCTCAGCAATTGTGCTTAGAATCAGATGTTACAACATTTAATTCCAATAATCTGCAGTTAAGATCTGTACTAAATTAAAAGAATGGAATATTATGTTTTCTATACGTTAAATATATGTTTGGTTATTAAACACATAGTTATGCTATATTACATTTCCAATATCTGTAAACATTATAATTTGAGCAGTTTGTCCTAAAGGTATATCCAACCGAAGGCATAGTAAAAGGCAAATTCTTGATCAGCCCTTAGAAACCAAGACTGGAAAAAAAAAGTTTCCAATATATTGTAAACTATTTGAATATTAACTGATATTACAGACTTATAGCCTCATAAGTCAATTTGAGATGATGCAAGCTGAAATACATTCACAGTTACTAGTTCATGGTTTAGAAAAAGGGGCTTTCTTAATAATGAAATAGTCGCTGATAGGTTTTGGAATCTACAGAAACATACTCAAATATTTATTTTTGTCCAAAACTGTAACAGCTTTTATAACATTTAATTATATTTCACATTTATTTGAGAATACAAATCTTTCCCCAGTCGGTTACAAGCAACATCTCAATATATTTATGACATACAATAACACAAATTAAGTCATCAAGCCACATACTTTAATCAAATATTGTCTAGCTAAACGTTTTTCCTGCTCAGAATATTAATAGATGGGTGACAAGTTACAGAGTAAGCATCAGCTCTGAATCCAATTTTTTCATTTAATACAAGATTAACCTCTAAGAGACCCTTTCATTTATAAAACTTCAATAAAAAGTTAGGGCAATAGATCTGATATGTAGTAACAAATCTTAGATCAAACGTCTCTAAGACATAGGTGTTATTAATATATGAAAATAAGGTATCAAGCAATAAAAGATATTGAATGCAGACATTCAAAATAATTAATATGATCACAGGCATCCTATGGGCAAATGATGAAATATTTCATACAGGTAAAACTTGCTTAAAGACTGCCTTGATTAGCCACCATTTTTCATCAATTTAACCCAATGAAAACCTTTTCAATTTTCCCCTTCTTCTTAATCAATGCACGTTCCTTCATATTTCTTTTGGGATTCAATTCTTACTCATTCTTTCTTTATGGCTAAACCACTTTTCCATCTGTTGCTCACTTTTGTATTCATATTCAACATCCATTTTTTTATTTCCTTGTTTTATTATACATTATTAAGTGCTCCAGTCACATTACACTCAATTTATTTCTATATCTCTCCTGACATACATACCCAGTTCTCAGTCCCATATCACATTCCTTCCTCACAACAGAACACATACTATCCACTACATATTATTTAGAGAGGCATCAGGAATTTGCAAATTCTGATTTAAATTGATCTAAAAACAGCACTTCAGAGTATAAATTGTAATACAAGCACCTGCGGGGTTTCCATTTTTCATATATTGAAATGCAACTGCATCAACATGTATTAAATATATGCATTTTGAGAACTAATATATTATGCTAAATGTGTATTTTAGGTGCATCCAAAAGTGCTTAGACTTATGCATGAAAATGAAATAGTACTGAAGTGAGCACCAAAGTACCTGGAGACAAGACAAGAAATAACAAGTAGAATATGATTAAACAGAGATAAATGTAGAACTAAAGAGAAATTTCCTGACAGTGAGAACAATTAATCAATGGAATGACTTGAATTCAGAAATTGTGAGTGTTTGGTTACTGGAAGTTTTCAAGAAGAGATTGGACGACTGGCTTCCGGTTTGAGCTTCTTCGGCGACAGACCGAAGCCTCGTCTCTGTGAGGCTTCGATCCGTGCTCGCCGCTGGAGCACCCTGAGCCGGCTGGTTTCGGGGCTAAGCCACCCCGTAGAGGTGGTGAAGAAGGGGGAGACTGCCTGCAGGGTTGAGGAGAGCCACATCTCTCCTCCCCAGCTGGCCATTACTCCCTTTCCCGAAGGCGGTTGTAGCGGTGGTCAGAAATGGCCACCACAAAGAAGAACTCGACCGGAAAAGAATGTGCAGGAGAAAGTTTTGGTTGACCGGATCAAACAGCAAAAGCAACAAATAAGGTACCCTGGAATTTAAATTTAATAACATTGTTCCCAAAGAAGATTTTGAAGCTGCGAAGGAGAGAGAGAAGGAAAGGATTAGGTTTTTTTTCTTCCCTTCCTTATACTGACAGCTAAGAGACTTAAGCAAGAAATTGAAAAAAATCCACTTTGACATTAATAGGCATCTAAGCTGAAAATAAAAGTCAAAGGGATAATAAAGATTTCTGGATATTTAAAAGTTTTTAAAAGCAGGAAAGGAGAAAAAAAAAAGAATAAAAGGGCAGGATCTGGAAAAATGGAGGAGACTGCCTGGAACTAAGGAATGGAACTGTAACTAAAAGGAACTTACAGTGAAATTTCAACAAGATTCCTCAAAGATACATTTTAATTGAAACTTGGTAACAAAATAATAGAACCCCAGGAAGAGAAAGTGGAAAAAAGAAGCAGAAAGAAACAGCCTTGGATTATTTGGATTACTTGGTGATTTTTGGTTTTTGCATCTGGATGACTAAAATTAACCGGGTGGTTGTTTAAAAGTCTTTAAAATGGTATCACTCTTAGAAGAACTGAAAATGGAACTTAAAAAATAGAAAGAAGATGTACAAGAAGCGAGAGGTTCTTTTGGCTTCGTATTTCAATTCTTAGAAATGGAGATCTGGAACTATGAGAAACAACAAGAAACGCTTGCAGAACAAGAAGATTGGGACAAAGAAGAACCCATCTTTAATGATCAAATAATTTTAAGTGGGGGGGGGGGAGAAAAGGAGGGAAAGAGAGTGAAAGGTTTAAGACTAGAAAAAACAACCAAAAAGAATAATAATAATTTGAAAGATAAGTATAATATTAGAAAGCAACAGAAGAGGGGATTACAGATGAGAGAGTTAGAAGTAGAGAGACGAGGGGGTAAAAAGGGGAGGGGGAAGAAGAGGGGGAAGAAGGCAAGGAAAAGAAGTTATAAAAGACAGAAACAAGAAATGGAGAAACAGGGAAAAGATATAAGGATTGTAACCATAAGCTTGTTTAGAGATAATGGGTGAAAATTTAATTGCAAAAGGGATTCTGCAAAGGTACATAAGATAGCATTGTTATATTATAAACAGAAATAATTTTAGAAAATATGATTAAAATGATGGATAAAATATTTACTGTAATGTAGTTGAATGTTTGGTAATAAATAAATGAATTAAAATGATTGAGAGAATTAAATGGGAACATTTTTAATTATTAGTAATGATTTATAAAAGTATAAGTGAGAAATATGGAAAAAAAGAATTAACTATGGAAAGTTTATAAGTGTTCCCAAGGAAGTATGATATTTAACTGAAAAGAAATGTTAAAGATGTTAAGATTTTAATGAATATTAATGATAGAATTGAATTGGAATGGAATGTGTGTTTTATTTACATATATATATATATATATATATATATATATATATATATATATATATATATATATAATTTTTTCTTTTTAAGAATATAGTGTGTATTTTAAGAATGTACCAAGCAGAATTCGATTGGAAGTTATGTATTATATTGAATGCTATAATCTTAAAGGTAGACATTGAAGCTTAAATAAGAGTTTGAATTGATAAAATTAAAAGATATAAAGGTGTCGTACTCCAGTTGGTAACTACAGGGAAAAAATTGTTTAATAAGAAAAGATAATAATGAAATTGAAACAGGACAAACAAAAGTATAAATATAATGATTTGATTGAGATGAGATAATTAAAATAAAGTTGAGAAAATTAAAAGAGGGGAAAAACTATGAAGAAAATATAAAACGGTAATAAGATATGGAATAGAATATAAAAATGAGCATGAAATTGAGTTTGGTGTCTGTATGAAGAAGTGATACCCTGGGACCATGCTATTTTCAAAAAAGATGTTTTATTTGTATTTTGTTTTTGTGAAAACCCAAATAAAACTTTCAAAAAAAAAAAAAAAAAGAAGAAGAGATTGGACAACCATTTGTCTAGAATGGTATAAGGTCTCTTGCTTGAGCAGGAGGTTGGATTAGAAGATCTCTTATACAGCCCTGTTATTCCATGTTCTAAAATATTTTGATTAAATATACCTGTAATGAGTGCATCTGGTCGAGACTGTTCTTTTCTCCATGCTGGTACAAACACTGTGACATCTTTGTGTCCTCTTTCCAAAAACCAGTCCACGGCCAGTTTTATCCCACGACAAGAGAAGACTTCTTTGTTTCCATGGCTGAAACAGATGTCCTAAAATTACTAATCTACATTACTGTAACTACCACTCTTTCATATATGTATGAAAGGAATATACTTGCATTTTGCCCTCATGAGCACAAAGCACTCCAAAAGTAATTAACAAAAGCTAAGTGTGGCATTTAAAAACTCTCATAAAATAATAAATTGCCTATATATAAGAAGCTTAATTTAGCAACTCAACTTTTCAATTAAAAATGCCTATAAAAATAGAAAATATTTTTATATATAAATTACTATTTGACATTACTTTGACAAGTGTTCCTCCAAATCAGTTATGTTTAAGTATTAAGAGTACATTTCACACATTTCAATATTTTTTGACCAATATGGGTAAGTATTTAATTTCAGTTCAATTTATGTGCAACACTTCTCTTGATAGCTAGATCAAAATAATAAGCTACTTAGCAAAAAGTAAAATATGGCAGGCAAATAAATCAAAACCACATGACTTTGATGTTTGAAAACAAAACACATTTATCTCTCATATAAAAACTGGACCATAACTATTTATTTCATAACAATTAATAGCATTTCAAACAAGAGCTTCCAACAAAGTATAGTTATGATTATAACTGTTGCATAAAGGACAGAAGTACAAGGGTTTCAGTTTATCATTCATGGCTGAAATATACCTAAAAAAAACAGAGAAAGTAACATGGTGCGGAGAAAATACATATAACTGCTCCTTGGTTTATTTTCTAAATAGCCAGCTCTTTTTAATCTGTAATTTTCTTACCCATAGTTGTATAAAATAATTCTTAACTTTATAGTTGGATATTTATCAACACTCTCATACTACAGGAACTTGGAAAAAATGACAAAAGATAGAAGAGTTGTTCCAAGTACATTCAATATTACTTCCATTCGTCATGAAGAATCAGATTTTCAGAGTTATTTCATTAGCTGCCATTAATCAGCAACTGCACTGCTTAGAGAAGAGGGTCAGAAGGGGAATTTCAACACAACTGAAACCAAAGACTAAAACTCACTGCACCTTGCTTTTTATTGATGACAACTCCAACAAGGTTATTATTATATGTTCAAAACTGGGAAGGCTTGACACTACCGACAACAGAAGAATCTTTCCAAAACAGGTACTTTGTGAAGAAAAAAGATATTTCAGTTTTGGTTACACCATACCACCAAAGTGTTACCACTGTAAATTCAAAAAGGAAAACTGCAAAGTATCCTGGGAACAATGTCCCAACAGTGTCCTTGAGCTCTAAAAACAAACATTCCCAAGTAACAACTGGTTGTAAGATTACAAAAAAGTTGGAAGCAGATTTAATTGACTCCTTTGCAGCTTTACCAGGAGGTGAGCAGAATGAAAGAGAAATTGATATGTACAATGCAAACCATACAAATTGCATTGAATCATTGACCAAATTAGTTTTGCCCACCTCTACAACTGGATGCAAACACTGTGGTATTTTAACCCTCCTTCTTATATATTTGAACTCAATAGAGAGCATACAACAAAATAGAAAAGAAAAAGGAATAGTTCACTTAGGTTCAAGTTTTGAAGAGCACCAGTCTTCAGTAACTGGACTTGATTATACTGCATATATTTCTAATGTCTATACTGGATATGTATTAAAATCTGAAGTTCAGGATATGAATGATAGGCATCCTAATTTACAATTGCTATCCTCCAATTTTTCAACAATCTTGACCTTGGTTCAAGAGCAAGCTACTATCATCCCAAGGATTGAAATATTCAATAAACTTGATAAGCTGCTCACCTCTGCATTTAGTGGTTGCACTGCAGGCTGCTTTAATTGTTAGTGTTTTATTCACATTTTCTGCACTTAGTATCTCAATTACAGATACAGATAATTCCTTAATTTAGGAATTAATAAACTCAGGAAGAGTGTAAAATAATGAATCCCCTTCCCTTATAATTTGATTGATTTTGAAATGTTAGTACTTGAACTGCCAAGTTAAATGATTTTGCCTTTCCAAATTAATGGATATATTATTTTTTCATAGGAGACATGGAATAATGAAGAAACCCCCCTTTTTTTATAGGAACACAAATCATTACCTCTATATGCTCTCCCAGGAAATGAAGAAAGATTGTATGGGTATTTGTTTCTTTAGCATTAAAAATATTAGAATTCTCCCCTTTGGAAATATGCAATGTCAGTATTATTACATTTTAATAACTTTGTTATTAATTCATGTAAATACAGTACATTCCCTTATGCACTCATTCATTGATTAATGAAGCTGCATATAGATTTTAAAAAATCATTCATATCATTTCCATGGGCTGTAGCCAATTGCTCATATGATAGTATCAGGGGACTGTAATGTAAGCATTAGATTTAATAAGCATATGAAATTTCATAGCTCCCCCCCCCCCTGATTTTATAACATTGCATCCCCTACCACTGCATCAGTTGGAAGGCCATATTGCAAGCCTACAAAGACTACTATGCAATATTTGAACAGTTTAGACTGAACAACACATTGGATACAAGTTAGCCAGCAGTGTATACACATTTGGCTGGTACACAGCCCTCCATGAAATAATAGGTTGCATTATCAAGGATCCTGGTCTCACATCTGCTAAAATGTACAATTGTTGTATATCCTGATAATGATAACTTTCCAGCTGTTCTCCATTTAAGAATATCAGGGAATATAACACACTTGGGCATTCGTGCTGCTCGTAAAATGGATTCTGAAATAGGTTCAATTTGGCTTAAATGGCCATTTCACAATAGGACCATTTGGTGAAAGGCCTACTGAGCTCTAAAGAAGCTGCACAGATAGATACATGCTACTATTATGTAAGATGTGGATGGATCTATTCTAGCAAATTATAATAAATTACTGCTACTGGTAATTGGTAAAAAAAACAGTCTTCTATGTTAGTGGTTTGATTCCCCCTTATTTCTTCTGACAAATTTCTCAGCAAATGGAAAGGCTAGGTCTCACATAAGTTGAACCATTTTGATAATCTTCTGGAGTTATCCTAGGTTATGATCAAGATAAAACAGAGAATAATAGATATAGAAAATCAGGAAGCTCAGTCCAGTGTGCCAACAGATATATCTGAGATGTTCAATCCATTAACTTAAGCCTAGCTAGCTAGAATAGAATAATAGAGTTGGAAGGGACCTTCGAGGTCTTCTAGTCCAACCCTCTGCTTAGGCAGGAAACCCTATACCAAGGGTCTTCAAACTTGGCAAGTTTAAGACTTGTGGACTTCAACTCCCAGAATTCCTCCTCCAGTCATGTTAGCTCAGGAATTCTGGGAATTGAAGTCCACAAGTCTTAAACTTGCCCAGTTTGAAGACCCCTGCCCTATACCATTTTAGACAAATGGTTTTCCAATCTCTTCTAAAAAACTTCCATTGTCGGAGCATTTACAATTTCTGGAAGCAAGTTGTTCCATTGATTAATTGTTCAGTCAGGATATTTCTCCTTAGTTCTAGATTGCTTGTCTCCTTGATGAGTTTCCACCCATTGCTCCTTGTCCTGCCCTCAGGTGCTTTGGAGAATAGCTTGATTCCCTCTTCTTTGTGGCACCCCTGAGATATTGGAACGCTGCTATCATGTCACCCTACATGATAGCTAAGCTCCAATATCTCAGCTAGGATAGGATATATTGGCACGATTTAATGTTTTGCCTACCCAGTTGTCTTGATAAAAAGAAAATTCTGTAATGAACAGCTTTCTCCATGTGGAAGTGGTCACATTGAAACCACTGCTCACTTTCTTCTATACCAGTGTTTCTTAAAACTTTGTTCCCTCAGGATTCCTTTCCACTATGAAAAATTATGGAGGACCCCAAAAGAACTTTTGTTTGTATATGTGTAAGTCCTTAACTTGAAATCATTCCAAGTTACAATGGCACTGAAAAAAGTGACTTACAACCAATCCACACATTACCATCATAGCATTTGCACAGTCATATGATCAAAATTTGGATGCTTGGCAACCAACATCTATTTAGGATGGCTGTACCAGTGGTGGGATTCAAACATTTTTACTACCCGTTCTGTGGGTGTGGCTTGGTGGGTGTGGCAGGGGAAGGATACTGTAAAATCCCCATTCCCTCCCCACTCCTGGGGGAATGTTACTGCAAAATCTCCATTCCCTCCCCACCCCACTAACCTGATTTCCAGCTCCGTTCTCTTGTGCAGGGTAACCAAAGAAGACCCAGCCAATCAGCTGCGACTCGGGAGGCAGAGAATAGATGGGGGCGGGGCCAGTCAGAGGTGGCATTTGCGGGTTCTCCAAACGACTCAAAATTTCCTCTACCGGTTCTCCAGAACTGGTCAGAACCTACTAAATACCACCTCAGGGTTGTACCATCCTAAGGGTCATGTAATCACCATTTGCAATCTTCGCAGCCAGCTACCAACAAGCAAAGTCAATGGGGAAATCTGAATTCGCTTAAGAACGGCATCATTCACTTAATAAACATGGCCAAAAAAAAGGTCATAAAATCAGGTGCAATTTTCTTAACGTCCTTGCTTAGCAATGGAAATTCTGGCTCCAATACTGACCATATGCTAAGGACTACATGTTGACCATATTTATTGATATTTACCAAATTAACAATTAAAGTTGATGCATTCGCTGTGAGTTCTCCTGTTCGACGGGATTTTCATACTGTGTTACATTTCAAAATAGGCTTCCGAATAGTTTTAATTTTGAGAATTCCTGAGGCAGCCTTGGGGAATCCTCGGGAATCCAAGGACCACACGAGTCTGTTCTATGCTACTTCTTTTATCAGGATATTTGGTTCCAGTTCTTAATTTAACACCCATAACAGCAAATTATCCAGGCGATCAAAATCTATTTTATCTCTGTTTATTGTCTGCCAGTATTGATACAGTCTATTATATTTAGAAGAGTATAGAACCATAGTATTTTATATCTATTATTTTATTATTCTGAATTTTACTTTATTAGTTGGTTGTAATTGTTGCAAAGTCGTCTATTGTTAGTATTTTTAATATAAACATGTCTGTTTGCACACCTTTTAGTCAGTCTTTACTCCTGGCAACTGCCTGGCAAATCTCTGCACTTTTTCTTGGCAATATCTGCAGAAATGATTTGCATTTGTCTTCTTCCTGGAGCTGGCAGAATGTGACTGGTTTGAAGTTGTCCAGTTGGTTTCAAACAGAATTGGAACTCAAATCTCCTGGCTTTTAGCCTGGTGCCTTAACTGTACCAAAATGGATCTCTAGTATAAACATTAGTTTTACTATATTAAGGTGATAGATTTCTTTTCAGTCTGTAATTTGGATTAATATTATGGATTTTATGGATTGAATGCGGATAATTCTGTGTTATACTACAACAAGGTCACTCAGCTGACTTTGCCTAAGGCAGGACTAGAACTCACAATCACCTAGTTTCTAACCTGATTCCTTAACCAAACAGGCTCTCACATCCTACTATACTTTTTGTTTTACGATTTAATGCTCATTGATTGAAATAAAGTCCCCCCCTCTACCTCAAGAAATCATTCATAACTCCCCTATAAGCAAAGCACAATTATTTTTAGAGGCCCATTAAAAACTGACCTAGGCTACTTCAAAGAAAACTCATTGAGTATCCACATTCTCAATGTTTGTTTTTTGAAAGAAACTTTATGGCACAACATCAAATCTTCGTAATTGCTTTCCAAAAGATATTTGATTGCTAGTTTATTTTAATTTTTCTGACAGCCCTTGTTCAATCTCATCTTCCTCAGACAAAAATGGGACTCTCCAAAGCATCACATGGCAGCAACAGAAAATTACCATATTTCTGATTTATATTAAACCATATAGGTTTGTCCATGTAATTCCAACAGAATTCCTTCAAGTGCAGTCTTTATGTCTTAGGAAGTATCTAGGTTAAACAGAAGCAAAGTTCTATTTCTCAATTACAGAATATCTAATCAAATTTTTCAGGGACCTATCTGAAAGCCGTCTTTCGCTTCAGCAAATATGTCTCTTCTTATCCAGAGCAGTTGGTGCATCTGCTATAAGCAATTTTTATTATTCTTTCCAAACTAAGTTGATTGGATTCACTTTAATTTGGACTCCAATATTGGACAAGTTCCCTCCCTTCCTTGTACACCAAACAGAGTGAAAGTGGAGCCAATTTAAGTTTCTTTCTAATGGTATCTTCCTTTCCCAAACTAAAATCATGTGTTACCAACAGTCACATTTCTTCGTCGAGGTCATCTCTGTGCTTCTCTACAGCAATGCTTCCCTCACCTAATCAGGTGGTCCTGTTAGGCATGTCAGGTCTTTTAATACATCTCACAGGAGCTCCACTTTCTTACATATTGACTCACCATTCACTAATATCGGACTGAGGCCAAGTTGTCTAGCCAACTATCACCTTCCTGGTCCCAAGAAAGTGGTGTTTGGCTTATTGCAGGGAGCCTGAGCTCCATTTTTCTCCTTTTACAAAGGGAATAAGAATATTGGCAATTCTTTTCAATTTCAATTAATTCTCAATTCAGAAAATAAATCTTTTTAAAGAATCAGATTTTAAACCATACAATGGCATTTAAAGATGCTCTAAAACTCGTCACTTGAATAAAAGCATTAGTATTTGTTTTTACTGGAAAAACTATCCATGTAGATACATAGTGTATTAAGTTGTCAACATTAGATTCTTGCAAATAGGCAGCTAGAAAACCAGTGAGAAGAAAGTTTTATTCCATTAAAGTACAGCATATAGTGTTCATCCAATTATCTGCAAAATGATTTCAAGCTAAACCTTTTATCCTTGCAGGATCATTACAGGACAAATGTTTGCTGTTCCAAGAAAATGAGATACAAGGTAGATTTTAAAAAATTCCTCCTACATAACATTATTTAAAAGCGTAATCTTAATGCTACGCTTTAGACAGAATGTCCTTATTGTGTACTTCAAGTCCCCAGATCCTAAAATCTCTTAGGGGGAAAAATGCAGATACAAAACTTAAGATTTCCAGAGCAAATCCTCCCCACAAAAAATGTTGTAATAGTAATGCTCAGATTGGTTTACAGTATTACTATCCTCGCAATTCCTGGTTTCGGGTTGGGAAAGATACAAAGAGTTTACTTTAAAGTACTGCATTTTGATCTGCTCGAACTGAGCTGCCATGACTGAGACACTGCTTGAGATTGTATCAAGGTTGCATTATTGTTTTCTTGCCAGATGCATGAGAAATATACTAAAAGGCATTTTAATTACGATACCTATGGGCAGGCACATCTGCCTCCTAGAACAAGATTTGTAAGTGGCAGATTTATTAAGCTAAAGAGTTGAATTTTGTGCCTTGGGGATGCTGTATGGAATGGAGTATTATTACCTATCAAAGTGATCCCAGCCATTGGAAGAAAGAAGAGGTTACTAGAAAAAGAAGGAATGTGCAACTGATGCTTCAGCAGGAACAAGGAGAACTGGGAATACAGATTAGTAAGTAGAGTAGCTGCTACAAGAGTTGGAGAATGGAAAAAAGGAGAGACATTGGACGTCTAAAAGATGCTTGGAAAAAGAGGGGATTTTGCCTTTTCTTCTCTTTCTCAAAACCTTGTAAAAAAGGCTTGGCTTAGAAAAATTAAGTAAAGTGAAGTTGTCTAGAGAAGGCGTTAACAAATGTGATTAAATTAAGCAATCTGTGGCTAAAGGAGGGGAGTTAAGGAACTTCAAGGAAGCTCTGTAAATAAATGTATACTAGATTGTTAAGCTAGGCATGTCATTAAGGCATGCACAGACACAATAGAGATAATTACATATTTCAAATGCAAATTATTTACTTTGTTTGCACTACAGCAATAAACATTACTTTAGTTGGAAGAATGTTTGGTTTGGATTAGTTTCTTTTCATTTTCTACTTCTAGAGTTTGCAACAGTTGTTCTGCACACAGGTTCAACTATTCTGGAAATGTTTCAAGCTTGGAATGAAGTGCTTTGAACTGGACAGAGAGGTATTTTCAAACTCAAAATGCTTCCAGAATGATTGACACAGTCCATTTCAAACTTGAAAGTTTTTTCAAATGTTAAAAGTTTGCAGTCCACGATTGGTATTATATTTGTTGTATATTCCATTTGAGGGGAAAGTTTGGTTTATTTCATTATTTATTTTAAATTTCAATTATATTTACTGATCATTGTCTACTGATAGGAGTTTTAACAAGATAATACATTATCATACATATTTGCTGAACGATTCAACCTAAAATAATATAACATTTAAAACAGCATTACAAGAATTAGATGACAGGAACTTTGGTATAGGAAGCCCATTTAACATTTTGATCCTATCATGGAGGTGGGCTGGTTAAGGAAGCATCTTATTGTAGCTCTACTGATTGATTATATGCGATCAAGTTGAGGTTGACTCATAGCAGCCAAATAAATTTGCTACGTGGCAATCAATTTTTACACTGGTCCTTTATGTCTTCTAATAGTGTACCTAGTGTCACTATAACAAGTCCATCTACCTTGTTTCTGGTCTTCCTATTCTTTGTTTCTTCCACTTTTCACAGTATCAGAATTTTCTCCAGAGAGCTAGGTCTTTACATAAAGGATCTTAAGTATGATAATGGAACCTAGTCATTTGTGTCCTGAGTGAGAACTCTGGGCTAATTGCTCAGCGATCCACTTGATTTATTTTTGTGGTTATCTATGGCATTCTCGGAAGCCTTCTCCAAAACCAAAGTTCAAAAGTGTCAATATCTTTCTATTCAGGTTTTTCACCCCAACTTTTACTTTCATGATGTATCACATGTACAAGTCTGATGTTTGTAAATATATATGTCATGGTATCTGAATATCTTTTCAAAAACGTTTATTACTTGTCTACCAAATACTAATCTTAGGCATATTTGACTTCTTGTTCCTTTATAATTGATCCTAAAACATAGAAGTTATGTTCCACTTCAATAGTTTCACTGTCAGTTCTAACAATGGTTGTTGTACTAGTTGTCATCAGTTGATCTTCTTATTTTAGATTATATTTTTCCACTGTGTTCCTTGACCTTTATCTCTAGAAGTCTGTAGATCCTTTGCAATTTTCACTATCAGAATACTGTTTTTGGCATAGTACAAGTTATGGAAGCTTCTTTGTCCAATTCTAAATCACTCTCATCTTCTTCCAATTAATCTTGCCTTAATATATATTTTGGCACATAAGTTGAATAAAAAAGTGGAGTGTGTACAGCTTTGTCTCATTCCTTTGCCAACTTAGTGCTACTTTATTTCATCATGTGCTGTCTGTACTATGGCTTACATATTGTACTAAGGATAACATATTCTGGGTTTCCCATTTTTCTACATCTTGACACAATCAATAATCATTGAAGCATATACTGATTTATTTTTGATATTCTTTGGACTTTTCAATTATGCAGCATGTTATCAACAATGTCTTATCTTTCTCAGCTTTTTCTAAAGCCAACTTGAATATCTAGCATCTCCTTTTCCATATATGGCTTTAATTTGTATTGGATGATTCTAAGCATTATTTTACTAGCATGTGAAATTAAGGATTATTAAGGATGCCAATTTGCATACTCTTTAAATCTCTTTTATTTGATATTAGAATGCAGGTTGATCTTTTCCAATCTAGTGGCACTGGGCGTTCTCCAGATTTGCTGGCATATATTGGCTCAAAAATTGACTGATTCATTTTCTGCTGCTTGTCATATATCAGTAGGTATTCCATCAGTTTGTATAGCTTTCTGACTTGATAGTGATCAGATTGCTGATCTAATTTTTTGTTTTAGTGCAAGAGGTTTTTTTTTGTAAATAGGGGCTATCTTCTAACTAGCTTATCATTATCCAATGTTCATGATATTTTACAATGTACTGTAGTTGTCAAATTTGCTTTGAAGCATTATTTTTTACCCTATTAGTTTCCAAAGCTGGTGAATCAAGTTGCTTATCTCACTTTGTTCAGGTATAAACATTGACTACAATGGTCTTGCTTGCTATATAGTTCCCTATAATGTATTCAGCTATGTATTTATTGTATTTACTGGGTTTATATGTCACCCAGAATCTAGAGTTCTCTGACCCACTTGTATTCCATTCTTACGTAAAGAATAAAACAGTAAAACAATACTATTTTATAGCAAATAGTAAAAAACAAAAGTAAAAATGGCAAAGAATGATGAGGTCTCCAAGTTGTAGATCTACTCTAAGGACTTTTAAAAAAAAATACAAACCAAACTTTCATGTTTCTCTTAAAGCTCAAGAACTAGGAGTTGATCTGATCTTGGGAGGTAAACTATAGTTTTCCAAAGAAGTGTGAGCTATGACTGAGAACGCTCAACTGCTTACAGAAGGTCCCTTTAAATAAGGCTTTTAAGGTGATAACTATCATCTTAAAGTGTATCTGGAAGTCAATTAGCAGTTAATTGAAGGATGTCCAGACTGGTTGAACATTCTGGGTAATTTTCAAAAACAGCTTTGTAGAGCAAGTTGCAATAATTCAAACTGGAGATGACCAAGGCATAAATAGTTAAAATTTTAATTAAATTCTTTTTGTTTAAAACATTATGGCTAGGTTTTTCAGAAGAATATAGATTACTAATTCAAAAACCAAAGATGCAAAGGCAGTATTTTAATGTGGGTCTTCTGACTGTAATTAACTATTGTTTGGAAGAATCCCATGTAGACACACTGAGATAAAGTCTGCTCCTTGTCTGGGATCAGCTGCCCCATCAAAACTAGAAGTGCATATAAACAAACAATTATGGTTTTAAGATGCTGGCCCAGAAATCATTAGACTGTGAGTTCTGGTCCCAATTTAGGCATGAAAAACCAGCTGGGTAACTTTGAGCAGCCATATTCTTTCAACCCAACTCACTTCACAGGGGTGTTGCTATAGGAAAAATAGGAGGAGAAAGGAAGACTGAGCTGTTTGACACCCTGAGTTGACTATGAAAAAAAAATGTGGGTTTTTTAAAAGCTCAAATAGAGTTTGTTTTAAATAATTTAGATTTTGCATGTTTGAAATGGACCAATGGACTACAGGTTAAAATGACAATGCTATAAAATATAAACCTGTATTCTCTGTAAGCAATCATTTCCCCCAATATATAAATTAGTTTGCGCTTCCCTAAATCAGTAAAATAAATCGGTCAGAATGTTCAGTACAGAATACCTAGTTTACCAGCACCACATTAAAATACAGTGTGGGTGAAAAAACAAACAAACTGCAACTTTGGAAGCATTTGTGGGTGGATTAAAAATGCTGCATATCCTTTTCTCCCACAAGAAATACCTGTCTAGTGGGTGCTGCTTGTGGATATTTGCGTGCCCTTAACACTCTGGATCAGAGTGCTATGCAACATGTACAACATGTTTCTACAGTACTGCTCTCAGAATGCTGAATTCTCAAAAGAAGTCTTCAAATACCTTTTACCCAAGTAAATATTGGCTTGCGCCATTCAGTGGTAGAAACCTGTTTCAATGAGCCATAAACACAATTGTGTGCATAAAATAAAACAGTATATAAAAACAACACTGTACATACCTCATTGCCACATTGCTGCCATCAATAACTATTGGCCTCAGGTTGTCACCATCCACAAGCACATCTTCCTGAAGAGGAGAGTCAGATCTTTGAGAGTCAACGGAAGATGCTTCTCGCATTACACTAGGGTTAATAGAACTTACACTCTGATCTGCCTCAGTTTTATTTCCAAGTTTGACCAGTTCCCCCAATATATCATTGATTAAAGCATCAGTACCAAGTTTATTTAGCACAAGTTGAACTTGCTCTTCTGAGTAACCTAACTTAAGTGCAAAGTCAAGTTTGGTTTGATATTCTTTCACCATATCAGGAGGCTTTTTAATTTCTTTAGTTCCTATCTGAACTTCCTCTAACTTAATGTCTTGTAAAATTTCATTGCGCTTTAGTATATGTGGTTCTAAAGAGGGATACGTCTGTCTGTGATCCTTAGATAAGGAGAATGGTTCTGTTCTAATTTTAGTTGCTTTTCCCAATTCATTATCAGAATTTGTATTTTTCTCAGAATCACGACTGAAGGTTCCCATTTCTTCAGACAGTTCTTTCTTAGGATCCCCCTTTCTAGAATTAATTTTATCCATGGTTGGTTTTTGTATCATTGACCAAGGTGCTATTGCACTTATTTGAGTCTCTGGTGTATCCTCATAGAGGTGCCCAAGGTCATGCTTCAAATGATCCTTCAAGCCCATGAAGCTGCTGCTGCATGTGGTTGACTCCACTTTGTTGGTTTTTCTGTGTACAAAGTATCCCGCCGTCCTAAAAAAGAAAGAATAAAGTTAAAACTAATTTTTAAAATGTACTTTGCAATTTTCATTTATTTTTTTCCTTTTTAATATTGGATCTAAATTTTCTTTTGGTCACCTCATTATGAAATGCCTGACATGCCCTGCATGCAAATATGACTTTGAGAAGCTTCTGAAATGAATATGTATTCAAGCAATTTATGAGACTGAATGTCTACAAAAGAAGAAAGAAACATTTCCTCTAAACTATAAGTAGCAGCAAGCACAAAGGAAGCCCCTCCAATTTTTCTAAATTATTTTCCATATACATAAAACAATACTGCATATAGGCAAAATGGTTATATCTAGCATAAAAGGATGGAGGGAACTGAGAATAATACAGATTACTGGATTGGGAGTGAAAATAGAAAGACCTATTTCAGGCACTCCTTTTCCCCTCAACAGGTGTCCAACATTATCACATCTAATGACAACAGCCATCTGTTTGGCATAGAATATCCTCAGAAGCCTAAATCTGTGGATGGGGGCCAGGGGGACAAAATAAATGATTTTTGTCCCCCCTCTCAAAAAACATTTAAAAATTAGTCCTAGATTACTTGTAATATCATACTTCAAAATACATGGTTTTCCTGAAGCCCCAGAGTAACAGCAAGTTTTAATTTTTCAGCTTGAACTGTTCAGTCTGGAAATATTGGTATCTTTAATGTGTAATGTTAGAAATTTAAACTGTCTGAATTGTTCATCAGGTAGGGAAATTGTGTAATTATCAGTAAAGATGGTCAAAAGTTCATAATTTATTCTCACTGATCTATTTTTCTCCAATATTTTCCTTTTCTTTGCCCAGCTATTAAAAATTAATTTCAAATATTTGTAATGTATATTACTATAAAACTTAACTGGATCGCATAGCCCATTTTAGTCTCTTTACAGAAAGTTGGCTTGTTTTCTTTAACTACTCCATTTTATTTCAAGGCTGCTGGGCTACAATAATATCAGTGTTGACAATGAAGACAGAAAAGGGCTTAAGTTTATTAACATAACCTTTTGGTTCATTCAAACAATGCTATAGGGCAAATACATAATTAATTCAGAGAGTAAAACTAAACAACATGATGATTTTCTAACTGCTGCAATTCACTCAAGTCCATTGCTGCTGATAAATTACAACAGTATAAAAGAATACAGTGTAAACCCAACACTTTGGCGGCCTTCATAAACTACAATCAAAATGTACCTTGGAAAAAGAAAAAGAGATGGAAAACTATGTTGCTTAGCAACTAGCTTTCCGTTGCTAGGATGTACTCCTTTAACAAGCTATCATGAATGCTAGCAGAGTGCAGGAATAATTTGGTATGAACAAAGCCTATAAAAAAAGAAGGGGACTTAAGTGCATCTGGTATACCCTTGGAGAACAATGCAGCTGCCAAATGAATCTGGAAGCTCCGACATCATTGTTCCATAAACCCTGCAAGCTGCTCTGATTGAAGGAAATTATTTAACAGGCAACACTTTTAAACTGAACTTAAAAGTTCAAATTGACTCCTGTATTGCAGTAGTTAATAGTTAATACATTGAGGTAATGGACCACTCTCCAAGTGCATGCATCATGCGGGTACAGCCTTGTACTGAAATATTTATTTTCTTGAAGCAGCAACCATCAATTTCAATTGGATTTTGATAAGACTGGTCTCCACTTACACACTGTCATACAACACAGATGTAATCAGAATGCAATTTAGAGCTGTAAAAAAAGAAGCTTACTTTAGAAATTATTTTAGCTAAAGAATACATGTATTTAATGTGAAAACTATAAATAAATCAAATTTACAAAATTGGCCACTTCTAACGAAATATCATGAGAAGAAATTCCAGTTATGAGTTAAACACGTGCACACTGACTATAAACTAAGCCAGAGTGGATGGTATTTGCTAAGAGAACATTCTTGCAAAAATGCTTACATTCTAATCGCAAGCATTATGTGGACATCCACTACAATGGATACTGACGATTTATTAACATTAGCTAAAAATAAAAAATGAGGAAAAGCATAAAACGACTAATGTAATTGTTTTTAATTAAAAACACCACAAACCCCATATGGTTACTTGAAAAAAGTTCCAACGATTCAGTGAGATTTACTAAAGAGTAAATGTACAGAAGACTGCATCTTTAAGACAGTTTTTCTTAGAATGCTCTATAACATCCCAGAAACACTCCCATATTTCAAATCTATAGCTTTTATCGCTTCATGGAAAGTGGCAACAAGAACTTCATTTCTGATTAAAGTTATGTCTCACCACACCAGGATTTCAACACAGTACTGTTTCTTCTACTCACCCACCCGGAAACAATCCCATTATAGTATAGATGGGGTTGAAAAAGATTGACTGTCCCAAAGTCACCCAGTGAACTTCCATAGTCAGAATGCACTTGAACTTGAGTTTTCTTGGTTCTTCTTTGGCACTTTAATAATTGTGCTTATTGGTTCTTACAAAATATTTAAGAGTTGCAGTTAAATGTAGACGACTTTGGAGATAACATCTGCTGCGCTGTATGGTACAAATAAACTAGAGGCACATCAATATTCTTTAAGTAACAAATAAATGCAGTGGAAACAGCAACTCATATTTTGCAATGGACAATCATAATTAATCTTTTAAACAATGTATTGAAAGGGGTCTTACTAAAGTATAATGAAATCCAAACAAGAATTTACATAAGATCTGCTTATTATTTTTATCCAACACACACAGATCATATCATCTATGAAAATTTCTGCCTTGAGGCAAAAAACATCACTAATATGATTGTCAGCATTTTACAGCATTTGGATTGTAAGCCAAATTTTACAAATGTTTTCAATAGCAAGACTATATTGAATGAGATGCTACATGGCCAAGAGATCTGAATTTTCAATAAGATTACAATTAGAATATAAGAGAAGTAATATAAATATTGAAACGCTGTAAGTTACAAATCCAAATAATGAATATAGTATGTCATATGTATCTCCTAAAGGACTTTTAAGTATTTAATTACTCATGTATTTCAGAAAATGATGCAGGCAACAGTCCCCATACTAACAAAAGAAAGATGTCCACTTGAACAGATTGGTTAATGCTCTGGGGCAACAGATGTCTACTGGAACTGCGGGAGATCAGCAACTGGTGGCCTGCCCATCTTCTGAAAACTTTCAATAGACTTATGCATATGTTCACACAATAGGGCATGTGGTAGAAATGCAAACCTCTTTTTAACCATCCAGTGCCTTTCTTTCCAACTGATCCCCTTTTTTCCTACTCTCATCTTGATATTTGAGCAAATTATAGAAAGCAAATCAAAATTCCCAGAATTAACATAGCACAAGCTTCAGCACTCTCAGAACATTAATGTCAAAATATCCTTTGACTTTAGTGAAGTTGGACTGTATCCTTTGTAACAGATTAGGAAATCATATTAACTTTAATTCATCCCTGACATCTTTCCCAACCTTTCAGCCACTTGTTCGTTCTACCAAACCAATGTCCTAAGTTTGTTAATTATTTAATCTCAGGCTGCTATTCAAAATTACACCAGTTGTTGTGAGATTTGCACTATTATCCATTTCTATAACATTTCTTTACGTAAATGTACAAGATTTAAATAAGACTGTTCAAAAAATTATTGTTTGAACTTATAGTTTTTACAAAGTTTCTTTCCATTGATATTGCACTTAAATTCAAGCTGCAAAAGAGTAAATTGCTAAATCTGAAAATTATCACATGCTTCATCTCTTGCCAAAAGACAAATTGCTTACCTTCTGGCCAGCACAAATATAACAATCACAAGCGTTTTGCAGCAGTTCCAAAAGTACTCCTTAATACAACTTCAGCTTCAAACTTCCAGGCAGGCAAACAGAACAATGAATGGTTGGCCAGATGGAGTAGGTTTTTGCTTAACCTATTACTGAGCAGAAGAACCACCAATCACAGTGCAGGAAAGATTCACAATTAGTTGGCCAGGCAGATGCACGGCAAACTCTCCACCCTACGTCAGGTTTGTAGATTTCTAAGAGAAGCAAGCTGATGTCATTCTTAGGTCTGCCCCTGGCAGCATGTATAATAATAAGGGGTGTGCTACAACAATAGCCCATACAAAAGAGACTAGCAGGCAGCTGCTGTATGAGAGCCAGAGTCATTAGAGAACAGCCTGCCAACAAGAAACACCTGGCCTAAGCAGACTTCAGCTTTTCTTCATTGTTTCTAATTCATGAAACAAAGAAAAGGAATTATTTCTAAGTGGTAAAAGTTGCAAGGAGTGTTCAAAACCAAAAAAATGCCCTCAGCCCAAAACAAACCAAAAAAACCCATAGCCTTGTCACAAATAACATTCACTTCTACTGAAGAGAATGGTGCTGGAGAGGTAGCACACTTTTTACCTGCATTCTCTTCCAGGTTTAAACTGGAAAATCAAATGGGGCAATTAAAAAAGTACAGAAAGGCATCCACACATTTTGCCAAAGTGCCCTTTGTTACTTTTATTAATGTGTTTCAATAGTTTTTTAAAACCATCATTTCTGTCCATGTGCCACAACCTCTATTGAACAAATACATTTCAGGAGAATAAAATGAGACAAGTGTCAGTTGACTTTTTTTTTGGAAATATGTTTATTCAGAAGTTTCTAATAGGACCTGAAAGGAAACAGAAGTCGGCCATGGTTTGTGGAATGGAAAGAGTTAGGATAATGTCTTCTTATAAATGAACATTTTTGAAAGATGTATATAAATTTCCAATGACATCATTGGCTATCATTTCACTGTTTATTGCTTTAATAAGAGTTTTAGCCTGTTTTTCAATCTTAACAAAATTCAAAGTATGGCATTTATTCTTAACTATCTGGTAGCCCAAATTCAGAAGAACTCCACAGATTTAATATGAAAAGTTATCTTACTGGATTTTAAAAAATGAAATGGAATAACTAAAATTTCTCTACTATTCTGAAAACTGACCTTGTAGAGAAATAACCATTTTTTTCTTCAGCTAGCAAATAAAATCAATGCAATAAGCGTAACAATGTACCAGAGAATATGAACAGTTATAATTGGAACACTAGTTTTTCTAGATATACATAACTGGAATCCATAATCCTGACATACATGTGCTTTTGCTGACGTATGATTCTAACAACAAATGATGGTGCACCACTGCATCTAATTTTTCTGAGAATGGCATTAAGCAAACTGATATGGATAGAAATCAACCATCCAAAAATATATTTAAAATGTTTTATTTTCAGGCTTTCACTGATATTTTAAGGGTTTACAAACAGGAGGCATCATCCACAATTTCTGTTACTGTAAACACAAAGAAAGAATGGAAACTATCTCTAACCACAGCAGGACGCCTGATCTCCAGCACTGCTTTGCAAACAGTGAATAAAGGCAGTGATCTGAAAAAGCTAATCAGTCCCTGCTGTGATATTTAGACTGCCACAATTATCAGTATTGGATAATGTTAAGCATATTAAAAATATCTATTGGTGAAATGAAGGATCAAAATCTGTTTTAGGGCATTGCAAATTGTACCTGGCAAAATCTACATGATGATGTAGAAGCACTTTTCAAATAACTCCAGAACTGTTTGTTTTGGTAGGGATGGGATGGGTAATATGCTTATAATCTTCATCTAACACAAACATTTCTTGATCTGTAATGTAAATAGTATATGCAAACACATATCCACAAATGCTAAAATAGCATAGAAACCTCAAATCCAAACGCTTTGTACAATCCTAATAAAACTAACGATTGTACTATTTAAAATGTAAAAGCTAAAACATTAAATTCAGATCGCGCCTGCAAAATAATTGCCACCATTCTGCCCTTTGAAAACAAGCTGTTTCACAATGCAGATGTGAGTTGGTACCCTCCTTTCTTAGAACAATTTGTTTCATAATGTGGGAGTGGAAACTGATAATACGTTTCCTTGATTTCCCACCCTTCATTCTCTTGGGAGGACCGAATCTGAAGTCACCCAAGATGGCTGAAAGAGAGATGTGACAAGATAACTCAGGAACAACCTACATAGAACTTTATTGTTAACATCACCCTGGGAATTGTATTCAGAAATCTTGTGTCACCCAATACAGGACCTGCAAGAGGTGCATTGTGTTGTTGAAGCAGCTATCACCTGCCAACAAGTGGCAGCCCTAAGGAAGAGTACAGTACAGAAGCTTAACCTCAAGAAGATAAGATATACTTCAGTGGCATTAAGGTCTGCTCCTACAAAAAAAAAAAATTGATGTACCAAAGGCGGACAAAGTCACAATATTTCACTCCTGATCAAGCAGTGGCCTTCAGCTACAACTTTGCGAATAAGGCACAGAATAAACTATGCCGTGCCAGTATCCACCTCAGTATAAATCTTATATCTGACAATGTTAATGTCATGTAAATATAGATAAGTGTCTTTCTTTTAAAACAGCATTTTGAAATCCCTATTTGCCTTCTTTAAACAAAAGGGCCTAGCAGAAACCAGAAAAATCTAACAGAGTTCATTACTGAATACTGATATTTCATTGAGGATTTTTTAAAAATTCAATGGTTATAACTAAGTCCCATGTAATATAGTAGTTGAAAATGCTACTCAATCTATTAAATAGAATCTCTTGATTACTTCTCTTCAACATGTTTTAATGAGATAGTGATGTTTCCTCACTATCATATTAGGTTCCATATAATTCTGAATCTCAGCCTTAGATAGTTTATTCAGTATCAGGTAATCTGTTAAAATTACTCACAACTGTCAGATACCTTTAACAAAAAGCATTTTGGTTATAGGAGCTAGAAGTAAACAAGATGAATAAAAATCTTTTTTTTTTTAAAAAAAGAATTTTTTGATGCTCAGGGTTAGGGTTAAAATAAATAAATATAATTTCTAATTAAATTGCTTCTAATATGAAAGCAAGGCACTACATTCTATTTAGAAGTTCAAGTACAAAAATCAATGAGAGTGGAGCACATTCCAGCAGTTTTGAAGATTTGAAAAACAAATTTCTAGTCATAAAGTATATTTTCTTCTCACTAAAATCTAACTATGGCAAGAAGTTAATTACCATAAACGAAACCCATTTGGGAATATTTTCCTATATAGTAGAATAGAATAGAATAGAATAGAATAGAATAGAATAGAATAGAATAACAGAGTTGGAAGGGACCTTGGAGGTCTTCTAGTCCAACCCCCTGCTTAGGCAGGAAGCCTACAGCACTTCAGACAAATGGTTATCCAATCTTGTATTAAAAACTTCCAGTGTTGGAGAATTCACAACTTCTGGAGGCAAGTTATTCCACTGATTAATTGTTCTAATAGTCAGGAAATTTGTTCTTAGTTCTAGTTTCTTCTCTCCTTCATTAATTTCCATCCATTGCTTGTCCTACCTTCAAGTGCTTTAGAAAATAGCTTGACTCCTTCTTCTTTGTGGCAACCCCTGCTATCATGTCGGAACACTGCTATCATGTCGGAACACTGCTATCATGTCACCCCAGTCCTTCTTTTCATTAAACTAGACATATCCAATTCCAGCAACCGTTCTTTATATGTTTTAACCTCCTGTCCCCTAATAATCTTTGTTGCTCTTCTCTGCACTCTTTCTAGAGTCTCAACATCTTTTTTACATTATGGTGACCAAAACTATGCCTTACCAAGGCATTATAAAGTGGTATTAACACTTCATTTGATCTTGATTCTATCCCTGTTAATGCAGTGTAGAACTGTATTGGCTTTTTTGGCAGCTTTGGCAGTACTCGCGGATAAAACAGCATAGCTTGTATATAAAAGCAAAATGCAAATAATGCATAAACACAAGACCTGATTACCAAATAAAGTATTCTTGTTCCTCTTTTAAAAAGATCAAAAGGAGCATGTTCAATCATGGAGGATTGTCTTCCTCATTCATAAAATTTGTTCTCTGTAGCTTGTCAAGGCTGACTCAGCCTTCCACCTTTCCGAGGTGGGTAAAATGAGAACCCAGATTGTTGGGGGCAATATGCTGACTCTGTAAAACTGCTTAGAGAGGGCTGTAAAACACTATGAAGTGGTATATAAGTCTAAGTGCTATTGTTATTGCTATTGTCCAGTCTTTTTCTTAGAGATTTCTCAAGAAGCTTATTAATTCTTGAGTTTGAACAAAACTTATTCATTATAATAGAGATAAATAAAACAGGCAGATATTTGTCTTAATGCCCAATGCAATATCCACAATTGAATTAATTTCTCTTGGATAGGTGGATGGTTGCCTAAAAGATCATCTTAAATGTCTCCAAATGATGGATATCTTTTCAAGTATCTGATAGCAATGCTCCAGCTACATATTTACATAGTATAAGTACATAGTAAAAGACACAGAAAGAAACTCCTTCAGGTAATTACAGAGATAACATTTTAATAAAAAAGAGGGAAATTATACCAAGATTAATGCAAAGCACTATTTTTAATATCTCAATCCATTTTGGTATGATTGAGACCTGGTGACTAATTGGCATGGTGCCAAAATATTGTTCATGCAAAAGAGTAAATGTTGCTGGGAAATTGTTGGAGAGATTAAGGAAATACTTAGAAATATGCAAATAATTTAGAGGAAAAATTGTTATCTGGGGATGTGGAACAACAATTCCACTGCATGTGTTTATCAATCAACCAAAGGAGAAAGCATTTTCTTTACTAATAAAAAAGATACACCTGGAAATCCACGCACTGCTAATAATTTATAAGTACCAGTAAAAGCTTCCTTAGAACCAACAGAATATATATATATATATATATATATATATATATATATATATATATATATATATATATATATATATATATATATATATATATATATATATATATATATATTTCTTTTCTTGAACATTTGCAGCATTACCCATGGCATACATATACACTGCCCATCTTCCTCAGAGAGGGCGTCTGGGTGGTGACTGCTCAATTAAATGCCATGCTCCATAAGAAGACAATGCAAAATGTCTCTACGGTAATTGCTTCAATTAATTCTCTGATAAGATTTCCAGTGGAACATATTCATTAATTGTTTGGACTCACAACATTACAAACAGGCCTATTTAGATAGCAATGTATTAACAAAATGCAAACAAATAAATGCCCTGACAAAGTCAATGCTATTAATATGGCATTATACAGACATATTAAACATCTGATAGCTACCTTAAAACCTACGTCCCTGGCACTGAAAAGTGTGAAAATCAATATTTTTAATTTCCATGAAGTCTAGAAAGAAATGAGGCAACCTTGAAAAGAGGAATAAATAATGACAAAGTTAAGGTATAAGCAATATTTTTGGAACAAGTATTGCCTTTAGTTCTTTTCTACATTATTCTCAATACTCAGTGTCAAGATCTGCGGGTCCCGTTTTTGCCCTCCCTGGTGTCCAGAAGCACGGAGATCTTCGGAGGCCTCCACGGCGTCAGGATCCGCAGAGGTCTCCGGAGGTCAAAAACGGACCCACTTTCAGCCTGCAGAGTACTTCTGGATGCCAGGGAGGGCAAAAATGAGACACACAGAGGCTTTGGGAGGCCAAAAATGGGCCCGTATTTGCTGTATAAGACTCACAGACATTTCAGACATTTTACATGGCAAGAACAGAGATATAGAATTGACTCAATTGAGAAAGCTGAATCATTTTACACAGAATTTTTCAGAGGGGAGGAAGAGGTAGAAAAAGAAATTTCACTAACTGAATTCCAAGAGGACTCCCAAATGACGACTGAAAAAGAAGGTGCAGTAGGCGGAAAGGAGGAAGCCAAAGAACAACGTGAACCAAGATCCACGAGAGCTGTTAAACCTAATTACAAAATATAACCATGGAAGAGAAAAAATTGATTACAATTAATATAAATGGACTTAACTCAGCCGTTAAAAGAAGGAAAATCTTTCATAAATTAGAGAAATTAAAATTTGATATAATCTTGCCTACAAGAAGTACATATTAAAAAACAATATGAACAATTGCTGACACAGCCAAAATTAGGGAAAATATTCACTTCCTTGACACAATGTAAGAAAAGAGGAGTGGTTTTATATATTAAAGAGACCATCTCAGCGAAATTGATTTATACTGATGACGACGGAAGAATATTATTGGTGGAAATAATAGACAATAATATGAAATCACTCCTGATTGCAATTTATGCCCCGAACGACAAACAAGAAGAATTCTATAAAAAATTACATATGAAAATAGTTGAACTGGACTATGTTAATATAGTTATGATGGGAGATTTTAATGGAATTGTAGACAATAAACTGGACTACACATCACAGAAAACAATAAAGCAAAACAGAAAGATTCTCCCTAAATCTTTTTTTTAAATGGTAGATGAAATAAACTTAAAAGATACATGGAGAGAAAGAAATGCTAAAACTAAACACTACACCTTCTACTCAAATAGACACTTATCATGGTCCAGAAGAGATATGATATGGATGTCAACAGAATTGTTAACTAATATTCAAGAAATAAATATTGAAACAAGTACTTGGGCAGATCACAATCCAATAACAATTAAATGGTAAGGACAAAGAAGAAGATCTAGATGGACATTAAATAATACTATTTTAAAGGGAAAAGACTTCACACAGTGGATGGAGAAAGAATTGGCCTTTTTCTTTGGAGAAAACAAAAAAGAAGATACATCAATCCAGAATGTATGGGATACAATGAAGGCATTTGCCAGAGGCTTGATAATAGACTATACAAGGAAAAGAAATACCACGAAAAGATTAGCCTCTAAGGCATTAGAAGATGAGTATAAAGGACTCGAAAAAGAGCTACAGAAAATGCCACAGAGAAAGGACTTTTAGTTAAAAATGGATATAACCAAACATAAAATGGGTCTAATAGAAAAAGAAGAATTAGCACAAAAAATTAGAGGTGCCAAACAGAACTATTTTGAAGATGCAAATAAACCAGGTAGATGGTTAGCATATAAATTGAGAAAGGAGAAAAAATCAAGGAAAATATTGCAATTAACAGATGACCAAGGCCAAGTTTGCTATGGTAGTAAAGAGAAGAAGGAAATTTTTCGAGATTATTATGGGAAACTATACACACAAGAGAATATTGATGAGGAAAGAGTTAAACAGTATTTACAGAATGCTAATTTACCCCAGATACCTACAGAGATCGAAACAATGTTAGAAAGCAATATAACGATGAGGGAGTTAACTGAAGCACTTAAGAAACAAAATAATGGAAAGGCACCAGGCCCAGATGGACTTCCGGAAGAATTTTACAAAACATTACAAGAATCATTGAATTTTCCACTGCTAGAAGTTATGAATGATGTTATGTTAAAGAAGAGGATACCTAAATCATGGTCAGAAGCTTATATCACACTTGTTCCAAAAGAGGAGACCGATCCATTACAAATTAAGAACTATAGACCTATTTCTCTACTAAATGCAGATTATAAAATATTTGCTTCAATATTGGCAGAAAGACTTAAAAAATATTTAAATAATTTTATCCATCCTGACCAAAATGGATTTCTGCCAAAGAGACAAATCAAAGACAATATGAGAGTAATCTTGGACACTTTGGAATACTACGAGGCACATCCTGAAAAACAAATGGCTCTGATATTTCTAGATGCACAGAAGGCATTTGATAATGTGAATTGGAGATTCATGTTATTACTGCTGGAACAGATGGGCTTTGCTAGAAAATTTATTCAAGCAGTAGAAGCTATATATCATAAGCAGACGGCAAAGGTAATGATAGCGGGAGAACTGACAGAATCTACTGATATAAGAAAAGGAACAAGACAAGGGTGCCCACTATCACCTTTGTTGTTTGTGTTAACTTTGGAAGTGCTAAACAGAAATATTAGAGATGAAAAGAATATAAAAGGGATGAAAATTAAAAAGGAAGAATTTAAGTTGCAAGCATTTGCAGATGATCTGGTTTTTATCTTAGAAGACCCACTAAAAACAGCATCAAAATTGATAGAAAAGATAGAGACATATGGAAAGGTGGCTGGTTTAAAAATAAATAAAGATAAGACAAAGATCTTGACAAAGAATATGCTATCAAGACAAAAGGAAGAATTGGCAGACCTATTGAAAATTCAGGTCACGAATAAGATCAAGTACTTGGGGATATACTTGACAGCAAGATGCAGTACACTAAAAGAGAATAATTGTATCAAACTTAAACAGCAGATAGCGCTAGATTTGGCAAAATGGGAAAATTTACAACTGTCATTAAAAGGGAGAATATCAACAATCAAGATGAATATATTACCCAGAATTTTATATTTGTTTCAAACAATTCCAATTAGGCTTGGAAAAGATTACTTTGAAGATTTAAATAAAATTGTGTTGAAATACATATGGCAAGGTAAGAAAGCGAGAATAAAGTTAAAACTTTTGCAAGATGCTAAAATAAGAGGAGGATTTGGTTTGCCTAATTGGGAGTTGTATTACCAAGCTACAAATTTGATGTGGGTTAAGGAATGGATAACATTAAGAAATACTAGATTGTTGAATTAGAAGGAAATGACCTGTTGTTGGGGTGGCAAGCTTTTTTATGGTATAAAGGAACTAAAACACAGGGGTACTTTAGAAGACATTATATACGGGAGTCTCTGTGGTTAAATTGGGAGAAGATTAAAAGACAATGTGATTTGAAAATTCCAGTCTGGCTATCGACTATTGAAGCATTTTCTTATCCTATAATATACAAAAAGGAACAAACAGTTAGATATGGTGAAATATTGCATGAAAAGGGTGAACTTAAATCTATACAAAAACTAGAGGAACAAGGTATAAAGATGAATTGGTTTTCATATGCGCAAATACATTCAAGGTATGATAAAGATTCTAAAATGGAAGATTTCTATGATAAATTGACTGACTTAGATAAGATTTTGACAGGTACTGATGAAAAGGTGATTAAAAAATTGTATGGATATTTATTAGAAATTAAACTAGAAGAACAAGTAAAGAAACTATGATTGCTTGGGGGAAGAATTTTGGATATGGGATTGATCTAGAGAAATGGCAAAAATTGTGGTCTCAAAATTATAAAATGACAATGTCAATAGCATATAAAGAAAATTTGTATAATATATAGTAAAGACTTGAAATATCTGATTGTAAATGTATTAACAGCGGCTAGGATTGTATTTGCCAAAAACTGGAAAAATGAGAAAACACCATCACAGGAGGAAATCATTAAGAAAATATTGGAATGTGCTGAAATGAGTAGATTGACATTTGAAATTAGAGAACAAGATGATAAACAATTTTATAAAATTTGGGATCTATTCTATCAATGGTTAGACAATAAAATATAGTAATGAAATATGCAGACTTTTAGAAAATAATAAATATATAAAGATTCTTTTCTTATTATATCTACAAAATGATTCTAGGATAGATCTGAGATGATAATCTGAATTGTCATAAAACAAATTAAGTAAAATATGATCATTTTGGAAAACATGAATGAATAAAAGTATAGTCAAATGATTGATTAATAATGATATTAATGTATTTAATATATTGATTGAAAATACGAGATTATATACAATGTAATTATAATTGAAGACTATGAAATGGAAGCACAAAACAATTTGTAAACCAACCGGCACACTGTATGTACATATATGGAAGATGATTTGATGTTTTGTTTGTTTATGTTTGTTTTTAAAACCAATAAAAGTTTATATAAAAAAAAAGACTCATAGACATTTCCACCCACCTTTTTGGGAGGGAAAAGTGTGTCTTATACTTTGAAAAATACCATACTTAAAAAAAAATCAAGAAAAGGAATCATTCAAAGCATTAGTTACACTAGAAGCATAGTAAGATAATTAACATTTGAATTCAAAAGTCATTGAAATAGTAATATAACTTAACAATATTTGCTTCTTTGGATGGTATAAAAAGAGTATTGCCTTCCTACAGCATAATTCCTTTACAATTATGAAGCAATCTGTGATTGAAAGAGCAAACTGTTTTTCTCAAGATTCTGAATAAAGAGGAAGACAGATATAGGCACTGTCTACTCAATATTTTCAATTTCTCATTTACTGAGTTGAAGTTGCCTTTTTTATAAAAAAAGTATATAAATTGATTAAAAATATTAGTTTTATTTTCTTTAAAAATAAGATTTTTAAAAACTTAAAAAAGACTATCAGAAAGAAATAAGATTTCTAATATAATAGAAAGTGTGGTAATGATATTATTTTGGTATACCATGTCAAAAATATATTCCAAACTCCCAGAACAATTAATTGAACTCAAATTGACTGAACTCCTAATGGCATTGTACATTTTTAAATTGTTTAACCGCAGTCAGTGACTAGCAAAATAAAAAGTAATGTTCAAATAATAACCAAATACAACAAAATCTAAACTATTTATTAAAACCAGAAAAGGGGAGACACTGAATGACATACAGATAAACAATATAAAATTTATGATAGACTAGAAATAGAATTAAAATAAAAAGTACAATAATCAAGAGGCAGAAGAAATATGTCACTTGGTATTAAGATTGTGATTCCATTTTTTACAAATAAAAATTAATTTAAAAAAACCCTCTGATAAGTTTAATAAATAAAATGAAAACTATCTTTGTCTGTTTTTTTTCTCTCTCTCTGTACTGAAGAATGTATTTCCAGCTTTATCATGAAGAATTTTTACTACAAATAATTATGCAAAGTGTACGTTTCTTTGATTTAAGCATTGTCCTTTCATAAGCGGAAGTCAGTTTGGGGTAGTGGTGCAGGTGCTAGCCTATACACCAGGAGGACTGGGAGTTCTAGGTCTACTTTAGGTATAAAAGCCAGCTGAGTGATGTTGGCCCAGTCATTCTTCCTCAGTCCAACCCACCCCACAAGGTTATTTTCGTGGGGAAAATAAGAGGCAGGAATATTAGGGTTTGCCACATTGAGTTGAGCAAACACAGAGCGAGGGGCAGGATAAAAATATCAAAATATCATCATCATCACCACCACCACCTTTTTCTTACTCTATGACCTGTTTCCTTTCTACGTATCTTCTCTTCCATTTACCTATTATGTGCCAGTTCAGATGACTAGTCAGGGTTATATAACTGAAATATGGGTATTTGTCATATGGAAGAAATAGGACTTTTCTACCTCCATTACAGACTAGCACAGAGACAGGGGGGAAATAACCTTTTTTTTTGGTCCTGAGATGCAGAGAAGTCAGAAATGAAATCCAGTACAACCTCTGCTCAATGAAAGAAACAGAATTGGTAGGAAAAGTAATTAATAGCTTTAATATAAAATGAATTAGGTACACAGGTATTGACTTATGACCACAATTGAGCCCAAAATTTCTGTTGCTAAGTGAGATATTTGTTAAGCGAGTTTTGCCCCATTTTACAACCTTTCTTGCCACAGTTAAGTGAAATACTGCAGTAGTTAAGTTGGTAACACAGTTGCTAAGTAAATCTGGCTTCCCCATTGATTTTGCTCGTATAAATAGGTCCCAAAAGATGATCATGTGATCACAGGACACTGTAACCGTCATAAATGAGTCAGTTGCCAAGCATCTGAATTTGATCACGTGACCATGGGCACGTTGCAATGGTCATAAGTGTGAAAAATGGTTATAAGTTACTTTTTGTAACACTGAACAGTTACTAAATGAACTATTGTCAGTCAAGGACTACAGGTATCAGTATCTCTATGTTTTGGCAGATCTGCAATATTAATATCACATATCTACATTTTCAGTTTGTGATCTATTTTATAACTTGAGATCAAGTTCATGTTTAACAGTTAATGTAAAATATTGAATCTAGGCACAATGGCACCCAATTCAAAATTAATTCTTATTGACAATATTGGTCTGATTATTGTTCAGGCATGCAACAAAATGAACATTTCTGTGAACAAAAATAGATGAAAGCCTCATGATATTGTCAAGTAAATCTTCCCTGAGATTAAATTATGCAGCTGCACAATTATTTTAAGAATTAGATATTAAAACTGTACAAAAACACAAGCAGAATTAAACAGTCTAAAAAAATGAACAAAAATACAATCCTAGAAAAGCAGCCGCCACTGACTACAGATTGTAATTATTTTACAATAAACAAAATGAGTTACTGGCACTGCAAAACTGACACTGAAACCTAATTCAATATTATGCTGCTTGCAATGGTTAAAACAGACTGTCTCTCAGGAGACAGCCTAGCACAGGGGTCCCCAAGCTTGGCCACTTTAAGACTTGTGGACTTCAACTCCCAGAATTTCTCCAGCCAGCTGGCTGGAAAAATTCTGAGAGTTGAAGTCCACAAGTCTTAAAGTAGCCAAGTTTGGGGACCTCTGGCCTAACAATTTACCAGCCCTCCCTTTTTAGTTCTATGCAAGGAACTGGATTTTCTATTACTTCAGTTTTCATCAACAAGCCCTGAAGCCAAATTGCAACTTACCCTTATGATAATCCTCTGTGGAGAAAAGTGAAAAACACTCTTCTTCTTTATACTCATCGAACTTAAACTTATAAAGGGCAAGCAAGTTAATAATGCAAATCTTTAAAGAATTTGTTTTTGTTTACTAGCATCTCTGAGAAAAGGCTTCATAGAAAGAGACAGCTCTTCTTGTAAGAAGGCGTCATCTCTTGGTTACAATTTTCTTTGGCAAATAAGGCTTAATGAAGGCCTAGAATCCAGAACCCTGATCCCATATGCACAAAACTGAGTAATAGAAATAAGACTACTATTGCTACTGTAGAATTGCTATGTATTAACTCTTTAATACTCTTTAATCTATTAAATCTATAATACCCCCCCCCCCCCCCCCCCCCCTCCCCCCCCCCCCCCCCCCCCCCCCCCCCCCCCCCCCGTATTCAACCCCCCCACAAACAGGGGGATCCCCCCCCACCCCATTTGAATTGAGGTTTGTGGTTTTTGGGTTTGTTTGTTTTTTCAAGAAAGAGGAATAAAAAAAAAAAATTTTTTTTTTTTATCTTTTTTTTTTTACAAAACAAAAGGCGGGAAACAAAAACAAAGTAAATCACCCCACAAAAAAAAACCCCCAAAACCCCCAAAAAAGTCTAAATTATCATTTGCCTATTTTTAATCATTTACATGAAACAAAGCAAAATATAATTTAACTATGCAGATTTACATCTGAAATTCTATACTCAAGGTGACTTAAAGCTCAATAAAGACCTTTTTTTTGTAACTGACTTCTAATGCTTGCATTAAAATGGCTCAAAAGCCATGTATGACTTGATGTGACATACTTAGAAACTGTTAGGATCTACAATTTGATGTTTGAAAATTCCTAGGATTTTTAATATTTTCATGAATTAATATTTTATGCCCTCTAGCTAGCTAAAATCTATGTACACATATTAGCTCTTATTTATAAAATAATAATATTTACAGCCCAACTCTATTCTGTTTGTTAATATCTGGCCTACATTCTAAGCAAGCATGAACCAAATCGCAGCCTTAGATTTCAACTAATCTTATTTATTACTTTTACATGTCTACAAAGACAGCCAAACAAAAATCTACTTTTTGGTTTCTAATACATTTCTGCATGACCTCAAACATAATAATTTGGATTAGGCTATGGAATCAGGACAATATGTGTTAATCATTGTAATTACTAACAATATCTCTGATTGTTCATAAGCTAAACAGAAACCAAAATGGGAAATAATTTAAATTAAGGAATTTCTAAGTGTTCAGAAAGCTGCATTTTGACAGAAGTTTACAAAACCTAATTTTTTATTTGCTGACTTGCACTGAGATTTGTTTGGGATCAGTTAAGTCCTTTCCAGTGACTGAACATTTTCTCATTTTTCAATCATTTATTCAGAGTTCCTAGCATATCTTTCTGGTATAGATATATAGGTCAGTGTTAAAACTTAAAATAGCTGTTAAGGCATACCTGAAAATTTTGTGTATGTATTTCTGCATGTGTATACACAACATACATATTGAAGAAATGTCAGATTTAAATCTTGAGTTGTGATCAAGGAGGACCGTGGCCATGGTGTGTGCCCACAAACGGTATTTAAAGGGAGTCAGTGAAGAAAAGATTGAGAACGACTGTCATAGACAATATAACAATAGATGAACTATTAATTACTTTATGGAAAAACCCAGCCCAGTCTTTGAATATTAATTTTCTCATGAAAGCAGGCCACAAACAGGAGGAAATTAGGCATTTGATAAAACCCTGCTGAATGTGAAGATGATACAGGAATTTAATCATTCAATTTTACAACAACAGCAAAAAGGCAATTTTATAGGAAATAAAAAGGTTAAAGGTTATTTTAAAAAAAAAAAAAAATTTGAGAACCACTACCTGTCCAAAGCATAACACCTAAAGCAAAATGTTGCAAAGAAACCGCTTTTTCTCCAAGTCTAAAGTAGCATCTCTGAAAGACTGGAGGCAAGGATTTTGAAGGCTTTATCTCACACAGTAGTCTTTGTGAACATGCTCAGCAGCTTCACCTTTCTGGAAACCCCAGTGGGAATAGAACCTACAAGCACATGCTTGTAGAAACAACAGGGAAAAATCAGTAGCGCACTAAGCTTTCTGGAGGATGCAACTGCTTTAATAGTATGAGCTCAGATTGTACCGATGTATCCCAGAAAATGTTCTTTGGACTGCTTTCTACAACTATATCACTAATCTACTTCATTATCACGCACAACAGTAAGAGAGTTAAATGGGTAGAAGGTAGGAGAAATCACATTCCCCCTTTTGCTTTAGACAGAAAAATTATGCCTATTTATCCATAGTAACTTAAAAAGCGTATTGTAAACAACTCTAAAAATCAGAGACACGGGACAAAGAAGGTAAACAGAGAAAAAATGGAACAGGATACTATTTCAGAGATTAATGTTGCTGTATAATAATGGGCTGAACTTCAGCCAGCTCAAATTGCTATACTGACTGAACCACCATACAATTACCTGTGATGTTAGATGAGCTTCTTACATATGAAAGAATGATAATATTGTCTAGCCCAATATCATACTTCCCAAAGCTATGTACTGCTACTTAAACATGCAACAGCTGGTCTGTAAATACTTAACAGTAAAAAAGATGCTTGGGCAAATTCAGTAGCCCACACATGTCAAGACTTGTCAGAGAGAACAAACAGTCCAGATCAATCTACTAAATAGATTTTCAGCAATCTTATTACAACGAATCATCTAACTAGTACGCCAGCTGTTTAAACCAACTTATTTTGTTTAGAGAATTTTATCTCTGGTTTCTATATGAGTTTATCAGAAACGTTTATAACATTAAAATTGATCACTGAGAGCAACAATGAACTACAAGATCTCAAAGTAAATAACAAAGGAAGAAAAACCCAGTTGACTATTTTTAACGTACAGAATGAAATAATATGGTAAAATTGCATAATACTTGCTAAACAACTAAAAAAATCTCCCTTTTTACAACCCTGTAATCCTTTAATTTGGGGAAGAGTTGGGGTGATCGGATGCAGCTGAGCATTTTAAAGCAGGGGTCGCCAATCAAACGCATAATTTTAAATCCCAGGGACCACTAACCAGTTCTGTGGGCATGGCCTAATTTGTGGGTGTGGCTTGGTGGTCATGTGACTGGCTGGGCATGGCATTTATGTAAATATTATAAATATTTATATAAATGTTGATTTTTTTAAATAAAAACAGAGCAACTTTTATCCAAAATCAGGCAAAGCAGGCAGGCAGAGTGAGTTGCTTACATTCAGAGATCTTTCTATCTGCCATCGGCTAGCTCAGTCTGTCACATAAAATTTGCTTGTAAGCAAACTCACAAAATTAACTCACAACATACCATGTATGTAAATATTGAATTTTTTATTTTTTTTAAAAAGGGCAACTTTTACTCAAAATCAGGCAAAGCAGGCAGGCAGATTGAGTTGCTCACAGAATCATTTGGTGATCTATCTATCTGCCATCGGCTAGCTCAGTCTCTCAAATTTGCTTGCCATGAGTCTGCACTGAATAACAGAACCTTCAGTCCTAAAGGAGGTTTGGCTGTGCTTAAAAGCAGAGCCAAAGATCTAAAGACTAGCTAGAAAGCAAGAAATCCAACCATTTCCTGCTTTCTAGCTAAACTAAATCTCCCAGCACAGCAGAACAGCTGATGGTCGGAAAAATAGCAATTTAGCAGGCAAGTTTGCCGGGAAAAATAGCAATTTAGCAGGCAAGTTTGCCGGGTAAGGAGTAAGTGGGAGGGGAGGGTTCCCACGGGCCACGTGGGCGGCGCAGCCTTGTGTTTATGTGCAGCCTGGATGAATTGCTTTCGGGGTGGTGGGTGTCTGGGGGTGAGATTTCTCTGCGGCCCACCAAAATTTCTTCATGGCCCAACAGTGGGCCGCGGCCCACCGGTTGGCGACTGCTGTTTTAAAGCTTGCCCTTCCTGATGGAAAAACAAATAACTTTTCTTTGCGTCCAAGAGAGAAAGAAACATCTGCTGCTACCTAGGATTGAACTCTCAGCCTTCCTAGTGGGAGACAAGTGTCTTAACCACTAGGCCACTGCACCACTCCATTTATTTATTGAACAACTAAAATCTATGAGTTCCAGTTAGAGACAAAACAGATGATGCATAGAAACATATTTTACTTAATGAGTAATTTTTATAATTACTGATAATTGACAACAATTTAGTGACAAAAACTACAGCTCAAATCATGAAGCCAACAAATTTCAAAAGTGTAACATAATGAAACAAACAGAAATTAGTTTAATTAAAAACTATCCCAAACATTTTAGACACACAAATAAATCCAGAGAAAACTTTTTAAATAATTATTTTTAAATATCTATGTGCAGAGACTTTTGGAAGATATTACCAACTGACTATTGTGAGAACATTTTGCAGAAAATGTAAATATTAATATTTTATTAGAATTTTTGTCAATATGCTTGTAGAGCCAGCTTGATGTACTGGTTAAGGCACGGGTTATCACCTCAATCTCATCACGTGACTTATCGTGATATATCGCGGTTTTTTGCCTTTGCGGAATCAGGATGGGTGTGGCCTGCTCATGACATATCCGGCCCATGGGCCACCAGTTTGACAGCCCTAGGTTAAAGCATCAATCAGAAACTGGGAAATCATGAGTTCTAGTACCACCTTGGGTATATAAAGCCAGTTGGGTGATCTTTGGCCAGTTACTTTCTCCTAGTCATAGAAAGGAAGCAATGGCAAACCATTTTTGAAAATCTTTGCCAAGAAAACTACAGACAGTCTCCAAGAATTGGACATGACTGAATGGAAGAAAATAAAAACCTTTCTGTGACTGATTTTATCTATTATTCAGACATTAAATGAATACTGTACAGGTACTCCTTGACTTACGACCACAAATGAGCCCAAAATTTCCACTGCAAAGCAAGACAACTCAGTTATTAAGTGAATTGCACTCCATTATATGAACTTTTCTGCCAGAGTTGTTAAGCAAATCACTGAAGTTAAGTGAATCATGCAGTCATTAAGCAAATCTGGCTTCCCTTGTTGACTTTGCTTGTCAGAAGCAAAGTACAGTAAGATGTATAATAACTGCCTGTATTAGTCTCAAAACCAAGTTTAGGTCACATAATTTATGTTCTGAAATCAAAGCTCTAAACCAGGGGTGTCAAACTCACGTCATCATGGCAGCATCATGTGACGTATCAGGACTTTTTCCACTTCGCCAAATTGGGCGTGGCCAGCGCGTGATGGGCTGGCAGTTTGACAGCTCTGCTGTAAACAATCTCCACTATCGATTCCACTTTGCTGTTTGGACATCAGTGGGGTTGATGTCTCGTGGGAGGGGGAAGAATCAGTCATCTTTCAATCATAATTTCCAATTTGTTGGAAAAACATACACTAATTGGCTACTTTCTCTAAATAAGCAAATGTTTATAAAGCATTTACTTTGCCTCAGTTTATCTAACATACTAAACCAAAACCAACCAAACCAGATAATGGTTACAACACACTTTGTCAATATTTCTTAACTTTCACAGGATCAAAGCCATGGTATAATAGTGGGCAGCATGTTGCATCAATGAACCTTAAAAAAAAACAACTACCAAGATCCAAATTCTTCATTAGTTATGGTCCACAGGATGGCCTTCAGCAAATTACTTGCTGAAATTATTTTCTATTTGCATTTTGGCACAAGAATGTCCATAATGATTACATATCAGAATTATCATGTATACTGCATATTATTAGGTATATTTACAGGCTAATTCATCCCATAATGTAAAGTGAAAGCTCAATTACTGTACATAATATATGTGAATGCCTTCCTCTTAAATTCACAACAATTATATGAGGTAGGTGGGTGACAGCTATAGCAACAGACCTAATCAATGAATTGCTCTCTTTTTTAAATTAATATTTTAATTTAACTTTAACTTACACAATTGACAAAATAGTATTTAAACTTACAGAAAAAAAAGAAACCAAAACACAAATAGTGGAAAAAAATTAGAAAAAAGACCTCATGCAAAGACTACAAACTAAGAAACAAAAAAGAGATGAAAAATAATCTGCCTTATGTTGTTGTTAGTTGCAAAGTCATGTTTGACCCATCGCAACCCCATGGACAATGTTCCTCCAGGCCTTCCTGTCCTCTACCATCCTCCCGAGTCCATTTGAGCTCATACCTACTGCTTCAGTGACTCCATCCAGTCACCTCATTCCCTGTCGTCTCCTTCTTCTTTTGCCTTCAATCTTTTCCAGCATTAGGCTCTTCTCCAGTGAGTTCTTCCTTCTCATTAGGTGGCCAAAGTATTTGAGTTTCATAATCTGCCTTATAATTTATATTTATCAATAGTCTTTGGTTTACTAACACTCTATTAGTAATAAAACCTCATAAGGCGAGAAGAGATTTAAACCTGGGTTTCCACAAATTAATCCTCTTTATTTATATACAGCCACATGCTCATAACATTGTACAGTAAAAAACAAAATGATAACAAAAATACAGAAATAATTCCCGAAATAATCTTTAAAACTGTCCAAACCTTTTAGAATATATTAAAAACCCAAACCAATATAATAGACATATGGATGACTGATCTTAACTGAGTGCTAGTCTTTCCAAGTGTTTTCCCAAGTGTCAGATGTGCAAATTTCTTGTGAAAGGCTGTTGAGCTGCCAAGAGGCACAATGAACTTGCTTTCCCCTGGATTTCAAGCTGGGAAATCCCCTGGATGGCTCAGCATACATCCTGGTTTCTTACGTGGACTACTTCTGAGTTCTGTAGTAGGGAGTGTAGTTCTTTGTCGTGCATAGTGCAACATAAAAGGAATTATTTTTAGAATTAGAAGAACTTTATTGTCATTGTACAAATACAACGAAACTGTGGATGCACCCCAGCAACTGTTCGCAATACAATAAAACCAAAGCACTTAAAAATGAAGATAAGAAAGATAGAGTACCCAAATCTCCATTTGCAATTTGAGAGTACAATATCTACAAATATACACAATATACATCCAACATTGTTAACGCTTAGCAGAGTATAATACACAAGAGATGGACTGTACTGTAATATGTTATTATACATCTGAATGGGGTATTGAATCAGTATTTAATTCTACCTGGTCGCATGTCCCAAGGAAAAAAACTTTAAAATGTGATTTATTTCACAGTAGGTTCATAAAGCAATCCCGGGGAGTTCATGCGGGGAGGACGCTGTAATCTTTGGATAATACTGAGTTACAACTTCCATCAGCATAGAAGTTCCCTCCAAGGCAAATCTAAAACTCCAAGGCAGAATCGGGGCGCAATCTGAAGAAATTAAAGGAGAAACAGGGCAGGGGATCAGGAAGAGAAGCCGCTCGATACCTTCATACGGTCAGGCTCGGCTGGAAAAGCGGAAAGCGGCTTTTCAGGGCCAAGGAACAACGAGATGTTGGGGTGGGGGGCGTACAAGCCAAAGTGGGATCGTTTTTCTCGGGGCGGGGACTTTTTCAAGCGGGTTTGGCGCCCTCGACTCGGAGCCTGAGCTCCGGGCGGGTCCCTGAGACGGTTTCTCACCTTCCATAGGTTCAAATCGAAGCGGCCGGGTCCCTTCCTGCCTTCTCCCTCTTCCTCCTCCTCCTCTCGCCAGAGGTACCTCGCGGCCTTTCGGCGGCTGGGAAGCTCAGCAACGCGACCTCGAGGACTCCTCCCCGCCAGGCCGGGCCTGCAAAACACCCGGCAGGTTGCCCCGCAGAGGGGCGGGAGCACAGGCATAACGTTACGGGAGGCCGGGGCAACCCGGTCCCGCCTCCTCTTCGCCGGGTGAATAGCCGAGGATCTACAGCTTTGGCCCTCGCTCCGGCTCCACCCCCGACCGCTCCGGGCCCGGTGCGGGAAGCGCCCGGCCTCCCTCGCGCCCGTCCCCGCCGTCTTGGGAGCGGCCCCGGAGAGGCCGCGGCGGCCTTTGGTGTCCAGGCGCCTCCCCCTCGCGACCATCTGCCCGGAGGAGCGGCAGAGGCGGGCCGCGAAGGCGAGGGAGCCGCGTCAGCCGCGGGAGGTGGAGGTGCGGCTTGGCAGGTCCTGGCCGCGGCTCCGGTTTTGGCTGCCTTACCTGCCCCGGTTTTCGCCATTCCCATTCAGGGAGAAAGGGGGGAACCGAGGTAGGAAAAAGTCTGGGCTGTGGCACCTTTGGGGCACTCTGCACTTGCTCAAGGGCACTTCGGAAGGGCAAAGCTGAGAGCCCCGGTGGCCGATTCCCTGCTTGCCACACCTTCGCACAGTACGGAAGGCGCTTATAAACGGCAGTCCGGTCTTGTACTGGCCTTTAGGAACCAGGAACTACGGCTGCCTTAGGAAATCCGCAGCGGGGATAGATGTCTGAACGGGTAAAACCAATGCTGACACCTGAACCCAAACCTGTAACTTGCCGAGGTTCTTAAAAACTTTAGCCACACCGTTAATTTGCCCTATTAGTTTGCACACACAAATACAAAGTTGCAGAGCCAGACTGCTTCCCTATTGTTGCAACCATACTAGTATATTTTTAGATGTGAAAATGGGAAGTGATTTAACCACAATCGCTGATTTTTGCAGAATTTTACACCACAAACAAACCTAATTCTTGCTTTCAAAATATATGACATTTTGACATACTAATGCCATTAGTAATCAGCATTTATTATGCAACTATATTTGCATGAAAGTTGTTTGTACCCTCCTTCAGTGGACAGAACTCTGTTCCCTGTGAAGTTTAAAAAAAAGCTTGGCTCATGGAAAATTGTGTGGTCTCCACTCATCAATTGGGGCTTGGGGAATTTTCCCATACCCATCCTCGGATCCTCTCATCCTTTCCCCAACTTGCCCATTAGTAAGGAAGCAACTCTTAAAATGCAATTTCTTTGTGTGAAGCAAACAGCCCTTCACATTGCTTTGCCCCTATCACAAATTCTGCCGTAAATGCCACTCACATGTTCCTTCTTTCTGTTCCAATTTTTGATTTCATCTAGGCACCCCCAACTTTTGCAGATTGCAACTATCATGCCTGAACTACTGGTATCAGCCAGTTTACTCATTAACTAGCATCCCTTTTCCCCATCTCTTCCCAATGGTAGTCCTTTTAGTTATCTTGGACAATCTAGGATGATTTGGGCTGCAAAATACCAGACAACCACTACAGAACAGTAAATATAAACACATGCTCTTTGTAATATTAATATTAAAGCAGTGTTTTTCAAACTTGGCAACTTTTAAGATCCTTCAGCTCTCAGAATTTCCCAGCTAGCATGCTGCAAATTGAAGGCAGCACACCTTAAAATTGCCAAGTTTGAAAAATACTGTTCTGCTGTGAATTCATCTCTAGCATATTCCATGTAGCATTACATGCAGTTCCCGTCTTCCTTCCTTGCCTCACCAGGAAGCCCCTTTCTCTCAGTCTGAGTGTTTGAGATCCCCAGCTTGCAAAACAGCTTAGTCACAACTTCTTCTCTGCTTCCTTGGTGCTTTCTTTCTCCCTTCCTAGCAATCCCCCTTTGCATTTTGGTCTGCTCCTATGTTTCTTCCCCAACATCACCTCTTGCACTTTTCCTACCTGGTGATCGTTGTCTCCATTCTTCCTACTGAAGTTATCCAGTGTCTGAATTAAAAAGGAGCCTGACAAAAATTAGGGAGAGATGGGAACGAACAACTGTAGATTTCTTTCTATCTCTTGCTCCTCTTTTTTATAATTCTTTTCTTGCACTCCATGGTTTGAAAAAGCCAGCATGAATCTCTTAACAAGCTGATTCCTATGAATTCTGGAGCTGATTCCTTCTTTCAAACATTCTTCATATCTTAAATCCTATAGGCATCTGAAATGCTCTCCTGGAAATCTTGCTTTGAGGCATCCTGGTTTTTTTTGTTTTTTGCTTCCACTTAACTATTGATAAATGGGTGAGATTTCCTTTTCCCAGGGGAAAAAAATTGTGCTCAAGAAATTATTGTACTCTTTCAGCGGCAAACCTCCTATTGCTGTTGGGAGGTTGAGAAAAGAATTGCAGTCAAATCATGTGATTGCAATCTGTTTCAAAACAATGTTGACAAAAGTGAACACTGGTTGATTTGCTGGAAGACAAAAAATTTTAACAGAAAAAGAGTATGTGGCTTGCTGCATATCTTATTATATAATTAATTGTTTCAACACCATTGTAAACGGCTACAATTAATAACAGAATTATCATTCTTTATGCTTCAGTATTTCATTTCCCTTTGGTATAACTACTCACAATTGCCACAGGCAAGCCAACTGTATGTGTGGATATTTGATTCTCTGTTTACAACTCATGTATCTGATGAAATAGACTGCAGTAAGGAATTTTACACTTTATTTATTCATTGCTCTTTAATGTATTCTTTTGGGGCATTTATTAGTGAACCTTTTGTACCTACAAAGTATTCAATAAATGGTTTAATGTTCCTCTATATCTTTATAGATGAACAAGCACACCGAGCTGTAGGCTTTACAATTATAACCTGTGTTTCCATTAAGGATGGAAAAAAGTTGGTTGCAGAATGTGGATAGTAGATGTGGATAGATCATCATAGTAATACAATTTATAAGTTGCCTTTATGAAAAATATTCAAGAGAGCAAATAACAGGAAATTTGAAGATGTGCACTAAAACAGCAAGCATGAAACAGTATAAATCACTGAAATAAACATAAAAGATGAACAAAATATGTTGCTGGATTTCTGTTTTCCTCACAGCCTTATATTAAAGCAGTATATCACTAGAACTATGTGTATTGTAGTTTGTGTGTATATTTGGAAATATATGCTATATTTGTATAGCATGTGGCTTAAAAAACTTGGAGTGGTGCACTGGCCTAGAGGTGGAGCTCTCACCTCACAATGAAGAGGCTGTGAGTTCGATCCTAGGTACCGGCATATATTTCTCTCTCTGGGCACACTGAATATATCTGCTGAATAAAATTCTGCATTGGTGACAGGAAAGTCATCTGGCCAGTAAACACTTAGCTCCCTTCAGTTGTCCAGATTCCATCCTGCAAGGGATTATGGGGTCATTAAGGATGATGATGACATGGCTAAAAAACCTATTTCAACCATTAATTAGTAGTAGTACTGCTGATTTTGCCATATGGACAAAAAGAAGACCTTGGGATATATATGTAAGAAGAATGTGGGAGTAAATTATATTATAGATTAATGCATGATTTTAAAAAAATGTAGTCCCACTTGCATAACTTGCTAAGGCACATTGCTGTAAGTTACCGTGTTTCTCACAAAATAAGGCCAGGCCTTATTTTTTTTTGAGCCCCGAAAAAACGGCTAGGACATCTTTTCGGGGGTGAATTAATTTCTCCCCCACCCCTGCGCACCAGCGCCGTCTCCAACAACAGCATCTGAGTCACTCCCGCTTTTCCCCCGTCCCTGTAACAACAGGGAAAAAAAGATTTTGAGGTACCTGGGAGCGCTGTGCGCTGCGTTTTGGTTTAATCCCGAGCGGCTGGGTGGGCCCTTGGGAACGGCCCCGGAGAGGCCGCGGCGGCCTTTGGTGTCCAGGCGCCTCCCCCTCGTGGCCATCTGCCTGGAAAGGCGGCAGAGGCGGGCCACGAAGGCGAGGGAGCCACGTCAGCTGCGGGAGGTGGAGTGCGGCTTGGCAGGTCCTGGCCGCGGCTCCTGTTTTGGCTGCCTTACCTGCCCCGGTTTTCGCCATTCCGATTCAGGGGGAAAGGGGGGAACTGAGCTAGGAAAAAGTCTGGGCTGTGGCGCCTTTGGGGCACTCTGCACTTGCTCAAGGGCACTTCGGAAGGGCAAAGCTGAGAGCCCCAGTGGCCGATTCCCTGCTTGCCACACCTTCTCACAGTACGGAAGGCGCTTATAAACGGCAGTCCGGTCTTGTACTGGCCTTTAGGAACCAGGAACTACAGCTGCCTTAGGAAATCCGCAGCGGGGATAGATGTCTGAACAGGTAAAACCAATGCTGACACCTGAACCCAAACCTGTAACTTGCCGAGGTTCGTAAAAACTTTAGCCACACCGTTAATTTGCCCTATTAGTGTGCACACACAAATACAAAGTTGCAGAGCCAGCCTGCTTCCCTATTGTTGCAACCATACTAGTATATTTTTAGATGTGAAAATGGGAAGTGATTTAACCACAAACGCTGATTTTTGCAGAATTTTACACCACAAACATAAACCTAATTCTTGCTTTCAAAATATATGACATTTTGATATACTAATGCCATTAGTAATCAGCATTTATTGTGCAACTATATTTGCATGAAAGTTGTTTGTACCCTCCTTCAGTGGACAGAACTCTGTTCCCTGTGAAGTTTAAAAAAAAACATGGCTCATGGAAAATTGTGTGGTCTCCACTCATGAGAAGAGCCGAGCGAGCGTTTCTGCTGCTGCTATCCTTGGTGCTCCAGCCTTGGCCTCTGCAAGTTTGCAAAGTCCTGGTGCAGCAGCACGTTCCTGCATTCCAAGCGCCCAGGCCGAGCTGCAGCTGTCCCTCTCTTGCCAGCGCCATCTCCAATAACAATGCCTCCGTAGCTTCTACGGTTTCCGCCACTACTGCCGCTGTTATTGGAGACGGCGCTGGCGAGAGAGGGACAGCTGCAGCTTGGCCTGGGCACTTGGAATGCAGGAACGGGCTGCTGCACCAGGTCTTTTGCAAACTTGCAGAGCCCGAGGCTGGAGCACTAAGGGTAGCAGCAGCAGAGACACTTGCTCGGCTCTTCTCACGCCCACCCAGCCGCTCGGGATTAAACCAAAACGCAGCGCGCGGCGCTCCCAGGTACCTCAAAATCTTTTTTTTCCCCTGTTGTTACGGGGACGGCGGAAAAGCGGGAGCAACTCAGATGCTGTTGTTGGAGACGGCGCTGGCGAGAGAGGCGCCAGCACTGGTGGGAACCGTGGAAGCTACGGAGGCCTGAGAAGCAGCTGAAATGCTGCCAGACATCCACGCCGACGCCGCCCGCCTGCTGACCTGGGTAAGGGATGGGTAAGGGAGCCCTCTGTGCTCCACCATGATTAGCTGTTACGAGCGGCTGATGGTGAGGTGTAGCTGCCCGCGGGGCACTCCTAATGGCAAGTTTCCCCCCCGCCTTCCCCCCCCAATTTTGCATGTTTTAAACAAGGCCTAAATTTGAGGGGAGGGGCTTAATTTCATTTTATGCCTAGAAAACATGCTGGGTCTTCCTATTGGGGGGGCGTATTGTTGGAGAAACATGGTAGTAAATCATGGTTTATATTTATATAGATGTCTAGCTACTTCTAGTTTCTTAATCAAGTGCCTGCCAAGGAGAAAATCCATCAACACTGTCAGGGCAAGCTACTGCACATAAAAAGAAGCAAACCCCATGCTTATTAGTACTAATGATGTTACCTAGTTGAATAATGAAACATCTGCAAACGAAGTTCCAAGAACTCTAAAGACTCCACACTTCAATTCTGAGCTACATATACTCTCCTCTATTGGAATCTATGGTAATTTCTTAAACAAACCATCATGGGGGAACACGCTTTGTGTCTCTAAGCACAATTGCAGACAATGACTAGGTCAATAAGATGTTTGTTTTTTTTAAAAAAAAAAACAATTACCAAGCAAGAGCACAAACTAGGTTAACAAGAAATAATTCTTCATTAATTTTAATCATGAGTTACTGCCTTAGTTTGTAATGAATCAAAATAAAATAAATAGATGTTAGAATTAAGCTAGGCAATTATAAGTCCATTACAAATCTTGTTCTGGACATTGGCCAATATCTGTTGATCAGCAGCATGATGGACCATTCATCCCTAAGAATGAGATTAAAAAGGGGTACACATGTTCTTGAATTTCACATTGATCCAATTAAATATTTAAGAATAACTTCTAAATTTTGCAACCAACGCACTTATTGATCTTTAGGGTGAGAGATATACATAGCGGGACCTGATCTCTTGTTTAGCACCAGTATCAAGATGAAAATACATGCAGCTGGGTAATTTACATTTTCTTCTACAGCTGTCTTTAAAAAAAAATCTTACACGTAATTTAAACATTTTCTTATACCAAGCATTTTTACTCATTTAAAACAATTACCTTTGATCTCCTGGTAGTCCTTGACATACAACTATTCATTTAGTGACTGAAGTTACAACAGCACTGAAAAAAATGACTTATGACCAGTTGCAGGATTCCCATGTGATGAAAGTTTTTTGGCACTTGGCAACTGCCATTTATTTATGATGGTTGCAGTGCATTTGGGGAGTCATGTGATCACCATTTGTGACTTCCCTAGCCGACTTCTGACAAAGTCAGCAGGGGAAGCTGATTCACTCAACAACCAGGACAAAAAAGGTTGTAAACTCAGACATGACTCCCTTGCTTAGCAATGGAAATTCTGCTCCCAATTGATGGTTGTAAGTCAAAGACTACCTGTATTAAATATACTGACACGTTTGAATGTTGACCAGTAACGTGATAGTTTTGAATCTGCAGGGGATTAGAACGTGATCCCAAATAAAATTTGCACTGTTATACTAAGTTTGATTTCTGCTTAACGATTATAAATCTTGTCGCTAAAAAGACAGCATATCAGACTGAATATACTATTAAGTCTTGTGGAACAAGTTTAATCTGACTTTTTATACATGGCATTCTTTCAAAATTTGGAAATAATTATACTATCAGAACAGCTTTGATCTGCCTAGCTCACCTATAATTACTCCCTCTTACATATCAACGATACTACCATTAAGCAATAAAGCACCATTTTGAAATGTCTGAGGAAAGAGTTGGAAAAACAGCTCAAATCATGATATGAATAGGAAATGCATTTTAGAATAATGAAGGTATTTGGTTGTTATGGATAAGTAACAGTGATTTGAATTTAGATAGAGGAATATGCAAAGTAACTCATTTTATTTCACTGAAGTATATAATTTTAAAAAGTAAAGTTTCCTTCAAGTTCAGGTTGACTTCCATGGATAGATATATGCAGTTTTCTAGGTTTCATAAAGACTCATGGAATTTAATAAATACAATTTAAAGCAGAAATCATTGCAAGCATTCAGCAGCCATTATAAACATACATAAATATATGTATTCATACATATACGTGTACAAATGTAGAGTGTACAGATAACAGATAATCAGAGTGGGAAGGGACCTTGTAGGTCATCTAGTCCAACCCCCTGACCAAGCGGGAGACCCTACACCATTTCTGACAAATGGCAGTCCAATCTCTTTTTGAAAGTCTCAAGTGATGGCGCTCTGACAACTTCCGAGGGCAAGCTGTTCCATTGGTTGATTGTTCTCACTGTCAGAAAGTTTCTCCTTATTTCCAGGTTGAATCTCTTCTTGTTCAGTTTCCATCCATTATTCCTTGTCTGGCCTACAAGTGCTTTAGAAAATAGCTTGACCCACTCCTCTCTGTGGCAGCCCCTCAAATATTGGAAGATTGCTATCATGTCTCCCCTGGTCCTTCTCTTTACTAGACTAGCCATGCCCAATTCCTGTAACCGTTCTTCATATGTTTTAGTCTCCAGTCCCTTAATCATCCTGGCTGCTCTTCTCTGTACTTTTTCTAGAATCTTAGCATCCTTTTTATAATGTGGTGAACAAAACTGGATATAGTACTCTAGGTGTGGTCTTACTAAGGGTTTATAAAATGGTATTAGTACTTCTCTTGATCTTGATTGTATCCCTCTGTTAATGCAATTTAGGATTGCATTAGCGTTTTTGGCCACAAATGTAGAGCTTTCTAAATTACCTTCAGAGGTAGCCCTACATAAATCATATTGCAATGGTGTAAACAGCAAAGTTGTCCCTATTTAAAAGTGCCTAAGCAATCCTGGACTATAAATATTAGTTCTTGTATCATCAAAGTCTATTTAATATGAGGGTCTTCAAACTTGACAGCTTTAAGACTTGTGGACTTCAATCCCAGAATTCCTGAGCTAACATGACTGGAGGAGGAATTCTGGGAGTTGAAGTGCACAAGTCTTAAACTCTCAAGTTTGAAGACCGCTGATTTAAGAGTTAGGCATATTGAAGAAATTTCTGGACAATAATCAGAAGGAAGGATTTATTTGTCCTGCTAAGATTCCAACATCTGTACCTACGTTTTTCACCCCTAAGAAACATAAATTTTGAAGGACTTTGCATAATTATAGATTCTTTTAACAATGGGATCATTAAGGATCACTACCCACTGTCTCTTATTTCTATCCTACTGGACCACTTTCAAGGATTTTATTAAATTGCACTGGAAACGTGTACAATTTAGGCAGAAGAAGGGCCATGAATGTTTAACAGCCTTTGATAGAGCATGTCTGAATATGCAGCGACGTCCTTTGAATTGGCTAATTGGCCTCAGTCATCTCCAGATTCATGAATGAAATATTTTTCTGATATTTTGGACAAATATGTAGTGGTGTACTTAAACAATGATTCTTCTTCTTGCTTAGCTGGAGTCCAACACAGGCCAAATTTGAGTGATTTTATCTACCAGGAATAATCCTCACAGTTGACTCAAGACAGTGCCCAGTGCACAACCCATTTTGTCACGAAGAATGTTTTTCTGGTAAAGAAGAGTCAATTTGAAAGTTTGTAAATTACATTTAAAAGTTATAAAAGTATGCTTGCTTGCTATGCCTTCCCCCGCAATGCCCACACTTCCGATATCTCTTGAATCCCACTTAGATTTGTTTGAAAAGTAGGCAAGAACCTGGAGGAGTTGGAAATGCTTTAATACCAAATGCATTAAGAGACTTCTCAAGGCTAGTGAATAAGCATCCAGAACTGAGTAATAATGGCATACCTGACATTTTAAAGATTTTAGTGTGCATGTTTTAAATTTATAGAATGTTTGCTTTCAAAATGTCATATTCTAAAAAATTGACATCTTGGGGCTTTGCACTTAGCACTATACAGAGATGCCTGTTGTTGCAGTAAATAAATGGCTGATGAAGGGGTAAGTGTTGTGGCCTGTCGGCCGCCAGCCTCATCAGCAGGCGAATCAGATGAGGCGGTGGCATGGGAGTCAGGGCCAGCATCAAGGCAATCTGAGAGCTCCGAGGGGGAAGAAGGGAATGCAGCTGTCAGAAACAGAGGCGGAGCCTGGGCTATCCAACAGAGTCAACAGCTCCCAGGTCTGGAGGTGGCTGATGAGGAAGAGGAGGAACAGCTGAGTCCAGTGCCTGATGTGTGGATGCACAGAAGGCAGAGATGAGGAGAGCAGTGGAAATCTATGGGCCGGTCCTTGGGACAGAAGAGCCACCGCTGTTAGTGAAGCCCCACCTTAGCTCTGGGGATAAAAGGCAGGGGGCGGAGATGAATGGGTGTGACAAATAACCATTCATCTCTCTGATGGCCCACCACTGATAGCCTGCACTTCTGAATCCTATCTGAAAATGATCAGAATTCTTCTTGGAATCTGCAGTGCCTTCTAAGCGTGCGTACGTGTGTGTGTGTGTGTGTGTGTGTGTGTGTGTGTGTGTGCGTGTGTGTGTCTGCTGCTAGAAGAAAGCCGGTGCATCTTCCAGGACTTCTTTTGCAATTGTGGGAAGAGAGAGAGAAATAGACTCCCTGGTGTGTTGGTCCAGTTCAGGGGGAAAGGGAGCAAGCATCACTTTCCACAGGACTTAGAGTCTTTGTAGCTTGCTGTGAGAGAGCGGCTGCTGGTGCTCCAAATAAAGGGAACATTTCATTAACTACAAAGGGCTTGTTGTGTTTGGGAGCCGGCTCAGAACAGTAAGGTGGAGGAAGAGGATGAAAATGAGATCTGAAGGACAGTGAAGAAGATGCACAAAAGTTAAGTATGCCATGAATGCTTACTGAGTATTGGAGAGAATACTGGTCTACAAGAAAGATCAAATGAAAGGGGGCGGAGCTGGCGTCGCGACGATACGGCATGCGATCTTGGAGGTCTGAGATCGCTGCCGATATCTTTGCTCCTGGATGGTCCAAGTGGATCTAAACCGTCCCGAAGAGACGGTGAATATAAAGAGCGCATCCTGTCGATCCCAGGGATATCGCAAAGTCCCTGGTAGATCCAGGAGAAGCTCTTTTTCCAGCGGCAAAGAGGCAGCCATTAAAGCTGCTGAAGTTGGGACAGCTCCGAAATGAAAGAGAACGAAAGAGAAAGGGTGCCGGTTTGGTGAGAACTTTTCTTTATTTAAAGATTTGAGAGGACACCCTAAGGGAAAGAAAGAATCTGTAAAAGTTTTTTGACAAAAGTGAATAAGCAGCGATTTTAAACAGGAATGTCAAAGTAATATTTTTTTTTTCTTATTGCTGATGATCCTATATTTCAAAACTGGACTGGTTTTTTTCCTTTTTTTTAATCTACTCTTTTCTTTCCCCTTTTTGATTTTATAATATATTGAGCCAGAGACTCCCTTTTAGTCTTTTTTTTTTTTTAAATTTTCTTCCTTTTTTAACTAATTCTTATTATACTCTGCCGGAAAAGGAGGGGGAAAGTGAAAGCTAAAGAAACTTTGTAACACTGCCAGCTAGAGGCTTGGAAATACTCTACTTTTCCTTTGACCAGACAAAGCTGAGAAAGAATTGAGACTTTTTTTCAAGGACACTGCCTGTTTGATAAGATAGAGGGAAGAACATGGGAGAGTATTATTGCAGGTGCTCTTCTGGGTTTCTAGCAACAGCTGGAGTCTGGTGTTGAAACCTAGGGGGAAAAAAGGTGATAAGTTTTTGGAGAAGAGAGTTATAATAAGAGCCTTGGATAATTAAACTAAGTGCAGTGTGCTCTTTTTACTTTTTTGAAGTTGTGCTATCCCTCCTCACCAGCTTTATTTTATTTCATTTTATCTTTTTTTTTTTTTTTTTGCAATGGCTATTTGGATCTTTGGCTTTGTTGGAGTTTGTCTTTTTTTTCCTTTTTTTTTTTCCTTTGGAAGTCCAATCTCTATGCTTGCTGTTTATTTTAAAGGGAAAGCTTTAGTATTAATGTTTCCTTTTTTTTTTTAAGGGAATAGCCTTTTTTCCTCCTTTCCTGGTATTTTTGTTTTTTCATTTACCTTTCTGGTTTATTTTTATGCACTCTTTTCTATTTGAGACCTCTCAATTGGATTAAGGTGTTGAAGAACCTGAAGAATTTTTCCTTTTCCTTTTCTTTCTTTTTCAAGCCTTTTTCTTCATCTAACCACCGATTGGATTAAGGTATACAAGAACCTGAAGAAATTTTGTCCTCCCTTTTTTTTTTCTTCTAGTAATATTTGGCTTCTTTTTTCTACTATTTTTATTTCGAACTACAATTGGTTATTTCACAATTGGATTAAGGTTTAGAAGATGGAAAATTTACAACTGTCACTAATAGGGAGAATTTCAACAATCAAGATGAATATATTACCCAGAATTTTATATTTGTTTCAAACAATTCCAATTAGGCTTGGAAAAGATTACTTTGAAGATTTAAATAAAATTGTGTTGAAATATATATGGCAAGGTAAGAAAGCGAGAATAAAGTTAAAACTTTTGCAAGATGCTAGAATTACAGGAGGATTTGGTTTGCCTCATTGGGAGTTGTATTATCAAGCTACAAATCTGATGTGGGTTAAGAAATGGATAACACTAAGAAATACTAGATTATTGACATTAGAAGGACATGATTTGTTGTTGGGGTGGCAAGCTTTTTTATGGTTTAAAGAAACTAAAACACAGGGGTACTTTAGAAGACATTATATACGGGAGTCTCTGTGGTTAAATTGGGAGAAGATTAAAAGACAATGTGATTTGAAAATTCCAGTCTGGCTATTGACTATTGAAGCATTTTCCTATCCTATAATATACAAAAAGGAACAAACAGTTAGATATGGTGAAATATTGCATGAAAAGGGTGAACTTAAATCTATGCAAAAACTAGAGGAACAAGGTATAAAGATGAATTGGTTTTCATATGCGCAAATACATTCAAGGTATGATGAAGATTCTAAAATGGAAGGTTTCTATGATAAATTGACTGATTTAGATAAGATTTTGACAGGTACTGATGAAAAGGTGATTAAAAAATTGTATGGATATTTATTAGAAATTAAATTAGAAGAAGAACAAGTTAAAGAAACTATGATTGCTTGGGGGAAGAATTTTGGATATGGGATTGATCTAGAGAAATGGCAAAAATTGTGGTCTCAAAATTATAAAATGACAATGTCAACAGCATATAAAGAAACTTTGTATAAGATGTTTTACAGGTGGCATTTTTCCCTGACAAGAATAGCAAGAATGTTCAAGAATAAATCCAAAAAATGTTGGAAATGTCATCAGACACCTGACTCATATTACCGTATGTGGTGGACTTGTGTGGATGCTAAAAAATACTGGACTAAAATCCACATGTGGTGGATTGACAAAAAAGCATATAGACTTGAAACCAGAGATATTTTTATTGGGAATTTTACCTGAAATATATAGTAAAGACTTGAAATATTTGATTGTAAATGTATTAACAGCGGCTAGGATTGTATTTGCCAAAAACTGGAAATATGAGAAAACACCATCACAGGAGGAAATCATTAAGAAAATATTGGAATGTGCTGAAATGAGTAGATTGACATTTGAAATTAGAGAACAAGAGGATAAACAATTTTATAAAATTTGGGATCTATTCTATCAATGGTTAGACAATAAAATACAGTAATGAAATATGTAGACTTTTAGAAAATAATAAATATATAAAGATGTACTTCTTTCTTATTATATCTACAAAATGATTTTAGGATAGATTTGGGATGGTAATATGAACTGTTATAAAACAAACTAAGTAAATTATGATTATCTTGTAAAACATGAATGAATAAAAGTATAGTCAAATGATTGATTAATAATGATACTAAGGTATTTAATTTTTGATTGAAAATATTAGATATATATGCAATATAATTGTAATTGAAGACTATGAAATGGAAGCACAAAACAATTTGTAAACCAATCGGCACACTGTATGTATACATATGGAAGATGGCTTGTTGTTTTTATGTTTTGTTTGTTTATGTTTGTTTTTAAAAACCAATAAAAACTTAAATAAAAAAAAGAAAAGAAAGATCAAATGAAGAATAGAAAAGAGACATGATAAGGCAAAGAATTACATGGCCAGTACATAAAACTATCTGGAAGCAGATGACAATAAGACCTGACATGGCTAAGAGTGGGAAAATAGAACAGAGAGACAGAGAGGCTAATTCTGGCTGCACAAGACTAAGCCTTAAGATGAATAGAATAGAATAGAATAGAATAGAATAGAATAGAATAGAATAGAATAGAATAGAATAGAATAGAATAGAATTCTTTATTGGTCAAGTGTGGTTGGACACACAAGGAATTTGTCTTGGTGCAAATACTCTCAGTATACATAAAAGAAAAGAAATTCCTCAAGAATCATCAGGTACAACACTTAATGATAGTCATAGGGTACAATAAGCAATCAAATCATACTAGGAAACAGTCAATATAAATCATAAGTATACAAGCGACAAAGTTACAGTGACACAGTCACAAGTGGGAGGGGATGGATGATAAGGAGTGATGAGAAGATTAACAGTAACAGTAGTGCAGACTTTGTAATAGTTGAACAGTGTTGAGGGAATTATTTATTTAGCAGAGTGATGGCTTCCAGAATAGAGAAGATAGCAACACAGTTACCCAGACTGCACTTAGGCTTTTTGAGAAGATTGCATAGACTGTCTACAAACAACAGCATGACAAAGTAGCAACAATGGTGCAGTGGAATATTTGCAAGAAATACCATTTGCCTGCAATTAAGAACCCATGGGACTAAAGTGCTCTGGGGTTTTAGAATTAGACAAGCCACATAACACCTCAGACTTAATTACAAAAAAGTCTGGATGGTGGATCTCACAGTACCAGGAGACAGCAGAGTAGAAGAGAAAGAATAGGAAAAAGTCAAAAAATACAAATAGAAGTAGAACGACTTTGGCAACAGAAAGCAAAGATAGTACCAATTTTAAAACATCTGGAGCACTACTTGAACACGATCAGCATTGACAAAATCATTACCAGTCATTTGCAAAAGGCAGCTTTACTTAGAGCAGCTTAAATCCTGTGACAATACTTGTAACACTGTCAAATAATCAACTATCCCAGGCTCTTGGGAAAGACTTGATAAGTAGATGCCAAAATGCCAAATCCAATCTAAGCTTCTCACTGATTGTGCAACCAACCATAATACATTTGGCACTAGACAAGCTTCTGTAGAAAGTATACTCAGCAATTGAGACACCAACACTAAGAAGATCTTCTCTGCAGTAGTCATTTACTTTCTGTGGAATCTCTAATATCTCTATTTGAGTTAAGTTTCAATATAATATTAATACTGAAGTCTGAGTTAATGCCATCAATTTTCATGTGTCCCAATGCAACATGCATGTATAGCATCTAACATTGAAACAAACATACCAGATGGGATAATGGAAATTTTAATCCTGGGCCAAAGTAGTTTGATAGATAGATGATAGATAGATAGATAGATAGATAGATAGATAGATAGATAGATAGATGATAGATAGATGGAACTAGCTCAGATGAGAAGGAAATATCATACTTTTTATTATTTATCTACAGAATCAATCAGTCTGTCTGTCTGTCTGTCTACCTATCTATCCTGGAGGGGCCTCCAACATTGTGTTGAGGCCAGACATTTGGACTAGAATTCCAGGAGTTGGTAGTTATTAGCATATGAAGAAAGATTGAGGAAGATAGTTGTTGAAGGTGTTGAAGTATGAGAGTTGGCTTCTGTGACATTATGGAAAGTCTTTGTGGCTTTTTGTCATAGGGTGGCATGAGAAATGGCAGCAGTGGCCGAGGCTGATAAATTCAGAGGCTGGCAGAGAGAAATCTCCTAATGAAAGATCAGTAAGCCAAGGATAATGTTGAGCAGCCTGCAAAGTCTGATGATGGGTTCCAGAGATGAAGAGACCACCAAGTTTCTGCAGCAGGTCAAGGGTGTTATGTCAGAAGTATAGTCACTCAGGTTTTGGATATGGCATCAACCAAGGCAAGCAAAGAGACAATGTGGTTGGTTATCATCTAGGAGACTCTGTTGGCTTCCAGAGGTACTTTTCTATAGATAACCAAATATTGGACTGTAGGATCACATGGGATTGCTGCTTGTCTACTACCATCCTTCCTGCTTCACAATGGCTTCCATGCCTGAGCTGCTTGACTTTGTGGCTGACTTGGCAGTGGAATTCCCCAGGCATATGGTCCTGGACAACTTCAACTTGCCTTTATTGGGCCTGCAGTAGAAGATGGCTTAGAAGTTCATGACCATCAGGATAACCGTAGACCTAGCCAGAATTACAGTAGGTGTCACATATTAGATCTGACTTTTTCCTCAGGATGGGGATGTTGTGAGATTTGGAGATATTATCATGGCCTTAACAGAGTATATAGTCTGTTCACTTGGCCTTTGCATTAATAATTCTTACTTTTTTCTTCACGAGTTCCTCTAACACTGCCTGGAAACATTAATAAATTGGTTCTTGGATGCAACGGTTACAGAGAATTAGAGCCTATATATGTTTCTAGAGCTATAAGACTCATTTTTCTTTTGCTAAAGATTTGTGAGCCTATTTGAAACTATTATTAAGAGGCTTAGAATCAAAAACATTGGTATAAATAATCATAGCAGCATTTCTTAATAATACTATTACAAGTTCTGAATATAACATGGGTTTTTGAAAGAGAAAAGCTTCTGGGAAATAGACAAGGCAAATTATAGTATCAAAAAGGTTAGTAAATGTGTGTGTATATGCACACATATACACACAGTGTTTTCTATACTTAACTTCAATTTTATTTTTCTAAAAACCAAAGTAACTCCAACTCAATGTGAACCTTCATTGTCTACATACACATATAATGTCCACTTAGTCTGCATCACTTTGTTCGAGCAGTCTGCCAAGAGAGTAAAATTTCAGTCACATAAATGCAATTTCTGATCTTTCCAACAAGTAAAGTCAATGGGTAAGACAGAAATTGCTGTTGTGCAAGATCATAGTTTTAACAACTTGCATAATCCTCGCTTAACTAAAGTAACCGGAACTGCTAGAACTGCTGTCATTACATGACATGGTCAAATGACATTGTGATGGTGTCAAATGGTACAGGAAAAAATTAATACAGGAAACAGAATTTTTTAATATAAATTTTATTTGGGTTTTCACAAAAACATAATACAAATAAAACATCTTTTTTTTTTTTAGAATAGCATGATCCCTGGTTATCACTTCTTCATATAGACACAAACTCAATTTCATATTCATCTTGTGTTCTATTCCATATCTTATTACTTTTTTAACATTTTCTCAATAATTTTTCCCCTCCCTTGGTTTTCTCAACTTTATTTTTAATTATCTCATATCTAAATTCAATTAAATATCTTTTTCTAAGTTTCAATGTCTTTCCAATCATTATATTTATACTTTTGTCTGTCCTATTTCAATTTCATATTATCTTTTCTCATTAAACAAATTTTCCCCTGTAGTTACTAATTGGAGTATGACACCTTTATACCTTTTAATTTTATCCATTCAACTCTTATTTAAACTTCAATTTATGCCTTTAAAATTATAACATTCAATATAGTACATAACTTCCAATCGAATTCTGCTTGGTACATTCTTAAAATACACACTATGTTCACACACACACACACACACACACACACACACACACATATATATAAATAAAACACTCATTCCATTCAAATTAAATTCTATCATTAATATTAGTTAGAATCTTAACATCTTTAACATTTCTTTTCAATTGAATATCATACTTCCTTGTGAACACTTATAAACTTTCCATAATTAATTCTTTTCCCCCCCATATTTCTCTTCACTTATATTTTTATAAATCATTAATAATAATTAAAATGTTCCCATCCTTTCCTAATTTCATTCTCTCATTCACTTTATTTCATTTCTTTATTAACAAACATTCCACTGCATTACAATAAGTATTTTATCCATCATTTTAATCATACATTGTTTCATATTTTCTAAAATTATTTCTATTTCTAAAATAACAATACTATCTTATGTACCTTTGCAGAATCCCTTTTTCAATTAAATTTTCACCCATTATCTCTAGATAGGCTTATACTTTCAATCCTTATACATTTTCCCTGTTTCTCTATATCTTCTTTCTGTCTTTTATAACTTCTTTTCCTTTCCTTCTTCCCCCTCTTCTTCTCCCTTCCCTTTTTGCCCCCTTGTCTCTCTACTTCTAATTCTCTCTTCTGTGATCCTCTCTTCTGCTGCTTCCTAATATTGTAAGTATTTTTAAACTATTCTTTTTTTTCAAATCTTAAACTTTTCACTCTCTTTCCCTCCTTTCCTTCTTTTCCCCACATAAAATTACTTGATCATTAAAGATGGCTTCTTCTTTGTCCCAACCTTCTTGTTCTACAAGCGTTTCTTGTTTCTCATAGTTCCAGATCTCCATTTCTAAAAATTGAAATACGAAGCCAAAAGAACCTCTTCCTTCTTGTGCATCTTCTTTCTGTTTTTTAAGTTCCATTTTCAGTTCTTCTAAAAGTGATGCCATTTTAAACACTTTTAAACAACCACCCGATTGATTTTAGTCATTTAAATCCAATTGCCAAAAATCCAAAAATCACCAAGTAATCCAAATAATCCAAAGCTGTTTCTTCTTGCTTCTTTTTTCCACTTTCTCTTCCTGAGGTTCTATTATTTTGTTACAAAGTTTCAGTTAGAATATATCTTTTAGGAATCTTGTTAAGGTTTCACTGTAAGTTCCTTTTAGTTCCAGGCAGTCTCCTCCATTTTTTCAGATCCCGCCTTTTTATTCTTTCCTTTTCTCTCCTTTCCTGCTTTTAAAGTTTTTTGAGTATTCAAAAGTCTTTATTATCCCTTTGACATTTTATTTTCAGCTTCAATGCCTATTGATGTCAAAGTGGATTTTTGTCAAATTCTTACTTAAATCTCTTAGCTGTCAGTAAAAGGAAGGGAAGAAAAAAAAGCCAAATCCTTTCTCTTCCCTCTCTCCTTCGCTGCTTCAAAGTCTTCTTTGGGAGCAATGTTATTCTTTATAATTCAAATTCCAGGGTACCTTACATTGTTGCTTTTTCAGTTTAACCCAGTCAACCAAAACTTTCTCTTCTTTTTTTTTTTTAAACAAATTTTATTAATTTTAAAGACAAACAAATCATCATTAACCATTACATACTTGAACCTTTTTCCATTATAAATTTTACAAGTCAAATAAAACCTTATTTTATACAATATAATTCTATTTTAAACCATTTCCATATGAGCATACAAATACCTCTTATCCAGTTTCTCTTTACTTCTCTTTACTCTTATTCAATTTCACTATTATTATTTCATCTATTTCTTTCTGACTTGGTTACCATTATTCTCATTCTATATTTCTGCAAGGTTTTATTAATTCTCCCAAAAACATAAACACACAACACACAAACATATAAAAATCTTTTAGGAAAGTAACTTGGCCCCAGGTACCTCTCTCTCTACATGGACTTCAATTATATTCATGCTCATCTTACATGTCATTACCTATTTTATTTACCATTCTATGTCTTCTATATTAGCTTCTCCATACATTTCATTCTTCTTAATTCTATCTTATTTAATCCATCTTAATTTGAGTCATTATATTTGTATCTTTTGTCCATTCTTTATTATCCCTTTGTCTCATTCCTTATAATAAAAAAAAAAAGAATTTCTCCTGAAATCACTAATCAGAGTATGATGCCTTTCTATCTTCCCCTAAATTAATTAGATTAACATTTAAAATAACAATACCCAATCTGATTCTGCTTGGTACATTCTATCTACTAATTTTTTTAATAAAAGAAAAATAATAAATCCAAAATGATTAAATACATAGTTAAATAATAGATCTAAATATTGAATCTTATAACATTCCCATTGCCTTTTCCAAAGACAAATGCTACAATAATAATTTTATAATAACATCAATACCATAGTCATATTAAACTCTTTAATTAAAACTCAATATTCTAAACATTCCCTTTAATATTTTATTAAATTTTAAAATCAATCATTACTAAACATTTCAACATTTTAATCTCTTATTAACTCTTAAACCATTCTAATTTTCTATTTCTAATACAAATGCTACAATACCATCTTATGTACCTTGCAAAATCTTTTTTAAAGAAATTATACTTTACCCTTTGTCCCTAAAAAGATTCCTCTTTTCCCATCTGATTTCAAAACTTTATGGCTTTTCTCCACCTTTTCCTTTCTTTCTTCTCCCACCAGACCTTTCTACCCCCTTCTCCTAGCCTCTGCCTTACTGGCTTCCCTTCTCTGTTGTGTTCCTTTTTCTTTTGTTTACTATCATTAGATTGATTTTGCATCTTATTTTTCTCTTTCTTGAATGTTTTTTAAATCTTAAGTCCTTCATTTTCCTTCCTTTCTTTCTTCCTTCTTTCTTAGTTAAATTTTGAAATTCATTAAATATGGCTTCTTCTTCTTCTTCTTCTTCTGCTGCCTCCATCTGTTGTAGTGTTTGTTGATAGGTAGCAAGCGCCATTTCTAAAAAAAAGGAAGGCTTCTTTTACACCATCTTTGCCATCTTTTTTTGTTTGCTCATATTCTTTTCTCAGTTCCTCAACAGAAAAAGCCATTATAAATCTTTTCTTTTCTTTTTTTCCCCCTCTTTCTTCTTGCAACAACCAAGATATTTCAAAAATAGAACAATCCCAAAGTCATCAATCAATCCAAGCCAAGACAAAGTTCTCACTTTCTCTTCCTGGGGTAGTATCAATCAAAAAAAGAAAGTCCAAATCTGTATCTTAAAGCCTTATTGCAATACATTTCAGTCTTCAGATCCTTAAGGCATCTCCTCCAACAAAATCTTAACATATAAATATATTTTTGTCCTCTCCCTTCCCACTTATCACATAAAGCCAGTTTTTACCTGAAAAAGACAGGTTTCTCAGTATCCACTTGTTGATTCCGTAGGGAAGGAGAGTAAACTTTCCTTTCAGCACCTCAAAATTGCCGCTTATTTTCTCTTCTGGAAAGTATCATTCAGAAAGCCATAATTTCCAGGAATTATGTTAAATATGTCTTAGAGTCCTGGGTCAACCAAGAAAACTTTCACTTTCAAAGGCTTTCTCCTCTTCCTTCTGCGCATTCTTGCCCAGCTGCCGGCTTCTTTGTGGCGGCCATTACGGACCGCCGCTGCACCGTCTTGGGAAAAGGGGCTTGCCGGCCAGGGAGGGGGTCTGCAACACCCCAAACCCCTCTCCGGATCTCCCCTATCTTCAGTCGCCCCTGCAGGGCAGCCTTAGCTCCAAACCCGTCCGGATCAGAGCACCAAAAACGGCTAGCGCAGCAGGGATCGCACAGTATCGCGAATCCCTGCCGCTCGCGAAGCCGACAAACCGGAAGTCCCCAAAACTTTCTCTTCTTATCTACCTCCTGCGCATTCTTTTCCGGTCGAGTTTTTCTTTGAGGTGGCCATTTCTGACCACCGCTGCAACCGCCTTTGGGAAAGGGAGTAATGGCCAGCTGAGGAGGAGAGATGCGGCTCTCCTTGACCCTGCTGGTGGTCTCCCCCGTCTTCACCACCTCTAAGGATGGCTTAGCCCCGAATCCAGGTGGCTCGGGGTGCTCCGGTGGCTAGCACGGATTGAAACCGCGCACGATGCGGATTTCAGTCCATCGCCGAAGAAGCTCAAACCGGAAGTCAATATATGAAACAGAATTAAACATGATTTAATAGGCAAAAAGTCCCTTCCTTCCTTCCTCCCCTCCCCTCCCCTCTTTTTCTGGAAACTGTAGAGATCATGCCTGAGGACACAGTGATGCTATTGTGAAGTGGATGAAATGTTCTTTTTATGATAAAAATTATGTCCCTGAGTGGAATTCTGTTCCTGGTTCTTTTTGAGCCTCTGTGAAAAACAACTTAAAACTACCAAATTAAGGACCTCTTAAGGGGCTGTAATGATTTTCTTTCAAGAGTGCAGGGGAGGACTGTACAGAGCTGATTATTCATTTTAAACTCTCTCCATTTTTAAAGTGGAAATTTTACTTGGTAAGCCCTCCAAGTAGTATGGTATTTTGTATTCCATTCAGTTTTGAAGAAAATACACCAGCACTCCAATAAGTAGCTATAATTTTCTGCTGGCATTTTTAACATGAGTCAGACTTAATCACCTTGCCTGAATTTAAAAGGAAGAATCAGCAGTAGGAAGAAAAATCATATAGTAAAAAAAAGGTGCATATATATTCCAGTACTCTCTGGTGGAAATAAACATTTTCACAAATAAATAATCAATTGGCTGAAAATATGGAGTCTTTAAAAATTAGTGAGAGTTTGAAGATGCTCATGTTGATTGCAAGATTTAGAATAAACTCCCAAAACATCTGACAGAAAAAACAAGATGGCAGCTGCAAAAGAATCATAGTGCCATCTTGGTTTTTCTGCCAGATGCTTTGGGAGTTTATTCTAAATCCTTGCAATCAACATGAACATCTTCAGACTCTCACTCTTTTTATAGTCCCCCTTTTTATACACTACATATTGTATGTGACACAATTATGGTCACAATTGCCTCTTGACTTCCTCATTAACTCTGTCAGTATCCACCTGATTGTTTCTATTCTCAAAAAATCTCTGTTAGAGTAAAACTGAAGGAAACTGAGACTCTTACAGAAGTCCATTATATGGCACTAAAAATAATCTGATTTGTTTGGTTTTGTCTCAGTGTATTGTGGATCACAACCATTGTGCTTTGTGCATTATGGAAAATCTATCAGAGTAGTGTTTATTCAATAAATTAGTTAAACAAATAGCTTTGTGTGATGGGTGAAATCCACATTTGACTCCTGATGATGGGAATAAGAAGAAATTGCTACTTCTATAAAAAAAATAGACTGTTTCTATCAAAGCAGAGCAGAAAAGGAACGAAGAAGAAATCCTTATTTTATGGGTTATGAAAATCTTTAATGGTCAATAGGATAGAAAAGAATAAATTTTCTGTATCAAACTACCCTCAGATTCATCCAAGATTACTAGTGCTTGGTTCTCTCTGGTTTGGTTGTTTTCTTGTAGACATTTCATTATCCAACTAGGTAACACCATCAGTGTTAGAAAGGGATTGGCTTTTCTTGCCACCGTTGTTAAATGAATCAGTGCAGTTGTTAAATGACTAACACAGTTGTTAAGTTGAATCTGGCTTCCCCATTGACTTTGCTGGTCAAAAGGGGATCCTGAGACATTTCAAGCGTCATAAACATGAGTCAGTTGTCAAGCACCCAAATGTAAATCGTGTGCTGCAATGGTCTTACGTGTGAAAAAATCGTCATAAGTCACTTTTTTCAGTGACGTGGAAACTTCAAACGGTCACTAAGCGAACTGTTGTAAGTCGAGGACTACCTGTACATTGCAAGGCAAGATTTCCCCCACCTGTGTCCTCTGCATGGATTGGGCTTCTGGCTAATTGGAAGATTATGGGAGATGGAATCCAACACAATTGGAGATCAGAGATAAGCAGAAGGCTCCCTGCAGAGGCAAAAGAGCATTGGGTGTGAACAAGAACATCGTCCTTTAAGAAATTTTTAAAAAATGTTTTTCCCCCCCTTTAAATGATTTATTTCTTTATTATTTCTCCACTTCATTGGTTTTAATTTGTTTTCTTTTTTCATGTTCGTCCTTTCCCCCTTTTCTGTCACCCACAGCACCAACAGGAGGTGAATTTTCAATGAGCTCAAATCTCCTATTAAAGATGCAGAAGTGCTGAACCTCACTGGCTGTGTGATTCCCCTGCCTCCATGCCCTGCTCCAGAGTAGCCTTGCTCTGTTTTAAAGTGAGCACAATTAACCAGTGGAATAGCTTGCCTTCAGAAATCGTGGGCGATCCATCATTGCAGGTTTTTAAGAACAGACTGGACGGTCACTTGTCTGAAATGGTATAGGTTCTCTGCGTGAGCAGGGGGCTGGACTAGCAGACCTCCAAGGTCCCTTCCAGCTTCTATTCTATTCTATTCTATTCTATTCTAACTCTAACTCTAACTCTAACCCTAACCTAAAACTTACTCTTACTGTTCTATTCTATTCCTATTTCTATTATTTCTATTCCTATTCCTATTCTATTCCATTTCATTTCCATTTCCATTTCCATTTCCAATTCCAATTCCAATTCCAATTCCAATTCCAATTCCATTCCATTCCATTCCATTCCATTCCATTCTATTCTATTCTATTCTATTCTGTTCTATTCTATTCTATTCTATTCCATTCCATTCCATTCCATTCCATTCCATTCTAACTCTAACTCTAACTCTAACTCTAACTCTAACTCTAACTCTAACTCTAACTCTAACTCTAAAACTTACTCTTACTGTTCTATTCTATTCCTATTTCTATTATTTCTATTCCTATTCCTATTCCTATTCCTATTCCTATTCCTATTCCATTTCCATTTCCATTTCCATTTCCATTTCCATTTCCAATTCCAATTCTATTCTATTCTATTCTATTCTATTCTATTCTATTCTATTCTATTCTATTCTCTATTCTACTCTACTCTACTCTACTCTACTCTACTGGCATGGTTAGTCTTACAGAGCAACCCATTTTGCTGGATCTTGCTAATCATTCTCTTTGTGTTTGCAGGATGGCGCCCTCTAATGGACAGTGATGGCTTTTCTACATCAGTTAAGCAAAGTCTAATACAAACTTGTCTGTGTGTGTGTGTGTGTGTGTGTGTGTGTGTGTGTTGACATGAAAGTCACTAAGATCAACAGGAAAGAACAAAAATATTTCCAACATGATATGTTTCCAAATCAAATCACTTCACTGTGGTCCAGATTACTGTGGAGTAAGTCACCGAATGGATGCAAAGCTACGCTAGAAGCAAGCAATATTTGTGAAGTGAGGCCCTTAAATTTCATAGTCTTCCACACTATGAGTGCAGTCTTGGGTGCCCAGTGAGATAGTAATAGGGCAAAGAGCTCAGCCACATTTTAAATTCCCGTTTAGTTGTGGTTTCGTTTTTCTTTTGTGCTTTCAAGTTAGTGTTGATTCCTAGTGACTGCCTATGGCTAACCTCGTGATGGTTAACCTTTTTGGCACCAAGTGCCCAAAGCATGTGCAAACCCCCAAATGCAATGCGTGTGTGTTCCCCATGCATGTGCTTGCATCTCTGTGCATGCACACACATCCAGGGGTGGGATTCAAAATTTTTAACAACCGGTTCTGTGGGTGTGGCTTAGGTGGTGGGCGTGGCTTGGTGGTCATGTGACTGGGTGGACATGGTTTGGTGGTCATGTTATTGGCTGGGTGTGGCCAACTCAACATCACTCACATCGAGGCACGCATCTCCTCACCTGGCCTCTCATGACTGTGGGGATGCTGCAACCGTCGTAAGTGTGAAAAATGGACATAAGTCACTTTTTTCAGTGCCATTGTAACTTTGATTGGTCACTCCACACAAGCAAAGTATCAGCAAAGGAGGGGAAAAAAACTCCAGAGATGTTCCTGAGACAGGAAGTCTAGTCCTGCCAAGAATGTAATAAGGGTTAACGAAGAGGCAGTTTCTGTAAGCAACACCAGAATGTTTCCTTCCTGCCTTCCTTATAGGATTAGGCCAGTAATTTCTTCTAACAACTCGTTCTCCGAACTGCTTAGAATGTTAACAACCGATTCTAGAGAACAGGTGTGAACTGGTAAAATCCCACCCCTGCACACATCCCCTGTGCATGTGCACCCCACACATGTGCACAGGTTGCTGTGCATGCGCCCCACCCTTTTCTGCATGCACGTGTGTCCCCTGTATGTGCCCCTCCCCCTGCACATGCGTGGCAGAGACCCGAAAACCAGCTGGCTTGTGGGAGGTGCCTGCGCATGCGCAGCGGAGCTGAGCTGAGCTGGGACGATGGCTGGTGTGCCCACAGAGAGGGCTCTGCATGTCATCTCTGGCACATGGGCGATAGGTTCGCCATCATGGCTATAGACTAATCCCTGTGGTTTTCTTCATCCTGGTAAGTGCATTCCTCAAAAGAATCCCATGAGCAGAGTTTGCAAGAGAAGGCTGAGTATTTGGTTGGCTGGAATAAGCCAACGCAGTGACATCATTACCTATGCTCTAAAAAAATAAAGAACTTCAAAAATGCTATCAAGGGAAACTTGAGAGCACTCTAAGAATAAATCAGAAAAAAAGGGGAACATGGAACAGAAGCTTTTTTCAAAAAAGAAGAAGAATGCTTCTAAGAAATTGTATGGCATATTCTTGGTATAGACAGTCTTTGAGAGCTGTGGTGGTGCAGTGGTTAGAATGCAGTATTGCAGGCTAACTCTACTTACACTGCCAGGAGCTGATCTTGACCGGCTCAAGGTTGACTCCGCCTTCCATCCTTCTGAGCTCAGTAAAATGATGACCCAGATTGTTGGGGGCAATATGCTTGTTAGGGATAACATGATTACCTAACTTAGTTTGGGTAAAATAATATATATAGACTATGATTGTGTGTGTCACTTTAAATGCAGACCATGTATTTTGGGTGCGGTTGTAAAATCACCATAAGAGGGAGCAAGAGAGCTCACTGTTTGCTGGCTTTTACTGGATTGCTGACAATGATGGATTGATGGTGATAACTGCGTGTTTTCCCTGCTATTGCTGAACGAAGAAAAGAGGTTTGATTTTCTTCATATCTCTACTGCAAAAGAGATATATTACTGGACTGATTATTTGTAAGTTTACTGACCTCTTTTTCGGCACTGGACTTTGCTAATGGATAATCCCGGATGGACTGAACTAAGTGTATGATATATGAACTGTTTGACTATGCTATAACTCTTACTGGAATAAAAACTATTTAACTGGCACAGTGTATCTGATTTACCGAGTGTAGCTACAACACCGTTTATCTCACATATCTGCCTGCCTGCCTGACTACCGTTGCACTTTCTGCTAGGGTGTATATCCCTAACAATGCTGACTCTATACATTGTTTAGAGAGGGCTGTAAAGCACTGTGAAGTCTAAGGTCTAAGGGCTACTGCTATTCAATGTATGGCCACAATTAGTACAAGACGCAATGTGATTGTTAAGTTAGTCAATGCCTTTTATTACTTTTTGGGGTCACAGTTGTTAAGTGAATTATTGCTTAAATAAATTGTACAGTCATTAAGGAAATCCAGCTTCTCCCATTGAAGAATTGCTTGTCAGAAAGTGGCTAAAGAGGTTGGAAATGGGCCAAAGCCATCAAAAATACATGCTGGCTGAGAAGTGCCTAAAATTTGATCACATGACCCTAGGGAAGCTGTGACAGTTGTAAGTGCCAAATACTCAAGTGACTTAAGTCTTTCCTTAATGATGTTGTATAACTTTGAACAGTCTTTAAACATGTAGTTGTAAGTTGAGGATTACCAGTGCAGCAGATAGCAACTCTTAAGGCAACTGAGGCAAATCTTCATGCATGCCAATTTTATGCCTGGTGTATCCTAGAACAGATCTCCTTTTTATTGTTGGAATAATGTAGCATCTGCTTGTCCTTGGCTGATCTTGAAAATAATTGGCTTAGAGGCAGACAGTGAAATAAATAAATAAATAAACAAATAAACAAACAAATAAATCTATATATATAAAAGCAAAATACCACTCACGCATCATCACAAAATCTCCAGAACCGTAAAGCCTACAAACTTGAAATTTGGCACATATTGGCTTTTAGGTGCTCACTAAGAAAGGATTTTTTCGAAATGACCATCAGAGCATTAGTATTTCCTATATTATTATTAAGATGCTCTAATGCTAAGGAGTTCTACTCCCCCTCCCCACATGAAAAGAAATCTGTTCCACATGCAAAACACAAGCAGAGGAGAGGACTTTCAGTTTTAGTTTCACAGCACCAAGCAGCTTTAGTACAGAACAATTGAGCTAAGCCACGCCCAGGCTCCTTGCTGTCTCCTTGCTCACACAGCAAATACTGCTTCAGTTTTCAAACAGCCCTCAACTCTCTCACACACTGACAGGACACTAGCCAGATGAATACTGATGGATACTGGTAGGCAGAGGCAGAATTTGTTTTTCCTTATTTCCCCCCCAAAAAACTATGCCCAACTACATAGTTTCGTAGCAAAGCACAGGTATCGAGCTAATGAATGAATGGATGGATGGATGGATAAATAAATAAGCAAGCAAGCAGGATTTCAGGGTAAAACCTGAAAGGAACAACATCAAGAAATGGGCTAGAGCAGGTTGTCAAACTCCTGTCTTGCGGGCTGGATGCGTCATGCGCTTGCCACGCCCAGTTTAGCAAAGGGGAAAAAAGTCTGAATATGTCGCATGACACCACCCTGACGATGTGAGTTTGACACCACTGGACAGATGTTAGCAGTGTTTCTCAATCTAAGCAACTTTAAGAGCTCACTGGCTAGGGAATTCTGGGATTTGAAGTCCACACTTCTTAAAGTTGCCTAGGGTAAGACACACTGGGCTAGAGGTTAGGTTGGAAACTTACAGGAAAAAAAAAAAGAGAACAATTCTGAAAAAGACATGGCAAATTACTTCTGTATAGTTGCAAGAAGATTATATGAGTGTGTCCCTGTAGACACCAGAAGTTGAATGTCACTGGATGAATTTGTTATATTTTCAGGCCAGTTTTGGTTCAGCATGAATAGCAACAGTCAAAAAGTTTCTCCTTCACCCCTAATCAGGCTACTAAAAAAAGAATGCCTGGAACTGGGGAAGGGAGGGAAAACCCCATCGCAACTTCCTTGGTGACTCCCAAAATTTCCTGTTTCTGCACTTTGTATTCGGTTCCTTCCAAAGGACAGACTTTAGAATTTTAATGAAGAAGGAAGTAGATTCCATACTTTTCCTGGATTCTGCAGTGGCCTTAGAAAATTTCACGGCTATATTTGTTTTTCCATTTTGTGGGGTATATCTCAGATGTACTCTGAAATTTCCAAATGTGGTCCAAATGACTGCCTCTCCCTTTTCTTCAGCCAGCAGACAAAATTGGAAAAAACAAAAACTAATATCATCATTAAGACAGAAGAGGGCAGTATGGTAACAGTGTACAATATTTGTGGACATTTCAGTTCTTTTGCTGTGACACGAAAAATGATATTCCCTAAAATGGGGAAATATTTTACTTGTGCATTTTCCCCGTTTGAAAGATGTGAATGGAGTTCTGTTCAAACAAAATTGAAGATTCATCATTACTGTTGTCATAGGCACTAAAAGCAAGTGGCTGATGGGACTGATTCGCTTCTAAATTTTTGTAATTAAAACTATTATAATATTAATATAAAATACAAATGAAAATAAAAATGATAGGGAAGAAGGGAAGAGAGAAAAAGGGGGAAGAGAAGTATAGGGATGAGAAGAAAGAACAAAAAGGTATTGACTTCCAACTTTTTTCAGTGCAACAAAATACAAAGTAAAATTGCAACTTCAGCTTTTTACTTTAGTAATTTAACAAATACTAGCTATTTCCATAACAACAAATGATATTAATCAGCAAAACCCAACATCAAAAGTTGAAGATGGAACTGATCCTGAACACTCTTTTCTCTTGCACATTGCATGAGGTGCTTGGTCAAATGAAACAAACCAAATGTTAAAAAGGTATGATATTTATGTAGTTAATTACCCAGCACATGTAAATTATATGAAAGTAACCAAAATAACAATCCCTGAGGCGTGTCACAACTTTTGAGCGTCCCTAGTGTTTGGAAATTGAAAGTTAAAAGCCCTACATGGAAGCTAAGTGAATGTCCATCTTAAACCGAGAGAATTTAAACATGCATTCAGAAGAAGCAAGTTAAAAGTTTACTACATACAGTAAGGGTGTCAAACGCAAAGTCCGGGGGTTGGGTCTGGCCCGTGAAGCCACCCTGGAAACAGTGAAGGACCAGCCCGCAGTGCCTCTGCCAGCGAAAACAGAGCTTGGGAGAGCCTCCGGAACTCCGTTTTTGCTGGCAGAGGGTTGCAGGAGGCAGTCGCAGCTGAAAACAGAACCCATTTTTGCTGGCAGAGTGCTCAGGCTGCCACAGGCGCCCCCGACACGCATGATGTTGAGCTGGCCATGCCCACCCTGGCCACGCCTACCTTGGCCCCCTGAGGTCAAACACAATCCTGATGCGGGCCTCAATGAAATCTAGTTTGACACTCCTGACATTCAGGTAGCCCTCAACTTACGACAACTTGTTTAGTGATCTTCTGAAGTTACAATAACACTGATAAAAGTGATTTATGGTCAGTCCTTGTACTTACAACCTTTGCAGGATCCTCACAGTCACACAATTAAACTGTGAGTGCTTGATCCACAGCACATATTTACAATGGTTGTAGTGCCATGGGACCAGGTGATCACCATTTGTGACCTTCTCTGCCACTTTCTGACAAGCCAAATTAATGGGGGAATCTGGATTTGTTCAATCACTACATGATTCAGTTAACAGTTGCACTGATTCACTTAACCATGGCAAACATGGTCATAAAATGAGGCACAACTCACTTACCCTTGCTTAACAGACCTGTACTGCTTCATAAAACAGGCTATGATAACAGATAATCAGAGTTGGAAGGGACCTTGTAGGTCATCGAGTCCAACTCCCCGCCCAAGTGGGAGATCCTACACCATTTCTCACAAATGGCAGTCCAATCTCTTCTTGATTTTTTTTATTTTTAAATTTATGTGGCATCCTTTAAAATACTGTTCAAAACACATATTTCAGCAATAATATTGCCTGATGTAACTGGATTATATTCCTTTTTTCCTCTGCTGATAATCAGTGTTTTAATATTCTGTTTTTAAATTATGTAACATTGTGTAAAAAAATGAATTTTTAATGAAATTCACCTAAGTTAAGGCTCAAGGTCCTTGATTCTCCACTGCTCAAGAGGAAAATTATTAGGGTTATTAAATCTGGGTACAAGAATTCAGAGGACCACTAGATGACAGTAAAGAATTAGTTTTCGGTATCTCTTTCTTACCATTTACTGCACATTCATAACTTTGCAGCTCAGATCTGGCCATCCTACATTGATTTTTAAAGCTTAATCAGGGTTGTTCACTGTAAACAATAAAAACATAAAGCAATAAAATTGACAATGCTATGAGTGAATGTCAGATTAATGCTAACAATGTTGAGGCTGCTCAAAAATATTTAAAACCCAATCAATACTTTCAGCTGAAAATGGTAGAAGTCAGTAATGATGGATTGATCATGTGCCATAAAGTTGGAATATATATTCTAAGCAAGGTCACCCGAGAGGTTAAGGTCATCCCAGCTGCCCATCTAAAGCAAACAGACTCTTGCACTGCATAGCAGGGATGTAGGAAGATGCTGGAGACAGATCCAGAGGTAGTATTCAGCAGGTTCTGACCAGTTTTGAAGAACCGGTAGCAGAAATTTTGAGTAATTCGGAGAACCACCTCTGACTGGCCCCGCCCTCTTCTATTCTCTGCCTCCTGAGTCCCAGCTGATTGGCTGGGTCTTCCTTTGTTGCCCTGCACAGGAGAAAGAAACTGGAAAGCAGGTTAGTGGGGTGGGGAGGGAATGGGAATTTTGCAGTATCCTTTCCCTGCCACGCCCACCAAGCCACGCCCACAGAACCGGTAGTAAAAAAAATTGAATCCCACCACTGGATAGATCACTAGTGAGTAGCAAGAGAATCATGTCATCCCGTACAGCAGAAACCACTCCTGTGTTCCTCCCCCCTCCTCCCCAAAATATCCAGTAATAATAGGGCTTGATAAATCTGAATTGGCCTAAGATCAACAGATATAAAACCAGAGTGATCAGCTTTTTTCATAATTGGGTCTAAGTAATTCTTACCTCCAATTAACTTGGAATTCTTCTATTTAACATAAAACAGGATTTCTCTGCCTCAGTGATTTTAAGATATATTGACTTCAACTCCCAGAATTCCCCAGCTAGCATGTCCATGTGTCTTAAAGTCACTGAGATTGAGAGACATCTATGAAGTAAACAGATTGAGGTGAATGAAGGCCAAAATCCACCTCCCCTTTTTTTGGCAATGCTACTTCAGCTCTTGTGTTAGTAAACGTCTCCTGTTTGAGGAGAGGGATGGACTCAAAGACCTCCAAGGGACCGTCCAACCCTGTTATTCTATGGCAGAGGTTTCCAAACTTGGCAACTGTAAGACTTGTGGACTTCAACTCCCAGAATTCCCCAGCCAGCATAGCTGGCTGAGGAATTCTGGGAATTGAAGTCCACAAGTCTTACAGTTCCCAAGTTTGAGGACCCCTGTTTTATGGTCTAAGCTTGTTTGAAAGGGCTAAAATGCTTACCCTTCAATACAGGTAAACCAACCAACTTTCTCATGAAAACTTGAATATTTGGGGCAGCCTTAGATAACATTTTTCTCCTCAGACCTATGTTTGTGAATGCAGAAAATATTTTTGCATAGAGATTCACTTCTGGTCTCAAACACTGTTAATATTGTTAATATTATTTCGAATACATCTGGAAACTTGAGAGCTTGCCATCCTGACTTTTTTTAACTCCCCTATATGGATTCCCCAGAGCATTTTCAGAAAATATGACACCAGTCACAAAATGTCCATTTCCAGAAGGCAAATGGATAAAATTGTTTCCTGTTGCAGATGTTGTGGCCCACCAGCTGCCAGCAGAGCTGCCAGCAGACTTGGATGATGAGGAGGTTGGGGCGGAACTTGATCCAGTCCTGGAGTCTGGGGAAGGCTCTGATGGATGTCGGAAGCAAAGATAGGGCTAGGGGCACCCAACATTTCTCAGCTGCCTTTGGAGTAAAAAATAAGTGGGGAAGAAGAACAGCTGGAGCCTGTTCCAGATGCGTGTATGTGCAGAGCTGTCAGGAGAGGAGAACAACTGAAGAACAGGGGCCAACTCAGGAGGAGGGGCACACGTGGATGCTGAATGGCCCCTCCCTAGGGAATAAATAGAGGCAAAAGGGGAGTGGTGGTTGCAGGAGACAATAGTTCGTATTTCTTTAGGAAGATTTGCTTATTGTGCTTTGTGCCTCAGAGACTCTTTGCCAGGAATTAATTTACAGCCAGATTCACTTAACAACTGTATGATTCACTTAGCAACTACAGTGATTCACCTAACTGTAACAAAAAGGTTGTAAAATTGATTGTGACTCACTTAACAACTGCCTTACTCAGCAATGGAAATTCTGATTTCAGTTGTGGTTATAAGTCAAGACTATCTGCACAGAAGTTTAACAACTTACTTTGGAGTTCTTATTCTGTTTATATCCTATGCTTGTATTTTGTTATTTTTCATTTCTTGTGAGTCTTAAAATAGGAAGCCGATGTCAACTTCTAACCAAACCTGGCCACAGCCATCTTTCTGTTCCTCAGTTGCCACATAGATGGGGAAGAGGGGAAGGAGGCTGGAATACATTATTAGACACCACAAAGAGTTTTCTCCTGAGAACCAAGGTCGTCTCTATTGACAACAGATAAGGTTGCAGAAGGAGTGCCTGAAGAGACCACCAATTAACCCAAGTGACCTGTGACACTTGTTGATGGGGTTATTTCCTAGTTTGATTATACTGAAACCAAATGTGTGAACAAAGAAATGTTCTGAGAACCTCTGCTTCTTGATTTTCTGTGTGGATTCTTCCCCTTAGTCTAAAGTTGAATGAAAAGTGTAGATATGTGGGACCTAATTTTCAAGTAGACATAAAAAGAACGATTAGGCCAATTATTTTTTACTGCTCGTGCTTATGTGATCCATGCTTTCTGGATGGCCAGGAAAAAAAATGACTTAGTTCTCTGATCGTAAACGTAAGGCTTTTAAAATAAAGTAATGGATTAAATATATAGCTAACCTACAAGAAACTGTAAATCTACAATGTATTAAATCTGCAGTAAATTTTAAATCTCACTTTGTAATTCAACTTTTCTCTGTGTGGTTGATGACTTAGCTTTTATTGAAGATTTGTTAAAAATAAGTAAAAAAAACCTGTTTTCTCTTAGGAATTTAAATCTTGCAGTATCTTTCTAAACACCCTCTGTTCTTTTGGGTCCCTTGAGTCAAGAAACTCTCAAATTACAGAGCAAAAATCTCATAACTGGAAGGCAAACCTGAGTGCTGAGTTAACTTTTTAATGGCATAAACCAGTGTTTGTTAATCTTAGCAACTTTAAGATATGTGGCCATGGGAGAGGATTCCTCACTGGCTAGGAAATTCTGGGAAGTGAAGTCCACATATTTTAAAGTTGCTAAGGTTGACAAACATTGCCCTAGACAATACTTAGCACTTATACACTGCTTCACAGTGCTTTACACTCCTCTCTAAGCAGTTTACAAAGTCAGCATCTTGCTCTCAAACACCTGGCTCTTCATTTTACTGACCTCGGAAGGATGGAAGGCTGAGTCAATGAGCTGGTGAGAATCGAACTGCTGAACTGTTGGAAGTTGGCAGTCGGCAGAATTAGCCTGCAATACTGCATTCTAACCACTGCACCACCATGGCACAATAAGAGCACAGTTTCATTTTTTTAAAGCAATCCCTGCCTATAAAGCATACGTTAGGGACACAGTTTCACTAGTTGTTCTTTGTGGTGCATAAAGGCAAGGTGTTTGGAGAGGAGATAGGAAGGCTATTAACAGCACTATAATGAAGGATATATGCTAATGAAGATCTCAGAAGGCTCACTACAGCACACTACAGCTATTGCTGTATGCAAACTAAGGTAAGTTCCTGCTTTTCCGTCTTCCGAGCAGGGTGTCATTTCAAGCCAGATGGTGCCATTTGTACCCAGAAGGGCACTTTCTTTGGGTAAGAAAGAGCTTCGCCTTCAACTGCCCATCTGCTAGTTATCCAATGACTCTGAACTGAGGCAAACTTTGCATATTTATATCTTTGGCTGGGGCTGCTGCTCCATAAGAAACAAATACATGATGGCTCTGAAGTTTTCATTGCCATAGGGCCATGAGAATAAATTTGGGAAGAATGAGAACATATCATCACTGTCAAAACCACATGTAGCTCTCGGAGAAGCTGAAGTTTGGAAAGGAATAAGTGTGAAAACAGGTTCAAATAATATCAAAAATACTATACTCATAATGTCTCCTGCCTCTTCCATTTGCACCCCACAGCAATGGATGAAAGCTGACAGCTTTGTCCTTCAGCCTGTGGATCCTATATTTGTCAACCTTGGCTGTGCTGGTTGGGTAATTCATGAACTGGAGTCCACGTGTTCTGAAGTTGCCAAAGTTGAGAAACACTTAGTAGACTAATCCTTCTTTTGGGTATACCAACAGAGGGATAGAATCAAGACTGTGCAATGTATTAGTACCGTTTATAATGCCTTTGTTCTGCCTCTTGCACAGCTAGATTCATAGTTGTGCAGATGCAGATAGATAACTCAACAAAGCTTCCATAACAAAGTTCATTTATTGGTACATCAGGTATCTTCATAACTCACATTTATAATGAAGTTCTTCTTTAATGACCAATCCTTTGTAAATCTGCCTTGTACGTGAAATATGGTTCTCTCCTAACCCATCTCGTAGCGATAGAAGGAAGATGCCATGTGGTAGAGAGTTCAGACAAAGAATGAGGAAAACTCCCTTAACCCACAAAGGATCAATTCAGTGACCAATCAGGATTACAGATGTAGCCACGTGAGATGAACTACATTTCCCAGGATACCTTTAACTACATTTACCATGACCCTTAAGGGGACAGCTCACAATTCCTAAGTAACTATCCAACTCCCATAGACTGGCTGGGACAGCACAGCCTTGGTAAGATCATACTTGGAATATTGCATCCAGTTTTGGCCAAAGATGTTGAGACTCTAAAAAGAGTGTAGAAGAGAGCAAAAGATGATGAGGAAACTGGAGGCTAAAACATAGGAAGAACAGTTGCAGGAATTAGATATGTCTAGTTTAATAAAAAGGAGGACTAGAAGTGACATGATAGCAGTGTTCTAATATCTAAGGGCCTGCCATGCCACAAAGAAGAGAGGGTCAACACAAAGAAGAACCCAGGTTACTTGCATATTGGGTAGAGGTATTAACCTCTAAGCAATATAAATTCAACATAAAAATAGTATGTTGCAAAAGAAACTGCCTGCGAAGGCTCCTGGATTGGGGCTGAAAGGCGAAAACAGAAGCAGTATGCACCGTCCCATATTTGGGTAGACCAGGTTGCCCAGATAGACCAGTCTCACCAGAAAAAAACACTTAGGGGGTCAACTTATTCTCCAAAACACCTCAAAGGAAAACAAGAAGCAATGGATGAAAACTAATCAAGTACAGAATCATCCTAGAATTAAGGATAATTTTTTTCTGACAGACATTTAATCAGTGAAATGTCTTGTCTCCAGAAGTTGTGACTGAGTGGAGATTTTAAAGAAAAGATTGGACAACCATTTGTTTGAAAAAACATAGGGCCTCTTGCCTGAGCAGGGGTTTGGACTAGAAGATCTCCAAGGTCCCTTTCAACTATGTTATTCTGTTAAATTATTAAATTTCAACTCAATGGCACTGTCAGCCTTCAAGATCTTCTCCCTTTGCTTTGCATCTTTCGGCTGTCATAAGTAACGGGGGGAGGAGCGGGGAAAACTATGGGAAGTGAGCTGGAGGTGATACAAACCAGAACTGTATAAACTTGGGGGGGGGGGGAGTACATTCTTGCTTAGGTTTCTATTCCTTGCTTAGCTTTCTCTTCTATGCTATGTGCAGCTGCAAACCTTTATCAAAGTATGCCAAGGTCAACGGACAGAAGCCTCATCACCACCTGGAGATGTCCACATGATGATATTCACAACTTTTAATTGGAAGAACCATTTGAACTATTGGGGGTGGGAACATTGCCATTACTTTGTATATGTGATTTACGTGTCCATTTTCTCAGATTCAGAATTCTTTTGTTGCTACCACTTGATTTCCAGTAAAAGATATCTTTTCTCTGATTAACGGAGTCTAAGTATTTCTTTCTTGGATTTTGAATGGAGCACCAGCTGACAGGCACTAACAATCTATGGCTCCCTTCTCCAATTCCCCCCCTTAACAATCCTAATAAGATAATTTGGCTGAGAGGGAAGAACTGATCCCGAATAATCCAATGACCTTCCATTGCAGAGAGTGGCCTTGGACCTTGATATTTTCAATAATGAAGTCACATTGCATTCTCTAATTTGATATTAGGCTAAAGATTTTTTTTTTAATTCATGCACACACATGCCCTGAAGATATGGGGAGTCCCTCAAAGCTGTTGCTTCAAATTTTTGAGCAGATACAGCATATTGATGGTCTGAGCAGGGATTTTTTTTCAGTACTATGATCAGATATGTGCAGGTGATTTATATTTTATTATATTCTCCTTCCAGTGTTGGAGCTATTCATTTAGGATTCTAGCAAAAAATTACAAAGGTGTCTCTGTCTGTGAGAGTGTGCATGTGCATTGGTCTATGACTCCAAAGCACCTGAAGGCAGGACAAGAAGCAATGGGTGGAAACTAAGGAAGGAGAGAAGCAACTTAGAACTAAGGAGAAATTTCCTGACAGATAGAACAATTAATCAGTGGAACAACTTGCCTCCAGAAGTTGTAAAACGCTGCAACACTGGAAGTTTTTAAAAAGATGTTGGATAATCATTTGTCTGAAGTGGTGTAGGGTTTCCTGCCTAAGCAGGAGGTTGGACTAGAAGACCTCCAAGGTCCTTTCCAACTCTGTTTCTATTCTATTCTATTCTATTCTATTCTATTCTATTCTATTCTATTCTATTCTATTCTATTCTATTCTATTCTATTCTATTCTATTCTATTCTATTCTATTCTATTCCTATATATATTTATTTATTTGAATGATGACAGACAATGACAGCTTCTGGATGCTCTCTTATCAGCGTAATAGGCTTCCCTGCACTCAAATTCCCTGGACCCATTTTCACAGAATTATTGTAGAAAAAATGTGGCAGAACCTGGGGGGTAGTGGAGTTAAAATAGGAATCAGCCTAGAATCCCTACATAGCCATAGGCATTCTAAGCCCAAACTCCCTTGAATTCCATTGACCCTTACTTAACCTCAAGCAGGTTTTAATTTTTACTTGAGAATAGTCTTGTCCATAGGTATGATTTGCAATTTAATTGGACCTCTTCACACATGGACCTGATCTTTAATGGCTGACATTTGTTATTCCTTATGCAGCAAAATTATAACTGTTATATATAGAAGATCATTAGTGCAAGCCTTCTAGGTTTTGCTATCATAAAATCTCCCAATTAATTCTGCCACTCACTTCTCTTTTAGGACAATTCCATCAGCTTCAGTACCAATCTTATTTGCTTGCTGGCTGTTGAAATATAGCCCTTTTTTCAGGGAAAAAACTCAAAGGTGTCAAATGAGAAACTAAAATGTAATAAGGTTCTTGTGTAAATAAATGTATATATGTATAAATGTACATATGTATAAAATGCTTAGAATGATAGAGATAGATAATACAGTAATAGAGGACACTTACAAATGTAACCACTGTTATAGTAACGTTGCAAAATGTGGAAATTTATTTTTAACTGTTGAAATGTTCAATAAACAAATTTTAAAAAAGAAAGAAATATAGCCCTTTTCCATGATCAAGATATCTATGGCTTGCTCTGCCACACTCTCTTTTGAAATGCTGAAATCTTTGATCCTGGCTTCTACACTATATTTGTTTTTGTTTTGTTTTTAAAAATCCCTGCAATTATTATGTTTCTTGGGACTTGGGATTTAACAACAAATATTGACAGGTTGGAAAGGGTATAAGAGGGAGTTTTCTGAGGGTTATGAAAAAGGTTAAAAGACAAATTGCACTTTGATATGCTTAGTCTTGGGAACAGATGAGCATGGGGGAAATATGTTGACAGTTCTGAAATATTTACAAAGACATCAAAAAGAAGTGAGGAACCAAATGTTTCACACTATCAGCTGAAGAAGCAAGATGCCATGAGTTTAAATCAATTGAAACTATAAGGAAGATTGTAACTTTAAAGGAATGCATTGCCCTGTAAACCAATCAACATCTACAATAGAAAAAATATAACATGGCAAAGTTAAGTTGTTTTCAATAACCAAGAATATGATGAAAGTAAAAGAAAAACCCGCCCACAAATGTTTCCAGCAAGTTTAAAAATGAACACTGCAGATCTTAGATGGCTATCCATCTAAATAAAAAAGATTTATTAGACTGGCTATTAAGTGTTAGATTAAGAACAGTGCTATACAGTTTTTTAAAAAGAAAGAAATGTAAGTATGTAGGAGACAGCCAGAAGGAATGAGAGATTGAGTGACAGTATAAACCGACTGATTTCCATTTAATTCAAGCTGGGATAAGAATCAATCTATTTCAGATTCAGTCATAAATCCATCTTTCCCATTTCTGCACCATCGTTGTGTAACATTTTTAAAAATGGCAAAACTCATTTTTTTAACGATTCATCCATTAATGTATTCATATATGTAACTTGTGATTCCACAGACTACCAGATTCTTTTAAAGGGTTTACAATAAATAAATAAAACTGAAACATAAACAGTAATTAAAAGAAGCAAGGAAGAGGATATTGTCAGCCTTTTGAAGCAGTCCAAGCAGGAAGCACAAATCATGACTTTAAACATTAAACAATAAACATTTCCTTTATTGTAACTGAATTTTGCACTTTTCCCTTTCTTTACTTTTACTTTCCAGAAAACTAGAGAGAGCCCTTCTGATAAGCTTCCCACAATCCTTTTCATCTGTGGACTGATTCTTTTGCATGATCGTTGTTTAGGACAGGGGTCACCAACCTTTTGGACCTAAGGGACCACTAATTTCAAAATTTTAAATCCCACAGACCACTAATATGAATTTTTTTAAAAAGAAAAAGAGTATTTAGTGCGACATAAAAAATGCAAATAATTTTTCTGCGGACCACCAAAATTTTCTCATGGACCACCAGTGCTCCACGGACGACCAGTTGGTGACTGCCGGTTTAGGCTGCAGCTCTTCCTTCAGTCATCCAAGATCACTCCACAGACCATTACAGATACTTTTGCAAAGAGCTAAGGCAGCAGCAGAGAAGGGTGAACATAATTCTAAGTTAAGGGGCTGCCACAAAGAAAGGTGTGTGTTTGTGTGTTTGTGTGTGTGTGTCAACCTATTCTCCAAAGCACTTGAAGGCAGGACAAGAAGCAATGGATGGAAACTAATCATGGAGAGAAGCAACCTAGAACTAAGGAGCAGGGTGGAGAATTGGGCTAGAAGAACGCCAATGTACTTTCCAACTCTGTTATTCTGAATCCTCTAAGATTCAACTGGCAGCAGTTGTAGGAAATCACAGGTGAGCAGGGAGGTCTTACAGAAGATGGCATTCTCTCAGATGGCCTGAGAAAGTGATGGTTCTAAGTATGTGTACATGCATAGCATACATGTATGTCTATCATATGTACATTCCAAAGTAAGGGCTTTTCATGACAATGATCCATTAGCCATCTGATTATTTTTGCCCTCCCTTGGGAGCTGCTGCTGATCCGAACCTAAACCATTTAGGAACATTTAAATAACCACTGGCATTTTATACTGTAGTTTTTCTCAACAATGAATTGGCTCCCAGTTCGGGCTTTTAATCACAGGTGAAATCTTATCCCTTTGCAGGGGCTTGCTAAATTTTATACCAACTGGAATTTATATTGGACTCAAAGGCAGGCCCAACTAAACACATCACTGTAGTCAAGTGTACAGGTATCTAGCATGTAATGCTATCTTCTGGACAGGGGTGGGATTCAACCGGTGTTACTACTGGTTCAGTGACTACGTTTTGCGTGTTGCGCACACATGTAAAAAAACCCGTTAAGCTTTGCCTCCCGGACAGATGAAAAGCACTGTGCACAGCATTTGAAAAGCCACATTTTTCCTGCTTTTTCAACCTGAGTTGTGCTGCGAAAAGCAGCTGAGATTGAAAAAGCAGGAAATAAAAGACAGGTAAGAGCCCGGGCGGGCAGGTGGGCCAAACAGCAGCAAACACAAAACCGGTTTGGTGTCTGCTGATCTTCAGACCTACCGGTTCTGTGGAGCCGGGCAGAACCGGTAGCATCCCACCCCTGGTTCTGGAAAGGAAAGCAGTTGTCATGTCAATCAAAGCTGATAAAGGCTTTTACCACTTTTTCAAATGGAAAGAACAGAGAAAGCGCTGGGTTCCAGAAGCACCTTAAACTGCTTACCTGCTCCTCCTGGGAGATTTTAATCTCATTCAGGACAGGTAGGTGGATCACTTCTCTAGATTTATGGGTCCTTCCAAAGAACGTTTCTGTCTTCTCTGGTCTCAATTTCAATTTGCTATTCCTTACCCAGCCTGTTACTGACTTCTGAAAGGAATTTGGGAAGATGCACCATTTCCTGAAAAGGTCACAGACATCCAGCTCCAATTCATCTGATCTGGTTCATCTCCCCGGTTAGCTTTATGTAATTATTGAAAATATTCAAGAGAGAATGAAGCCTTCATATAGAAATCCTATCACATATAGTGTATATAACTATATAATAATATAACAAAAGCACCTGTCCTCAAATGACGCCATCTGAAATTTACCTCAGAGACAGGAACAGTGTCATTATCTTCTTAATCTCTCATGCAATCCAAGATGTCATGATTGATGGTACTGAAAGTGACTAAAAAGTTAACAAGAATTTTCACTGTCTGCCCCCTGAGAATGATAATCCATCAGGCCCACTAAGACAATCTCAATTTGGTAGCTCAAACCGTTGCCAGTGTAAAAATAGATTCAGAAACATATTTATCTCAGGACTACATGCAGTTGAGAAACTGCCTTGTACCCAATCATGGTAGGTTAATTAGTTTGTCTGAGGACTCCAAGGCAGACATCTTAGAAATTTTTTCTGGTAATTGCCACTTTTAGACAAGGAAGCATCTGCTCTTTCTCAGAAAGGCATTTATGATGTTAATCCAGGTATTATTATTAACGGTCTGAGTAAAAGTTATAAACTAAGTCAGGCAAGGATCCAAAATGTGGTGTGGTGGGATTTATTACTCCAAGCATCCTGTCCACACCATTAGATATCTCAAATTGGGACTGGTATAATCTAACTATATAAAAGCACTCTTATAACACAAGGGTTGGAAGAGATCATGGAGTCCAACCTTCTGCCCAGAGCAGAAGTCCATGATTGTAGCTTCTCCAACAGGTAAGAATCCAATTTCTGTTTAAACATCTCAAACAAAAAAGAGTCCAATTCTCCCTAAGACAGTATGTTGAAGAGCTCTGGTCGTTTGGAATTGGATTTTTTCCTGATATTGAACTGAAATCTACTTCCATGTACCCAAAATCCATGGTTTCTATTTGAGTCTTCTGTAACAATTCTGCAAGATTTTCCTATATCTTCTGTTCTGTATTAACATACTCCAAAGACTGAATTCCTATTGGTCCGCACAGACAGCAATCCAATTGGTCTACTGAACGGCAGTGATTGGTCCGCTAAGAATCAACCACGATTGGCCGAGCAGATCGCGGGAGATTCAAAGACCTGACATTGGCCGGCAAGCCGTGAGCAGTTCCTATATGAAGGGCTGCCGCGGCTCCAAGATCTTGTACAGATCTTAACATAAAATAAAGATCTTGAACTACACTGGTCTCGCGTCTCTTTTGTACCCGATCTAACATCTTCTACATGACAGCCCATCAGATATTTAAAGAGTGGTCTCATATATACCCCTGCAGTCTTCTTCTCTCCAGGCTAACTGTGCTCAAAACTTCTAACTTGTTCCTTATGAATTTTTCCTCACAGGCCTCTATCAATCCACAGACTATTGCACATCAAAAGGGACATCCAGGTCAGTCAAATTTGAGAGATTTTATCTGAAGGGGGAAAAAAAACCACTGAAAGCTTCTGAGAATTCTGAATAATAGAACTGGGTAGAGCAAATGAGCACACACAGTCCCTTCACATCTAAGCAGCTCAGCAGGCTGAGAGCTTTCAGGTGTTTTATGAACAGAAGGAAATCACTTCTTTGCTACTGTATTGCCAAAGCAGAGGCCTTGAAATGGGCTATGTCTTATCAGATTTGAGCGGGGCTTTCCTCTACTGTCTTATCCCCAAGTACATTTTATTTACATTAAAAACATTTTCCAGGTGCATTCTTTGAATAAAGAACTGCGTTGCAAAACATAGTCAGGTGTGTAAAATCCAATTAATAAGGACATTTTCACATCACTGGCCTAGCTTATCCTAATCCTTTTAGTCACTACAGAAACTTCACTGCACAAAAGAAACATCTCTCTCAAGTTTAATGGAGCTACAGGAATATTTGTACCCATCATAGATTGGCAAAGGTCAGCATGTGGAAGGGATCTGCATCAAGGAAATTATCTTAATAAGGTGGATGTTAAAATCTTTAAATTGAACCCAGCTCCTGTTAATTTACAGAGGAGCATCCATGCATTTTTCTTAGAAACAGTATAAACATTCTCCTACTTCTCTATTTTGCAGTTCTTCATTTTCTAGATAAACTATCCAATAATTAACTTGGGCTGTTACTGCTTAGTTGCTAAAACTAGTCCAAATCAGTTCTACCACCTGGTTGGAATATGAATATGCTGGCATCTCAATTCCCAAACAATTATGGACAAAATTATGTCCCCCTGAGAGGGATAGATGGAAAAGGCTTGTTCTCACTACTGAGGAGTCGGCCCCGCTTTAAAAAAGCACTGCCTACGTTATTTCCATATTGGTACCTTAAGACCATTAAAATGGGAATTGAAATTGCTGATTATGGGTTGTTCACCTCTGCTTTTGTCGTTATTTCCTCCTTCAAACCAGGATTCCATGCCTTGATGCTTGTAGCTGCAATTTATTCCTATTCTTTCAATCAGGCAACCATGTAGCAAAGAAAAGGAGATCAAGGTGTATTTTATTCTGTTTACAGGCCATAATTTATAGATCAATATCCAGATCTTCTTTAGAAAAGAACAACAATGTAGATATAGCTCTTTTCTCTTAAGAAGCAGAGGCGGAAGGGAACAGACGGCTGTTCTGAGCAGATGGCTATTACATATCCTTAGCCTTAGTTTGACTTTGCTCTAAAGGCCTCCTCATATAATAGTAATCTGGTGACGAGTAGCAACCCTGTAAATAACAAGATTGAATGTATTAGACACCATTTCAATCTATGTTTTCTCAGTGTGGGCAAGCACATAGACTTGCTGTTCCTGCATACCACACAAATTAAGTACAATCCCAGTAGAGTTATGGTTTCCTGCTCATCCTGCTGAATCAAAATAGATCAATCATCTTCCTGGCGCAAACTTTATGCAGTGCTGACAATGTTTCAGAAAGTGAAAAAGAAATATTGGGCTGTGCCAAATCCCAGGATTACAACTAAGTTAAGCAAAATCGGATGTCCTTTTATATATATAATTAATTCTGCAGGTGGTGAAAATAGATTTTATGTTGTAGAATTTTTGTGTCATCACTTTCAGGCTAATGTGCAATGTTTCAGGCATTTTTTTTTAGTATTCCTTTACAGGTCTATTCAAAAGTTTTTTATTCATTTATTTTGTCAAGCATGCATTTGATAATATATATAAGTATAAACATGATTATACATGAAATCATCAAATGGATACAAATAAAACGGAACATTAGGAGAGGGATGGTAGGCATGTTGGTGTGCTTATGCACGCCCCGTACAGACCTCTTAGGAATGGGGTGAGGTCAACAGTAGACAGTCTGAGGTTAAAGTGTTTGGGGTTAGTGGAAGAAACCATAGAGTCAGGTAGAGTATTCCAGGCATTGACCACTCTGTTGCTGAAGTCATATTTCCTGCAATTGAGTTTTGTGCGGTTTACCCTGAGTTTGTATCTATTGTGTGCTCGTGTATTGTTGAGGTTGAATCTGACGGTAGGACATTGTAATGGATAATTTTATGTACTATGCTTAGGTCAGACCAAAGGTGGCATAGTTCTAAGTTATCTAAGCCTAAAATTTCAAGTCTGGAGGCATAGGGTATTCTGTTGCGAGTAGAGGAGTGGAGGACTCTTCTCGTGAAATATTTCTGGACTCTCTTGATTGTATTAATGTCCGATATGCAGTGTAATGTCAGATATCCACTGTATTTAATGAGGTTAATTTACAAGGTTAATTCACCTTTCCAAAAAGTCTTCTTATATTGTTTTCATTGTTCATTTATGTTCATTTTTGTGTTTTGCCAACTAGCCTGGGGAACCCAGAGTGGGATGGATAAACATGATTATACATGAAATCATGAAATGGATACAAATAAAACGGAACATTAGGACAGGGATGGTAGGCATGTTGGTATGCTTATGCATGCCCTGTACAAACCTCTTAGGAATGGGGTGAGGTCAACAGTAGACAGTCTGAGGTTAAAGTGTTTGGGGTTAGTGGAAGAAACCACTCAAATGGCTAGTGTGTGCTGCTGTCATCGGGGTGGGGGATAGGAGTTGGGGGATGATTTTTTATTTTTTTCATTCCCCCCCCCCCAGATTTGTTCTATTGTACTTTATTAATTTATTTGATTCTTCTTGTTAGTTTTTATTGTTTTTTATTTTTATTATTTTTTGTTTTAAATATGGTTTTACATTGTGTAAGTCGCCTTGAGTCACCATGGGTGAATAGGTGGCAATATAAATTAAATAAATAAATAAACAAACAAATATGTAGAGTCTGTTTGAATAGTTTATTTAAATGCGATAAATCAGTTTAGAGTTCCTACTTGAGGCACAAATGCCCAGGCTCAAATTGTACTTCAGATACATTATACAAAGACCTATTCTTTGAGAAGGCTGTAATGATGGAAAAGAGGAAAGGAAAAAGAAGATGACCAGCAGTAAGGTATGGACTTATTGATCACTTACAATGGTGATCACTGCACCACTGGAAGACCGGAGAAACTAGGTTAGAGATAGATTGTCATGGAAAGAAATCTATGCGATCCCTAAAAGTCAACATCAACTTGATGGCACAATCAGTGAAATACAATGAAAGCTAAACCAAGATCAGAAATCTGTTTTTATTGGTATTAGTTCAATATTTGTAACAAACTTCCTGTTACACTAATGGAAAACATGTGGCCCTTCCTAGCTGCCGAATTTTGTTTCCATCAATTTTCAGAATTGATCACGCAGCAAGCTGAACTGAGTCAAGGATGGACAATTTATGCGCTGCATGAGATAATGAAAAAAAAATTGGCAACCCTGATTTGAAGATTTGGAGGAAATGAAACAAGTGAAAGCATCATAAAGCATGTTAGATGGAGTGGGAGGGAAAATAAAAATTTGTTTTTGTAGCAACCATTTCCTCCAAAAGTGGGCTAATCATTAAATAATCTCTGATGTCATATCCAGATTATTTATTTAATCTATGGCAATATTACATTAGGCAAGAGACTACATTGCTAATACAGTAGCTGCCTAAGACTGCCAGTTGTGTTTGGCTGCCTAAGACTGCCACTCATGCACTTTCCAAGTTATACCATAGGGGGCGAGCTACCACTGCTCCAGAAAGAAAACTGAGTGGCTTTCCTGCAGTGTCATCTGGTGTCCTGTTCTGCCCAGTGAAGCCACCTCACCAATGGATGTCGCAACCAGGAAGGTCCAACACCAGCAGGATTCAAACTTCATGAAGCACCAGCTCGTCTCCTCATCAAAGTGATACCTATTTATCTACTTGCATATAATATGCTTTCAAACTGCTAAGTGGGTAGAAGTTGAGGTGAATGCCAGGAGCTCACCTCACCACATAGTGCTTAAGTTAAACCCCTCTAGCAAAAACCTTCTGCAGCATCATGAAAAAACTGAGCCACCACACCTCTTCATAAGTAGAACATTCTGTGGTTCTCCCTCCCCTGGCATTTCTGCACACCTTTCTTATATGGAGGGAAGGTGGCAGGGAGAATCAAGGACAGAGATAAGAAAGTAAAATAAGGGAAGGAGAAAGAATGACCAAGGGTTTATCTTTATTTACAACTAGCTTGATACCTGTGCTTCGCTACAAAACTATGTGGTTGGGCTTAGTTTTTGGGGAGGAAAACAAGGGGAAAATGTGTCTCTGCCTACCAGCATCCATTGGTATTCATCTGGCTAGCATTCTGTCAGGATGTGAGAGAGTTGAGGGCTGTTTGGAAACTGAAGCAGTACTTGCTGTGTGAGCAAGAAGGAGACAGCAAGGAGCCTGGGCATGGCTTAGCTCAACTATTCTGTACTAAAGCTGGTTGCTGCTATGAAACTAAAACTGAATCTGAAACTCCTCTCCCCTGCTTGTGTTTTGCATTTGGAACAGATTTTTTTTCAGGTGGGGAGGGGGAGTAGAACTCCTTAGCATCAGAGTGTGTTAATAATAATATAGGAAATACTAATGCTCTGATGGTCATTTCGAAAAATCCTTTTTTAGTGAGCACCTAGAAACCAAGAGGAACATACATGCCAAATTTCAAGTTTGTAGGCTTTACAGTTCTGGAGATTTTATGATGATGCATATATATAGATTGTAATCAATACCAGGATTTTAGGAGCCCCCTCCTATTGTCAGGACCACACTTGAGGGAGTACTCACTAAAGTAGTTGACCCCATCTTATATCAATAGTCTCTGGTCATATTGTTCTCCACATAATATTTCTTGACATTGTAGGAAATTATTTGATGGCTCCAAGTCATCAGGGTGACAGGTCTAGGAAAGATGCCAGTGTAGTGCTAAATGCATCCATGGTTTTGTTGACCTCTACAACAACGACAACATTCTCCATGCCAATGCTGTGGTTGCAAGTCAGCCTTCCGACCTCTGATGCCTTCCAGGTATATTAAATTATAAGTCTCAGAATTCCAGTTGGCATAGCCAACAATGGGAGGCCTCCGGAAGAGAGATAAGTAGGGTAAAGGAGTTGTAGTGCAGGAATGGCCATGTGAAATAAGATCCAAGCTGTATCTTTGAAAGATTTAAACTGTACCTTTGTTTTCTTTCATTTCAAAGTCATGTATTAAATTTACAAAAGAGTTAATTTATAAGCTTCACGTTGCTAATTATTTCCAATACATTTTAAAAATTCCATCTCTTTTTAAAGTCAGGAAGCAGGTGATGCTAGTAATTATGGAAGGACTGGCAGACAGCTAGTAATTAATATGAGTGGACATCAGTTATGATATTGTCATGGTTGGTAATAAAACAGGCAGCAAAAAAAAAATCATAATTGCAAATACTATTTCACCCCCTGGTTTTTCATCATCTACGTGTTTTTCCCTTTAATTTGATACTTTCAAAACATATTAATCTTGTTGAATGTCACAGATAGCAAGCAAATCAGTATGGAAATACACTACCAGTTTAGTGACATTGCTTTGTGAACTGCACAAATTGCATTGGAGATTTCTTAGGCTTGCACTTGAGGGTGTGTGTATGTGTGTTTAATTATGGGCCTACTTTCACATTCATTTTACTCAACCCTTAGAACTTAGATTAAGACAATAATTATCAATAATTAATGGAATTCATTGCACTTAAAAAAAAAACAAAGCACATTGGTTTGCAGCACAAGGAAATTTTAGCAATTGCACAGTTGTGATTGAAACACTCAAAATACTTTAACAAAAGTTTGTCAGAATTGCAGATGCCCCTTGGTTTAGCATGAACTTGTTTATTATTCCATAAAAATTATCCTTAATGATACCGAACCAATTACCTACTTATGCCTATGGTGGTTATGTGTTGTATCTGCATCACAGAATGGAAAATGTGGTGTGTTAATCCTGGATTCTGAGAGCATGCTAAGTGACTTTCACAGCTCAAATCATAGCTTACCATAAGCATTGCCCATATGGCAAAGAAATCTACTTTAGGCAGCTATTCAGTAGTACTGCTCTCCAGCTAGTGAGAATTACTGACATTTCATATTAATCAGGAGTAGAAGTTTAAAGCTTTGCTGCTGGATTGTGAAATCAAATCCACATTAAGCCAGGTTAACAAAATTGCTTCAATAAAGATCTATTTTCAAAAATAAGGTAATTTTATTAAGAATTCAGCATGATGAGGATGATCTCAGGGAGAATTTGAGTGAGGAGTTATAACAATTGAAGCCCATATCTGCAGAATGAAAATCAGAGGCAAAGTAATAATTTTTATTCTTCTTGTTCTTTGTGGCCAATTTTATACAAGTTTGTTTTCTCTACAGATCCTAGTAGATATGCGCCGATCTACTAGCTTTGTGCCTGATGGACTACAGTTCTTCAATAAACTGGATGGGGGTGGGTCAAAATCAGTAAGATAATGTATGGAGCATTGTTTTAGTTTTATTTTATTTATTTATTTGTTTGTTTGTTTGTTTGTTTGTTTGTTTGTCAAGCGATTATAAGATAACAGGTATAAGTATAAACATAGTTATGAATACATGAAATGGATACATATAAGAAAAATAAAAAGAAACAATAGGACAGGGACGGTAGTGTCAGATAGGCACGTTGGTGAACTACAGTTCTTCAATAAACTGGATGGGGGTGGGTTAAAATCAGTAAGATAACATATGGAACATTGTGAAGAAGGCTCATACCTTTTGATGTATGCACTTTGACAAACAAAAAAGGGATAGAAGAACGTGCTGTGATGTTCCACCTACTTTCTTATAAATATTGACACACAGAAACCCCATTGTTGTCCTTAACTTAGATTCAAATCTTTGTCCCAAAGATGGTTTTTCCCAGAGGCAACTGAACTTTCTGTTTTTTCTTTGAAGACGTTTTGCTTCTCATCCATGAAGCTTCTTCAGCTCTGAATGAAGCTTCTTGGATGAGAAGTGTAACATCTTCAAAGAAAAACCAAAAAGTCCAGTTGCCTCTTGAAAAAAGCACCTTTGGGACAATTATGACCTGGATGACTGAGAATCTCCATAGACATTCAAATGTTTGCCTACAGGTCTCTGGTATGTCTAGTATTTGAAGCTGCATCATTTCTGGTGGAAAAACAAGGACAACAGAAAGCATTTTCCTATGTAATACACACACACACACAAAAAGATACATAAAGACAGCCTTCTCCTTCCAAATGAAGATCCCTTCCAAAGGACATAGGGTTGTATATTTGATTATTTCCTTAGATTAATTGATGTAAATCCTTTGTATTAATTAATATTGGTTAATTATTGGAGTTGTCTTTGGGGAGATGGGCATCATACAAGTTTGATAAATAAATACAATATGTCATTCCAAATTTTTCATACAAAGCTGTGGAAAGAAGCTTCTATACTGCATGTGCAATCCTATACTCCAGTTATAAAGATTCTTGGATTCTAGGATTTGGTACAAAAAATTCAGATTTTTTTTTTAATCTCTGCATATTAACCCAGTTATCACGCACATGGCAGAATTCTATAGCAGATGTGAATGTGCTATTAACGGAACTGCATTGGCTATTTTTATGAGATAGTTGGCATTGATGCAGAATTAAACCAGGTTTTTCTACAGAGATTTGGGTTAACAAGGCAGGAAACTCATTACTTCGAGCTTGAGGATGATTGTTATGGGAGTTTGCATGAAGTTCAGAATGGGCATCGAAGTAGAAATGTTGTCCTTTCATTCTCACTCCTAATTTTGCTTCTGAATCTACAGTCAGCAATTTTGCTGCCAATTTTTCATAGCACCATCTTGAACTGCTCTAGAAAAATAATTACGGTGCTGAGGAATGTCATGAAAACTGCCTTCCCAGACATTTGATACATGGGTTATGATCCTCAGTTATTGATTATGTGCTATTAACTTGGTATTAATTTTTAATGACCACGTAGATTTTCTCCATTATGATCTGTCCCTAATCTGGTCGTTCAAGATTTCAGATCCTCAGTTACCTTTCCAGCTAATTCTGTTGCTGATCTTAAATTGGCCATTGCTGAAGAACGAACTTTGAATGGGAACTTCAATGAAAATAGTATAACAAATTACAGATACAGATTAACAGTGTTGGAAGGGACCTTGTAGGTCATCTAGTCCAACCCACTACTCAAGCAGGAGACCCTATACCATTTCTGACAAATGGCAGTCCAATCTCTTCTGGAAAGCTTCCAGTGATGAAGCTAGCATATTGTAATTTAACAAAAAGAATGTCCTTATTTTAGATCAGAATATGGGCATTGTAATTTGGTCTTTTTTTTTTGTTTTGGATTTTTGTGTATGTGTGTATGTGCCACTAAGGTATTAATTAATTCTGCAATGCTAAAATAACTGCGCCATTACAAATTAATTAGTTTTTCCATGCGGTGTTAATTACTGATGCTTTGTTGAATTGTCACATTTTGCTTTTTACATTCCATTGTCATTTAACTCCAACTATTATCTTACCCAGGCTGCAATGCAACACACATACTGTTTATCTCTACTGTTATCACACCAAAAAAACCCTCAGGATTGCATTTGAGACATCTTATGCTATGGCTTCAAGTCTGTGAACGCTGATGACATAATTATAATGAAAAAAAAAGTGTTTAAGGTGCTCCAAATTTTATTGTTGTTCATAAAACCTATCTCAGCGAGTAGTTATCTTGTATCGCTGGATTTCATTTTTAATTAGGCTTTGGAAATGACTTTCTTATGTCTTCCTTAATGTAAATCAGTTTTATTAGCGTTTTATAGTTCTGACTCATAGATATATGGCAAGGAATGCATATATCTACCTACTTGCTTCATATCCTGGATATATTTTTAAACCTCCAAAGACTATTGCATCCTTATTATTTGTTTATATATATATTTGTCTTTGCATTGAAATGCTGCATAGATTCAGTGGATCCATATGGAACATGATCCTGAATTATGAACAGGATTTTATTAGAGTTTAATCTGTGCAAACTTCCACAATTTAAATGACTTTGATCTTACATTATTCAAAATGACATATTCCCTGCCAGAATCAGGATCCCACTGAGGAGGCTTAAAATAATTTGCTAAATTATTAGCCAACTATACAAATCACTCATACAGTCTTTCTGATTTATTTTTTTTATGAAACTTTGTTTCCCATAATACTGTAGCATATTTTCCGTAATAGGATGTAAATAGAGCAGACTTCTTTAATTTTGGGTACTCTTTATCTTCTTTTCCTTGCCTTTTCATCAACAGTTAAAATGCTTATGTTATTCAATGGCAACGGTTGGAGCTCCACTCAGCCAGACAGCACTGAGGGTAACATATGGTTGCCACCCTTGTAAATGTCTCATTAGAACAAATATGGAAAAACTTTTGAAATCCTTTACCGCCAGAAATCATAGAAGGCAACTATTTTCTTCTGTGTACATAGTAACATATTGAATCTGTCTGTCTTCTCTCTTGTTGTGTTCATGTATCTGTGAGTGTATGTTTTGGAGAACACGAGATGAGCTGCATACACTGTTCTGTAGGTCATGTGACCAGGAAAGAAAAGGGAAGGGATCTTAAAATGGAGAAATCAACAATACTTCAGTTTATGTATCACCAAATCATTTTTGAGTCCTAGTGATCACAAAGATCTTATCCATGAAAATCTTCAACATGCTGCCCTATTGTCTCTTCCACTGGACGTATTAGGTATCTTTCTCTCTGAATTGTTCTTTTCCAGAGACCACAGCCTAATATGGCTCATTTTAAACATAATATTTCTTTTGCTGGCACCAAATTCAATCCCATTTTGTTTAGTTTGGGGAGAGTAATTTTGCTGATGAGTAGATAGATAAATTCCCTAACTCTTTTATATAATTTTTATATAACATCCCACTGGGTTAGAAAGAATAAAATGATGAAAACTGTCAATTGGCAAAGTTTTAAAGCCATCTTGAATTTTATTTCACTTTAGTTTTTGCTGACTCATGCTTCAGGCAATGAGGCTATTCCCCATAACTAATGGACATTTTGAAATTCATCTCAAACTCATGTAAATGATACATTTGGGTATGGCACAAATTTGTTACTAGAAAAAGCACTATACAGAAATCAGTGGGAAATCTTTCCAACCATCCAATGTTTACTCTTATCTTTAAAAGGTCATATTTGAACAAAGGAACTTCTTTGTAGAAGTCTGGTGTGAAACTGATGAATTACAGTTTATAAACTAATTCAATAGTAAAGTCAGATAATGGATTTTTGTCCCACAACTGTTGTTGATAGTTTATGAATGTTAGAATATTTGTGTTTTTCTTCAACTTGGCTTTGTGAATTATCACTCTGTTAATTATATGCTAACTATAATGTAATTCATAAGATCTGTGCTTTTTCATTTCATTTTTCTTAGCCTCTTTATATCATTTAGAATCTCACAATTATGCATATCAGCTCAGAATATCTCAAGTAGCTTATTAAATATATAAATGTATATGTGATCAGTTGAATAACAAATTAAATAAATTAGAGTGCAGCAATCTCTCCCCTCCCAATTATGGGAACATTTTGGGGGCAGGTATATGTAAGATGTGGGAGTAATTAGTGTCCAAAATAGGTGAGATCCCAAATCTGTTGTTTTTCAGATACAATTTCTTTTCTGTCTCCTGAAGCTTGTTTGACCTTCCTTGCCAAGGCATTCTTGGACTATGTTAGGGACAAGATCAGGATGGAACAAGACTCTCTTGTTGGGTTTTGCTGCACCATCTAAGGCAGGGGTGTCCAACCTTGGCAACTTTAAGACTTGTGGACTTCAACTCCCAGAATTCTGGGAGTTGAAGTCCACAAGTCTTAAAGTTGCCAAGGTTGGACACCCCTGATCTAAGGCCACCTTTGTGCTGATTCCCATGTGGATGTGACATTCTACAAAACAACATGGTCCCTTTGGTGCAGAATTCTGCTCTGGCCCATTTTACAAGTTCATTTTCTATCAACTGAAATTTTCTTTTCTAGAAAATTTCTACAAGCCAGTAGCTGCAGAAATTCTTTTAGTCAGGTTTACATGGGATGGAAGCAGGAGTACAAAACAAGATTTTTTTGTGTGTGTGCCTTCAAGTCAGTTTTTGATTCCTGGTGACTGCTTGTACAGTTTAGATTTTCAGAAGTGGTTTGCTGTTGCCTGCTTCCTAAAGCTGAGAGACAGTCACAGACCCAAAGTCACCAGCTGGCTTTTGTGCACAAGGCAGGGTGAGAACTCATAGTCTCCCAAATTTTAGTCCAGTGCCTTAACCACTACACCAAACATAGAGGACTTAACAATGCTTACCAGCTCATAAATGAAATTATATAGGCAGGTAACCAGAGCTGACAAAACCTAGGCTCTTGTATGTATGCTGTACGTATAGAAGATATGCCACATATTTATTTTATTTATTTGGTTTGTCAATTGCTTACAAGATAATAGGTATAAGTAACATAGTTATGAATACATGGATACATATAAGAAAAATAAAAAAAATAAAAGAAACAATAGGACAGGGATGGTAGGCACACTGGTGCACTTATGCATGCCCCCTTCAGACCTCTTAGGAAAGGGGTGAGGTCAATAATAGACAGTCTAAGGTTAAAGTTTTTTGGGTTTGGGGAAGAAACCACAGAGTTTCTTATATAAGAATATAGTTGAAGGAAATTAGAATATGAAGTTAGTAATGTCACAATAGTGTGGGGAAGGTTCCCCCCCCCCCCTAATCTCGATTCCCTCCTTTAACCATCCCAAAGCCATGAACTGCACTGTATCTGCTGACATGCATACATCTTGATGGATGGATGGAGGTCTATGGAATGTTGAATGTTCTTAAATTCATTGTTATTTTATCTGCAGTGCTTGTCCATTTGAATTGCATTAATATGAAGAGTGTCGCATCATTTTGAACTGCTTTTGTCAATTGGTGAATAAGCTGGCAAATTGCAGCTGGTGCTGTGACAAATAAGTAGGTCATTTTCCTCTGGATTGAAAGATGTGGCATACTGTGAGTATTGTCTTTTCACCATCACTTATAACTAGGGTATAAATCATATGCACAGAACCTCCTGACAAGCTCCCATCAGAAGTATTTTGGACACTTTTCCTGATCAGCTGTCAGTCATGACTGATGCTCCAGAAGGCTGACATCCAATGAAATGACAGCCCGCCTGCATTTTATTAAGATATCCTCTGAGAGCAATGCTGGATGCTACTCAGCATGCTAAAAGCGTACATTACTTCCACATATTTATTGGGCAATATTCTTAAAAGCCACGTGAAACAGTTGCTCTGAAGTGATCAATTTCGCTTTCTCATATAGGTGTCATAATGTAGCCATCATGATGGTTTTCTTTATTTTCTCCTTGTGTTTCAGAAGGGATAATGGGATGGAAGAGAGGAATGGATATCCAGATGACCTAGCTTGCCGTAGAATCCAAATCTGAGCTGCAGAAAAAGAATTTTAAGAGGGTCACACTAAAGAAGGAGAGCCATATTAGTCTATGGTAATCATAAATCAGACAAAAAAACCTGTTTTTTCAAAGGAACAAATTCTATTGCAGTGCATATGCCTTACAATAGAATTTGTAATTTGGAAAAGATGCTCTCAGATTCCTCGAGATCAGTGGTGGGATTCAAAAAAATTTACTACTGGTTCTATGGGCGTGGCTTGGTCGCGTGGCTTGGTGGGCGTGGCAGGGGAAGGTTACTGCAAAATCCCATTCCCTCCCCACCCTACTAACCTGCTTTCCAGCTCCGTTCTCCTGTGCAGGGCAACAAAAGAAGACCCAGCTGATCAGCTGGGACTCAGGAGGCAGAGAATAGATGGGGGCGGGGCCAGTCAGAGGTGGTATTTGCTGGTTCTCTGAACTACTCAAAATTTCCGCTACCGGTTCTCCAGAACTGGTCAGAACCTGCTGAATACCACCTCTGCTCCAGATTTTAGGTGATTGCATGGTTTATTATACCATGTTAAAAACGAAAGTTGCTGACAATTATTTTAAAGCATGCACTAAGCAGCATGCATATCTGGCCGAGGTCCGGACTACTACGCAATCAGTCAAACAAAACTCATTCGCAGCAACTCTTTATGTCCCAACAACTCTATTAGATAGGAAAGTTGCTCAGACTTACCCTCATATAAAATTCTACATTGGCAGCAGCAAAAGCAGTGCCTGTCATCTCCTTCCTCCCACAGGGATGGTGTCATCTGCTTGAAAAGGTTTCTGATACATTGCTATGTTGTCCCCCCCCCCCCAAAAAAAAACCCAAAATGGCTGATATATTCACTTCTTCACCACTGTGTACTGCATTTCCTTTTGAATTCTTATGGCAATGGCTAATGTTTGATCTAGAGGTATCGTTAGATGAAGAATCTACGGGAATTTGTGTGTTTATATTCATTACCTGCAGGAAAAACATGACATGGCAATCAGTTTTTTAAAATGACATTCTCATGGCCCTGTCTTCATAACATAAGGCAGTTTAAAGTAGTATTTAGCTATTCCACTTTTAAGCAATGTTCTCCCTCAACGTATGCTGTGGATAGAATCAAACATGCTTCATAAATAGGTGGTTGCAGTGAGGGGTGCCATCTGTCCAAATCTTACTGGCCAATTTAGGCTGGTGCAGGTATACTTCCTTGTTCTGGTCATTGAGAGTTTCCCTCCATGGCCATCTATAATAATATGTATAATATAGAAGGACATATGTATAATATTAGATAGGAAAGTTGCTCAGACTTGATGTATAATATCAGACTGTCCTGTCCTAATGTGCTTGTTAGATCTGATGGAAGCTCCTTTTAAACATTACCTCAGTGCTCTTTTGAAAGAGCATTAGACCTGTTTTCTAAACATGGGTTGAATACTTTTTTGACTAAGTTCAACACCTGTGCTGACAGGAGATTGATTTAAACTATGGATAATTCTCCTCCTCCACCAAACATCTGGATCACCACTTAAACGTTATGAACATTGACAAAATTACATCAATCAATCGCAAAAGGCAGCTTCACTTGGAACAGCTTACACCTATGACAATATGCTTATTAAACAATAACATCTGCTCATGTTGGGAAGGACTAGATAGAAGGACAAAAATTCCAAATCCAGTTTAAACACCAGGCTGACTGTATGACCAACCATAACAAATTAAATTTATATGCTGCCTGGCTCCCAGAAACTTTGGGTGGCTGAATAAGAATTGGTTTTTGCCCATTGAATGTATTCCAGCTATTCTGCCAACATGGGGGACTAACAAAGCCATATTTTTACAATTTTTACAACTGGGAGGGAAAGTATTTTCTTATTCTATTCTATCTAGATGGCTTTCCTTCTTCAAGGTGCTTCTGGCTACAAGGACGTTTTTTGATTCACTGCTAGTGGTACTGTCTCCTCCACAACAGCATCCTACAACTCTCCTTCAGACCACTGACTTTCAGCAGGGCTAATTTTGGACACAGGTTTAATCCATTTCAGACAAGTGTTAAATCTGTGCTTAGAATTAGCCCAATTGAAAAATCACAGGAACAGATAACCTCCAGTGCCTGAGATCTGTTGGTCAAAATGACAAATGGCTAAACACGCTATTTTTCGATCTGCTAGCAGATTATGTTTGATGGAGATGTGACAATCTCCATAGTCGAGGTGACAAAGATATACACAATTATGCAAAACTCTGGGGAATGTAAGGTATTAAGCCTTAGTGATTTAATGGTCAGAGGAAGAAACTTAGGAAAGACCTAATTGATTGGGTGGTTAAAAGTGGTGTTGGGAAGTTTGTATCTTCAGACTTGCAAGATTCTGTTAATCTACAATAAAGTACAATTAGCTCATCTAGAATTTACTTGGGAAGACTGGCAGGAATGATCCAGTCGAAGAGTTCTCTAAACTGGCCACTGAATCACACTTTTTAATATGACAGAAGGGGAATATGAATAAAAAAACTAGTGTGGTATTGAATTCAAACATCCCTATGTTTGAGATCTTGTTTAGTCTCTATGAAAGTCAAAGTTCCTTTTTTTTTTTTGGTCTTTTTTGCAGTATGTAAACTAATGTTGGATAAAATTCAAAGAGGTAGGGCAATAGTAATCATTGTATTCCCCCTTATTTGGGCCTTTAAAATACTACTGCAAATGTTGGTGTGCTCAAAGAAAATCTTCAATTATTTTCCAGGGGTCAGCAGATAGAATTTTCACAGGTGGAGGTGGAAGTGTAAATGGGCTTTTGCAATTGGTCAGGTACATGTTAAGAACCATTTTACTGTCCAAGAAAAAAGGGGGTAAAAAATAAGAAAAATTGTCCCCCTTTAAACTTCCAGTGGAATTTGCCCTCTTCCTAATTTCCATTGGTACCTCTTTAATTTGCTTTCCACCTTCACAAATAAGATTAAAGAAGAATGAACAATTTGGCACGGCACTATTAAATACAGCAGGTGTCATCCTTTGAACTGGTTATATCATACATTTAATTCTAATTCCATTCACACTTCAATCAAATTAAAGCAAATGACTCTTCATAATTCTTTGCCCTGACCCTAACTATTTTTAGAACGTGGCTGCTAATACACTACTGAAAGGGCAGTAATGTGGCCTAATCATTATTATAACACATAGCAAAGCCCAATATTGTCTGAATCAAATCACCTATTCTCCAAGGCCTGGCAGTTATAATTCACCAATTATAATATCTGATGTTACTTAGGAATTGTCATGCCCAAATCACACAGTCTATCTCTAAAACTATGATATTCTACTTACATTAATTTTTACAGAATCATTTCTTTTTTTAAAATCAAAACAATATGTGTCAGTAATCAGAGTGTGTAATGGATAACTGGCTATTTTTTTTAAAGATCAAGTCTAGAGAAAAATATTTCTGAATACACAGGAACAGGGCATACCTCTAGGCCCACCCCAACCGCTGACGTTTTCAGACTCCTCTAACGGGGACAGCCATGGGTGAGTCAAATCACAGAGAGCACCAGGAACTTCACAGGGTTAAAAGAAAATCAAGATGCTGTCCCCGCCTCATTATATGTATTGCACATGTAACTAGTGTGATGAAGGTGGGGTATGGGCTCAGGGGTGAAATTCGAAATTATTTCCTACTGGCTCTGTGTGTGTGGTTTGGTATAATAGTAATAGCAACCAGGGGGGATTTTTTACCGATTCAAATCATCCTACCAACCTCTCCTGAGCCGGAACAAGGTGGTTGAATTCTCACTCCTCAAACCCCATCCCCAAATATCAGTTTTGCTCCTTCTTGATATAGGGAATATAGACGATCACCATCTATATTGCGTATGGCTTTAAGACAATCGTTTTTTAAAAATGAAAATAACACAGAAAAAGTGCCTGATTCTAGATTTAACAGGATGTGTTTTTAGAATCGGCCCAAAATAAAGTTCATAGAAATATGACTTGTTTGAAGAGACCCGGTGAAAGATGATAGGGAAAAAATGATGATCCCATGCAGAAGACCACGAGATTGGAATCTCTTTGAGATGTAGTCCTGGAATGGGCACCTTGAGAAAAAGTGCCAGTTTAAGGACTTTTAGGGTCCAAAGTAATAGCATATTTGGAGGCTTCTTCAATGTCCCGGAATAAAATCTAAGATGCTTTCCTGAAAAATGGAAATTAAAACTATGCATTCTGAATCATAGAATCCAAACTGAAAATTAAAGATTTATCTAGGAAAAAAAAAACACCACCTGGTAACAAAAGTCACCAGATAGTGAAATTATGCTTAAGAAAATGACCTATTTCCTTGATCTGCTATTGAATGACATGGAACAGTGACTCTGGCCAAACTCAGTCAACCTGTTGTTGGTCGAGTGGGGGAACCGTAGCCTTTTCCCTTTTATGTCTTTACTTGCCCAAAGTCTGCTTCAGCCTGGTCCTCTCCTTACATACCCCATAATTTCTGAAGCCCAATGCAGCTGTATATACAGGTTGCCCTTGACCTATGACCACAGTTGAGCCCCAAATTTATGTTGTTAAGTGAGACATTTGTTATGTGAGTTTTGCCCCATTTTATGACCTTTCTTGCCAAGTGGTTAAGTCAAACATTTGCAGTTGAGAAGTTGGTTGTTAAGTGAATGTGGTTTCCCCATTGATTTTTCTCGTCAGAGTGTTGCAAAAGGTGATCAAATGACCTTGAGACACAGCCACAGTCATAAGTATGAGTCAGTTGCCAAGAATCTAAATTTTGATCACGTGATCATGGAGACGCTACAAAGGTTGTAAGTGTTAAAAAACAGTCATAAGTCACTTTTTTCAGTTCTGTTGTAACTTTGAACGGTCACTAAATGCACTGTTGTAAGTTGAGGACTGTCTGAACTGCAAAATCCACCCTCCCCCCCCAAATTGGCCTTACTGCAAAGGATGATAGAAAATCACGAATTCATAAAGGAGGTTGTTCTTTTCTGCTCTTTCTTGATAAGAAAATTCTGGAATAAAGAAAGCTTCCATCTCAGCCGCTCATCAGCCAAGAGCAGGACGGAATATTAAAATGTGTGTCCATGAATAATATAATGGATACCTTGAATGTTTTCATTATGATAGACAGACTAGAAGATTTTAGTGACAGTATCATAGAAGACAGGAAAGCTGAGAAAAGGAGCTTCATTCACAAAAAGACACATCAGGTCTCTCTGTATGGTAATTTAAATTCAACAAGCCCTCTCAAGTATCTATTTCTGTGGCCTATTATTCCTACAACAATTAGAAGGAAAAAGAAGAAGAGGTAAAGGAGGAAGAGGAAGCAGAAGAGACATTTTAAATTCTGGAATGTATTATGTATTATCAAAGGTTGAGCAACTGAATGTGTGACAGGGCTGAAGAAATTCTGGTTTGTGAGGGTAGGACCTTTGTGAAGGCAGAAAACTTCTGTGAGATGGGAGAGACTTATATCTCTTGTGGATATGCAGGGATTCAGGATTATTAATGTGTTTGATCCCTCCCTTGGACTAAGCGTGGTCATCTCCCTACAGAAATGTCTTGATTGAGATATCTGAATTTCTAAATATGTGTTTAGTCAACAAAGAATAGACTTACTTCCATAACATTTCCGTCTGTGGCTGCATATGGCTGGAATGCAGTTTTCAACAGTTTTTAATTTATTTCAACATTCAGATGGAATATTGCTACTCCACAAGGGTTCTGACATTTTATAACAGTTCCATTAGAAAAACAATAAAACTTAATAGCAACAAACAATATTTTTAAAAAACAATAGTGAGTAAAAAAATCAAAATTCTCTAGCATATATTAAAGCCTCAGCTTTACAAACATCTTCTTAAGTGATAAAATGTGCACTTCCCATTGTAAGAAATTTGAAAGATTGGTGTTTTAAATCAAGAAATCTGTTCTCCTGCTCTCCAGAACCTCATTTAAGGAGTAAACTCATAGTATCTTAGCTAATGCTGAGTGGGTTGGTTCTCTCTGAAGGAGATGATCTTGAATGTATCTTGGTGACGAACAATAAAGAGCTTAAGAATCAATATCTTAAGTTGGACTTGGAAAGTTACTAATAATCGGTGTAAGATCTGCAACATTACGGTTATATGATCTTGGTGGCTCTTATTCACTAACAATGAAATAACTGCATTGCACACCAACTGTATTTTATGAGTATTCTGTGCTGTGGTAGCGCAGTGGTTAGAATGCAATACTGCAGGCTACTTTTGCTGACTGCCAGCTGCCTGCAATTTGGCAGTTCGAATCTCACCAGGCTCAAGGTTGACTCAGCCTTCCATCCTTCAGAGGTTGGTAAAATGAGGTCAGAACATTGGGGGCAATATGCTGACTCTGTAAATCGCTTAGAGAGGACCGGAAAGCACTGTGAAGTGGTGTATAAGTCTAAATGCTGTTGCTATTGCTATTCTTCAGGGATAGCCTTGCATAAAGCACATTATAGCAATCTCACCCAGAGTGATAAGGGCTTGTGTTTGCTTCAGGAAGGTCCAAAAATGGCACAGCAGCTGAAGATCTACCCACAGCTTCCACCTACCTATGAGCAGTAGCTATGAACCTAAGCAGTAGCTATGAACCCAAATCATGCACCTGCTTCTAGAAAAACAGAGAGATGAATCATGAGGGACCACATAAGGTAGCAATGATCAAATTGACTTCCCTTCTTTAATATGAATCAGAACTGCCCATTCAGAAAAAAAACCAATGTAGAACAGTGCCTCCCATTCCTAACCCTTACAGATGTCAAGAAAAATATCATGAGCAATGGTGTCAAAGGCTACTGAGGCATCCAAGAGCATCAATAAGGGCACTCTCCCAACCCAAGTCTTTACACAGGTCATAAACTTGAGTGACTCATATGGTTACTGTTGCATAAACTGTAACTGAACCTTGAATCTGCGCATGAGCCCTGGTTGAAAAACATCTAGATAATCTATTTCCTCTATGGTGCATCCTCATCACTTTCTCAACAGCCTTTCCTTGAAAGGGCAATAGGATACGGGGTGGCAGTTTTCTAAGATGGCTATATCTAGGAAACGACTTCTCAAAAGTAGAAACTACTGCTTATTTCAAGGCGGCCAGCACCACTTCCTAACCTAATTCTTTCCCCTTTAATAAATCTTGTTAAAGAAGACTCATTATGCATTAATGAAGTTAGGGCCCGATAATATCCACAGTGGGTTACAATGGAAACTTGGTTCTTGATAACTTAGAACTGAAAATAATTATTAAAAAACTGCAACCTTTTTTTTCTATCAGGGAAAATGGAGCTTTGTTTTCTTATATCTTGTTTCAGATAATGAAAATGTGTTACTTCAAAATACTTCCAGTGAAAACTGATCAGACTAATTTTGGAGTTCAAAATTGGTCCTCCCAAAAACTGATTAGGTGACCTTTAGTCATACATTTCTTCATCTTTAATAAATCTTGTTAAAGAAGACTCATTATGCATCAGTAAAGTTGGCTACCGAGAGCCCAATAATATCTGCAGTGGGTTTCAATGGAAACTTGGTTGTTGATAACTTGGAACTGATATTTATTTTCCCAGAGTGGGAACTAAATATTTTCTGCTTTGATTCTACACACCACAAAACATTGGTTCAAATCTGGTTCTTTGGTGCTTTTAGAGTAGCATTATACCACCAAGGGCAAAACAGGTTCAGAGAAGAAAATGCTACAGTTGTGATGGAAGGAAGAGTATTATATTTCCATCTGTCCTCAAATCACAGTATTTGGGGTAAAGAGAAACCTTCTATAAGACTTTTCTCATTGTCCAGTTTCTCATTCTAAGGAACTGAGTGGCATTACTTTTTGATTTGTGATAGCTAGCTGGTTTGTCCTACTGACTGATTTATTTTATCAAAAGATGAATGCTTGTCTGTTCCACAGCACTGAGGAAAAGCACCTTTATTCCACACAAACATTTGTTTTCTTTGTATACCTCCCCTGACAATTTCTTTATCTGAAATTTGGCACTGGTATCACATCAATGTTCTTCTGTTGAAAATAATTATTAAAAAGCTGCAACCTTCCTTCTATCAGGGAAAATGGAGCTTTGTTTTCTTACATCTTGTTTCAGATAAAGACAATGAGTTGCTTCAAAATTCTTCCAGTGAAAACTGATTGGACTAATTTTGGAGTTCAAAATTGGACCGCCCCAAAACTGATTAGGTTGCTTTTAGTCATACATTTATTTATTTATTTATTTATTTATTTGATTTGCCAATTCTTTATCAGTTTATATTTTCTAAGGCACTTATAGCTACAGACTATGACTGTATGGAAATGGTTGTGTATCACATCACCAAGCCCTCTATCAACATTATGTCAAAAGGCAAATAATGCTTATGTCTGGAAAATATAACTTATGTGGGTGTGTGGTAGTGGGAGATATAGACAGATTCATCCAACAATCCTACCGTAACAGAGAGCTATTATTTTCAGGTTGACATGATCAACAGCAGAATTTCAGCAAAAACCCAATGTAGCAACTTTGACACGTTCTCCCCCAAATGCCTTTGGCCACTCAGTTATTGTCCAGCTGCTGACAGACAATCTCTTCGCGCAACCCAGTCACAGAAACATCAATCACTCACATTGCAGTTTCAGATGCTTCCACTATCCTATCTCAGCCATTCATTATTTTGAAAGAATTTGTAACAGATTTCTGAACACAATGACAACTTTGTGTAAGGACAACAAACCAAGGTAGTTATAGAAGAAAATACCCCAGTTTGTATCTGATCCCCAGGAGAGGCTGCTATATAAATCAATCAAGAGAAGCAGAAGGGGCCAGCTTTTTAGAAGGCTATGGGGGACCATTTGGCTAAAATTGGAATATATCTTGATGAGTTTATAGGCTTCAATGAGCTCTTTCTTTTTCTTCATAGATTATACCCTGATACAAACTCCACGTTTTCCCCTTTAATAAATTAAACATGCTAAGGCTGCAATGCTTCAGCAAGAAAGAAACTCTCCAGGAAACCCCTTGACCTTCTTTTCATGAAAAATGAAGGAGTCAGAAGGCAACAGATCTTCATGGTGTTAAAACCTCTTACTAAAATATCCATGATTACAACCTTTGTCTATAGTGCAAGCCTCTGTGGGACACTGCGGCATAATAATGCACTATTTTGGTTTATCATTGGCTTTTAACCTTCAAATCACATCTCCTACTTTTCTAAACATCAAGCTGAGAACTTGATGTTCTTGAAGAGTTATTGCTACTCCACTCTCTGAGATGGTCCGTGATGTTATGAACAGAAACCTAAACTCCCCTTCACAAAATAGACAATAGCTTTTAAAATCAGTGTAAGTGGCTGTGAGTAGTTGAATTCTCCTCCTTTGCTAACCCTGGGACAGCAGCTATCATAAAAACATTTTAAAATGCATAAACACCACAAGAAATAAATATAAAACATAAAAAACATGATAATATGAACATTGATATAAAAATAAAGTTAAAACCATGTTAAAATACAATCCAGAGAAAACGTAGAAATTTGCCCTGAACTCTGTTTTTTAACCTATAGAAACATCTACATGTTAAAAAAGGGGGAGATAAAGCTTTCATGACATGGTTGGGACTGCCATCTTGACTTTTTGACACCCCACCCCCCAACACAGGTAACTAATATTGTTGATACCAACAAGAGAAACAAAAATATCCCAGAGATGTCCAAAATACTAGAGAACAAGTACTGGTATGTTGTACATTTGGGCTTCTGTCCTATCTGAAAACTGAGTCATGGAACGATTGGAATGCTTTCTTTGAATATGAGGCAAGCATTACCATTTAAAAAAAAACCACATATGTCCAACCTGAAAATTTGCATCTTCTAATGCAAGGGTGTCAAACTCAAGGCCCACAAGCTGGATCTGGCCATGGGGTGCTTAGATCTGGCCCGTGGGCTCACCCTCAAAATAGTGAAGGTCTGCGGTGCCTCTGCCAGCGAAAATGGAGCGCTGCAGGAGGCCGTTGCAGCCGGGCAGCCACAGGCACCCTAACACGAGTGGTGTCGAGCTGGCCACCTCTACCCAGGCCATGCCCATCCTGGCCACACACCCCGGCCCCCTGAGGTCAAACACAACCCTGATGTGGCCCTCAATGAAATCGAGTTTGACACCCGTGTTTTAATGTATATGGATCGCAGCATGAAGAACCCATTGCCTGAGAAACTTGTGCCTAGAGAGCTCCAGGTCAGGAAAAGCTGTGACAGAAATCCAGCAGTTTTTTTCTTCTTTTTCTAGCATGCTCAGAAGTGAACCTGAGGAATATTTGAGATCAGCTACTAGCTTGAAACAGAAGATGGCAGTGCTCCATTCTACCTAGGATCATTTGTTTCATCCTCCACCATCAGTGATAAATACAATTGCTCTAGTCTCTGTAGAACAGAACGTCACAATTACTTAACATGAATTCCATTATTTTTGGCTGGCAATGGCCACTGAGTTATGCGTACCTCCAAGATAATCCTTGCAATGCATTAAGCTGCTTCTCCTTCTCTTCTTCAGCATTGCTAAATTTCTAGGCAAAGGCATTGTGCTATGAATAGGAAACTTAGTGAGAAACTGCATTGTTAGGCACACGGCTGGGTACCTTCTTTGATGAGGATCATGCCAAGAACAAGAACAATGAAAGTCCTTTGAATGCTCCTTTTCCTCACAGGGCATTCATTTCTTCATATCTCTACACAGAACAGAGTTTCAGGAAGTATAATTTATTTTTTTATTTGTATTGCAGCTTTATTATTTTTACAAATAACTCAAGGCTGTGAACATATGTAACCCACCAGTGGTGGGATTCAAATTTCTTTTACTACCTGTTCTGAGGGTGTGGCTTGGTGGGTGTGGCAGGGGAAGGATACTGCAAAATCCCATTCCCTCCCCACCCCACTAACCTGCTTTCCAGCTCCGTTCTCCTGTGCAGGGCAACAAAAGAAGACCCAGCCGATCAGCTGGGACTCAGGAGGTAGAGAATAGATGGGGGCGGGGCCAGTCAGAGGCGGTGTTTGCCGGTTCTCCGAACTACTCAAAATTTCCGCTACTGGTTCTCCAGAACTGGTCAGAACCTGCTGAATACCACCTCTGCAACACACCCTATTTTCCCCACAACAACAACCCTGTGGATTGGCCTGAGAGAGATAATGATTGGCCCAAAGTCACTCAGTCAGTTTTCATGGTTAAGGCAGGACTTGAACTCAAAGTCTCCCACTTTCTAAGTTGTCTTCATCAAAATCTATAGATAGTGGATAGTTCTCATCATATGGAAACAATGGGATCATAATAATATCATTTAATATAACAGCAATAGCCATTTTGGGGGCTAATTTTTCTGCAGTCCTAAGCTTCTATAAAAACAAAAACTTGGTTTTTTTTCTCCTTGGGAGAAAAGAGAAAGCAAAAAACCTCTTGGAAATCAGAGAATGCTTGTATCCTTTCTTTTTTTTTCATTTTTGCTTTATTCATTAAGAGATTACTCCTAAAGTGCCTCAAAGAAAGATTACCTTCTGTGGAAAGGAACAAGATTGGAGCTGATACAGAACATGATTAAAAAGCAAACAAGGTTTGCAGCCTATTTATGTATTTCTTTTTGAGAATTCATTCCACTGTTTTTTTACAGTCAAATCTTTAAAGGCCTTTACAGTAGTTTATACTGTGGAATCCTTTGTGTTCTCTGAGCTTGGTTGTTTGCTGGCAGATCTTTTGTTACCGACTGGGCAACATCTTCAATGCTTATTATAGTGTTGATTAGATTCTATTAATATTAGAATAATATTAGAACAATAGTAACATTAAGAGCAGTGGTGCCGCAAAGGTTAGAATGCAGTATTGCTGGCTGATTTTGCCCAGTTCGATCCTGACTGGCTCAAGGTTGACTCAGGCTTCTATCCTTCCGAGGTTGGTAAAATGAGGACCCAGCTTGTTGGGGGCAATATGCTGACTCTGTAAACTGCTTAGAGCGGGCTGTAAAAGCACTATGAAGCAGTATTTAAGTCTAGGTGCTATTGCTATTATTACTTTTTCTACATTAATTATATTTTATATCAATTACTTTATTTTATAAATTATATCAATATAATATTGTAGCAGTTATTAGAAAACCAATTTCATGTAGGGGTTAAGGCGTCAGATCAGAAACTGGGAGACCATGAGTTCTAGTTTTGCCTTGGGCACAAACGTCAGCTGGGCGACCTTGGGCCAATCACTTCCTTTTAGCTGTAGGAAGGAGGTAACAACAAACCACTTTTGAAAGACTGCAAGGACCTCTCTGGGAAGTCTTGAAGAACTGACACTATCTAATGGAAAAAATAGTGCTTATTAGATTGTATTAATACAAACTAGTGACTTACAATAATACAAGTAATGCATATAATATGGAAGTTAATGACTAACAGATGAAATCTCAATATTCTTTTGATTTGAATTTCCAGGCCAATCAGCAATTGCAGTAGAATAAAAGCATTGTTAGCTGTTAGCAAAAGGAGAAGATATTATCACAGCAGCACACAAAACAAAACAGAACCAAACAAAACAAAAAACCAATTTAAGTCTTAATAGACAGACACAGTCTCTTTGAGAAACTCTCTGGACTATTCTTTGGAGATTTTGCAGACACATATTCTACAAGGCTGGGGAGATGAAGGCTCATCCATGTCAGAACAGAATGACATGGACATAGCTGCTGGCTAGGATGAACCTTAATATGGGACAGACTGAGATTTAGCCCTAGAAGAGTCTTCTGCGAAATCTGGCCAATTAAATAGACTAACATTCAGAATACAAACTTGTAACGCAGGGTAGGGAAGTTCTGGCAATTTTTTTCTATGAGTTCCCATTCAGTAAACAGATCTACGTTAGAAATTATTTCAACAAAGATAAACTTCCCAGATAAAATTTCCCTCATGGGTAGAGTTACTAGACGTTTGACAAAAGGAGAAGTTTTTTTCCCTCATGTTCCCCATTCAGCAGGCACAGTTGTATAAAATCACACATTATCTACCCTGTTTAGTGTTTTGCTTTTAAAAATAAAAATAATTGGATAGTTTTCACAATAGTTGTTCAAACTTTTGTGCATTGTCTGCTTCTTTCTTTTCTTTGTGTGTCGACACTCTGACAACCGAGATGTATGTCACTGAATTTATTTCTTGATTCTAGCAATACTTTTCAGTTCAGCCCTTTTAAATTTCTGTCACCATAATCTAAGGTAACATTTGGAAAACATGTCAATTCTATACATTGTCAATTGTCCTTGATTGACAATGGTTTGTTTAGTGACCATTTAACGTTGCAATGGCACTGAAAAATATGACTTATGACCATTTTTAACATTTACGACTTTTGCAACACTCCCATGATCATGTGATCAAAATGCAGGTGTTTGGCAGCTGGTTCATATTTATGACCATTGCAGCATCCCAAGATCATGGGCTTACTTTTTGCAAACTTCCCACAAGCAAAGTCAATGGAGAAGTCAGATTCTGGCTGGAAAAAATTTGGCTGGAAAAGTCACAAAATGGAGCAAAACTCATTTAACAAATGTTTCACTTAAAAGAAATTTTGGGCTTCATTGTGTCATAAGTTGACGTCTACCTATATTATCATTAGCCTATGTTTTTGAAAATAAAGGTTTGTTGGGAAAATACTACAATTGAAAAATAATGGGAAAAGCAATTTCAGAGGTACATTTTGTTTCCCAAATTTTCACTGAGATTTCTTTTGTCATGGATGCCAAGAAAGTCAAACAGCATGTCCTCTTTTCTATTCCTTTCCAACTGTCCTTGTCCTTCTTTTCCTGTTCAGATATCCGGTAAGCTTGTGGTGGAATGCACTGCATTTATTTAATTACTAAGAGCAGGGGTGTCAAACTCAAGGCCTGTGGGCTGGATCCGGCCTGTGGGATGTTTAGATCTGGCCCGCGGGGCCACCCTGGAAACAATGAAGGACTGGCCTGTGGTGTTTCTCTGCCAGTGAAAATGGAACTCGGGAGGGCAAGCTCTGAGAGTCCTCCCAAGCTCCGTTTTTGACTGTGATGGCCTCCTGCAACCCTCTGCCAGTGAAAACGGAGCTTGGGAGGGCCACATTTTGCTGGCAGAATGCTCGGGCAACCACAGGCACCCCGGACATGAGTGATGTTGAGCTGGTCATGTCCCCTGCCCCCCCTCACTCTCCCCCAAGGTCACACAACTCTGATGCGGCCCTCAATGAAATCAAGTTTGACACCCCTGACTAAGAGACTTAGTAGCTGGTATAATTTTCTGTTTTTCATCTTGCAATAATGTATCTAGGAGCCTGCAGTTTCCCTTTTTCCCATGTATGCATTAAATCTCATGAAAAAACCCCATGAGATATTTTCTCTTATGCATGTTTACGCAAGTCCCAGTGAATTCAATCAACGAGGATCCCCAAGACACCAAAAATTGTGTTATTGTGAATGTCAATCTATGACACTGATTTTTAATGAACTTTGGGCATTTTTACTCATTTTGTTGGCAAGGGCTGTTACCTTGCCAACAAATCTCTGTGGTTCTGGAGCAAGATAATGATTTCATGTCTATTTATCATGGTCAAAAGAAATGGAAAGTCTGAATGTAATAGCACAAGAGAAAACATATTGCTTCAAAATATAATCAGGATAAATGATTGCTAGTCATTTCCTTTAAAAGAAAGGGGGAAAAAAGGCACATTCAGTTCCTTCTGACCTTGAAATTTTTTGCAAGTTCTTGATAAGGGATGAATGGTACTTGTGACATAGTGCAAGATATAGTTCCTATTCCTTCTGCTGTCTTGGAATACCCAATGTATGCTGAATAAAACAAAATGTTCCTGTAATGACCCAGGGTGGGATAAAAAATAAACACAGTCACGAAAACAGGGGAAGCCTCTTTTATTCCTTCACTGTGCTTCAAAGCCCCAAATATCCTTGACTGGAGACAAAAAACTCCCCACAAGCAGTTACGAAAAGGAAGAAATGCCGTTTAAACAAAAAATGCCTATAAATTATAAGAGTAAAAACAACACAAACCACACACTAAAGCAATTAAGGGAACCAGGCAAGATAAGGGCTTGAAGACATCCACAGATATCAGAACACACACAGGGAAGGACGCCAAACTCAGAGAGGAACAACAGACAGAGATATTTCCATGCTTTGTTTCCAGCACTGCTCCATACGCATATCCGTCCTTTTAACCAGTTCTCACAGCTGCAGCCCATGAAGAGGATCAAGGCCCTTTCCTCACCCATAGATCATGCCATTCATGCCTTTCCCTTATCCTTTCCTCCCTGCGTGCCATAGGATGGAGGCAGGATGGGCCTGGGTCTTCCTCTGACTGCCCAACTGGCCTCTGCCCTTCCCCAGCCTCCTCCCCAACCTCCGGAGCCACACTTCCACTCCCTGTTGGCTGTTCCTTCTCTCCCTTGGAGTCAGTCTACAGTCCAATCAGCCTAACATCAATACCCGGGAAGATACTGGAAAAGATAATAAAAAAACAGATCTGCCAACATCTAGAAACAAGTAAAGTAATAACTAGCAGTCAGCGTGGGTTTGTTAAGAACAGATCATGCCAAACCAATCTTTTTTCATTCTTCAACATAGTGACTAAATTAGTAGACCAGCAAACTAATGTGGACGTAATATATTTAGATTTCAGCAAGGCATTCGACAAAGTAGACCACAACCTACTTCTTCGTAAACTAGAAAAAAGGGGAATAGATAGCACACCACTAGATGGATTTGCAACTGGCTGACAAACTGTACTCAATGAGTAGTCCTTAATGGGTCTAAGTCTACATGGAGGGAAGTGAGCAGTGGGGTGCCACAAGGCTCTGCCTTAGGCCTTTTCCAGCCTTCTTACATGTTCACCAAGGATGAACACTTGTTCTCTTAGTTTGAATCCTTTACATCTCCAACACATATTTGACATTCCTTTATACATTTTTACAGCTGATCCAGTGTCACACACCAGTGATTGACCATCTAGAACAGAGGTGTCAAATTCAAGGTCCAGGGGCCAGATTTGGCCCACAGGTGCTTAAATCTGGCCTGCACGGCTGCCCTGGAAACAGTGAAGGACTGGCCCCTGGTGCCTCTCCCAGCGAAAACAGAGCTCCATTTTCACTGGCAGAGGGTTGCAGGAGGCAATCACAGCCGAAAACATAGCTCATGAGGGCTGCAGGCACCCCTGATACAAGTGACATCAAGCTGGCCATGTCTACCCTTGGCCACACCCACCCAGCCCCCAAAGTCAAACCCAACCCTGATGCAGCCCTCAAGGAAATCGAGTTTGACACCCCTGACCTAAAAGAATGTATATGTGAACTTCTGGGAACATCATGCTCAGGATTCTCTCAATCTTGTCGATGCCACTAAATAAGTAGTGGTGATGCTGCCTTAATACATCAGAAAGAGGCTGTTGACACCTATGAGCCTTCCAGCCCACTTTTTCATCTCTAAGGTTTGATACCATCCACATATGTAAATTCATACAGTAAGCATGAAATCCACACAGTTTGAGTAGCATTCAAATATTACATTTAACTTGGTTAGAGAATTACGCCATTTTCATAATACTTTGTACCACAACATAACCAAAACATGCTAGGTTTGCATAACATGCTGAATTGGGAATGAGTCCCTTGAAAGCTCTCAACTCTCTTTTGGGTCTTTCAGAGTCACTTCTGGTGGAGTTTTCTAAGTAATGCTATTTTTGACATTTTGTTAAAAGAAAGATTAACAAACTAGAGTGTAAATTAGACTAAAAACAACAACAAATTAGGTAAAAATACAAATCTCTAATCTCCACTCCAAACATAAGATTTTCTTTTTTAAAAACCCAACCTTAAAATTTGCACCATCTGATCTATGCTACATTAACCTGGTTTGTTAAAGTTGTTGTGTGAACATAACCAAGATGTTCTACTCAACTAGGCTCTAAACGATGATGGGGAGATGCTTTCAGATTGACCAAACATTATGCATAAAACAGCATTGGGAAATTTCAGTGGATTGGGGGAGCACCAGGGCATTATAGGATGGTTAAAAAGGACAGTTTATGGAATTTATACCCTTACTTGCTTTAACTGGATTTTGGACTTGGGAAGCAGAAGAACTAACCAAAGACTCATCAATCACTTTGACTTATTAATAAAAGGAAGACCAAACAATGATCTGTAGTATATTTATTATACCCTTGAAAGATGGATTATTATTCTCTTTTCCTACATGGGAGTCAGAGTCAAAGATAATAGCTCTCCCAAGGTCACTTATAAAAACCATGTTAAGCAAAAGTTGCATTGTCTTCCCTGAACACATACTGTAGCATTACATAACACACACATGAGAATCCTAGAGTGATAGTCAACATGTCTTGGTTAATGAACTCATTGCAAAAGCATGCTATCAAGTTTAAATAAATAGACTTTAAAAAGATCTTGTGTAATCTCATTAAAGTGAGTGAAGCTGTGTCAGGCAGATTTTAATCAGGACAACATTGACCAGCATTTCTGAGGTTTAGGAAACTAATTCAAGATATATTTTCTAGAGAGGCACTGATGAAAACATATTTGCCTGAGTAGCAAAAAGTAATGGGAAGCAGGTTGTATCAAATCAACTGATTGTCAATGGAAGACAACTTTGAATATTAATAGTTCTTTTTGTGCATCTACAATTTCTACTAATTGTTTGCAAGCCCCATGCACAGTTTTGTTTTGATTACCCATCTAGTTAGAATACCATTTCATTTTCACTTTTATATGTACAGGAGGCATTTGAAGAGAATATAAGAATTGCCCTTAATTCCCATTAAGCTGACAATCAGCTGAGAAGATTGAAATGCTTCTGAAAAGGAAAAGGTTGATTTCTTTTCACAAGAGGTCACTGGAGGAGTATGATCTTTTGTAATATTTAAGTCAACTGTTAAAATGGGTTGGACACAGATGCACTGTTTAAACAATAATATAGACATGAGATCGTAACCAGCATCTGGTTAGTGGACATGCATGGAAACTGTGAACCTCACACAAATTGACTTCTGTAGCAGGCATGAGTAACACTCATTTACCAATATTGTACTTTCTGGCAGAGCAAAATGGAAACGCTAGTCTGTGCCTTATATACTGTATCACGAATCATCCCATCTTCTTTGATTAATAGTGAAATGGTTGTTAATATATGCAAGACACAGCACCAGGTAGGATGATTATAGTGGTTCCTCCTAAAACTTTGCCACAATTTATGTCCCATAGAATAATATAGCTCAGGGCTGCCAAACTCGTGGCCCGCAGGCCAGATCTGTCATGCGCTGGCCACGCCCACACCCAATTCAGCGAAGGGGAAAAATATCACAGTACATCACATGACGTCGCCTGATGCTGCAAGTTTGACATCCTTGATGTGTTGAATTGCTTAGCCATGATTAATCATGTTGCCGTCCTATTTCTGGAATCAACTGCAGATTCAGGAGTCTGTAGAGATTCTTAGTCATCCAGGTCATGGTTGTTCCAAAGGTGCTTTTTCAGGAGGCAACTGGACTTTCTGGTTTTTTCTTTTGAAGACATTTCACTTCTCAAGACATTTCAGGACTGTTTCAAAGACAATCTCACATATAGGATATCGTTGTAGTCACAGGGCAAGGTTATAAGAATATGGGCAACTATAACCAAGCATATCATACATGGCACAGTGAATTACAACAAATTTGTATATTTTACCTTGGTCATAATATTGGATTAAATTTTGGGAATAATATCTTCATAACATACATTAATAAATGGTAAACAGTGGATTTTTTTGTTTTATACTCTATTTCTGGTACCTGTATTATGTTTTCAGAAAAGATCTGGATTTTAAAACTATTTCATCCTACAGTGATGGAAGAATTTCTTCTCCAAGGAGATATATTTCAGAGTAGCGAAACACACGTTGTATCAGATGCATTCACACTCCTAGACAAATATTTCCAGATTAAACAAATCTGTTCTACTTGGACAGACAAAATTAGATGCACATATCAGGCTCATAAAATATGCTGCCTATAAACAATATTTGTTTTTATCCATGTGGATGAAGTTCTCACTTCTGTTTAGCTGATAGTTATAGAATAAAGCATATAGTACGACTTGATGCCCTCCTCGTATTTTATAGCTGAAAATAGCTTACCTGTTGTCACATTAAAGTCCTTGATTTAAGGTCGCCTTCTACTCCTCCTCATCTTGATACCAATCTTTTCCAAACTTGTTTTCTCCCTGTAGGTTGGATTATGCAGAATCAGTTGGAAAATATTATACTCTCAGTGACCAATTTCAGATGAAATACCTACAACTCGTATTTATTGTTCACAGGTGATTGCTTCCACAATACCAGTAGTTAAATTAATAAGAAATACAGTTGAACTGAAATATCTGGCCTGTTGCTTCCTTAATCAACTAGGAATGGAAAACCCACCATGAAATCATGACTTCTGCTCTGATTTTCTAGAACAGCAATAACCTTGGAGGCCAAGTTTATATATAATGGAATGCTTTCATTAATTTTTGTTATTTTAGCTGCTCCTGATGGTGGAATAGAAATAGAAGCATTTACAGTATATGCCTGCTGGAGAAATATGTGGGCCCTGAGGAAGCTGATGGTAACAAACCTGTGTGCAGGGTCAACAAAAATAAGCATCCTAGTAGTACCAATTTTTCATGTCAACCTCCATGTATGAGGACTGATTTTCTGCAATGGAGACAGTGGAGGTTATCTTGCATTGTGACATCTGGGATTATGGTGATTCTTACTTGTATGAAGAATAAATATAGACTGAAGATGTATTCCACTCTAGCCATGCTCCTGTACATGTGAAGGGTATTACAAAGGCTGTATCCATGTTTTCTCTAAATTGAATTATGTTGTGACTGTTTTTTTGAAAGCCTGAAGAAAATTACAGTTGAACGCAGGTGGATATAGAACTGATCATTTTCTTGCTAACAGATAATTTATCCTATAGCCTGCTGTGAACTCTCCAGAATCTACTGTCCAGTGGTTCTGCAAAGATCTGCTTGTGCTCCTTCTTTACTCTGTGAGTATCTACTATATAGTTAACTTCCTCAGGCTTCTCAACCGGAAGGCATTTTTCTGTAACAACACTGATGCAACTTTCACCACTTTTTAATTTGCTTTTATTTGCTCTCATATTCTCTTTGTCCAAAAGTGGAAGAGAGGTAAGAGAAGGTTTACACATACAGGAAGGCAAGAGATAGAACATGGAAAGACAGGAAGTGTCTCCAAGTAGCTGCTACTGAGTGCATCCCAATTGAAACTGACCATTAAACTAGATTCCCTCCCCCCCAGAAGTGCTTATTATATTTTTAATATTTGGGGGAGATATACTTTACGATAAGTCAGATATTGAAGAGAGCGCAGATGTAAGACCTACCGTGTTTCTCATATAATAAAGCCGGGTTTTTTTTTTTTTCCCCCCCCCAAAATGGGCCGCCTGTCTTTCCGGGGTGCCCCCCCCCCCCCCCGCCCCGCCGGGGGGGGCCCCCCCGGCGCGGGTGGCCCCCCCCGGCCCCCGCGCCCCCCCCCCCCCCCCCCCCCCCCCCCCCCCCCCCCCCCCCCACCCCCCCACCCCCCCCCCCCCCCCCCCCCCCCCCCCCCCCCCCCCCCCCCCCCCCCTCCCCCCCCCCACCCCCCCCGCCCCCTTTCCCCCCCCCCCCCCCCCCCCCCCCCCCCCCCCCCCCCCCCCCCGCGCGGCACCCCGGGGTATCAGAAAATGTTGAAAAGTATTATTCTAATATCTTGGCAAGGTTGTACTGCCTCTGCTTGAATGTTTCCAATAGAAGGTAAACTTACAACTTATTTGATGCTAATCCAGGGGTGTCAAACTTGATTTTATTGAGGGCTGCATAAAGGTTGTATTTGACCTCAGGGGGTTGGGGTGGGTGTGGCCAGGCTCATGTGGCCAGCTTGACCCCACTCATGTCAGGGGCGGCAGCTTGAGCACTCTGCCAGTGAAAATGGGCTCCGAGCTCTGTTTTCAGCTGCAACGGTCTCCTGCAACCCTCTGCCAGCAAAAACACACGTGGCCCTCCCGAGCTCCGTTCTTGCTGGCAAAGGCACCACTGTTCCCAGGGCTGGATTCGGCCCCCCGTGCCTTGAGTTTGACACCCCTGTGCTAATCCAATAGTAGCAAACACATATGTAGCTCAGCATTCCACTGTTTGGGCTTTTGGTTGTTTTCCTGTTTTGTGACCAGATTAGATCAGATCATCAGTGCCCGGAAAAGTGAAGTTTTCTGGTTACTTATATATAGTAGCTTGCCTGACTAGTTTTGTCTGCAGTATGGCTTCTTCATACTGTGTTGATACCCTAGATTACCTCATGCCATTTGATGCAGAGGCCAAGCATCTGCAAGAGCAGGACTTCAGAGCTGAAGAAACTAAGCCTGCAATCTGTTCTGCATATGCTCTGGTAGTGCATCAGAAAGGCTTCGGGTCTCTCTATCTAATCTCCCTGCAAATATCAGCCAGCCTTCTGATAATAGTCCAGGCATAGTAAATCCTTGGACCAGTTTGAGATCAGGTTGCAGACAGATTCTCCAGATTGTTCTGGGGGGGGAATCGATGTAGTTGACATCAACTTGAGGACAGATTGATCAACCATAGTAAATATTGTTAAATAAGAACCAAAAGAATGTAAAAGGAAGATCTTCTTTATTATTTCACAGGAGAAACCTGTATACCTATGTGGAAAAACAAAAAGATTTATTATGGATATTTATAAGCATCATATGTACAACCGATCAAAAATCAAGTCCTCTATTCTAATTTACCAATTTACAAGTTTGTGTTTTCCACAACCCGGAATCTATAATCCACTCTCATGGAAGCATTAAAATAACACTCTGGAAGCTCTTCCAAAAAGAGATGTGAAATCAATGTCTGTGATCATTCAGAGGCATCTACAGGAAGGCTAATGGGTGTGCATGAAATGATGAGAGCAGCACTGTGCTGTTATCCTGCAAGCTGCGATGGCTGTTCCCCATTGGTACACACATCATGATGTTGTATGCACATAGGAAAGAAATAGACTTGCCTCATGTTAGGAAAAGTTTGCATAATATTATTGGAGAATCCCAGAAGCTATGGGAAGAAAGAGACAGTAAGGTGTCAGCCTTTACCCAACAGAACTAATCATTTAGAGATGTTTTACAGGAGCCTTCATGAGTGGTTGGATGTTAATAGTACCAAAATGTTGGACATGGCAATTAAAATCCTGGTCCTTTTTACATAAATGTATTACATACTAAAATGATTGAGTTTTAAAGCCAGAGTTTGGATTGTTGCCTACTTCTGCAAATGCTCCTAATATAGTATGTCCTGATATGTATTTTTTTTAATTCCTAAAGGTTATTATTAATTTTTTAGTTTAGGAAGCCATAATCTTCCTAAAGCTATAATTAGAAACCTCTATCTGCTATGTAGCACAAGTAAGCCTTATAGCCGTATATATAAACTATATTCCACTCTTTCTACTTCTTTGTATCTATCTTCTTTTTCCTGCCCTTGTAATGAATTTCCTAACTCTTTTCTGGTGGTTTTAATCTGTCCTCTGTTTTGCAATGGTCAGATCTGCTATCATCTTTTCTTTTTTTCCTGATTGCATGTGAACTAACTCTCAGAAAACAATGGAGATTTGTGAGACACAAATTCTGCTTAGCATATGTTTATTCAGAAATAGCAGGTTATGGGGATGTGTTCATAATAGGCAAAATATATTTAATATATTAATTTTGTTCCTCGATTCTCATTGGTATCAAATCCTTATCTTCACTTATTTACTGATGGTCTAGAACAGGCTTGTCCAACCCGCGGCCCACGGGCCGCATGCGGCCCAGGTCGCCTCGTAATGCGGCCCAACGCCCACCCCAACCTTCATGAAAGATCCAGCGAGGAGGAGGAGGAGAGGCAGGCGCGAGGCGGGGTGAGGCGAGCAACAGAAAAGGCGGGCAGCCGCAGCCCAAAAGTCCCACCCCGCCACCTCCTGCTGTTGCCGCCACCACCGCTGCTGCTTCTGCCCCCGCCGCCACTGCCGCCACTGCTGCTTCTGCCCCCCCGCCGCCAATGCTGCTTCTGCCCCCGCCGCTGCTGCCGCCACTGCTGCCTCTGCCCCCGCCGCTGCTGCCTCTGCCCCGCCGCTGCTGCCGCCGCTGCTGCTTCTGCCCCCGCCGCCGCTGCTGCTGCTGCTGCTTCTGGCCGCCGCCGCCGCTGCTGCTTCTGCCCCCGCCACCGCTGCCACCGCTGCTGCATTTGCAGGAGGAGAGGTAGGCGCGAGGCGGGGCGAGGCGAGCAACAGAAAAGGCGGGCAGCCGCAGCCCAAAAGTCCCGCCCCGCCACCTCCTGCTGTTGCCGCCGCCACCGCTGCTGCTTCTGCCCCTGTCGCCGCTGCCGCCGCTGCTGCTTCTGCCCCCCCCGCCGCCGCTGCTGCTTCTGCCCCCGCCACCGCTGCCACCGCTGCTGCATTTGCAGGAGGAGAGGTAGGCGTGAGGCGGGCGAGCTTTCTTCCCCCCCTCCCCCCCACCCCGCAAAATTTGGCCGGAAAATTAATAAAAAATAAATAATTTGCAGGAGGAGAGGTAGGCGCGAGGCAGGTGAGCTTTCTTCCCCCCCCCCCCACCCCGCAAAATTTGGCCGGAAAATTATAAAATAAAAAATAAATAATTTTTAATAAATAATTAATAATAAATAATAAATAATAATTTAATTAATTACATTTAATTAAATTTATTTAATTTAATTTAATTTAATTTAATTTAATTTAATTTAATTTAATTTTTAATTTAATTTAATTTAATTTAATTTAATTTAATTTAATTTAATTTAATTTAATTTAATTTAATTTAATTTAATTTAATTTAATTTAATTATTTAATTTAATTATGTGCGGCCCAAACCAAATTTTCATCTTCTAATGTGGCCCAGGGAAGGTGAAAGGTTGGACACCCCTGGTCTAGAAATTAGTGAGTCACAAACAGAAAAAATATTTTGCATGATTTTATCTCGTGAAGAGATACTAGAAATCTAGAAGCCTTTTGTTTTTAGATAATAGATAATAGTTCTGAAAAAGCTCACGTAACTTTCTAAATTTCCACAGGCATTCTTCTTTCAGGATGTATTTTAGGATAACTGTGTAGAACTTTGGACTGTAGATACTAGTTTATAAGTTTAATTTCCCATCTTTTTTTTAAAGAGATGGTAATAATTAGGAAATTGTATTGTATTACATGCATATGAATTTATTCATAATTGATACATACTTTTTGGCGTTCTTTTATTTTTCTCTGCTTTTTTCTTGATTTTTAAGAATAGTTTCTTACCCTTCATGAAATGCATTTTAAAATTTTGTATAGATTCACGTACTGCCCCATAGATGCTTTTTTGTAATTGATTTTTCTACAGTGTAGCACATTTTGTGTGTACTTTTCTAAGTATGCTTATAATTACCCATTGAATAAAATATGGGCAAGCGTATACTTTGGTGTGTAAATCATAAAACTGTTCTAGGAGTTTTGGAGGAGCCATGGTGGCACAGTGGTTAGAATGTAGTATTGCAGGCTAATTTTGCTGACTGCCAGGATTTCAATCCTCATGGAAGGCGCAAGGTTGACTCAGCCTTCCATCCTTCCGAGGTCAGTAAAATGAGGACCCAGATTGTTGGGGGAAATATGCTGACTCTGTAAACCACTTAGAGAGGGCTGTAAAGCACTGTGAAGTGGTATATAAGTCTAAGTACTAATCTATTGCTAGTTGAATATTTTTTAAGGAGTATGAATTAGGAGTGTGAAAGTTTGCATAAAAAATGTAAGAAAGAATTTCTCTGCCATTACTCTGTTCTGGTCTGGAGGACCCCAGGGGAGGAAGATATTGACCACGATTGTGGGGGAGGGCAAGCAAGTAGTACTTGGGTGCAAGCAAGCAAGGTGCAAGCATAGAGGGAATGGGGCAGCTGGAGAGACACTTGGAAACCTATGAAAGTGATTTGCAATCTTCCCTGCTGGTTTCTCTTGTGGGAAGCCATCAGGTAAGATTACAAATGGTGATCATGTCATCATACGATGCCACTACCATTGTAAGTGTAAACTCGTTGCATCCAGATCGCGATCCTGTGACCACCGGGCTTACTGAGATGGCCAGAACCTCAAGGATGGGTTGCAAACAGAGGTGGTATTCAGCAGGTTCTGACCAGTTCTGGAGAACAGGTAGCAGACATTTTGAGTAGTTCGGAGAACCGGCAAATACCACCTCTGACTGGCCCCATCTATTCTCTGCCTTCCAAGTTCCATCTGATTGGCTGGGTCTTCTTTTGTTGCCCTGCACAGGAGGATGGAGCTGGAAAGCAGGTTAGTGGGGTGGGGAGGGAATGGAGATTTTGCAGTAACCTTCCCCCGGGAGTAGGGTGGGAATGGAGTTTTTACAGTATCCTTCCCCTGCCATGCCCACCAAGCCACTCCACGCCCACCAAACTATGCCTGCAGAACTAGTAGTTAAAAAATTTATATCCCATCACTGGTTAAAAATATTGATTTCGAATGATCACTGAACAAGGAGATCTTAACAAGAATTATCCATAAGGCAAAGAAAGTTAAAGGAGACTCAGCAGGGTTTACCTCAAAAAAACCAGAGATAATTAAGACTTCAGTAAGAGGCTGTTGTGATAAAGCTTCTCACCCATTAAAGAAGAGCTGTTGCTCCACACAGCCCAGGTATATCTTTTGGCATGTTTTGAAGGCCGGCTAATCAAGTCTTCTGTAAGAAGAATAGTTACAGTATACGTGAGAGGTGAGTTTTCTCATTATATACTTCCATGCAAAACTTCCTAACATTGCCAGTGGCATCTATTCTTGTGAGCCTTTACAAGCTTCTGCCCTTTATAGAATATTTGAAATCACATTCTGATAATAAATCACATCCATTCATTTATCATTTATCTAACAGTTTCCAAAATAACAAGTTACTGCTATCTGTTTTGTTCCAAAAATTGGTTTAATATTAGCTCTGTGCATCAGGTTGTTTCAATATTCTATTTTGCACAATAATCCAGATAACATGTGTTTAAACTTAATTATATCTATATTTAATTAGGAAACTTCCAAATTCTATTACAAGTATATCCTCATCATTAAAATATGGTTTCCAATAACTGGATTAAATATCTCTGATCTTATTAACCTTAAATTAAAACTATTGCTACTCCAAAGTCATTTGATTCTTTCTTCTATCTCCTTTGATTCTCACATTAATGAGTTTTCCCAACTGACATTAAAGTCCATTGAGCATTTCATTCTGGTCTCTGCTGTCAAGCATTATTTATTAGAATTTTTCTTGCAGGTCATTTAGAACTATTTTTGAGCTTTAGCAAAATCAGTATAATTACATTTGGAAAAACTCCGTATGGATAATTCACTGCAATTTGACCCGTACATAATGCAAATGATAGGGAAACTAATTTAATTCTTAACACTTTGCTCCCTGATTCCATGAATTAAATTATTCATTCATCTATTTAATATGGATATGCACAGCATTTTAAAGAGTAAACATGTTTTATAATATTTGTTCAAGAAATGAACTTCCAGGAAGAGAGAGATTAAAAAGCAAATGAAATAATTAATTGTTTATTTGAATCACGGTCTTTGAATCCACGAGCAAAGGAGCTGCACCATCCCAATAATGAACAAAGGAAAATCATCAGTATCAAGATTAAAATGCTGATAGTTTAAGGCCAGGGGCACAATGGCTCAATGGTTAAAGATGCTGAAGTGTTTGAGACCTGAGCTCTGCACAAGGGGGTGAGCTCCCATTACTTGCCCCAACTCCTGCCCAGCTAGCTGTTTGTAAGCATTCTGTTCACCTTTGGCATTTAGCCATGCTGGCCACATGACCATGGAAAATGTCCTCAGACAACACTGGCTTCCTTGGCCAAGAAATGGAGATGAGTACCATGCTTTAGAGTTGGACATAATTGACAGGGAAACCTTGACCTTGACCTTATTTTAAGGCCAATTAGAAATACCTAGCACACAACAAAACCAAGTTGTCATGATAGTTAATCCAGAAAAGTATGCAGATAAAGTTAAAAACAAACGTGGTGGTTATGAACTCAAGCTGCTAATCTAGTCCTACTTCCAGTAATATTTACATAACTGCTCTAGAACTTATTTTAAGATATATTTATGTAAAACTAAATTTTATAAATAATTCTTTCTATAATAAAAGCATCCTTGCCTAAAAATGTCTACAAGAATTGCAGTAGTCACTTATTAAAAACAAAAATATTTCATTGAAGATTGTGATCCTTGAATGTTTCATTACTGGACAAAATGGAATGAAAAAAATGAATATAGAAAGAAAGTCAGTGGAAAAAAACCACTGCTGTTAGAACCTTGAATATGTGTGTGTATACACACATACACATACACACACATACATACATACACACACATATATATACACACACACACACATATACAAATCTCTCCCTCTTTTCTCCCCCCATGTGTATACACACACACACACACACACACACACTCAAACAATCAAAATCATTATAATATGCTGTAAAATTAATTCCAGCAAAATGTGTTGTGCTCAAAATGCTAGAATTGACATTCTTTATAGAAGAATTTGAAGCACTGATCCCTGTAAAAATCTACATCTCAGGAAAACACTTTTCTCAGATATTGCCTTAATGCCTACACTACCTCTGGGCTTTCCACTAATTCTGGTTAACCACTGAGGGAAGAGTCTAGATAGAATTTTGATCTAGATAGATCTAGCATGGATATTCTTTCATTAAATTCAAACAAGAAAGCTATAGGAGATACATATTAGGAACAAATGAAGTCCCTGCATGCTGAGTTTCTTGACTATGTGTTAGTCTACCTGAGTTAATAGTTCTTCAGCTTTGTAGTCTCCTCCATTCATTCTCTTCCTATTAACTAGATTTGAAATCAGGAAGGGAAGAACGTTGCAGGCTTTTTCATGAAATTCAAACAATTTCATTGTGCCTCACTGGCATCCTGCCATAAACAGAGGGAGGGGGGCAGAGGAATTTGAGGAAGTCAAATAGGAGGAAAGAAGGATGTAAGTGGGGAGGGAAATACATTGAGAGGAACCAGAGGTGTCCAACCGGAATTATCAGCCACCCAAGGATGGGAAAGAATGTGAAACATCAAAGCAGTTCCCAAAACATTACACTCTAGGATGTCATTGGACACTGATGATCTGGTCTAAGAGGAAGGTCCAGGGAAAGGGGAAAACCAGTAATCTTTATGTAGGAATACTCAGATCTAGCCTAATTTTGCTGCAACCACTGATCGCTTCAACCAAATAAAGTTGAGGGTCTGTCTTTCCTAGAGACCTACTTGGGCAGATCTGACACCTCCTACTGCCTGCCCCACAATTTTGGCCTCATTTACTAATCCTCAGAAGAAACAGCCTTTATTAAAATGTACTGAAATAGGAGAAATATATCATGCTCTTACGAAATTATTTCTCAGACCCTTTTTGGGCAAACACAGCAATATCCACATATCAACACAATGAAACATGCCTTCTCCTTTTCTCTACCATATAAATCATCAGGCAATCATCAGAATGGGAATTCTCCATCTGCTTTTACAGGGATCACCCAAAAACTCTATACCCACCTGAAAGATACAGGTAGCCCTTGACTTACAACGGCGTTTGCGTTTGCTGGAACGCTGACAAACAGTTCATTTAGACCATTTGAAATTACAGGGGCACAGAAAGAAGTACTTATGACTGTTTTTCACACTTACAATCATTGAAGCATCCCCATGGCCACATTACATGATCACAATTTAGATACTTGGCCACTGACTCATATTTATGACGGTTGCAGTGTTCCGGGGTCATGTGATCACTTTGTACACCCTTCTGACAAGCAAAGTCAATGGGGAAGCCAGATTCACTCTACAACTGAGTTACTAACTTAACAACTGCGGTGAATAACTGTGGCAAGAAAGGTGATAAAATGGGGAAAACTCAACACCTCTCTCGCTTAGCAACAGAAATTTTGGACTCAATTGTGGTTGTAAATCAAGGACTACCTGTATTACATGAAGTAAAGCGGGGATGGCAGTCTAGCAGCAATAAAGAATTGATTATTCTTTCCATTGATCATAGATTTTATGGCCACTAAAACCTCTGCATCCAAATTGGATATTATATATTAAGAAAATTATTGTTCCAGATTTGTTTGTGCTTCCAAGATTTGTTGCTTCCAACAGATTATTACAGAATTTTACAATATGAGATTCTAGGCAAATCCCCAGTAAAAGCCAGCACTGAAACAGAAATGAGCCGAAATGTCATTACAGTATTTATTTAAATGCCCAAGAGAATCTCACTGAGGTAACACAATCTAATTTAGTCAGGCAGGGTTCAATAATTCAATGCATTCTGTCCCTCAGAATAATGAGAAATCTAATCAGACCTATTAAGACTCTTTTCTAGATTATGAGGAAATGTGTAAACTCAGCATTTCATTATTCACGGAAAGACATCAACAGAAGGCATCATCAAACTACTTAAAACTACTTTAGGAAATAAGATAACAAGAATTGAAAATAAGTTAGCTAGGAAAAATGCAATATACTAGAGAAAACAGAAGTAATTGATCACATATACATACATTTATTTCTATCTTCAGTTTAAACCTTGCTTTTCTGTCCAGGACAACTAACAGTAAAAAAAAAATCCATAAAATTAAAACAAATTGACATTAACACTAAGATTTGCAATTAAAAGTCTTAGGACATAAACCATAGATTTTCTAAATAGGAAAATAAACCTGTACATAACCACTATATCTTCCCCTTATCCAAAATTGTATCTGTCCATGCATTGCTCATGTACATTATCTTCCACATATCAGGCGATCTTTGCAGAAAAGAATATGGAAACCAGATATCTAGGGAGATGGGGAAAGAGACAGAAAAAGAGGGGAAGAAGAAAAAAAAGAAAATCTAAATTCTCTTTATGCTAAAGTCCTCTTTATGTTCACATAACATCTAGTGGTTTGCTTATTCATAGTTTAATTAAGCTGCCTAGAACTAAGGAGAAAATACCTAACGGTGCGAGCAATCAAGCAATGGAACAACTTGTCTTCAGAAGTTGTGGATGCTCCATCACTGGAGGCTTTCAAAAATAGAATAGAATAGAATACTTTATTGGCCAAGTGTGATTGGAAACACAAGGAATTTGTCTTGGTGTAAAAAGAGACTGGACAATCATTTATAGGGTCTTCTTCTTAAACAGGGGATTGGACTAGATGACCTACAACAGGGGTGTCAAACTTGATTTCATTGAGGGTCATATCAGGGTTGTGTTTGACCTCGGGGGGGCTGGGGGGGGTATGGGCACGGTGGGCCTGGCCAGCTTGATGTCACTTGTGTCAGGGGCCCTTGTGGTGGCCCAAGTGCTTGCGTCCCTCCCGAGCTCCGTATTCTCTGGCAGAGGCACCGTGGGCCAGTCCTTCTCTGTTTCCAGGGCAGCCCCGCGGGCCAGATCTAAGCATCCCGTGGGCCAGGAGTTTGACACCCCTGACCTCCAAGTTTCCTTCCAACTCTGTTATTCTATGTTCTATATGTTCTACTAAACCAAAGTTGGCTGGATTCACACTGTATGTTTTGCCATGAGTCCAGTGGTGAGATTCAAATGTTTTTACTACCGGTTCTGTGGGCATGGCTTATTTGGTGGGCATGGCTTGGTGGTCATGTCACTGGGTGGATGTGGCTTGGTGGTCATGTGATTGGGTGGGCGTGGCTTGGTCATGTGACTGTGTGGGTGTGGTTGGTGGTCATGTGACTGGGTGGGTGTGGCCAACTCAATGTCACTCACATCAAGGGGTGACTCACCAGGCCCCTCCCCTCCCAGCCATTCCTTGTCACCCAGCCTCAACTTATCTATAGTTCTGTAAAAATGTTGTTCACCTTTTTTGACTTTATTATCTGCATACTATAAATGTACTTTCACGGACCACTGAAAGAAGGAAATGGCTCACATGTTTTATCCAAGAATGTGATAGGCAACAGGCTTTTAAGGGGCTGCCACAAAGAAAGGGGGACAATGTATTTTCCAAAGAAGCAGAATGCAAACAAGAAACAATGGATGGAAACTGAACAGAGAGAAGCAACCTAAAACTAAGGAGAAACTTCCTGTGAGTGAGAACAATTAACCAGTGGAACTGCCTGTCTCCAGAAGTTCTGGGTGCTCAATCACTGGAAGTTTTTAAGAAAAGACTGGACAGCCATTTCTCTGAAATGGTATAGTGTTCACCCCAAGGTCCCTTCTAAGTGTTATTCTGTTATTCTGACACCTTTCCCAGGATCTCTACTCAGAGTGGCATTCTCAGTTTTCTTGCCTGAGCTGGGATTTGGACTAGAAGACCTCCAAAGTCCCTTTCAATTCTTGTTAAACACATATGTATTTTATGCTCTGGACTATTGACATTGAATGCATGTAAACCCTGAAAAATATGTGCTAGCCCTGGGCAAAAGAAAAGCAGAAAAATCACTCTAGGTGTAAGGACAGTGTAAAATATTAACACATGATAAATGGAACAATGAAAAATAATAGCACAGAGTTTTCTCTCTCTCTCTCTCTTTCTCTCTCCCTCTCCCTCCCTCTCTCTCTCTCTCTCTCTCTCTCACTCACTCACACACACACACACACACACACAGAGCACTTTTGTAGTTTAACAGACATACATTTTGAAGCAGCTCCTTTAAATTTCTCAAGGCTGGAGTGGATTCCCTCACCCCCTCTGTCAGACCTACTCCTTCTCATTCCAGGCACTTTAACTCACATGGGGAAAGTGATACTTGCAGCATCCATGGGGAATCCTTGGAGAAGTTTTTAAAGGACCTGCTTCAAAATGCATTGAAGATCAGTGATATGTTGCAAAAGTGCTCCAAGGCTCGATTCACTCCTTCTGTCAGCCCGCACTCCCTCTCATTCCAGGTACTTTAACTCACACAGGGAAAGCGATATTTGCAGCATCCATGCCTTTCTTCCTTTCCCCCCTGGGGAGAAAGAGGACATGGGGAATGGAAAGCTAGGAGAGTGATCGGGGCAAGTGAGTGACCGGGTGACCAGGTTGGGGGGCGTAGCCAGCTTGGGGTTACCACCGGTTCGGTGACCCACGCCAAATAACCGCTATCGGTTCGCCTGAACCGGTGCGAACCGGTTGAATACCACCTCTGCATGAGTCATCATTTAGAAACTACAGTGTCTCGGTTCACACAGCACAAACAAACTGCATCAGTACAGGTAGTCTTCCCTTATAACTGATGTCTTAGTGACCATTTGAAGTTACAATGCCCCCCCCCAAGTCATATTATAATATCATCTGTAAGGGGTGTGCATAAGTGCACCAATGTGCCTACCGTCCCTGTCCTAATATCCCCTTTTATTCGTATCCATTTCATGTAATCATAATCATGTTCTAATTATATCTGTTATCTAATTCATGCTTGACAAAAAAAATATTGTGTTTTTTACATTTGTCAATAGGCCCACATTATAGTTGTTTGCAGTGTCCTGCAACCACAAGACTGTGATTTAGAATGAAACCATATGGATTTCTTGAACAACGATGGCATTTGTTTAACAACCATGACATTGGTTTGATGACTGTGGCATTTGCTAAATGACCATTGTAACAAAAGTCATGGTCAGGTGTTGACCTGCTTAATGATTGGCATGACATATGACCATAATTTTGGCCTCAATTATAGTCTTAAGTCAAGGGCTATCTATATAACTTAGCGTGATACCCAACCTCTTTTTGTTCCCTTCTCCCCTCCATATTCTTTTAGAAACCTCATTTTACTTCTAAATTAAAGCCAAGATTGTTACAAAATATATGCATCTAGGAAACATTTGAGAAACAGAAGAGAGTAAAGGCACCTTCTTCAAAGGTGAAAAACTACCAGGAAGTTTAATTGGCTTTTGGGGATAAGAGTTTTGTGGGTAGGGATGTTTTTTACGTGTTTGTAAAATAGATTTCCAGCCAAGTATTTTTCAAAGCTTCTCGGCTGGAATTTCACATGGAAGCTTTTTTCCCCCCTGTTTGCCTTTTTGGCCCTGTCATGCAGATGCAGGAGACCTGGTGGGAATTTGAAAGTCTGCCAGGAGAGATTCGCTACCAGGAACAAAGCGAGCCCCAGTGGGCCTGTTTGGTCTAAAGTGTGTCAGAGAATACTTCACATTAATCAGCCCAGGGATCAAAGCGAAGCAAAGCAAAGGCTCTATAAATATTCACACTGGATCAATAGCATGAACTGCAAAAGCTACAGTGTCATTGGTACATAGCCTTGACCAAAGCCTTAGCAAAGATTTATGCCTGATAACAGATCAGTGACTCCGAAAAGTACAAAGGAAGCTTTAAAAGAAGTCCCATTCTAACATTTCACAGATGGAAAATATGCATACATGTATGGTCTTGCATATTATCCCCTAGTTCCTATAATGGTGGGAATGTGGAATATAGTTGATTGCAGGACAGTATCAATTTTTATTTATGAAATTTGTATGCAGCCTGTCACACTATTCAGAATCACTCTGGGCATATTAAAATGGAATAAAAGCATAAATATAAATCATTAAAAGCATTACAAGCTACCAAGAGGAAGAGGGCCAGAGATGGTATTCAGCAGGTTCTGACCAGTTCTGGAGAATCAGTAGCGGAAATTTCGAGGAGTTCAGAGAACTGGCAAATACCGCCTATGACTGGAGATTTTACAGTATCCTTCCCCTCTATGCCCACCAAGCCACGCCCACAGAACCGGTAGTAAATTTTTTTGAATCCCACCACTGAAAGGGGCCATGTCAGAGAAGGCTCTTCTCTTTGACATTGCTTGCCAAAATTCTGTGGCTGATGGAGTCCAGAGAATACCTTTTCTGCCAGAGACAGTGGGACAGACCAATTCCATTAGGACGAGATGTCCCAAAGGTGCTTTTTTCAGGAGGCAGCTGGGCTTTCTTGTTTTTTCTGCTGAAGACATTTCGCTTCTCATCCAAGAAGCTTCTTCAGCTCTGACAGGATAGTGGGGAATGGAAGGATTTATATTCCTTGCGGACAGCTGGCCACTTGCATCCTTTTGGAGGGTCATTGAAGCACTTGGAGCAGAGATGGTATTCAGCAGGTTCTGACCAGTTCTGGAGAACCGGTAGCGGAAATATTGAGTAGTTCAGAGAACTGGCAAATTCCACCTCTGACTGGAGATTTTACAGTATCCTTCCCCTGCCACGCCCACCAAGCCATGCCCACAGAACCGGTAGTAAAAAATTTTGAATCCCACCACTGACTTGGAGGTTTATCTGTGTCCTCAGAGTCACCTGAGTAGTGCTCCTGGTTCCTGTAGTCTGCAATTTTTTCCTCTGAAAATCCATTCTACACCCTCATCATTCAAAGGGTGTTCATCCCAAATTGTATAGCTAAAAGTCTGTAGAGATTCTCAGTCATCCAAGTCATAGTGGTCCCAAAGGTGCTTTTTTCAGGAGGCAACTGGACTTTCTTGTTTTTCTTTTGGAAGACATTATGCTTCTCATCCAAGAAGCTTCTTCAGCTCTGACAGGATAGTGAGGAATGGAAGGGTTTATGTTCCTTGCAGACAGCTGGTCATTTGCATCCTTTTAGAGCAGGGGTGTCAAACTTGCGGCCTACAGGCCGGATGCATCACAGGCTGGCCCCGCCCCCGCCTGGTTTAGCGAAGGGGAAAAAAATCCCGATACATCATGTGACGTCGCCGTGATGCCGCAAGTTTGACACCCCTGTTTTAGAGGGTCGTTGAAGCACTTGAAAGTTTATCTGTGACCTCAGGGTCACTTGAGTAGTGCTCCTAGTTCCCGTAGTCTGCAATTCCCTCCCCCACCTCTGGAAATCCATTCCTATACCCACACCATTCAAAGACTGTTCATCCCAAATTGTTAGGACGAGATGATTCATCAGATAATGTTGGAACCAACCAGGAAGCCAAGCAGTGGGAGAGAAAATTCACTTTCAAGGCCTGGCTGAAATGCCCTAATAATGCTCATTTCTGCAGTGTGCCACCCGACACTCTGAAGCCTGTTAATATTGTTAAGGTATTGGGTCATAAATTATTATTTCCCCTTTACTGACCCTTTATTACTGGTACATAGATAGTGTGATTTCAAATTTAAAAGGGAGCAGTTATGTTTGGTTAGTAGCTAAGTTAACCATGTTGCACTGATGTAGTGCGAAAGATTAAAAACTGCTTGCTATAAATTCTGAAATAAATGTTAATTGAGGAGCTGTTTGAAAGATCTGAAGCTAAACAGAAGAAAGGTTTTTAAACCTTTTCAGACAACAATATTATGTGGTTCTAGTGATTGTGTTAAAGAAACACTGTTCAGCACTTTACTTTAACAGTTTCATAAATTAGGAGAAAATGATGATGAAATCTCCCTGTGTTGCAAGATGTTGTGAACATAAACAATTACAATATTTTCTGTGGGTTTATTTTTAAACCCGGACAGGGAAAAATGCCAGACCTGAACAGCGAGCTAGTAATGCAGATAGTAAAGCAATATGATTTTTTTAAACTGAAATGTACTGTCAGCTTTGGAAGCCATATTAGCACCAGAAGCTTCCATGCTGCCACATTCTTGAGTTTGGGAAGTTGGGAGGGGGGATTTCATGGAACTTATATAGTTAGACATAATAGCATTCTTCATTAAAGTCAAGGTCATGTTAGTGCTGTACCTGGTGGAGGAGTGGTTGAAGGGATGTCTCAAATTGGAATAGATGGTGATTGGGGCATGTAATAGAATGGTGGATGAAGGGGGTGGATTTTTAATTTTTACTTATTGGAGGAAAACTGGAACTTTCAGATTTGGGTTTTCCCAGATGTGCCAGTATGACAAATGGAACTTTGAGAAAATGCCTCAGAGTTTTTCTGTTGGAGTTTGTTTTTCTGGAACCCTGACATATACATCCTAAATGCTCTTTTCAGGGTTATTACCGTATTTCCATTTTTTGTCTGTCTAGGTTTCTTTGTCCCTAAAGTTTTGTTGACAAGATTTTTGGAAAAAGAGAGACTGGCCAAAATCAACCAGCTGACTTTGTGTCTAAGTCTCCTGGAGCAAGGATGATTTGAAGTCCCTCCCTGAAAAAGTGTGTGTATGTGTGTTCTATATTTTGAAGGAGAAGTGTCTTTAGGAATCTCTAGTAGTCAATATTATGATCAAGTTACTTGAGCCAAAAATGCACTTTGCTTGATGGAAGTTGGCCCATGTTTTCTGATCTGCCCATATACAGTATATATAGCAAGCCTTATTTACAAAGAATGAATACAAATAGAGAAATGTGTGTTTGCTAGTTAGAGTTAAGCACAGGGGTGGGATACTACCGGTTCTGCCCGGCTCTATAGAACCGGTAGCTCTGAAGAGCAGCAGACACAGAACCAGTTGTGTGTCTGCTGCTGTTTGGCCCACCTGCCCACCCGGGCTCTTACCTGTCCTTTATTTCCTGCTTTTTCAATCTCAGCTGCTTAGCTGCTCTGTGCAAAACACAAATACTAAACCGGTAGTAATGCCGGTTGAATCCCACCCCTGGTTAAACACCATATGGGCACAGCACAGCCCAACACTGTAGAGATATGAAAATTTTCTAAGACACATATTTTTCTTACCATGATGTCATCTTTATCCAAATATGGAGTGATTGATGCCTAACTCGTAGCCAATAATCTATTTGTAATTTGAGTCTCTTTATTCCTCTAGTGTAGATATGGTCTGTATTTGACAGTGGGAGGTGGTCTTTCACCTTAGAAACATGACTAATATGTCCATTTTATGACTGACTAGGTTCTGCAGATCCTTACAAATAAATGTTTTGGAGCCTGCATATTGAGTTTGTTGTCTTAACTGAGTATATGAACAGACTGTATATGAACAGTATATCAACAGAACCTCACTGTAAAAATAACTAAGAAGAGAGAGGGAGCTGTGGTCTCATGAGTTTTCGTTCCAAAATTACCTAATATAATTTTTCTAAACAGAATCATGCTATGGTAATATATTTCCCTTGCCTCAATTCTCCTTCCCTCCCTGCACTCTCCCCCTCCCCCAATTCCAGGCTTATGTTTAATTACTTATCTGCTAAAATGTTGCTTTAAATTTACTTAAAAATTAAACCACTAAATTGAGTCTGTGTAGATGAACTCATAAATTGCATATAATTAATGTTGCACTGTTATTGTGACCTATCTTCCTGGTATATTTTAATAATGCCCATAATAATTTTTTAAAGCAACTACACCCAACATCCTGTTAGCATAACCATGAAAACATATGACTCTGTGTAATTTCATTTGTAGGTTGTCAAAGCTAAGCCCGTACAGTATTCTCCCAGAACTTGTGCTGCATAGATCATAGTATCATAGATGGGATGATACAAGTGATCACACTTAATTAATTCCAATCTATTCCTACAAACAAATTATTAGTGGCATTAACGTTTGCTATGAATAATAGGCTTTTTCTTCACATTGGTTCTTACTATCCATTCCATGATATGGTTAAGAAATAGAGAACTGTCCATGTGGCCTTATCTTTTCCTTTGCAGTAGAATAATGTGATTAAAGTGAATCAGATCAGTCTAGGTACAAAACCTACAAATGAAATAGAAGAGAAATGGCAACATCTTTCATATCGGTAAACTAATTTTCTGCTTTTAGTGACTGTAGTGGTGCATCTTTTCCCTTACAGAATGAAAATGGTACACTCCACATCTCTTTTCCCTGTAAACATTTGGAGATTCCAATACTTAAAGTATGAATTCATTAGCTCCATAGCTAGGTTGCATTCGGCACACAAATTTGTGCTGGATGAGTTCAAAGATGATTTCTGTCCTAGTCACGATTGCATTTTAGTTCAGGTTAATTTACAGTGGCTTGTATTCTGCACAATAAAGCTCAAATTAAGTGGTGCAAGTCTTCCAATGATTAGAAGAGTTGATTATTTATTACCTTGACAACCAGTTCATCTAAAACTCTAATTAGTTTGCACCTTAAGACTATTTTCTGCAGGTGAGAATAACTACAGATAATTGCAGAGTCTCCTTTATTGAAATTGAAAGTCACATACATTTATGGAAATTTGGGCTTTAGGCTCTATCTTCCATTTGCAAACGAAGTTAAAGGGGTTATTACTTTGATGGGTCACCTCTATAAACTCAAAAGGTCTGTGAAATTTAGAAAGCTGGGAAAAACATTTCGGTACTATTGCCATTCTCTCTCTCTCTCTCTCTCTCTCTCTCTCTCTCTCTCTCTCTCTCTCTCTCTCTCTCTCTCTCCCCCTCCCTCCCTCCCTCCCTCCCTCCCTCTTTTCTCTCTCTCTCTGTGTATGCCTTTGAGTCAGTTTTCTTTTCTTATTTTACTCTTGGTGACTGCCTCTATAAATCCCAACAGATTGGCAAGATTTTTTTAATGGCTTGCCATTGACTTCTTCCTAGGGCTGAGAGTGAGTGACTCATCTGGCTTCATGCCTAAGAAAGGCCAGAACCCACAGTCTTCTGGTTTCTAGTCTCTTGCCTTAATATTACACACAAAATCTGCTCTGTAATGATATATTGGAAAGCTAATTTCTATGATACCATATATCCCTTATTTGTTAATTTTTATTTTAATGTAATCTCTTTGAGCCATTGTATATATCTTCTGTACCTCACAGTTTATAGTCTTTTTAAAAAATATTTAATTAAAAAGGAGAAAAATAAACTTCATTCTGAGGTGTTCCTCAGAATATCACGCTGTGAAGTTAACAGAGTTGCTATCTTGCAGATCATTGCTATGGTAACTGCACCGAGGGATACATATAGGATAGTTGACCAGGTCAAGTGCAATGAAGTAGTTGATCCTGAAGGAGGGTTTAGTTTGCCATACTTCCTAGTTCTCTGCAAGTGTGCCTGCTCCATACAGTTCAGATTACCAGAAAAAGTGTTCCTTGTGATGATGTACGTACAGGTACTTAGATATCAGCGTGAATCAATTTATTATTCAGAATATCTTTATGGACCTTCCATTATATAATACATATCAGAAGTCCAATGGCCCAACATTAGAGGAAGTAGCAAATCTTAAATAAGATACAATTTGTCTATGAAGATTCTCAGCCATCCTGGTCATGGTTACTCCAGAGGTGCTTTATCAAAAGGCAACTGGACTTCCTTGTTTTTTTCTTGAAGACATTTTTGCTTCTCATCTAAGAAGCAAAAAGAACCGAAGAAGCTTCTTGGATGAGGAGCGAAATATCTTCAAGGAAAAAACAAGAAAGTCCAGTTGCCTTTTGAAAAAGCACTTTTTGGATAAGGTGCAATTTAAAATCGTTTGGAGGTGGGAATAGAAACTGGCTGTCATGCAGGTTCAGGAATCCCTGAACAATATTAAATTCTGAGATGCCATGACTGCTATAAAATATATACTACTGACTTTTGGAACTACTATTTACCCAATTCCAGTTGTAAGCATTGATAATATGCGGTCTTGTGCTGCATGTATTTTGGAGTAACTGAAATCTCTGTTTAATAGATTAGTTTTAGGGATATTTGTTATTTCCAATTTCCATTAAATCCCATACTATTATTTTTCAATCACAGGTTTCATATAGTTTAAGGTGTTTTCAACAACAGAATTAAATCAAGCCTACAGTATAAGCAAACAGTTCAAAAATGTACTATAATTTTTAACTACTTGTAAAACGGGGCAAAACTAACTTAACAACTATCTTGCTTAGAACATAAATTTTGGGCTCAATTGGGGTAATAAATCAAGGAATACCTGTACTTGTTTTGTTCTTATTTTCTCCTCCAATCAATTTGACCCTGGGTTGTGATGTATGAGTAATGAGTTCAGTTTTACTATGAGAATAGACATGAAGCAGATTAGCAAAAGTCTTCCAACCTTCTTTGCTCTTTAAATTCTAGATAATAGAGATGATTTGATCTGCCATCTGCCTAAAAAATAAGCTAGATGGTTGAGGAGACAGATAATAAAAAGTAAAAATTAATTTATAAATTAATTTCATTGTCTAGGACAGTGTTTCTCAACTTTGGCAAGTTTAAGATGTGTGGACTTCAGCTCCCAGAATTCCCCAGCCAGCCATGAATCCATCATGCTGGCTGGGGAATTGTGAAGTTGAAACTTGTCTTAAACTTGCTGATGTTGAGAAACACTGCCGTAGAATTTGGCTCAGGACTGCATGTGGGAATGGGGGGTTGGTGTGTGTAGTGTGTAGAAAGTTAGCACCCACCCTTCCCCTAGAAAAATGAAATATTCTAGGAAATATTAAAAAGGCAGAATATGATACCTCGCTGGATGAGAACAGAAGAAACATGCTCTTGGAAAGCAGCCCCCACCTTTGTTAATAGCCCCAGAAAGATTAAGCCATCCTATCTACAAGACAAAAGACTTTTAGCTCCAAGTTGATGGGATTAGTCCTCACTCAGATCCAATTCATTAAGCCATACTAGGAATTGCCCAAAGCCCTTTCATTACATCACCCAGCAAGATTCAACCAAGGCTGGGACTCAAGACAACCTACAAAGTTACCCTTGCATGGCCCCATGGGAGTCTGACAACCAATCAGGATACATTTCTTGCCACAGGAACAGGAAGCAAGTTCAAAGCCCAACAAAGGGTATAAATCTCTCTCCCTCTCTCACCCATGTGCTCCATTTGGCCCAAGACTTCAAACGCCATGTGATCCTGTTCCACCATTAAACCATCCTTCCAAGCAGTCTCCATGTTCCAGTCTCTTTCTTCCCACTTGGAACTCAAGCCAGATGGACATTTCTTCCAACAAGTCGATGATTATGGAATAATATGAACTGGTACACAATGTGCATAGTAGCATGCCAATATGCTAAATTGTTTTTTATTCAGCATTGTACATATTGTCTATTTCCATTGATGCCTTGAGGCCCAATAATTCCTACTGATTTTTAAAGCATTCTTTTAAGGTTTTGTTCTTAGGAATTAGTTTCACCAATCATTTCACATCACAAAAAGATTGCCAAGCAATGCACACACAAGTGGATTCCCTTTCATCTAAATTAACCCTAATATTTCAGTCTGATTATGTATGACAGACAAACTGCTTTACTCTTTGCACAGGAGAAATCTATTAAACACATTATAAATTGTATATAATAAGGAAATGCTGTTAAATCCTTTGATGAATATAAACCAGTCTCTACAAAAAAAAATTCTCTGAATTTGGAGCAATTTATTTTAGCTGTGGATCTGGTTTAATACAAAGGTGTTACATTCTATGCCCACACATTCTGTATATAGTAAGAGTCTTCCTTCTTCTGTTAGCCCTTTCAGGTGGTCCGGACAAGAAGCAGAACCATGAATATTAACACTATCTTTGTTGTAAGGTTACATTAGCAGAATCTTACAAGACTGCTGGTATTTTTCTCCTCCTTTCTTTTTACTCTTTGGAAAACCTGAATGTTTCCCCCCCCCCCTGAAACATTTCCCATACTCCATCTCCATCTGTGGGCTGTTATATCTTTTATGTGGCAGTTGCTGACCCTGTGCGGTTTTCCCTTCTGTTTCCCAAGGTCATTCTCACATATCATTATTTCTTCCCACCCTCCCTCTTATTTAAAAGGAAAGGAATAAATGGAAGAAATCATTCTCACATACCATTATTTCCTTCCTTCCTTCCCTCTCTCCCTCCCTCCTTCCTTCCTACCATCCTTTCTTCCTAAAGGAAGACAACAAAACCAAACATCACTGAAGTATTCATTGAAATAGTGATACTAGCTAAAAGTATGCTTGAATAAGAATCTTGTTTGCTTATCTAAAGGCCAATCTCTGTCATTAGCTCAGATAGGTGTCTGAGATGGATAAAACTAGATAATATAAAATGGCAGAAAAATATTAGTCAACTTATTTATTATTATTGAATTTGTAGTGTCAGATAAGAAAAGTGTTTATGGACTTTGCTGGCCAAGAAAGGAAATGACTTCAAACAACCACATTCAACCGATTGGGCATTGAACATTCCTATGAAATGCTTGTAGATAGTGTATGTGAGAATTGACGAATGTTTCACAGGGAATTTTCAGGACCCCACATTTACTCAAGAAACCATATTCCAAGACAAACTTTAATATTAACCAAATTAACAATTATTGATTGAAAGGGGTACCTTTATTATTAAATAAAGTGAGAGAACATATAGCAGAGGTAAAACTATAGAAAAGAATGTTAGAAAAGAAATGAAACACTTCTGATCCTTCTGTCTATATTTTCTCTTCTAAGTTGACTCTATTAGTTGCAATTCTCTGAGAGTTTCTGGGTAGAGGCTCTGCTCCTTCAGCTCATATTACAGGTAGTCCTCCATTTACGAGCCCAATTGAGCCCCAAATTTCTGTTGCTAAGTGGGATATTTGTTAAGTGAGCTGACTTGAATATGTCCTAGTGTCAAGGACCAAGTATTAGTATTTTTATTTTTTACTCCTGGGAAAAAGGGCCAAGCACTGCAAATACCAAGACAGAGTTCTGTTGTTATTGGTAAGGAAGCTTGGAAACAGCAATAACAACAGCAATAGAAAACCAAGCTAGTAAGTTTGCTTTCCGGTAAAGCCTTATGAAATGATAAATATGGGATGATGGTCATCATTACTGATGCTAACTTTTTCAATGCAGATCTGAAAGTGAGCTCTGCACATTGTGTCCTTATCTACTGGCTGTGTTCAATGCCCACAACCAAGTGCTAACAATTGGTAGTCTCCCTCCTGTTTAACTTTTTGGGTATTTGTACATTTCTATTGTCTGTCTTATGTTTCTGAAGAAACATCTGTTCCATCATGCCAGGATGTTCTCCAGGATGTTGATGTTCTCCAGTTCTATTTTATGGTTGGCCATTATAATAGTGTACAGCCTGTGCTGACTGTTCTGTGTTTTAAGCCTAATGTTTCTTTCATGTTCTTTAATTCTGGAACGGAGGGCTGCAAAATCATCAATATTAAAGTGATCTGAACATACCAATTTTTATTTTAAAAACCTGTAATATTTCAATAAAATAAAAACAGTCAGTTGCAACAGTACCAATAAAACAGGTGTTTTCAAATCTGGCAGTGCTGGAACTTTCTAAAGACTGACTTTCACAGTATCCTGATAACACAAATTCAGCAATCTGGAAAAACTCTGTCCTGGTTACTGGATACCAAACTTCTAGTCAAGTTGCAATAGAATCCACCTGAAGGTTTCTGAGCAGAGATGGTCTTTGAGGCTGCTATGTGCCTCATGATTCTATGACTGAGGTTTACATACTGCCATTGTTTTGTTGCGCATAACACCAGACATTCCACTACAAGGTAAAATCACAAAACGGTGTCTCACTTACTTTGGCCATGCCGTGAGGGGGAATTCACTGGAGAAAGCAATTATGTTTGGAAGAGTTAGCAGTAAAAGGAAATCAGGCCGTCAAAGAATACGGTAGCTGGACACCATCAACGATTACACCACCGAGAGCCTAGAAAAACTCAAAGAAGTAGTGCAAGATCAGAAGATGTAAAGCAGGGGTCCCCAAACTTGGCAACTTTAAGATTTGTGGACTTCAGCTTCAGAAGTCCACAAGTCTTAAAGTTGCCAAGTTTGGAGATCTCTGATGTAGAGAGACCGGTCTCATAGAATCACCAAGAATGGGACACAAGTGAATGGATATCATCATCATCATCATCATCATCATCATGATGTTGTTTTGGGTTAAATCCTTAGGTTTACTCTGTTGTACTATATGATGAAGCAGGCTTCAGTGGTATCTAGGGCAGTAAAACAATTGGTGCAGCATATAGCTTTGCAAGCTTTGGATAGTGTTCTATGACACCCTCTCACAACTATGCTGAGACACCTTGACAGTAAGGTCATTACAGGAGGTCCCTCAGGGGTCCTCTTGAGTCTAGGAGTCTACATTAAAGGCATGACTGACAGCTAAAGTTATGATTAAAACTTTCATTGATGAAAAGTAACTGTGAATCAAGGAAGCCTCAGCTTTATGCCAAATTCCGGATGCAGTGAGATTTATTTTAGTTTGCTTTCTCAGCCATTTAGAACTGTAAATTCATGAACTTGTCTCCTGTAAGAGGTAGGGCATTGTAATAGGCAAAGTTGGTTGCTAGCATATCAATTTCATTGAAGAGGCTAATGTGAAGTTATGACTCAGCATGTCATAAACTTTCATTGTAGCTCAAGTAATGCATGTACCAGGGTAAACTGAAGGCCACTTAATTGACTTTTATCTAGTTTTATCCTGTTTACATCAGCACTGCAATATTGAATGAGCTTGGCAACCCAACAGCAACTGATGTACGTAAATCCTATATAGATCCTTCATACTATATTTAGCATCCTAAATCATCCCAATTGGGTAACAGTTTTGTTTCGTGAAATGCTCCATTCAGCACACAATCTGCATTAGGCAAATTTTGTACTAACCTATGTTAATTCTCAATTCAACCCTGAACAGTAACTGGTCCCAAATTAATGTATTGTATGTTGTATGGGAGCTTGTTATTTGGCCCTATACTAGGTGCTCTCAGCCTGTGTCCCCAGGACCTTGTGAAATTTTACAATGCCTTGAGAGTAATCAGATGACTCCCACAGTGTTGGGAAAACAGGAACACCTACATTCTTAAACAATGATATCTATCCTATGGAACTATGTTAACATATCACAAGAAATCTGGATAATTGCATCACTTTCCAATCTTTAAAAAAAATGCATTACAAATGGAACTATTTAGAAGAATATTTATTTAAAATCTGCCATTGATTCACCCTATTGTTACTGTTATTTAGGGATATTGTAATTGATTAAACTTTTGCATAGTTTTGAGGATTGTAATTCCTGTCTTCTCTTTTATGATTATTTACTGAATACTGCCATGAATGTATGTGAATTGGTAAAATTAATTCTGGTAACTTTATTTTATTCTTATTTAAATCAAATCATACTTAGTTTTTGTCCTGGCCTGACTCCTTGGCCATTTCAAAGCGAAGTTATTCCTCAGTCAGAAAAAAGAAGAAATATATGGTGAAAAGATGGATTCCCTTCCTTCACAAAATCATGATGATGGTGTTGAGATAGGAGAGGTATCTGGCTTGTTCTTATTTTATTGAATAGGAGCAAATCTGCTCTGTTGCAAATCCTTCTTGTAGGGAGAACCTCATCAAACCAAGGAAGGATAGTTTTCTTTTTCCATTGGGATCACACTTTTAATTGTTTTTGTGGTTGCGTTGCCAGGCCAATCACCTGAGGATGAGTCTTAAACTTTCTCTCTCTCCCTCCCTCCCTCTCCCCCCTGCTGTCTTTTGCCCAAATATAAGACACACACATTAAGACTTACAGGGGGATAACACATCTATTTTATATCTTTTTGGAGGGAAGCGAGTGAAATTTGGTACGAAACAATCCACCTAATGTTAGCAGTTGATTATGTTGGGGTGGGGCGGGGGTATTCTGTCCTCTATAATTACTGACTGAATTTATAAAGGCAGATAGATAACTCCACAAAGCATCCATACAAAGTCTTTTTATTGGTTCATCAGGCATCCTCAAGATAACTCACAGTTATGATGAGATTCTTCTCAATGTCCAATTCTTTGCATATCTGTCTTTCTGGGTAAAAAGATGGTTATCTCTCATCCTGATAATGAAGGAGCAAAGGGTGAAGCACCAGGATGCTGCTGGGGTCCAAGCAAGAGTGAAGAAACCTCCCCCAACCCACCAAGGGTCAATTCAGTGACCAATCAGGGTTACAGATGTGGCCACATGACATGAACTACATTTCCCAGGATACCTTAACTATATTTACCATGATGTATTCCCTTAAGGGGACAGCTCCCAATTACTAACTAACTATACCAATTCCCATTAACTATAACTGGTTGGACAGCGGGGGGGGGGGTTCAAAAAAGGGACAAGAAAGTTATCTGGAAATTATGGGGCAACCACTCCTACACTAGGCTCTACATATACATTTAACGTTAAGATTCGCTTCCATGCCAGCAGTAGTGAGACAAAGATGTAAAGGAGAAGCTGCAGAATAAATATGACAGCAACCCTTTTTGATCAATCAAAAGGTATATTTAATCCCATATCCCCATGATGGTGAACCTATAGCATGCATGCCAGAGGTGGTGTGCAGAGCCCTCTCTGTGGCACATGAGCCGTCGCCCAGCTCAGCTGTGCTGCATATGTACGCGTGTACCTCCCACCGGCCAGCTGGTCTTTGAGTCTCTGCTGTGCATGCATGGGGAGCAGGATGCATGCATGGGGATGTGTGCACATGTAGAGGGGATCCATGCACATGCGTGGGGGCGGGGCACATGCATGGAGGTCGCACACATATTGCATTTTGAGGATGCGTGTGCGCTTTGGGCACTTGGTGCTGGAGAGGTTAGCTGTCACTGCTATATCCTATTTCTTGCAAAATTCTATAAGGTGTGCACAACAAAGATAAGCAAAGTTGGCTTTCAGTTCCACAGAAACAGTGACATAAGTCCTTGAGGCTAATTATCACATTCATCATTACTAGCTATTCTTATGGCTCATCCCACCCAGCCTTGGTTTCACTACTGGCAAAGCATTCAGAAATTAGTTAGGCTAAGATTGTTCTTTGGACACTCTGCTCAGCTGAAATGTCTTCCAATTTCTCTTCCTTCCCATTTACAGCTGTATCAATCAAGACGTTATATGACATATTTTTTTCCTCCTTTGAATCTCAGTAAGATTCTAATTTCAACATTGGGTAAGAACTCAGTGAAATCATTGCCTTGTATTTCTTCAAGATCGTTTTCATTATATCTTCCTATTCATTATAACCCTACAAATCTACAATCTCGAAATTGCTTACATGGTTTGGCAAAGAAGAATGAAAAGCATAGTTGATTGATTTTTTCAAAAAAATGTAAGAATTAAACAAAAGGGGAAATGGAATGCATCCTTAGTTGAGGCCATTTTAGTTGGAGATTGGCCTTGCTATGTGATCATTGTCATGGCATAAAGATGTTTTCATGAAGCATTAAATTAACTGCAGCAAATAGCATCAGTAAAGATAGCAGCTAATTTCTTCCATAGCTTTCAAGCTGAAAGCCAAACCTAACTTTCAATCAATGGCAGCAACATAAAGGTTCCCATGAGAGCAGCTAAAATATTTTTCAGCCAGGTATTGTAGGGTTAAAAATTGAGATGCCTGGCTTAAAGCTACAGCTGAAATGTTTTCTTGAATCATTCAATCAATTTTGTAGAGAGGCTCAACATACAGTTTGCTCAATGCATTTTATTGAACAAATTAAGTAAGCAAGAATTGTCCAGAGTGATCACTGTTTTTCAAAATTGGATTGGTTATTGCATGACTCTACTTATTGGGTATTTGGCTAGATTAATCAATGTCTGAATAAACAACAACAACAACAAAAACAGAAGTAAGAGATTACCATTCTGCACTGAATTTTAAAAGTTCATTTAGAATCAGATCGCTAGCAACTCTACCTTAAACTTCCAATCCAAAAAGAGTAATCACAGAATGAAAAGATATTGGGAAGGAAAAGAATCTTAATAGCTTCTTATTTGGAAACTATTTTTAGCACATGCTTAACCTGGTTATTGAATTAGCCATGCTCTACATAGATTCGTTATTATGAATTGCACAACCTGCTGAGCCACAAAAAGCTAGCCAAAACAGATAATCAGAGTTGGAAGGGACCTTATGGGTCATCTAGTCCAACCTCCCACCCAAGCGGGAGACCCTACACCATTTCTGACAAATGGCAGTCCAATCTCTTCTTGAAGGTCTCAAGGGATGGCGCTCCCACAACTTCCGAGGGAAGCTGTTCCATTGGTTGATTGTTCTCACTGTCAGAAAGTTTCTCCTTATTTCCAGGTTGAATCTCTCCTTGTTCAGTTTCCATCCATTATTCCTTGTCTGGCCTTCGGGTGCTTTAGAAAATAGTTTGGCTCCTTCCTCTCTGTGGCAGCCCCTCAAATATTGGAAGACTGCTATCATGTCTCCCCTGGTCCTTCTCTTCACTAGACTAGCCATGCCCAGTTCCTGTAATCGTTCTTCATACGTTTTAGTCTCCAGTCCCCTAATCATCCTGGTGGCTCTTCTCTGTACTTTTTCTAGAGTCTCAACATCTTTTTTGTAACGTGGTGACCAAAACTGGATGCAGTACTTTAAGTGTGGATTAAATTCAATCAAGCTCAACATGTTGCATGAAGATAGTCTTTAGGTCTTTAACTGAGTTATTTAATAGTATGGCAATATGAGAACTGGAATTATTGGCTATGTTTGCCTAGCATGGTTCATTGAATCATGGATGGGTTAGATATCGTGCAAAAACCTAAATCCCAGCCAGATGTGAGGTTAGACCAGTAATGCAAGGTTTGTTTTGGATTTAAATATCCTTCCCATCAAGCTGCGTTCTACAAACTCTATAGCAGGGGTGTCAAACTCAAGGCCTGTGGGTCAATATGGCCTGTGATGTGGTCAGATCCGGCCCGCCAAGCCATCCTGGTCTAAACAATGCGAAGAGGAAAGATCAGGCCAGCATGACTTCAGCTTCATGAGCTGAAGAAGCTTCTTGGATGAGAAGCAAAACATCTTCAAAGAAAAACCAGAAAGTCCAGTTGCCTCTTGAAAAGGAACCTTTGGGACAACCATGACCTGGATGACTTTGAATCTCCATAGACATACTTCTACATGCTTCCCAATTTCAGGGTGCTATTTGAATGTCCAGCACAAGCAGTGACAAAAGGGTGTAGTATCTGCTGCTAACTTCCGGCCCTACAATAACCTGGGTACCAAGGATTTGGCCTGAGGTACCTATATGCATGTTCTTTTCACCTCTTTTTGAAGTTTGTTGCGATTGTGGGAGGCTGCCTCCTTGCTCCTCTCCCTTATTAAATCCTCTGTTTTCCTTCGAAAGAATATAAAAGCATGATTACTTTCCCATTGGACATTTTTTTGTGGAGACCACCTGCGCTCAGGGAGATGGAGGAAAGGTACAGATTTTATCATTAAGCCTCTCTTGGCAAATTGATTATAAGCAGATAGAAACAGATATTGTAAAACAGGTGCTGCTTTCTGACCTGAACCCTCTTAAATCAGGGGTGTTTAAACACGTGTCGTCAGGGCGGCATCACATGACACATTGGGACCTTTTCCCCCTTCACTAAACCAGGCGTGGGCATGGCCAGCATATGACGCATCCAGCCCATGTGACACGAGTTTGACAGTCCTGTCTTAAACCATTTAGGATCACTAATCTATAGACCTTCATTTTGTTCTAGCAGCAGTCCTAATTCAGATTTGCATATCCCTTTCCCTCTAGTAGTTGGTTGATACCCACGACAGCCATTTTTCTGGGAGGCTGAGTTCTCTGCCTTTTAAAAATAAGTTTGCATTGCTCCAATTTTGGCTAATTAAGTCAAAGAAATACAGTATCTTCTTACAGTTGGCATCCTTTCCATTTCTACTCAGGCTGAGTGAAGCACGTTTCCTTATGGCAAAGCTTCCTTTCTCCTTTTTATTTTTTTTGAGATATCTAAATTACATTGCCTTATTACTTGCTTTATGAAGTGGAACGATCAGTTCTTCCTTACACAAATTTTTCATGTGTCTACAGAAAAATATAGCACCTCTGTTTCTATTGCTTTGATTATTGTAGTGTCACAGCTATAGTAATGTCACAGTTATGCCATAAGGGGAAAAAGTTGAAAGGATGTGCATTAGTGTCAAAGGAGATATACCAGAAGGTGGGGTGAAGACATCCACATGTGCAAACATCTGGGAAAGCAAAGGAAAGGCAGAGAGGTTAGTTAGAAGCAAAAGGCCAGGCATGGTAGATTGCTTTGCAGAAGAATCCATCACCAAGATTTACTTTCCCTACTTGGATGGAAAGGACAAGAGTAGGAATGAACAGTCAGTCTTATTGTCATGAACTGAGGGAGATTGGTGGTTCAGAATCATGAAACATAAATAAATCTGATTTGGAGGTCAGTCCATCTTGTTTTCAATGCAGTCAAACTGGATTTTCTGAAAATAGTTTAAGAAACAGATGGAGACATATGTAGAGAATCATATAGACTTATTTAGGTACTTATTAAACATACACAACAAGCCATTTTTATGAAATACCATTCTGAGTGGCCCACAAAATTAAAAAGAGATGACATTGGAGATGGTAGGTGTCAATTACCAAAACATGAAGTGAACCTGGAAAAGGAAGATTTTAGAAAGTGACTCTGCTTTGATCCTTTTCGGTATAAAGGGAAGAAAAGAGAAATGTTCAGGCTTTTAAGATTATGTTACTGTAGGCTTTTAAGATTATGTTACTGCATTTCTCAACTTCAGCAAGTTTAAGATGAGTGGACTTCAACTCCCAGAATTCCCTGGTCAGCACGCTTTACCCTTCTCAAAGTTGCTAAGGTTTAATATTTCTTGTGAAGTTATTTCCTGACTTGGCTTACTTCAAAGAGCTGACCGCATAGAAGTCAATCAGCTTAATCCTCAGGGTAGCTTTGCCTTTAGTTAGTCTTGGTAGCCTCTGAGAAAAGAGAAAAAGAATCCAGTCCAGGTGGAAAGAACAACTAGAGGAGAACACATTCCTTTGAAGTTTGCTGCTACAGCTTTCTTTGTTCATGACCTGCTTTGGGGCATCTGGTTGACCACAATGGGAAACTGGCTTCTAGTGAAGATTAACCTTTTACGTGACCCACATTGGCTGTTAAGTTTTGAATTGGACATGATTTCAGCTGTGGCTGCCAGACAGATGTCTACAATAATCACAAGCCTTTATTTTCCAGTTTGGGTCTGAAATATTGCTCTTAGGTGCATAAAGCAATCTGAGTTGAATTGCATGTTATAATGAAGAGCATGAGTTGGTTATTGAGCCTTGATTACTGAATTGAGAGTTCATACAAATGTTGCTAGCTTGAGGGCTTATTAGTTATGCTTCATGTCTGTACCTCCAGTTCAGAGAGGTGAGTGTTTCAGTTTCTTTAGAACATCAAATAGATTTCTGTGATAGAGGATTTATTTATGCATTTTTAGCACTTCAGCAGATCACGTTGTTCAACGGGTTTCTAGGGGAAATCATACAATTTCAAAGCTCCAATAAGATTTTCTGGAAAGTTTTAAAAAAAGCATTCTGTTTTTGTCTCTTCCAGTATTTATTGATGGAAAGGAAAGGAAAGGAAATAATCATGAGTGTTTCCTCCTGGCCTTTGAGAATGGGGAAGAAAGAAAAATGATGGAGTCATTTACTACCCCCAATTTCCTAAGATGGAGTGAGTGGGCAGGTTTGATATGCAGTACTTGAATTCAAGATATTAGTGGCTAATGGAAGATGACAATTTGTTTTTGTATGAAGCATGGAACTGACCATCCTGCCTTTCTACTGTAGTGTCCACTGGTTGGATCAGTTTGACTATGCCATTCAAGGAGAGCTGAAGCTAAGATGAAGTTGTTTCTCTTCCTCTTGGATAGAATTACACTCAGTTTGTGCTACTATCCCCTTGGCTCCCCTAGTCAACCTTCTCAGTATGCAGTGAACAGCTGATTGGAGAACCTGTGGTTGGACCCAAGGGCAGCTGTATAAATGTCAGCCCCCCCAGATAATCAGACAGCAGATGTGACTAAATGAACTAATTTTCCTACATTAACAGGATCTACATTAACAGCATCTTTCAAGTCTGAAACATAAACTTCCCGCTGTCAGTTTTAATTGCTTGATCCATTAGTGTGGGTCCTTCCTAAGTTTATTTCTCTGATTGTTGGGCCACTGGGGACTCCTGCCTCTCTTATCTGTTTCCTATGGAGCATCTCTTTTCCTTATTCTACAAGGTGATCCACACATTCCATTAAAAGGCAGCTAAGAGCATACAGGCAACGGAAGATGTTGGGCTAGTGCAAGGGTGTCAAACTCAAGCCCCATGGGCTGGATCTGGTCCATGGAATGCTTAGATTTGGCCTGTGGGGCCTTCCTGGAAACAGCAAAGCACCAGCCTCTTGCAGCCCTCTGCTAGTGAAAACAGAACTTTGGGGGGGCATGTGTGCCCCTCAAGCCCCGTTTTCATTAGCAAAGGGTTTCAGGAGACCATCATGGCTGAAAATGGGGCCGGGGAGCCCTCAAGCTCCATTTTCACTGGCAGAGGGCTGTAGGAGGCTGTCCTTTTCAAAGAAAGGAAGAAAGGAAGGAAGGAAGAAAAAGAAAGAAAGAAAGAAAGAAGAAAGAAAGAAAGAAAGAAAGAAAGAAAGAAAGAAAGAAAAGAAGGAATGAGATTATAATGAGAGTGAGGGAGGGTCTGAGAGAAGTCCTGCTTTAGCTTTTGGCCACCACAGGTGCCCCCAACATGAGTGACATTGAGCTGGCCACTGCCACCCTGCTATGCCCACCCCACCCTCCAGAGGTCAAACACAATCCTGATGTGGCCCTCAATGAAATTGAGTTTGACACCCCTGGGCTAGTGCATGAGATATGCAGAGAGGAAGAGAAAGAAACAAGACTTACCAACCTTACTGTCAAGGTTCCGGTGATTGCCCTAATTAAATCATGAGGCTTGAGCCAAGCTTCAAAAGAATCCAAAAGATTTATTAGGAGCAGCATGTTGGCCTTATCCCAGTTGAAGCCAACTCTGATGTGATTTATGGTCACCTGTGACCCTGTTTTCCGCCTCTCCCTCGGTTTGTCATCAATCAGATTCTCCAATGAAGCACATTCACAGGCTAGGCGTCATCAATCACATTCTCAAGTGAAGGATTTTTGCGGGCAGAAGATCAGGTAGTCTAGCTACAATCTTTGTAAGATAAGTATGGGTTGTACTTCTGGTCCCCCTCCCCCCACTGCTTATGGCAACTCAAAAGCAGGCATACTAATACTTTATGAGTTGACACTTACATTATTTGCCTTATAAGACTCATATGGATTTTGTTTTGGCAAAACCTGGAACAGCTATAATATTCTAGGTTTGACCAAATTGCATTCCACCTATAATAATTCAGAAAATCATCTAACCCACAGTGCATTTTAAGGGGTTGAAAATAAAACACTTTTTACCATAATGGTAAATCTCAACCAAAAATGAAAAACCAAAACCACCCACTGACATGTCCTTGAGAAAAGAAATCATGAAAGCAACCTATTTATGAAACAGTTGATGTGGAATCCATTGGTAGATTTAGTATGATTGTTGCAGGATTTTTAAAATCTGTTTCTCAGAAATTAAATACGGTTTATTTAGTTACTTCATTTATAAACTCTCTTCTCACAGCAATAATAAAGGACCAGGTTTTTGATCACATTTTTATTTTCATTTTTTATTCTACCTTTATTATTATTAGAAGTAACTCAAGGAAAGGAACATACATAATATCTTATTTTCTCCACAACAACAGCCCTGTGAGGTCTGATCAGCTGAGAGAGTGTGACTGGCTCAGCTGGCTTTCATTTCAGAGGTGGTATTCAGCAGGTTCTGACCAGTTCTGGAGAACCGGAAGCAGAAATTTTGAGGAATTCAGAGAACCAGCAAATACCATCTCTGATTGGCCCTGCCCCCAGCTATTCTCTGCCTCCCAAGTCTCAGCTGATTGGCTGGGTCTTCTTTTGTTGCCCTGCAAAGGAGAACAGAGCTGGAAAGCAGGTTAGTGGGGTGGGGAGGGAATGAGATTTTGCAGTAATCTTCCCCCAGGAGTGGGGTGGGAATGGAAATTTTGCAGTATCCTTCCCCTTCCATGCCCACCAAACCATGCCCATAGAACCAGTAGTAAAAATTTTTTCAATCTCATCACTGTTTCATTCCTAAGGTTGAACACAACTCAGTCTCCTGCTTTCTAGTCTGGTATCTTCATCACTACACCAAACTGGCTTTCTAAATCAAACTGACTCTGTAATACTGTTTTACAGATGTTAACCAACTCTTAATGCATAGGTGGAGCAAACAGTTTTCCTGTGTCTCTCTGTTGCCTTCCAGTGGTCACATGGATTTTTCAGCTCAAATGTATTACTATATTTTATTCATTTTATTTATTAATAATATTTATAAAACCGTCACTTCACTAGCGATCTGGATAGCCCACAGCATTAGATAAAAAAAACAACTCTAAGGTATAAAAACAGCAAATCCAAATATATCAAACCATAGCCGAAGAGAGAATTTTAAAAATGGCTTCCTCAACAATGGAGCCATCTTGACAACTGTCCAATTCTAAGGAAGCTCCAAATCTGGTCATATAATCAGATCCTAATGGCCTTTTAGAATATCAAAAGGAATCAAGAGAGACCAGTCAAATTTTGGTGGGGGGAAGGATATTCCATAAGATGGATGGCAAGTCAAAGAAGACTTGGGACCCACTAATATATTTATACTGTATTTTTCCCCCTTTTCTTCCCTACTTGCTTCAAACATCAGTTATATATCTTCATAATGTATGTTTTTTAGATTACATAGCATTCATTTGTTAACACCGAATTGTGAATAAGCACACTCATTTCAAGGGGTTACAAGACATTTGCTTTTGTGTGAAAACATATTTTGATTATTCTCAAATCAAGCAGTAAATTCCTCCTTTCCCATAAATTAATATTTAAACATTGTTCTTTTCTAATATTCTGTTTAAATCTCTATGACTTTTTCCCCGCATAATTCAATTCTAGTGTTGAAATACTGTACAGCTAAGAATTCAAAAGCTATATTTTCTTAACATAGGAATTTCTTATTTAGGCAAGCTATGATTATATTTGGGTAGTTTCATTTTGCAAAAGTTTTTCCTTAATGAAGAATATCAATTCAAGCTGATCTAGGAGGGATTTAGAAAACTAGATCACACAAGGCACCAAGCAGCAAAAACTTTTAGAATGCAAGTCTAATACGCCAGGATGAATGAAATATTTTTTATTTTATTTATTTATTTGATTTGTCAATTGTTTACAAGATAATAAGTATAAGTGTATACATAGTTATGAATACATGAAATGGGTACATATAAGAAAAATAAAAAATAAATAAAAGAAACAATAGGACAGGGACGGTAGGCACGTTGGTGCGCTTATGCACGCCCCCTACAGACCTCTTAGGAAAGGGGTGAGGTCAATAGTAGACAGTCTAAGGTTAAAGTTTTTGGGGTTTGGGGAAGATTTCATTGAATTCCATAAAATGTGGCCAACAAAGAGGAAATCTAAATAGTCATTACAAAAAAATATGGAGGGCATGAAATCATTTTCAGGAAAATAGATTAACTAAAAAGACATAGAATAGAGTAGAGTAGAGTAGAGTAGAGTAGAGTAGAATAGAATAGAATAGAATAGAATAGAATAGAATAGAATAGAATAGAATAGAATAGAATAGAATAGAACAAAACAGAACAAAATTCTTTATTGGCCAAGTGTGATTGGACACAAAAGGAATTTGTCGGTGCAAATGCTCTCAGTGTACATAAAAGAAAAGATACATTCGTCAAGAGTCAAGAATCATAAGTACAACATTTAATGATAGTCATAGTCATAACCAATCAAATCATACTAGCAAACAGTCAATATAAATCATAAGAATACAAGCAACAAAGTTACAGTCATACAGTCACAAGTGGGAAGGGATGGGCGATAAGGATTGATGAGAAGATTAATAGTAATAGTAGTGCAGACTTTGTAAATAGTTGAACAGTGTTGAGGGAATTATTTGTTTAGCAGAGTGATGGCGTTCAGGGGAAAACTGTCCTTGTGTCTAGTTGTTCTGGTGTGCAGTGCTTTATAGTGTCGTTTTGAGGGTAGGAGTTGAAAGAGTTTATGTCCAGGATGTGAGGGGTCTGTAGATATTTTCACAGCCCTTTTTTGACTCGTGTACATAGGCTGTGTTAATGCAACATGCTGGAGCCCTAAACCTAGATCAAAAAGCTATTATATTTGTGCAACATGCTGCCTGTATCCTAATCATATTAATGGTTTAAAATAGCAGCCTGGATTATACAGTGTGCTACAACACAGTCTGTATTCCAGCAAGACATTGAACTCTTAATTTATTCAAACAATTTTGGCCTATTTTCATGCAATGTTTTTAAGGTATTAATTTATTTATCAAATTTATTTGTCACCTATCTCACAGTTCAGGTGACACTAGACACTAGACACTATAGAACACCAGGTTTATTTATTATTAAATATGTTTGCCACCCATTTTACCATGTGGTTCCTCAAACAGTGTCTCTCAAATAAACAGGAACCTCACCAATGTTCCTTGAAAGTTTGCAGACTGATCCTATATTTCAAGTGATTTTTTTTTAAAGTTTAGAGTTTGGATCCATTTAATATTTCTATCTAAACAAGTAATCTGTTACAAATGAAGAGATTATTGGCAAACTTCTTGTGAAGCTCTTAGAAACACCCAAGGAAAAACCCTTTTCTGTTTGCATTATGAACATTTCAAATCACCATTCCATTCCCAAAGAAGGAGTTAATACAGCTGAAACTCAAGTATCTGAGCAGAAAATCTCTTTCAAAAGGGAACAGGGATGGAATAGGTGGCCCACTAATTCCCAGGTGCTGCATTGTTTCAAAGCAAAAGAAAATACTAACTTCACTCTGTATCACACAGGTAGCAATAAGATTTTGGGGTCTTAGAAATTTGGAGCAGCTATCAGATTATGCATAGGTACTATAAAAGGGGGCACAGTGGCTCAGTGGCTAAGACACTGAGCTTGTCGATCAGAAAGGTCAGCAGTTCGGCAGTTCAAATCCCTACGCCGCGTAACAGAGTGAGCTCCCATTACTTGTCCCAGCTTCTGCCAACCTAGCAGTTCAAAAGCATGTAAAAATGCAAGTAGAAAAATAGGTGGGAAGGTAACAGCATTCCATGAGCCTTCGGCATTTAGTCATGCCAGCCACATGACAATGGAATCATCATCAGACAGCACTGGCTCTTCAGCTTGGAAACGGAGATGAGCACCACCTCCTAGAGTCAGCAACAACTAGCACGTATGTGTGAGGGAACCTTTATCTTTACCTTTACTATAAAAGCTCCTTGTGGAAAATGCTCTGTCTCTCACAGAGCTATCACAATTGAAGAAATGTAACAGAATAGCTGGCACTTATATGGTAAAATATTTGTAATCAGCAAAGAAAATACGTTTTTGAAGAGAGCACTAGGAAAACAAGAGACAAATGGAGGAATAATTTGTAAAATGAAATATTTGGAAGCAGAATACAATTCATATTTCCTTTGCTTGAAGGTGAATAGCTTTAAAAAGGATTATTCAAATTATTAGAGACATAAAAGATCAAACATTATTTAATTAGAGAAGCCTGCTTCAAACTTAAGTATGCACTTTTAAAAACTTACGAATGTTCTTAAAATGTCAAGGGTGATTTTAGAGCTGGTTCTTTTTGCTACCTCAGCTGATTTTTGTGATGACGGAAAAGCATACTTTTCCTTTATGCATTTCTTTCGCCATTTTAATGAAAGCAAAGTTAATGTTTTAATTTCATTTTGATTCAATTTAATTAAGTTTTAAGGATTTTTTTTTGCCTTTAAAGGAAATATTAAGAAATGTTTTATACATCGCTTAAAAGGGAGTGGCAATTTTTCAGATTATGAATTTATCTGTAAATGATCCTTCCAGAATGCTAAAATACATAGAAGACAAAATTTCCTTTGTATAAAGAGGAAAGGTATATTCAGTTTTCCAGGAGCAAAAATAGGAAAAGCATGGACAAACACCGGGGATTTGTTTCTCCAGTTTGTAACGACAAGAATATCTTCACACAAACGCTTAACTTAGTAGTTGCATTTGCATAACATTGTGAGCTTCATTAATTTTGTTCAGTTGTTTTGTGGGCTTTGTATGTTGTGCAGATCCAGCTCATTTTGTTACTAACAATTAATTATATCCTGCAAACTGAGAAATGGACTGATTCAATATGGACTGATTTATTGTATGAATGATATCAATATGTTCTCACCTAGCTCAAGAACTCTAGGAGTTGTATGAATGGGCACAGTAATTGATAAGATTTATAGCATTCTTCAAAATGACAGGACAGCTTTGCGCTGTCATGATGGAAGCTTTCTGTGACATCGCATGATGTATACACAAAATGGAGCCGGTGCTTCTTTCATAATTTACCCTTCCTGCTGGAGAAAAATGAAAACTGGGCCTTTGGGGCAATCAATTAACTCTACCTGTTAATTTAACTCACCTCATCAGCTGTGTCATGAAATAGCTGACTGGAAGGTTAACTAAGTCATTCTCCATCTGTGATAGCTGCAATCTCAATCTTATCAGTACTGTACAGTCTTTGATGTCTTATTCGAATATAGTGTACTGGCAGGGTTGATTGCTTGATTGATTATGTGCCATCAAGTCAATGTTGACTTTTAGTAAACACATAGATTTCCTCCATGAATTTTCTCCATGATGATCTGTCCTCAATTTGATCCTTTAGGTCTTCCAATAATACACTCATCAGCACTGTAATTAAGTCCATACACTTTCCACTTGTTGTCTCTTTTTCCTTTCACCTTTCTCAGCATTCGAACTTTCTCTAAGGAGCAGGGTCTTCACTTAATGCATCCAATTAAGATAATTAGAATGGCTCATTTGTGCTTCAAGTGAGAACTTTGGGTTGATTTGTTTGATAATCCATTTATTTATTTTCTTGGCCATCTCAGGAGTCTTCTCCAACACCAAAGTTCAAAAGCATCAATACTTACTCATGAGAATATTTTAATCAGCCACATTTAACAGTCCTCTCAGATTTCACAAAGGAAGCAAATTGTAAAAAGAAGCAAACTTGCACATGGTTACAGATCTTGTGCAGAGAAAATAAATGTTAGGCTTAAACTCGCATAGTAAACATAAAAGAAAATTATGCATTCTTAGCTAAATTTTAACTATAATTTCAGAAAACCATGTTTTATGAAACTTTTCTCCTCTCAACTATTCCTGAACTTTTCCTCTAAATGCCTGGGATTCTAGTCAGACAATTCTGAGGCTTCTGGGGAGATGAAATAAACCCAATTTTCTCCTCAGCCTTTCCTCTCATCTTCTACTTCATTTAAAAAAAAAAAACACATTTGTCTGTCTATCAAAAATGGTGGGTTTTAAGATAATCTCCCTGCCTATTCTAAGCTCTTAGTCGCCTAAGGAATATGGATTGAAACCGAGGTACCACTGACTGACAGTAAATATGTGGTAGAACAGGAGTGTCAAACTTAAGGCCCGGGGACCAGATCCAGCTGGCGAGGTGCTTAGATTTGGCCCACGGGGCTGCTCTAGAAATAGCAAAGGACCAGCCCGCGGTGCCTCTGCCAGCAAAAATGGAGCTTGTGAGGGTCGTGCATGGCCCCCGCAAGCTCTGCTTTCACTGCCAGAGGGTTGCAGGAGGCTGTCCCAGCCAAAAACAGAGCTCAGGAGTCTGTTTTCACTGGCCACTACAGGTGCCCCCCCTGACACAAGTGATGTCATGCTCACCACACCCACCCTGGCGATCTCCCCCAGGCCTTCCTGAGGTCAAACACAGCCCTGATGCGGCCCTCAATGAAATTGAGTTTGACACACTGTGCTAGAGTATTCACCATAGATGGCAGAAATATAACTATTAAATACAGTGTGAACATTCAGTGTGAAGGACTATAAGTGTATGAATGCCAATGGCTATATTTGCTATTAATATATCACATCAGAGCTTTGATTAATCTATTACGGTTCAATGGTTGAATAACTGCTTATGTATAGAAGGCCCATGGTTCAATGTACGACATTTCAGACAAGCAAGAAAGATTTTGGTTTAACATTCTGGATAACTGCCAGGCAGAGTAGAGTCAGACAATACTAAGTAGGCTGTATAGTTAGTTAAAGAGTTTATGTTCTGTATTGCTTTTGCACAAAAAGGCACCAATTTTTTTTTTAAATTCTGCACCAGCAAATAAAAAAATAACTGTGGGCTTTTTTGCCATTTCCTTATCTGTCCATATTTGTAAGGTTTATGGAAGTAAAGACTCTCATAGACTGTGCCTTTAAACTACGTTTAACAATGTAGTCTCCCTAACCAGGTGTGTTCATCATCTTAGCACCAACCTATTATTGTAAAGTCTCCAAGATAAGAACATTTTGACAAACAAATGCAAGGCTGCAACTAATTTTAAAATTCTCACAGCCATTAACTGATTAAATGTGTTCAGTTCATTAATTATGTAGAGATTTTTCCTCATTCGTAGTTTTTAACTGATGAGGAGAACCAATTAAACCAATGGTCTCTCTCAGTAGGAGTACTTTTCTAGGCATTTTGAACTGCTGACAATTTCTCACAACTGAATAGAACAGATATGAAATTGTACAGTACCTATTAGCTTAACTAGGGCATTGGCTTAATGTACAACTGAACGATTTGTTTTCCACCGCTGTAATTAAATCTGAGGGTCCATTTACTTAAATTAAATGGTTGCAAAATTTGTCATCTTCATCCTCAAATAAGACAACACATAAAAAGAAATGCATGTTGAGAATTGATGTTGCAAATATTTTCCATGCCTTTAAACTTCTTTATTTATTTAGTGTATGGTGCATGTCTTAGACTGAACTACAGCAATTGAAGTACAGGCATAACTTGATTGCTGAATAAATTGAATTTGGAGATTCATCCGATGCTCTGAATAATAAATAAATCAGGCAGATTTGTGCATGCAGTTAAGCTACAGAAAAACAATGAAGGATAAAACTTAACAAGCTTTGCATGTAGTGTGAAAGGCACTGCTAGTTTTGTCATTGATGTAGCTGAGTATACCATGCAAATTCTGTCAGTTCCTCTATCCTTCATAATTGACAGATAACGTTTGGGTAAAAAGGCAGTGAAGAATGATCCATGACTAATTTCTCTAGACTGGATCTCAGATTGCAGAACAGGGTTGGCATCTAGCTAACAGGATACTTGAATGAAGATTTGCTGTGCCCCATTTTTAGTAAATCTATTTTCTTCTTCCATTTCATGTAAGTAATCAAAATTCTGAGAATGGGAAAGGAGGAATATTGTGGAAAGAAAAGACAAGGAAGTCCATTGCACAGGATCAATTCACATACAAGTGTTCAACAAAAGTAAACGAGATCTTCTTGATGAAGGAATTGAAGGAATGGCAGAAAGACAAATAGAAAAGCAGCTACTGTTGGTTTTGATTGCCCATTTTATTCCAGGTTAACTCGCTGCTGACATCTGATATCAAAAGATATTCCACCTCCCCCCAAAACAGACAACAGGACCCTCACTTTTGGTTCACATTAGCTCCTGTAGCTAAGAGACCCTCCCTAGTATGCTCTATTTCATCATATAATTGTTGCAATTTGGTTCGAAAATAGCCATTGTAAGCAACAACTGGCCTCAGATAGTAATTATTTAATTAATTTATCAAAATGAATATGCCTTCTATTCTGATTCTATATAGCTCACAATATAGAAATAATATATGTGAAACCAACTAATAAGACAGAAAATCATATATCAAAATCATTTAATCATGCTGTATATTCAACCCATAACTGCCATCAAATAAGATCAAACATTCTCCTAAAGAGGTCTGTTTTTGCCATCTTTTGAAACATCAGGATAACAGAAAACCTAATCTTGTATGGTTGAAGAGAAGACATTTACACAGTTTTACATGATTTTGAATATAAGAACAACATGGGTAATTTTCGACGGAATGTATCTGCAGATGTTTATGTAGACCAGCATCAGAACTGACTTCTATTTTATTTATTCAATTTTTATAGCCTCCCACCACAGACAAGTGAGTCTGAGTAGTGAACAATCCTAAAATCAATTAAAACCAAGTACAAATCTCTCCGTCTCCCTCTCCCTCTCTCCCAAGAGAAATTATAACCTTTAATAACAATGCAACTGTCAGGACTCCAACATGCACCCTCATTCAAATCATAAGTCTCTAGCCACATCTCTCAGAGGAAAAAAGATTGTTTTATTGGGAGTTGACATGTCAGCATTTCCCAGTTGCAGCCGACTCTGACACATCATTCATTTCACCCTTGATCCTAGTCTTTCCCCCACCCCCTGGATGTATATTCTCCAATGAGACACATCCATAGCCAAGAGTCATTAATCATGCTCTCCAGGAATAATTTTGTGCACCAGAAGCTTCGGTTGCCAGAGCGATTATCTGAAGCATTTAAGGAATGCACTGCTTTCCTCCACTCCTCTTCTGCTGGCAACTAAAAAGACCAAAGAAGTATTTTTTTAGTTGACAATAACTAGGAAACAGCCCCTTAACAGACTCAAGACCTGAGATCCAGCCACATAACCAGGCCTTCAAGGCCTTAAGAAAAGCCAACAGGGTCAATTCTCCTAGTCCCTGCCAACCAACTTTCCAACCATGCATGCTGGCCAAATGGGATTGATGGAAAAACTGGAAGAAGAGAGGCCCTCAGGTTACAGTCCCAAGCCATGAAAGTAGATGATGACAGTGCTTTGAACAGAACCTGGAAACACACTGGCAACCAGTACAGCTCATAAAGAAGTGGTGTTACATGTGTTGGCTATCCAACATAATTTACTACCTGGGTAGCTACCTTCTGCACCAGATGAAGTTTCCAAATGATTCCACTCTTCAAGGGCAGCCCCATGTAGAATGCATTGCAGTAATGCAGATGGGAGACCATGAGGACATGCAACACTATGAGCAGAGCTTCGCAATCCAGGAATTGATTTTACACACACACACACACACACACACACACACACACACACACACACACTTTCAGACTGAACAGACTGAATCTGTTTCCTTCCTTTGTTGCCATTGCTTTTCTCAGCAATCCGCCTCTTTTATACAAACTTTGAAGTCAGAAGTCTTTAATTTTTCTCTTCACTCAGAGAACAGCTGCACTTTCCCCAATGCAAAGGGGAAAGCCACAGTATTGATTGTAGGCTGCATTCAATTGAGTTTCCATGGTTCCCTGATAGTACAGTATTTATTTTATTTTTACAGATCAAGCCTTGCTATTTATAGTGATGTGTTAATTACCAACCAATGAAGAAACTTGACAAAAGACAGTTTTTTATCAGGCAAAATGCATCTCCCACATACTGTTAAAATAATCTTCCCTTCTTGGCTGTATGCAGTTTAGAAATAATGATTGCAATTCCACTGCTACATTGGCAAGTGTTTCAAGATGAGGCTGTCAGCGCTCAGTGCAGAGAACTGCTCAGTCTCAAGAAAATAAACTATTTAGGTCTCCCACTCCCCCGCTTCCAAAAGGCAAAAGATTTATATGATCTGAAGACAAAACCAGGACCAGCTTTTCCAAAAATGATCCAAACTTTTTTCTAGGGAAAGGATAAATCGATTTCTGGAGACCTTGTGGTCTCTGAGCTTGGCTGTTTGCTTGCAATATGGCAAGCTGCTGCTATAAACAAGGAGCAAACCAGAGGTAGTATTCAGCAGGTTCGGACTAGTTCTGGAGAACCGGTAGCGGAAATTTTGAATAGTTTGGAGAACCGGCAAATACCACCTCTGACTGGCCCCGCCCCCATCTATTTTCTGCCTCCCAAGTCCCAGCTGATCGGCTGTCTTCTTTTGTTGCCCTGCACAGGAGAACAGAGCTGGAAAGCAGGTTAGTGGGGTGGGGAGGGAATGGAGATTTTACAGTATCCTTCCCCTGCCACGCCCACAAAGCCACACCACCCGCCCACTAAGCCACGCTCACAGAACCGGTAGTAAATTTTTTTGAATCCCACCACTGGAACAAACCACACACTCACTAGGATTGATTATGATACCTAGTTGGGTAATAAAATGTCTGCAAGCAAATCACCAAACTCAGAGAGCATCAAGGACTTCTCATTTGGCCTTCTGTGTGTTTTATTGATAACATATCATCCCTTTCTATTTCTGCCTTACTCTTACTTCACTTCTCTCCTCTAGAGGCACCTCCCACTTCATGCTTGATAAAAAAAATCTTTTTAAGTATAGAAATTCTCAACATATGAAGGTTTTATTTAAAAACATATAATCTCCATTAAATATTTTCAAAATATATTTCTGTGTTTTTAAAAACAAACTCTACCAAGTGATTGAGAGAAGTACAAAATGCAACTATAGGTGGGTTCAGTTTAATTGGATTTACCAAGTATTACAAGTACTGCTTAGAAAGAAATTTTTTGTCAGTGACAAAACATTCAACCTTCCATTTCAGAAAAAAGGACAATTCATTTGTAACTAGACAAGAAGTGTTTGTTGCCTTTTTCTGCAAGCTTTTAATTCCTTAGGAGAAAAATAACATATCTTTCTTCTCATCCAGCAATGTGCACAAATCTTGTTCCAATCTTTTTTCCAGTTATGAAAAGAGGAATATTCAGTTGGACTAGATACACACCGATAAGTGAGAAATAATTGTAAGTACAGATGATATCTTCAAAGTCATAATCAGGTGTCCCAGAGGTGTTTTTTTTTCAAAAGGCAACTGGACTTTCTAGGTTTTTTTTTGAAGACGTTTTGCTTCTCATCCAAGAAGCTTCTTCAGCTCAAGATACTAATTTTGTTGGTGAAGCCTTGGTTTAATTGGGGAGATCATCACTATTTGCTTCTTGAAATTTATAGAATCTACATACCATACTATCCTTGAGAATAGCAGTAACAATAGCAATAGCACTTAGACTTAAATATTACTTCATAGTGCTTTACACACTCTCTAAGCCAGGGCTGTCAAACGCAAGGCCAGATCTGGCCAGTGGTGGTATTTGACCGGTTCTGCCCAATTCTGGAGAGCCGGTAGCAGCGATGAGCAGTGGAGACCGAACCGGTTCTCTTCGCTGCTCTGTGTTTGGCCCACCTGCCCGCCCGGGCTCCCATACTCACTTTTATGGCCAGAATTCAAAGTGCAGCTGCTTTGCGCAGCGCAGAATAGCACCGCTCGGCAACTGCTGCAGCGACCAGCATCGTGCAGGCTTGCAGGAGGCAAGTTAGAACGCCTCTGCGCCTGCGCAAAGTGCGTGTTTGGCGCGCACATGCACGCAAAGTGTGAACACAAAACCCGGCCACCAAGCCACACCCACCGAACTGGTGGCAACTTTAGTTGAATACCACCACTGGATCTGGCCCATGGGGTACTTAGACCTGGACTGCAGGGCTGCCCTGAAAACAGTGAAGGACCAGCCCACAGTGCCTCTGCCAGAGAAAACGGAGCTCGGGGCGGCCCACACATGGCCCTCCCAGGTTCTGTTTTTGACTGCAACAGCCTCCTGCAGCCCTCTGCCAATGAAAACAGGCTCCGTTTTAGCTGACAGGGAGCTGCAGGAGGCCATTGCAGCCGAAAACTCCCCCGAGCTCCATTTTCGCTGGCAGAGGGCTAGCAAAACAAACTAAAAGCAAAACAAAACAAAAGGAGAAATGTTTCCCCTTTTGCAATTAAGCATCCAAGAAGGGATAGGAAAGGAGAAAGGGAAAGAGGAAAGACAAAGACAAAGAAGGAAAGATGGGAAGAGAGCAAGGAAGGAAAACGAAGGGAAGAAGGAGGGAAGAAGAAGAGAAGGAAGGAAGGTTTAGCATGCTTAGCACTTGGCCACCAGCAGCCCTGCTGCCCTTTCGCCATCTCCTTGTCTCCTCTTCCTGACCTCTCCTGGTGGTCTCCCATCCTATCACTGAGGATGCTTTAGTTACAAAGCCAGGTCTCCTTGTGTGGAGAAGGAGTGGGCCTCCTGCACACCATGAGCAACCCAGCCAAAAAGAATGAGAACAACAGCAGTAGCCTTGAGGAGCAGGTAAGCGCAGCTGGGCACCCCCTCGGGAAGTGGGGTTGGGCTGGGCTGGGATGTGCGGTGCTGGTGCCCTGGGAGCTTGAGGGTGCTTGCCCTCTGCTGCCTAGGGCTCTGGACACCTGTGCTGCTGTCTGGGGATCCTCCACCTGGCCTGAGAGGGACGGCGAGGGTCCTCTGGAGGACAAGGATTTGGCGCTCTCCTTGGTCTTGCCTTCCTCCACTGGAGACAATGGATCCCCCCAGCACTACCTGGGTCACCACAGGTGCCCCTGACATGAGTGATGTCAAGCTGGCCAGATCCACCCTGGCCCCATCATCTTTTACAGGCTGAAAATGTGCTATCAGTAGCACCTCTTTTATGTTCCCAGAATGTACAAGGGCCATTTGAGGGGTGGGGGTGAGGGTTGAGAGGAAACATGCATAGCCTTATATCTTATGCATTTCACCTTTCAACCTACTTTACCTTCTTGGGCCCTGAAAAGGGTCCTGCCTGTCAGGCACAAGAAACTAGGATCCAGGATATAGTTTAGAAAGCACTTTGAGTTTATCCCATGCAGCCTATACACAAGAATGTGATCTACCAATGGCCAAGGCAAATTGGTGCCAGATAAGAATCAATGGACTTCAAAGGGGAAGCTGGACTTAGGTCTCTGTTGGGGGCATAGGTATTCTAGACTGATGATGCATTTGACCCTGCCTTCGGGTTCAGCTTCATCATCTCCTACATTGTCTCGCCAGATTTTGTGGGGGGAGTGGCCCTCAACCAATAAAAACCATATCTTTGATACCTTAGTGCAGGGGTCTTCAAACTTGACAGCTTTAAGACTTATAGACTTCAACTCCCAGAATTCCTCCTCCAGTCATGTTAGCTCAGGAATTCTGGGAGTTGAAGTCCACTAGTCTTAAACTTGCCAAGTTTGAAGACCCTTGCCTTCGTGCTACTGTCTGCTGCATACCCTCTCAAGTCTGTTCTGAAGCCTCTGCTTACCCAGGTGATAGTGTTTAGTAACACTATCACTAAGTGTTGAATCTTATCTATTTTTATGTACCTTATGATTCTTGATGAATGTATTTTTTTACGTACACTGAGAGCATATGCACCGAAGACAAATTTCTTGTGTGTCCAATCACACTTGGCCAATAAAGAATTCTATTCTATTCTATTCTATTCTATTCTATTCTATTCTATTCTATTCTATTCTATTCTATTCTATTCTATTCTATTCTACTCTACTCTACTCTACTCTACTCTACTCTACTCTACTCCACTCCACTCCACTCCACTCCATTCCATTCCATTCCATTCTATTCCATTCTATTCTGAAGCCAGACTGCAACTATACAGGAGACCAGTAGCTTCTTCCTTTCTGCAGTATAATGAGATTTTCCTTCAGATCTATTTTTTTAATGGGCAGGTCAATCTGTATCCACTTAATTGGTTGGGAATGGCTTATAGTTTACAGTTTCTTCTACATTCCATTCCTAGGTATAATCATGGAGCTCCCAAGTGGCTGCAGGAGCAGCAGAACCCCATGTTTAAGAGCTCTCTGTTCCATTTGCATCTCAACAACTAGTTTTGCTTTCCAAAATTGCGATTGAATTAATGGCAAGACCATGTGAGCAATCCATGATTGATAGCAGCAATTCATTTCATGAGTGCCTTTCAGCAGAACCTGCTGGGTTTCAAGATTGTTGATAGCTGCACATGCTGCTGGAAGGTATCACACAGGGACTGACGTAGATCTACACAGGCTGTCCGACCCTTAGGGCTTTCTTTCTGACAAACGTTCATCAGTTTTGATCCTACGTTCCACCAAACGATGCCTCACATTGTGTCACACAAACTGTTCCAATGGTCTTGCTGAAATTTCTGATCTATTGTGTGATTTTTATTTCTCCTGGAGACTCTTTGTCTCCAAAGGATAATTTCTTAGCTCGCCACTCTTCAAACATAATTGTCTCTAAGAAAATGTACCTTTATCCCATATGCGGGGCCCAGGGAAGAAACATGAATTGTTCTTTATTTCTGGCCAATGCTGGATCGTTTAGATACTTGATAGTACTTGCAAAAATCCCTCATTCACAAGAAAAGAGCTTTTGGTGGGTCTTTCAGTTTTTTCTGCTTTGAATTCAGCAAGTAACAGATAACAGATAATCAGAGTTGGAAGGGACCTTGTAGGTCATCTAGTCCAACCCCCGCCCAAGCGGGAGACCCTACACCATTTCTGACAAATGGCAGTCCAATCTCTTTTTGAAAGTCTCAAGTGATGGCGCTTCTGCAACTTCTGAGGGCAAGCTGTTCCATTGGTTGATTGTTCTCACTGTCAGAAAGTTTCTCCTTATTTCCATGTTGAATGTCTCCTTGTTCAGTTTCCATCCATTGTTCCTTGTCTGGTCTACAGGCTCTTTAGAAAATAGCTTGACTCCTTCCTCCCTGTGGCAGCCCCTCAAATATTGGAAGTCTGCTATCATGTCTCCCCTGGTCCTTCTCTTCACTAGACTAGCCATGCCCAGTCCCTGTAACCCATTCATCATATGTTTTAGCCTCCAGTCCCCTAATCATCCTGGTTGCTCTTCTCTGTACTTTTTCTAGAGTCTCAACATTTTTTTATAGTGTGGTGACCAAAACTGGGTGCAGTACTCTAGGTGTGGTCTTACTAAGGCTTTATAGAGTGGTATTAGTACCTCAAGTTTGGACCTCACATCTCTTCTGTCCATGCCCAGGACTGAGATTGGCTGTTTCTGAATGTATTAGAAGCAAAATACACAATAGAACAATGTTCTTTCAAAGAGGAAGGTTGGTTTCTTTATGGATGAATTCAAGACAATGGAGAGAGAGGGGTGAGGAGGAAGAGGAGGTGGAGAAAAGCTGTGTTTTGTAAGAAATATCAATCTGATTGAATCATGGGCTTTATTCACTGACTGGAGTACCCTAATGATCCTCAATATGGTTTTTGAACATGATTCATAGGTGGGGGTGGGGATTGCTGAATTACATTGCAATGATTTTTCAGCCTCTCTTGTCCTCCTCTTTGTCTATCACTCTAGTTTTATTTTCTTTTTATGAGATGGGTAATTTTAAGATTGTTTTTTCTTCCCAGGCTCACATATATCCTGCACAAGCTTTTGGCCTCACCTCAAGGTCAGATGTAAGCACTAGGTTTCCTTCTCCAATATTTCTCCCATCTGTTTTTTCCCCTTATTATATTTATAAAATTCATTTTAACTAGTCATTCATTTTAACTAGTCATTCTCTCTCTCTCTCTCTCTCTCTCTCTCTCACACACACACACACACACACACAGTATGTGTACCAGCGTTCAGTACCAACATGAGTCCTACATATTATTAGCCACCAAGGGTAAGGTGCTTGGCTTTTATATTAGAAAATAGATGTGCCTCTTTCTTCATATTGAAGTACCAATACATGTTTCTCATTTGAATGAACATAAGGAGAATGACTGCTTATTCTCATCCAATTGCTGTGCAGTCCACATCCCCAAAAGGAATCAATATGCTCTGGATATACCATTGATTTTATTTAACTTCATTGTCTTATCTCTGAAATTACAGATGGCATCACTGTAAAATAGTTTGTTTTTAAAAAGAAAGTTCCATTAATATTAAAGCAGCCCCCAAATCCTCCGGTACCTGAACCAAATGTCCCTAAAGACTAGTCAAAATTCAGCACAGATATGTTACAGTCATATTTTAGAAGGATGAAATGAGGCTACCGCATTTAACATAACTTTTTTTTTTCCTGCAATAGGGTTAAAGATTCAACTTACCCTGTATGATTAGAGAAAAAGCAACACTACTTAAGTTTCAGTGCTCTCTCTCTCTCTCTCTCTCTCTCTTTTAGCTCTAAGGGTTTGTCAGGTTGGCTTAGAAGAAAAACAATATTTTTTCGCCCAATATTTTCAATGATATATCATTCATCCAAAGGGGAGGCAAAGGAAAAGACACAATGGCCATTCCCACATTACTCAAGTGATGGGAGCGCCATCACTTGAGACTTTCAAGAAGAGATTGGACTCCCATCTGTCAGAAATGGTGCAGGAGATTGGGTAGGGGGTTGGACTAAATGACCTACAAGGTCCCTTCCAACTCTGATTATCTGTTATCTGTTACGACAAGATAGAAGCTCTGACACCCCTTTTTATATGCCTTCCCTATAAAATGTACATTAAAAGTGAAGGTGCAGCCATATGAACCCTCCTGCTACCATTTATGAAAACAAATATATGGGCAAAAGGCTATGGAGATTCTCAGTCAACTAGATCATGGTTGTCCCAGAGGTACTTTTTCAAAGGCAATTGGACTTTATTTTTCCTTGAAGATGTTTTGCTTCTCATCCAAGAAGCTTCTTCAGAACTGCATCATCTTTTCTTGAAAATCTCATTTTTGAATATATAGTACTATAATTTTCATTTCACAGCGATGGATCCAGAAAGGAATGCCAAACTGTGAAGAAACAATTCCATCCAAAAGACATGAAATTGATACAGTAATTTGTAGAAAAAAGCATGTTGTGAAATTGAGAAGCTCTCCCAACTTGGTTTTATGAATTTATTTGCCAGTTAGTTCTATTCAACTGAATGGAGTCTACCGTTCAATAGACAGAAGGCTCTTCTGGTATAATCCAGTTCCCCTTTCCCCACTGTATTGTACAATATAGCATTGAATGATTTATGAATATCAGAGCCTACTTTTCAAGAAATATCTTTTGATGATGATGATGATGATTATTATTATTATTTCAATTGCTATACTGTAATTTTTCAGGAAAAAAGCGGATGAATCAAAGCAACCCATTTTGATATGAATCAAATAACATCAAAAGGGTTGCTATCATTTTTAGGTAGCCTCAGATGACACCACGGCCTTTCTACATATGACTTTTGAAATGGATACTTCCTTCACTGCATCAGGCAGTGATTCTTATCCTTCTGCCTTCCGATTGTACTGCTGTAAATTATTACTCCTGTTCCTGTTCTCATTGATATTCTCAACATAGTTCTTTTTGGGTAGCCCAGTATTTCACACAAGGACTAGGTCTAAGGTTGAGAAAGTTAGAACTCCCATACAGTGCCTATAAATCTGTCTAATCCATTAACCAACTTGCTACTAACTCTTCAACCAACTCTAGGGGGCGATTCCTCAAATCAAGACACACTTGTAATTAGCAGATACATGACATTAAAGAATGTTTGTAGCTCAGTTGAAATGAAGGGTCCTTGGTGCTATCTGAACTTGGTTGTGTTCTTATGAACATTTCATTACCCAAACCAGGACAACATGTACTAGTACTGATGATATTACTTAGTTTGAGTAATGAAGTGTCCTCAAGAAAGCAACCAAGCTCAGAGAGCACCAAGGACACCCCCCCACACACACACAACTACTTACAGAGGTGGTATTCAGCAGGTTCTGGTCAGTTCTGGAGAACTGGAAATTTTGAGTAGTTCGGAGAACCAGAAAATACCACCTCTGACTGGCCCCGCCCCCATCTATTCTCTGCCTCCCGAGTCCCAGCTGATCAGCTGGGTCTTCTTTTGTTGCCCTGCACAGGAGAATGGAGCTGGAAAGCAGGTGAGTGGGGTGGGGAGGGAATGGGATTTTGAAGTAACCTTCCCTTGCGACGCCCACCAAGCCACCCCATGCCCACCAAGACATGCTCACAGAACCAGTAGTAAAAAATTTTTAATCCCACCACTGACTTACACTCAGAATTAAAGGATGGGAATAGCTCTACCTTTATGGAACAATAGCTGTTCATATCTATAACCAGATATACCAGCATAGAATAGAATAGAATAGAATAGAATAGAATAGAATAGAATAGAATAGAATAGAATAGAATTCCTTTATTGTCATTGCATTCCACGAATACAATGAAATTTGAAAGCTAGTCCAGCACAGTGCCCCAAACACCGCATCACAATCACAGAGATAATAATAATAATAATAATAATAATAATAATAATAATAATAATAATAATAATAATAATAATAATAATAGGATTAAATCACAAATAAATACACACGAATAACTAAAGTTCGTTATTACTTGATAGATGGGAATCTTAGAGTCTGAAGGTTTGCTGTATAGCTTTGGTTTTCCAACAGTTTTCTTAAAAAGAAATAATTGTCATCCATTGAGAACATACACAAATACACTGTATGTAGACCATAGAGTCCAATTCTTCCAACTCTTCCCTTGGCAAGGGTTTTCAGCCATGCAAAAAATATCTCTTTCTTGGTGACTTGTTGATTGTAGGCTGTACCTGTCCCATTCTACTTTTTCAGCTAACACAGTCAGGCATTGAACAAATACTGTATTTCCTAATTTGAACACTTTGATTACAATGTCTTTTTGTCTTCTTACATTTCTTCTGAATCACAATCCTGCCCTCCTTTTAAAGTTTTCCTTCCATTCTCCTTCACTGTAGAGTAATATTTCTGTATCATCTTAAATCCATGACTTCTTTTTATCTTGTTAGTTTGCCTTGTTAAGCTAACCCCATTTTTTTTTCTTTGCTACTACTTCCAGCATTGGTCTCTTTATGTTGTGGGACTCCTTAGGCCAACTTCTTACCTCTTTACATTCCAAACTCCACACCTTTTGTACCTTTTCCCCCCAAACTTGTTTTATTTCTTTTTCTGACCATGGAAGGCCCTTCATTAGCCCTTTAAAAAGTCCCCAGTTCTGTTTTCCGTACAGGTTCCACTTTGTTTTCAAAGAAGTCCTTTATTTCATAAGATAAGATAACCTTTATTGTCATTTTTGTTTACTGTGAGCAGCGTCCCAGACAATAAATTATCCCATGCTCTGCTACTACTTCCATGCTTACCATTTCTACTCTTGCTAATTATCAGTCTTGGGCAGCCACCTCCTCCCTAGCAGCCACATTATTTCCTTGGTTCTCACTGGAAATTTCTACCCTTTTGCAATCTTCTGGATCATATCCAAGTTTTTAATATGATCTTTTTGTTCCTCTCAAAGTTGCTGTCAACGTGCAAATTATTCAAATGTGATAATGCCATATAATTAATTTAATTTTAAGCTACATTAAAACGCATTTGTCCTGAAACTTACAGGTTTGTCTCATCTCTGCTTTCTGTTTGAAGTGCCCCACTGTGCCATTTAAAAGCAGCTAAAAGCTGCACAGCTCTGATTTTAAAGGAAGGATGATTCAAAACTGTGGATGTTTGCAGACAGAAGATTAGACTGCACACACACAATATCAATACCATTTTGTTCTGTTCATCATCTGAGCAACATTACTGCCATGGAGGAGGAACCCTCACCCGCATAATCCTCAGTGAAACGTCCCAGTGCAGCAGAGGGCTACATTTAATAGTTAGAATGCATTTTCCAGCATACATCATTATTTTTGTTAAGACAAGAAAGAGTTTTATAGATCTCAAAGACTAACACATTTATCATGGTGAAAGCATTTGTGGATTCCAATGACCTATAAAGAGCACAGATGATGACAAATTTCCTAGTGTTTCGAATGCTGAGGCTTAGTTGTTTTTGCTACTTAAATGCCCTTTTAGACATTGGTGTTGTTAGTTAATCTTTGGAAAAGCAAACCTAGATCAGATATCACGTTTCATGTATTTATTCCTCATTTAATTTTGCTTTAACTGATAAAGGACAAGTCTTGTCCTTCCTTCTAGATCAGGTTTGGCAAATCCTGATGGATGGCAATTGTACCACTAGATCTTTTGTCTTCTTATATCAAGAAGAAAGGTGGGAAATAGTGGGAAATTCTGATAGATGTCCGAAAAGAAATCCAACCAGATATCTATCAAAATTGGTTTGAGTAAGAAAAAATAATAAGACAGTGGAATTTGATAGACTTCCATAGAACTGTCACAAACTGACATTTGTAATTCAGTAGAGGTAAGATGGAAGAGTACATCGCTGTACTGGTGACCGACCCAAATTGGACATCACATCATTATCCTGGGATACGTAAATGCCTTTATTCGTGAGAAAATATTCCATCCAAATTTGGAGCAGATGTCAAAGAACCTTAAAGAATTGGAATCAAGAGAACATTAGAAGACAGTAAAGATCTTATTTTATTTATTTTTATTTTTATTTATTTGATTTGTCAATCACTTACAAGATAATAGGTATAAATATAAACATAGTTATGAATACATGAAATGGATACATATAAGAAAAATAAAAAGAAACAATAGGACAGGGACGGTAAGCATGTTGGTGCGCTTATGCACGCCCCCTACAGACCTCTTAGGAAAGGGGTGAGGTCAATACCGTGTTTCTCCAACAATACGGCCTCCACCAATAGGAAGGCCCAGCATGATTTCTAGGCATGAGGTGAAATTAAGCGCCATCCCCAAAATTTAGGCCTATTTAATCCATGCGTTTCCCCACCATTTCTCACATCGTTCGTTAGAACTACATGAGTTGAAGAGAACTGGGGGGGGGAGCAGGGGGGGGGAGAAAACTTGCCTTTAGGAGTGCCCTGCAGGTAGCCTAGGCTAGAATACCCTGATAGCCGATAGAAGCTCCCCAAAGGCAGATTCCCCAGCCGCTTCAGGGCGAGGCATGGCTGCCCGTGTCCCCTCGCCTTTAGGCAGTCTCTTTCGGGCAATGGAAGCTCCCCAAATGCAGTCACCAGCCACTTCGATCGGCCAGTAGAAGTGGCCTTGGGGCGAGCGCACACACACATTCCCCTCACCGCGAGGCCGCTTCTATGGGCAGACGAAAGCTCCCTTGAAGGCAGAGTCCCCAGCCGCTTCAGGGTGAGGTGTGGCTGCCCATGTCCCCTCGCCTTTAGGCAGTCTCTTTCGGGCAATGGAAGCTCCCCAGTGCAGTCAAGCCACTTCGGCTGGTAGAGTCGCAGCAGGGAATGTGTGTGTGCGCCCCAGCCGCTTCACTGGCCGATCGAGTGGCTGGTGACTGCACTTGGGAGCTTCCATCACCGAAGAGACTGCCTAATGGCGAGGGACACAGGCAGCCACGTGCCGTGGGACTCTGCCTTCAAGGGAGCTGTGGCTGATAGAAGCAGCCTCGTGGCAGGCCGCCACTCTAGGTTGGGGGAGGAATAGTCCCCCGAAAGACAGCCTAGCCGTTTCTTCGGGGTCAAAAAAATAAGGCCCGGCCTTATTTTGTGAGAAACACGGTAGTAGATAGTCTAAGGTTAAAGTTTTTGGGGTTTGGGGAAGAAACCACAGAGTCAGGTAGAGTATTCCAGACATTATCTTATGTGTAAACCAGACAGGAAACACAACAAGGTGAGTTAATTGTACTTTATTATAAGGCCACAGTAACAGAATCTTGCAAATCTGAATGTACAAGCTTCCCACTTCCAATTGTAAGTGCTTGATCCATTAGGGCATATACTTCCTAAATTTCTTCCTCTGACCTTTAACTTCTGCTTTTGCTTTTCTTTTCTGACTAATTTCTAGGCAGCTATTCTTCACTTATTTCCTCAAGGTCATTCATACATTTCATTCCACATGAAATCCACCACCACTGATGAAGACATAATTTTTTTTTATGATATTCAGGAAGCTCCTGGATATATCAATGAAGATCAAACAGGTTCCATTAGAAGTAGATATAATGGAGCCAATATAGAAAGTAGATTTTCCCCCTACGAATTAAATAAAAATTCAAAAAGTTTCCAATCATTTTGTTAGACAATGAAAAAAAAAAACCTTCTGTAAAATTGTTGGTCTTCCCTTTTTCATTGTTAAAGCACATACATTTGGGAGGGGGACTTTATACAAACAATTTATAACTTGTATTGGACCAAATCTGTCTATGGGTCACTAAAAGTGAGTAAATTTACAGGCTGCCACATAATCAGTTAAAGATTAAATAGTATAGACCTGCCCTAACATTGACTGAGAGACAAGACTATCTCTTTTTCCATGTTCAGTTTTTGATTTTGCTGTAGAACCCTGGCTGCAGAGATTAAAGAACACCATCAAATTAAAGGAATGGCTTTTAAAGCAGCTCATATGAACATTAATTTGTTTGCTGACAGTATAGTTCTTGTTATCATCAACCCTAAAGAGTTCATGTAAAACTTAATGAATCTTGTCAAGAGCTCTTACTATTTGACAGGCCTACATGTAAATCTCAGTAAATTAGAAATGATAACACTATATATACAGTAACGCTATAACAGTGTTATAGTGATTTCCAGAGATTATCATGCATAAAAGCTATATACCTCTGCTTTTTATGGGTGGACAAAGCTACAAAAATCTGGGGGAATTATTCTCTTTAAACTCTGAACCATTTTTAGGAATGTTATTCTAAACCTTATTGATTGATTATGTGCTATCAACTTGTATCAATTCTTAGCAACTATATATATTTTCTCCAGGATGATCTGTTTCCAACCTGGAACTTCAGGTCTTCTATGGTATACTCATTGCTAATGTAATTGAGTCCATTCAGTCTTGCTGGTGGTCTTCCTCCTCATCTCTTTCCTTTTATTTTTCCAGCATTATCAATTTTTCAAATGATTTTCACATAGTTCCAAAATATCCCAATTTAAGTATAGACATTTAGGACTTGAGTGGATTGATTTGCTCTGTGATCCATATCTATATATTTTTAAACTATCATATGACACTCTCAGGAGTCTTCTCTAACACCAAAATTCAACACTGTTAATAATATTTCTATATTAATTCAAAATCCAACTCAGATATGCCAGAAGTACAAATATTTCAATATTTTGCTTGATGTTTCCACAAGTACTCTAGAATATTTGTAAAAGGTTTGGAGAACTAATTTTAAACTCTTGCATGGGCAAAAATCCACACAATTAACCGTATCTTACCTAAAATTATGGAAAGTTCAATGAAGCTGCTATATAAATGGTACTTAAAACTTAAGAGATACTACAAATAGACCAATTGATCACACAATGAAGATGGAATTGGAATATTTACCTATGGTGATTCACATTTTTATTGAGTTATAAGATAAAAAATACAAAAGAAAATGTGAAAACAATGGGGAGGAAGGGGGAGGGGAAGAAAAATGAGGAAGGATTAAAAGAAAGAAAAAGAAGCACTGACTTCTGACTCTCTCTGTTGCAGTAAAATAAGACATTAACATCAAATCACAACTTTTTGTTTTTTCATAATAATATGAACAAGCCATTTCTATAAAGATCAATCAGTCTAATCAGTAAAATCGAAAATCAAAGTTTCACTCTTTTCCACTTCAAGCACAAAGTTCAGAAATGGTCTCCATGTGGAAACAAAAGCATTTATATTCTTTTCTTTAATCAAAATAGTCATTTTTGCCATTTCAGCCAATTTCATCAGCTTCTGCAACCATTTGTCCATGGTAGGAATCAAAGTGGCCTTCCATTTTTGTGCATACAATAGTCTTGCTTCTGTCAACATATGTAATAACAAAATTCCATTTTTTTTTCTCCAGTTCTTTTTCCATGAGACTCAGAAGGAAAATTTTCTGTGTTTTTATCTTCATTTTCAAAATTTTCTGTATTAAAATATGAATCATGCTCCAATTTTTTTTTTGCTTTATCACATGTCCACCGTAGATGATAAAAAGTCCCTTCTTTACTTTTACACTTCCAACATTCATTTGACATACCTTTTATACATCTTAGATAACTTACCTGGTATTAAATACCAACGATGCATTATCTTATAATTTTTTTCCTTTAAATTATAATTTAATGGAAATTTTAGACCCTTTATCCACATATTGGAATTGGAACATTTACCTATGTGGATAGTCATGTGTAAAAATTCAAAGATTTTGGCAAATATTTTTTTGAAATAGGGAAAAAAACTAATCAAGATACTGCAAAGCATCCTAGGTTAAACTTATCAGTATTTGAGGAAGCATATAAAAATTTGTGGCAGTAAAAACAACTGATGATGTTTTTGTCCATGGCTGATAAACAACTTATGGCATATGTTTTGAACACAGTGAATGATTGATCTGGATTCAACAATATTGGCAAATATCCCTAATGAAGAAACTGACACACACACACAACTGTGAGAAAAGTCAGAGAAAGAAAAGCTTGTTATAGCTGATTATTTTCTAATGGTTTGATCCAGTTTAATATGTATATACAAGGTGATTTGAGGAATTTGCATGTTCAAGTATTTATTGGTTTAAAAAAGAACAATAAAGCATTGTGCTATTTTACTCTATTTTTGTTAGAATATTGAATGTATTTGGTTGAGCTATTGTACGACAAAATTAGCCAATTGTATACTGTAAAATGTATTAAACACAATAATAATGACAACAACTGCATTTTCGTTAATGCACCCAAAAGTTATATCTGTTGTTTTGGAAACAAATTCTTATCAGCTTGTAATGAACTACAGTTTCAGATCTTTTCTAAACTATTATTCCCAAGCCAATTAACACTCTCACCTGATTTCTTTTTCCAAGAATAAAAAAAATGTCTTTCTACTAAATTTCATTATGGCATTTTCAGCCTGTTTTTCTTATCAAGATAATGTTGAATATTCTTTCTGTCTCCGAGGATATTAGCTATTCTGCCCAAATGTATTTCATCTACAGATTTAATAAACACTTCCTCTCTCTCCCTCTCTCTCCTCTTCCCAATCCACTAATGCTGAAGACCAGGAGTGAACACTCGATAATATATTTTAGGAAGAGTCAGGCTTGGCTTCTGTTATGTTGTCTTCATTCAACATTTGAAATAGGGGGCGGGGGGGAGGAAACATGCTGTGTCTGGCTAGAAACTTCATCACTTTTGACCCCCTTATCACTTACTGGCTCTTAGAAGGAGGTGTAAATTATTTCCATTGAAATGCATTATATCTGATATAAAGAAATTGGATGTGATATGAAAGCTCCCATCTCAAGTGTTTAATCTGTCATGGCTACTTCACAGATGCAACTCAACCACTCGATATTCCAGGCACTGAGTTCTGGATTATAAATATTGTGACAATGTGCAGGCACATCCGACCATATCTACTCAGATATATCAAAGCACCATCATTTCAAGGATGTAACCTCTCTGAAAGGCTGGGACATACCTCCCCCCACCAAATAATAATAGTTATAAAAAAAACCAGACCTATGGGCTGACAGCAATACACTACTTTTGGAGTGGTCAGAGACGCCTGAGTGCATGGATCAAAAATATATCCCAGTTTTGCGTTTTGGAGAAATAATTAAGACATCTCTTCCATTCCTTCTCTTCAACTACCCTCCCCCTTTCTTTTGGAGTTCAGTCCTAAATATGCCACAGAAGTCTCAAACAATGTAAGTTGTGCACACCAGTCCACCAACCTAATATTCCCAGGGACCAGTGGTGGGATTCAATTTTTTTTACTACCGCTTCTGTAGGCGTGGCTGGGGAACGATACTGTAAAACCTCCAGTCAGAGGTGGCATTTGCCGGTTTTCTGAACTACTCAAAATTTCCACTACCGGTTCTCCAGAACTATCCAGAACCTGCTGAATACCACCTCTGCCAGAGACCAAATCAGTTTCAACATCTAACAATGTTTTCACTTTTTATTTGTATGCCATTGGAATTGCCAATGAAGATATTGAAATCATGGATAGTTTTTGCCTTTTAGGATTGACTATCAACCATAAAAAAATCAGGAGTCAAAAAGTATATACCATGACTTGGTAGAATAGCCATGATGGCCTGGGAAAAGATATTCAGATGTCGGGATGTGTCTATACCCCTAATGGCGAACCTATGGCATGCGTGCCAGAGGTGGCACTCAGAGCCCTCTCCCTGGGCATGTGAGTCATCGCTCCAGCTCAGCTCTGCTATGCATGTGCGCATGCCTCCCACTGGCCAGCTGGTTTTCAGGTCTCTGCTACACATGTGCGGGGGTGGAGCACATGCACGGGGCATGCTCATGTTGCATTTTGGGGATGTGCGCACATGTGCGCTTTGGGCACTTGGTGCCAAAAAGGTTAGCCATCACTGGTCTATACCATACCTGCAAAGATCAGAATTCTTCAGGCAGTGGTTTCCTTTAAAATCTAGAGCTGGACTTGGAAGAAGCAGGATAAAACAATACTGATGGTTTGGTGTTGGAAAAGCTCCTGACTAAACCAAGCAAATGGGCCATCAAACAAATTAACCCAGAGTTTCATTTGTCGCACAAATGATCAGGCTCAAATGATCATACTTTGGACACATTCTCTTAAAGATGTAGCTCCCCATAGCAATATAATACTTGGAAAGATAGAAGGAAAGAGAAGAGGATGAACAAGCAATTATAGTGACCATGGGTGCACATTTCAAAGACCTGAAGGGGACAGATCAGCCTAGAGAACATCTATGTAGGGTCAGCATAATTTTTAAAATATTAATTAATTCAGTTATCATGCTCTCTGACTCTGAATGACTCTGCTTGGCTCACAAGTAATTAAAAAATGCAGTAAAAAGCAAAAATAATAAAAACTGGCAACAATGACGAGAACTGGATAAGAAAGAAAGAGACGGACATCCATACAATATAAGAGGTATTCACTCATTCTTGCCAAATTTGATGGCACATAATCAATTTATATGCCAATTTATATGCCAACAACCAGGGAAGTCTGTGAGGGGTGGTAAGTAAAATAGGGGCACAAATGGACAATTTAAGCCTTCCTGCTTCTTCCACCTGCATAAAATGAGGTGAGGCTTCTATCAGATGATTATGACCGCCATCTTGTCTTTTGATGCTCCATCCATGCTATTAATAGCCACCACCATTCCATGAAGTGATAGCTTTACTACTTTGCTCCATGCATTGATAACTTCACATCTCAGTTATGATAATGTATTCTATGCGGGATTAGCCTTATACACAGTACAGAAGCAAGAACTTGTCAGGATGTTGTATATTGTGTTTAGCTGATGCTTTTTCAAGTCAGATTTAAAGTGTGGTATTTAGCTTATAAAGCCTTCAACAACTTTAGATCAAAATACTTGAGAAGACACTTTCTTCCAAAGATTTCTGAGCATTGAAATTGCTTTCTGAGGCTTCCTCTTTGTTTCACACCATGCAGATTGATTTTTCCATTTATTTTTAATTCCTTGTCCATGAAAGAAAACAAACTGACAGTTGAAGGGTATTGTAAAATGTTTTTGTTTATTTCAGCATTTGAGAGCTCATGATGGAGTGGCCTATTTAATTATGACCTATTATATTGCTTGTCATTATGTATCACTTTTAATTTGGGGTGTTCTATATATTATATTGTGATTGATTGTGTTTCAGTGTTGCTCATTGAGATTCTTACCTGCTGCCAGAAATGAAGATTGGAGTAGAATAGAAATTATGTTAATAAATAAAATATTTTACATAAGTTATGTTGGAGTGGAATAGCATATAAACTCCAGTAAAATTATGTCTTCATATAGTGTCATGGTAGTATTTCAATGAATAAAGTATTTAACATTTTTAAAAATAACCTGCAGGTTCTTTGTTTGACAAGTGGCATATCAAATTTCTGAAAAATCAAAGTGAAAACAGGAAGCATGGTTATCTGAAATCAAGATAGAGAAGATTAGGCACCATTTCCATTCTAGCTATAGTAACCAACTGGAGAGCAAGTCGGTTGAGCTGTGGTGGCACAGTGGTTAGAATGCAGTGTTGCAGGCTGCTTTTACCCACTGCCAGGAGTTCGATCCTGAACGACTCAAGGTTGACTCATCCTTCCATCCTTCCGAGATCAGTAAAATGAGGACCCAGATTGTTGGGGTCAATATGCTGACTCTGTAAACCACTTAGAGCATGCGTGTCAACCTTGCTGCATCACGTGATGTATCGTGACATTTTTTCCCTTCACAGAGCTGGGGTGGGCATGACATATGTTTGACGCATCTGGCACATGGGCTGCCACTTTGACACCCCTGACTTAGGAGGATGTCGTAAAGCACTATTAAGTGCTTTAAATCTAAGTGCTATTGCAATGGAATGTAATCACAGCAACTAAGCTCATGAGCATCAAGGACCCCACAGTTCAACCCTGAGCTACAAATATTCAATCGATAAACACAGCACTAATGATGGCGTGGGTCTAACATAGGTCCTGTAAAAAGTAGCAGAATTTTTTTTAAAAAAACAAATTTTATTAGTTTTTGAAGACAAACAAAACATAAACCTTGTACACATTAAACCTCTTTCCCTTGTAAATTTTTACAAGGCAGATAATACAATATTTTATACAGTGTGATTTTAATATATCCCATTTCTACTTAAATATCTTTTAACACTCTCATTTCTTCTCATTGAATTTAATCATCATATTCATATTTCCCTCTGTCTTGTTTGCAATTATTCTCCTCCCGCTTTCCTCCAAGGTTTTACTAAATCTCACATAGACATAGACACACAAAACACATAAAGTAAAACTTCTTTTTCAAAAAAGTAGCTTGGCCCCGGATTACCACTCTTTGTATGGACTTCAATTAAATTCATATTCATCTTATATGCCATTACCTATCTTAATTACCATTCTGTAATTTCTTTATAACTTCTCCCCGCTTTCTTCTCTTCTTAATTCTATTTTGTTTATTAACTTAATTTAAATCATTATATTTCTATCCTTTGTCCATTGTTTTCCAATTGTCTATATATTTCATTCCCCATAGTAAAATAAAAGAATTTCTCCTGAAATCACAAATCAAAGTATGATGCCTTTCCATTGCACCTCTAAATTAACATTTAAGGTAACTCCAAATTCCCTATCTGATTCTGCTTAGTACATACTACTTACAAAAAGAAAATAGTGAATCCATAACATAATTAAATATGTCATTAAACATTAAATCTCATAACATTCCAATTATCTATTTCAAAAGCAAGTATTACAATAATATATTCATACTAACATCCACGCAATAGTCAATTAAACTCTATATTTAAACTAAATATTTTAGACCTTCCTTTTAATATTTTATTAAATCTTAAATTCTACCATTATTAAACCTTTAATATTTTAGTCTTTACTCAAATCTTATAAAGTTATAATTTTCTATATCTAATACAAATACTACAATACTATCATATGTATCTTGCAGAATCCTTTTAAAACCAAATTATATTACCCTTTATCCCTAAAAAAACATTTCTTTTTCACATCTTGTTTGATACCCTCGTGGCCTTTTCCCCCCCTTTTCCTCCCTGTCTTATCCCATCTGGTCTTTTTACCCCCCTTAACTTCCCCTCTCTGTTGTATTTCTCTTTCCTTTTGCTTTCTAACCTTATATTGATTTTGCATCTTATTTTTTCTTTCTTAAATATTTTTTTAAGTCTTATATCCTTTTTCCCCCCTTTCTTTCTTCTTCCTTTCTTAAGCACCTCTATGGGTTCATTAAAGATGGCTTCTTCTTCTTCTTCTTCTTCCATCAATTGTTGTATTTGCTGATAAGTAGCAAGTGCCATTTCTAAAAAGCAAAAAATTTGTCCCACATCGTCTTTCTTTATTTTGCCATATTCCTCTCTCAGTTCATCAGCAGATAAAATCATTGTAAATCCTCTTCTTCTTCTTCTTAAAACAGCCAAAGATATTTCCAAGCTTAAAGCAAATCCCAAAGTCCCAAAGTCACCAAACAATCCAAACAAAGCACAAAGTTCTTCCCTTCTTCCTGGGTTAAAATCAGTTGCAAAGGGAGAAAAAGAAAACCAGTCTGTATTTTAAGTTCTTATTACAGTAACTTCCAATCTCTAAAATCTTCCAGGCATCTCCTTCAACAGAATCTTAGTATAAATTTTCCTTTTGTCCTCTCCCTTCCCATTTATAACCAGAAGCTTTAGATTTTTACCTTTTATAGAATAGTAGTATTTTCAGCATTCATTTGTTAATTCCATGTGGAAGGAGAGTAAACTTTCACTTGAAACACTTTCACTCGCCGCTTGCCAATCTCTTCTGGAAACAAAGTATCTTTCAAACAAAAAACCAAATCTTAGATTTCAGGGTATTAAATATATCTTCTAATCCCAGTTCAGCCAAAAAAACTTTCGCTTCAAAAATTTCTCCTTCTTCCTCCAGCACGATCTTGTCCGGTTGCTGGCTTCTTTGTGGCGGCCATTGCTGACCGCCGCTGGACCGACTTGAGAAAAGGAGGTTATGCCGGGTGGGGAAGGGTCTGCGAACACCCCAGCCCCTTGTCCGGATCCTCCCTGTCTTCGGTTGCCTCTACGGGGCAACCTTATCCTCCGGACCCGTCTGGGTCGGAGGAACCAAGAGCGGCTAGCGCGGCGGGGATCGCAGAGATCGCGAAACCCCGCCGCCTCCGAAGCCGACAAACCGGAAGTCCAAAAGTAGCAGAATTTTTATTACATAGACATGGCTGCCATTCCATTTTTTTTAATATTCTGCACATAGATACCTCTGAGAACATCTTCCAGCTGAAGAAATTCAGGACTCTTGTGCTGAATTGCCATGCCTTTCCTGTTTAAGATCATCCCCTCCCTTTGTTCTTATCCATTTAACATCATCTTAAAAAAAAAAAAAGAACAGAAAAGCTATTTTTAAAAAGCAGGAGATCAAATGAAAAGAGAAGCTATCACATTACAACCTATATTTGCTGACTAGTGGAAGCTCTCTGGGTATCTTCAATGAAAAGACTTGGCAGTACCTGTTTCCTTTTCCTTTTCTGGCCTGCCTTGATCCATTTTGGACTACAGTTTGTTTTCATGTGAACTGTCAGACTCTTGTTCTCTGCGTGAAATCCAAAAGATACAAGCACAATTCCCACAGAACTTGCTTTGCAAGAATTTATTAAGAAGAAAGGCATTCCAGCAACTGAAATCATTTGTAAGTTATGGTCAATATGTCCTCCATGTACATTATGGCAAAGTCTTTCTCACTCTCTTTTTAACTTCTTCCTGTGAACTGACAAGATGGTTTCCAGCCCCTCCCCCACTAATGATAGTGAAAGAGCTTTCAGGTGGCTGTTTAAACTCCCTCAGTCCTTGCCAGTCATGCAAGGGCGGACCATTATCTAATGGTCCAGTTAGCAACTATATTTTGCTGCATCATAAAATCATTAATTCAACTTCATCTCAGGATAATAACCAGTCTTCTTCCCAAATATAATAAGCCTGTTTTAGTATTCTGTACGGTTGCCTCAATTGGTCTGTCTCTGCAATTTTTCAAATGCAAAATACAGTATATGGGCAGAAGATACCTTAGAAAGAGCATTCACAGCAGTGGTGGGATTCCACACTTTTTCTATGAGAGAGCACTTCTCTCAACTTTCTAATCAAAATCAACACTCCCATTCCTTAGTCAAAATAGGAATAAATCTATCCAGAGAAGAGGAACCAATGGGTGCTCACCATGGTATGCTAGTTTTTGAATTTGCGAGCATTCTGAAAATGCTGTTGATAAACTCTCAAAATTTCAAATATTTCCACCATTCGAAAAGGCTGCTCCTCTGTGAGCTAGATACATCATCTCCTATTTGGATGACCTGTGAATGCACTGTAGAAAACTAGAATCTAACATTCTTATGTTCAGTATTTAAAAGTCAAAACAGAAGATGCAGATTTACATGACAGGAGCTGTTTTCTGTAATTCTAAAATTATTGTAAAACTTTCATGAAATACAATCCAAAGTACATTTTAATTGGCATCTAATGCTTTCTTTTTAAAGCTGGCAGCTGGAGTCCCATCTGGTTGCTTATCTCCTAATACAAACTCTTTTATATTATAATGCTTCCAAGCTGCTTGGAGCTATTGTTGTCGTTGGCATGGGAAAAATAAGTTAAAAGTTACTAACTTTTCCAATTTGTTTCCACACAAGGAAGTGCTGATTCCCATAGTAGCATTTGTGGGAGGTGGGCTGGACCAACACGCAGTAAAGAGTTTTGAAAGGTATTCCTTGAAGTCTACCAAAAACTGAGAGGACATTCTCAACATAGCTGGAAAAACATTAGAAAATATACTATAAACGCAACAGCAGAACTCCAAAAATTGTAGTACAAAGATGGTAGCATGGAATTTGCATTGTGAGTGCACACACATACACACACACACACACACACACACACAAAACATACAGGTAGTCCTTGTATTATGAGCATAATGGAGCCTGCCCATTATGGTTATAAGCCATAACAGTTGTAAAACAGGTTGGTCATATGAGCTACCTAATTTTATGACTTTTTTGTGGTGGTTGTTAAGAAATGCAGCAATTGTAAAATGAATGTGGCAGTTGTTATGCAAATTCCACAGATGTTAAACAGACCAGTGGTTCACTGTGGGCATGATTTTGACAAAACCCAGAAGTAACTGCCAATTTTCAGCAAAACCATAGTAAAATAAGGGCATGTTGCTGGGGAATGTTGCAAGTGTCAGCTTCGAAATTCAGCTGCCACAGGTTTTTTTAGAGAGTTAGAGGAGTTGAAAAGTTCAAGGTTATTCTGTGTGTTGTATTAAGAATTTCCAGTTGCAGTTAATTGGTTCTCGTGATTTATGAAGTGTAGAAGTGGGAGGAGAGAAGGGAGGAGAGAATGCGGATTCTGTGTAACGCGCGAAAAAACTTTCACTTGGGAAATTGCTTTTGACTTGCCAGATCTGTTCCTAATAAATCAGTTGGAGAGATAACATCTCGGAGTGATTGGTATCATGGATACCTTCTGGATGCTTGACAGCAAGTGACTGTCAATGTAATTGTGTGGCCAAGCACCTGAAGTGCGGTCATGTAATTGTGGTGTGGTGGGCCAACTGGCAGAACTTTGGATCCATGTCTTAAATCCTCTTTGGGGGGGGGGGTTCTCATAACTTAGAACAATCACTAAGTGAGTGCCCATCATGAGAGGATAACAATAATCTATCCTAAAATCGAGGGCAAGGAGTTAAACTATGAATAATGTTGGATCTGTGAGTAATGCTTTCCACCAGTTGTGCCCGTGATGCTTCTTGAGAAGACAGCTGGGTCAAAGAGCTAAAGACTCCTTGTTTTAGATCCCAATTCTGTTTCCTTCTATATCTCAGTGGTGGTATTCTACTGGTTCTACCACCGAGCCAGTAGCGGCGATGAGCAGCGGAGACGGAACCGGTTCTCTCTGCTGCTCTGCTGTTGAGTCCACCTGCTCGCCCAGGCTTCCATACTCAGCTTTATCCTCTGCTTTTGAAGCACAGCTGCTTTGCGTGGCACAGCAGAGTGCCGTGCGGCAGATGCTGAAGCAACTGGGAGTGTGCAGGCTTGCAGGAGGTGAGTTGGAACCAAGGATGGGATTCTACAGGTTCACACCTATTCGCTAGAACCGGTTGTTAACATTCTAAGCAATTCAGAGAACCGGTTGTTAGAAGAAATTACTGGCCTAATCCTGTAAGGAAGGCAGGAAGGAAACATTCTGGTGTTGCTTACAGAAACTGCCTCTCTGTTAGCCCTTATTGCATTCTTGGCAGGACTAGACTTCCTGTCTCTGGAACTTCTTTAGAGTTTTTTTTTTCTCCCTTGCTGGCACTTTGCTTGTGTGGAGTGACCATTCAAAGTTACAATGGCACTGAAAAAAGTGACTTATGACCATTTTTCACACTTACAACTGCTGTAGCATCCCCACAGTCATGAGAGGCCGGGCGAGGAGATGCATGCCTCAATGTGAGTGATATTGAGTTGGCCACGCCCAGCCAATAACATGACCATCAAGCCACATCCACCCAGTCACATGACCACCAAGCCACACCCACCACCTAAACCATGCCCACATAACCGGTTGTTAAAAATTTTGAATCCCATCCCTTGTTGGAATGCCTCTGTGCCTGCACAAAGTGCACATTTGGCGTGCGCGCATGCAAAGTGTGTGCATGCGCGCAAAGTGCACCCACCAAGCCACGCCCACCGAACTAGTGGTAAAACTTTTTGAACCCCACCACTGCTATATCTGTTATTTGTTATATGCTCATTTATTAATTATGTGCTGTTTTCAAATTCTAGTGACCACATAGAGTTTCTCCATGATAATAGACATACTACATACAGCAAAACAATATACGGTAAACACCAGGGGTGGGATTCAAATTTTTTAACAACTGGTTCTGTGAGCGTGGCTTAGGTGGTGGACATGGCTTGGTGGTCATGTGACTGGGTGGACATGGGTTAATGTTCATGTTATTGGCTGGATGTGGCCAACTCAATATCACTCACATTGAGGCACGCATCTCCTCACCTGGCCTCTCAAGACTGTGGGGATGCTTCAACAGTCGTAAGTGTGAAAAATGGTCATAAGTCACTTTTTTCAGTGCCACTGTAACTTTGAATGGTCACTCCACACAAGCAAAGTACCAGCAAAGAAGGAAATCCAGAGAAGTTCCAGAGACAGGAAGTCTAGTCCTGCCAAGAATGTAATAAGGGCTAACGGAGAGGCAGTTTCTGTAAGCAACACCAGAATGTTTCCTTCCTGCCTTCCTTACAGGATTAGGCCAGTAATTTCTTCTAACAACCGGTTCTCCGAACTGCTTAGAATGTTAACAACCGGTTCTAGCGAATAGGTGTGAACTGGTAGAATCCTACCCCTGGTAAATACCCAGCTTGACCCTAATACTGCAGTAAAAAGAAAAGTACTTTGGATTTTTAAATTGCAAGAAAGAAATATTATTTCACTCTCCTTGATGGTTTTCCTCGGCTATATAACTCCTAGCTTTGGAAGCATGAGCCATTTTCAGAAGAAGTTCTTTATAACAAGGTAGTTTATCCTCTCAGTCAATTTATACTGAATCAAAATTCAAGGATGTCTTGGCTTCCTCTAAACAGAATTCAGACTGATCCCATGAGAGGCAATCTTTTCCTATGATAATTTGCCACTGAAAATCTTTCAGAACATGGTTCATGTGATTAGAACAGCAACACTGAGGAAAACCATGACTAAAATACTGGTCTAAAATAACTGTTTCAGAGCAACACTACCGCCAAATTAAGAAAAAATAGGCAGAACCTAGATGTATATTTCAAAAGGTTCTTTTTTGGCTAGTTTAGGGAAGTGGTGGCAATCCTGTGTTTTATTTCTCAATAGCCCCTTTGACCGTACAATTAAATTCCAATTTCCTGTCATTTGGAGATGAGGACTCACACATAAATGTAATGCAATTTTAATTCCATATTTCACTCCTATCCCAATGGAAAGAAAAGATAATATTTTTTCTGCATCACTTTGATAATAGGACATGTCTATCTCCATTAAGGCCATCTTCCTTTTACTCTCCAAATAGCCCATACATCTTCTGGCCATGGCCCATTGTCCACATAAGTATTAACGTTTGAGATTGCTGTTTTTTATCCTTTCTTTGAAGACTTTAGCAGATTACAACTCTCTCCCCAAATCATATAACACTCAGTTATTGTTGCTTTCTTCAGCTACTACCAACGAAGGAAAGAATCAAATGGCAATTTGGTTTATTTGTATCCTGCCATTATTATTTTTACAAATACCTCAAGGTAACAAACGTATCCAACACACCTTCTCTTCCTACTTTTCCCACAACAACAACCCAACGAGAGAGAATGACTGGTCCGAAGCAGTGGTCACTAACTGGTGGTCCATGAACCACTGGTGGTCTGCAAGAAAATTTTGGTGGTCCACAGAAAAATTATTTGCATTTTTTATATTGCACGAAATCAGGGGTCCTCAAATTACAGCCCCTGGGCCTGATACGTGCAATGGATGTTTGTGTTGCTGCAGAGAGTCTCCCCCTTTGGGGTCTTTTTCTGTGGGTTCGGGGGGGGAGAAATTCTGACAAGGTCTGTTTCAGCCTCCTGGTGCAGGGCTTTGGGTGAAGGCTGGAGAGAAATGCTGCTGGTGGTGAAGAGTTGGAGGGCCTTGTTCCAGTGCATCATGGCCTGGAACTGGCTGACTATCTCAGCCTGCTGAGCCTCCAGGCACCAGTACCTGGCCTTGCACTCCTGCAGGTCTTCCCTCTGCTTCGACATCCAATGCTCGTAGTCTTCAGTGAAGTGCTTCTGCTGAGCTTCCTTCTCAGTCAGATACAATTTGAAGTGAGCCAGCTGTTTTGCTAACGCTTTCTTGTGGTGGCTGCTTAGCTCCAACAACTGCTTCCTGTTTGGGGCCCTAAAGAGCCCAGGCGGGCAAGCAAGGAGTGGCTGGGAGTAGAGGGATGAGTAGAGGCCAGCGAGGCACCCCTTGATGTGAGTAACATCAAGTTGGCCATGCCCACCCAGTCACGTGACCACCTAGCCACACCCACGCAGCTGGTCATTAGACAGATCATATTAGTGGTTTGCAGGATTTAAAATTATGAATTTAGTGGTCCTTGAGGTCTGAAAGGTTGGTGACCCCTGGTCCAAAGTCATCCAACTGGCTTTCATAGTTAAGTGGGACTTGAACTCATGGCCTCTACTTTCTAGCCTGGTGCCTTAACCCAGGGGTCCCCAACCACCGGTCCGCGGACCGGTACCGGTCCGCGGAACAAGTCCTACCGGGCCGCTGGCTCGCTGGGCGCCACCATCTTTTTCATCAAAAAAAGATGGCGGCGCCCAGCTGATGCTGGTACCAGGCCGCGGCGGCCAGCTGATGCCGGTACTGGGCCGCGGCGTAAAAAAGGTTGGGGATCACTGCCTTAACCAATAGATCAAACTAGTTCTCTCTCTCTGTCTCCAGAGAGTAAAGACAACTATATCCTAGTTTCTCATGTCGAGATATAAATCAGGTTTTCTTGCTCTTCACCTTTGCCTTTACATACATTTACATTGAATCATATCTTCACATTTTATATAGCTATAGTTGGAAGCTTCTTTAAGATTGTGGTTTGTTCCAAACTTAGTGAAACTGTTTCTTCTTGGACAAAATGGGGAACTAAAATTCACTTGATTTCCTGGTTTACCAAGGAGTGAAGTTTTGCACAAGACTAGATTCATCTGGGGATGCTTGTCTCCAGAAGCAGTGGTCCATGTGGCTGACCTTTGGAATAGGACATCGTCCACAGTGGGGCTTCGTATAAAGAACTTATTCTCCAGTGGAATATGAGAATTGCCATTCATGCTGTTTTTTTCAGAAGACCTGAAAAACATGTCCTTAAATGGTGTGTGATTATGTCTAATTGTTTATTTCTTTTACAAAAGAACACATTTTAAAGTCTTGAATAGCAATTTAAATTATTATGGGATTTCTTGTTTTTTTAATAGCCTTGATTTTTGTGCAATACCCTGACACTTTGGTTTCAGTAAAACAAGGTAGAAACATTTGAATGCGTCCATAATGTGCACTGTTTACATGCTTTAATCTACAGTCTTGTTTTCATTATCAATATAGTGTGTTCATTGCCAACTTGCTAAAGAGAGGAAGGAGGCTAAAAAGTGAAGATATGTGGAATCCATCCTGTAAAACAATTCCATGTTTTGTTTCTCATTGTTTCTAATTACTGAAATTGCCTTTCAAAATATATTTTCAATATATTTTCAATATATTTCCCTCTTGCTTTCTTCAAACCATAATTTCTACTAAGCCTTCAGCTAAAACCTTCATCCCCTTAACCTTCTGCCCTATCATCAAGTCTAAGCATGCATAATTAAAACCTCGTGTTCTTTCTTTCTCTTCACTTACCTCAAATCCTAGCTCTTCCTTCCTGCCTTCCTAAAATATATGTGACGATCCATGTACCAATGAAGCTCTGCATAGGAAATAGGTGAAAAATCAAACAAAAAGATATTAAAATATTCATGTCAGGGTCCTATAAGAAACATTTTATAAACATATCATCCATAGCCACACAATACAGCCCCAGTACTTGTGGGAAAAGCGAGGTCTTCATGGCTTTCTGGGTCAGGCTTTCTGAATTTTTGGGATGGAGGAGCTATTCCATAAGCCAACTGTTGTAATCAAGAAAGCATGGCACCTGAAATCCTGCTGACATCATTGCCCCAAATTGCCACATGGTTTATCACCATTTGGGGGTAGGAAGCATATAAAAGCCACAATCTAAGTCTTAAAATAATCTCTATATTACTAAAACGTTTGTGTTTGTAACCTTTAATTGGGCAAAACATCGTATACTAGGGCAGCAGTTTTTGAACCACACGTTTAAGGAAGATCTTAAGATTATTAATGTTCCTTGGGACGATGCCAAAGATGCTACGAATGATCGAAACTGCTGGAAATCACTGGCTGCCCAATGTCCTCTTCATCGGACCAATTATGATGATCACTTCAAATGGGCTAATTTAAAAACTCATACAAAATCTGGGACCCATGGGTTGAACAGCTGGAACCCCATTGTTCAGCCTGCGGGGTTGAAATTTGTCAAATTTGTGGTCACAGTGAAGCTGGAAGTTGCTCATGCTCCCATTGTTTTTGTTTGTTTGGGTTTTGTTGTTTTATGCTGGTTTTCTGTTTAGGTAAGAAAATACCACTTACATTTATACAAAATACCACCCAACCTCTCTCCCCTGCTCCAAATCCCATCCTTATCCACATGCAGCCCTGACTTGGGGTGGTGGCATCTTCATGATCAAAGCCTTGCCTTTATAGGTATTGCATATAGCAATAGACTTATATACTGCTTCACAGTGCTTTTACAGCCCTCTCTAAGTGGTTTACAGTGTCAGCATATTGCCCCTAACATACTGGGTCCTCATTTTACTCACCTTGGAAGTGGGGAAGGCTGCTGAGTCAGCCTTGAGCCTGGTGAGATTCGAACTGCCAAATTGCAGGCAGGCAGCAGAAGTAGCCTGCAGTACTGCATTTTAATCACTGCACCACTGCAGCTCTATAAAAAGGAGGTTGGTTTTGGTCATGCAATCATGGCCGCCATCTTGTGTTTTTTTTTAAATGCCCTCTACAGACACCTACTCACAACTACAGATATCACTTTGGCCTATGACAAATGTTAAAATTTAAGGGTGTAGTTTCCTTGGGGCACAGTGAGTTCCCTTATCCTCTGCACAGCATAATTTGCACTGTTGATATCGCATTGCTATTGCTGTTGTTCTTCATGTTCTTATTCTGCTGTGGATGTGATGAGCCTCCTAATACAATTAGGAGGCTAACTATGGCTCTTAATGCCTTCGTGCAACAAAAGGACAAGTGTGGCTTTGTAGCTACTGGGCTAATAACAAGAAAAGAGCAACCTACCAAGAACGGCCATTGTCTCGATCATCTGTGGTGTACTGTAAAATATAGGGCATATGACACAATTCATTTACATCAGGAAACAGGGGGGCAGTTTTGCCTTACATCTGCTGGCTATAAAAATCCTCCTAGGTCATTCTTCAATGAAAACTGCAGATATCCATCACCCAGATATTCATCACCCATCACTCTACTTGCTTATATAGAGTTTTTTATTTTGCCCACAGGAAAATAAGGGTGTTCTCTGCCTGAATTCAGAGGATTACATAGAGTTTATTACAGTTCTTGGGCTCTTTTCCATTAAACAATCTTTCAAGTGCAAAATAGCTGGAAATGGTGGAGAAAACCCTGATTCAGCTCTTGGAAACAATACTGAATAATATATTTCAAATACAGCTGCGGCTGCTCCCTGTTTAAGCTTCTCTGCTCATCGGTTTTCAAAAGCAAATGGAAACTTGACTCTTTCTTAGTTGCCAGAGGGGGAGACAGAAAGCATTTGCTTTGGATAAAAAGAACCAACTAATATACTTTTAAATTACCAAATAAAAGGAAATACTCTCTGCAGATATTCCGCTTGCTAGATAATTGGAAGGAACATTGCAGCACTTAATGCTTATTATAGCATCTATCAAAACACTTAATGGAAACTACCTGGCTGGCACAAACAGTTTGGGAGGCCCTGGAAAGGCAGATAAATAGATTCAAATTGTGGACTTCTTAATATTCTCTGGGCTTGGCTGTTCGCTTTCAGATATTTCATTACTCACCTAGGTAGTAACATCATCAGTGCTAGTGAGTTGGCATTTGCTCCCTCTTTATGTGCAGTAACTTGCCTTACCAATACCATATTAATGGGAGTGCCTTGATTATGGCATTGTTTACCTGTTAGATTATTTGTCTGGAGTTAGTCCCTGTTTATCTGAGTGTGTTGGTTGCTAGAGAGGATGGGTTTGGTCTTTTTTGTTTCCTTCTTAGTTTTCTTATTGTCTCCTTTGAATGATGTGTAAATGTGGGTCTATATGCGGCTGATTTGACAGCATGCCAAGCTTTCTGGAATTTCCTAGTGTTTTGGGATTCATCTTGATCTAGCATGTTCAGAGTGTCAGGGCTCCGACAATCCACCCCCATTCAAATCATGAGTCTCTAGCCACATCTCTCACAGTTAAAAAAAGGAATCATTTATTAGGAATGAACAATGTTGGCGTTATCTGGATGCAGCCAACTCTGAGACACATCATTCATCTCAAACTTGACCCTGGTCGTCCCCCACCCCCTGGATGTATATTCTCCAATGGACACATCCATACCCAAGAGTCATCAATCATGCTCTCCACTAATAATCTTGTGCGCCAAAAGCTTCGGCTGCCTAGCAATTATCTATAAAAATATTTAAGGTATGCATTACTTTCCTTACTCCCTTTCTGCTGACAACTCTAAAAGACCAGAGAAATATTTTGAGTTGACACTGAGTTTCCCAGTTGAAACTATGGTTGAGTGTGTCCACATATTGTGAGATTAAGGAGTTTTCATTATGTCTTCTGACTACTAGTTGATGATTATCAAGGCACTGTCTTCTGTCTGCCTGGCTACATACATAGTCCTCAAGTCCTCGATGACCTGTATACAGCATGACTCAAATAGAGAGCTGTGAAAATATTTACAGACCCCTCACATCCTGGACATAAACTCTTTCAACTCCTACCCTCAAAATGATGCTTTTGAGCACTGCACACCAGAACAACTAGACACAAGGACAGTTTTTCCCCGAACACCATCACTCTGCTAAACAAATAATTCCCTCAACACTGTCCAACTATTTACAAAGTCTGCACTACTATTATTATTAATCTTCTCATCACTCCTTATCACCCTCCCACTTGTGACTGTATGACTGTAACTTTGTCACTTGTATCCTTACGATTTATATTGACTGTTTCCTAGTATGATTTGATTGGTTATTTGTACCCTATGACTATTATTAAGTGTTGTACCTAATGATTCTTGACTCTTGATGAATGTATCTTTTCTTTTATATACACTGAGAGCATATGCACCAAGACAAATTCCCTTTGTGTCCAATCACACTTGGCCAATAAAGAATTATATTCTCTTCTCAACTTACGACTACAATTGGGGCCAGAATTTCCATTGAATTCAATTTTCCCAATGGGCATATTTGCCGGAAATTGGCAAAAAAGGACACAAACCGCCAACACATGACTGTGGAACATTGAAATTGGTCATAAATGTGAGCCAATTGCCAAACACCCATACTATGATCATGTGGTTGCAGGGATGGTGTGATGATTGTGTCAATACAGGTCATAAGTCCCTGTTTGAGGCCACTTTTACTTGGAATGGTCATTAAAGAAATGACCATAAATTGCAGATAACCTGTGGTGGCTGTTACAATCCTTATACTTTATATTGTAGAGGAATCCCATTTTTCCTTCCTGGGTTACTTGAGTCTTTTCATTTATTTAAGATGTTTTGAATGGCTTTAGTTGATTTGTGTGCTATGGCGATGTGTATTTATAATAGTCTGTTGATTGTTTTTGCGATGTTTTTGATATAAGTTATTTTTTTCAGAACTTGTATTGGTTGTGCTGTAATGAGTTAAGTGGTCAGGTACTTTTTGATAAACTTGTGTGGATATCTGTTTTATTGGAAGATATTATATACGTGATCTGTTTTCTTTTTCTGATGTCCTGGGTTGTTGCAGTGTGTTTGTGCTCATCTGAATAATATTCTTACATGGTTCCTCTTGTGGGAGGTTCGATTGTTATTTTAGTAATGGAATACTTGGTTAATGTCAATTGTTTTTCAATAGATTTGTATTTCTATTTTGTTGTCCTTTCCTCTGCTGAAGGTGAGATCCAGGAAGTGTAGCATGCTGTTGTTTTCTTCTTCCATTGTGAATTAAATATCCCCTGTGAATTAAAGATTGAAAATTATGTCTGTCAAGAACAGATTGCTATCAATAGGTATGATTACACTCATTTAAGTCCTGAGACAAGCTAAATATATCCTCTCCTTTTTGCAGGGAATAAGAAAATATTATTCTTATCTTCCATTTTTCCAGCCTGCAGCTGTCAAACACATACCTGACTTAACCTAGTTGATTCTTATAATATTTCTCTTTCAGGTCTTGCAGATAAGAGACTCAGTGCAATACCTGAAATCTCTTCTATACAGTCAAGAAGCAAAAGCATTTGGACTATTTTCTTGCTCTTTAAGACTAGCACAATTAGTTTTATAGCAGAGACACAACCTGCTGGTCTTCCAGTTAGTTTAGATTACAGGTTTTCGTGCATTATGGCATCAAGACTGGTGAACTGTTTGAGAACAGGTCTTGGGGGCTGTTGGTTGCTGTTTGTGGTAGTGATTTTGACTCAAGGAAGTGGCATGAATTCTTTTGAGGTTCCTAGTGGACAAACTGAATAAGGATATGGAACCCTGGTGGCATAGTGGTTCAAGTGCAATACTGCAGGCAGACTCTACCCACAGAGTTCAATCCTGATGGGGCTCAAGGTTGACTCAGCCTTCCATCCTTCCAAGGTCACTAAAAGGAAGACCCAGATTATTGGGAACCATATGCAAAAACGCTTACATTGTAAACCACCCAGGGAGTGCTGTAAAAGCACTATTGGGCAGTATATATACCTAAATGCCATTGCTATTGCTAATGAATTGGCAACATTGACAACATTGGCAGCTGCTGGCATCTGAGAGTGGCTCAGAGATGGAAGTGTCTCTGCTTTACAAATGAATAAGAACAATCCAGCTGTGATGGCAGAAATGATGAAAATGTATCAGCAGAAACTGGAAAAAGACAGCAGGCTCATCATGTCAGGGGTGCATAGAGGTGGGGGTAGTGTCCTTACTGTAGTGGATGGTTTGGTTGTATGAATGCCAGACATATTGGACGTTGGCAGGAGCAGGGATCAACTAATGAGGATCTGCCAGTATTCTGCAGGTAGTGCATGGCTTGCCTTGCGAGACAAAGGCCATCTTACCCTTTGGCCTCTTTAGCAGGACTTGGAGAACTCAACGAAGCCGGAATCTGGATTGCTTATTCTACTTGGCAGTATCTCCATGTTTTTTCAGCTGTGGCTTCCAGAGAAGCAGATGGAGGAGAAGCATGGATTTATGAACTTGATTCAACATGAGGAAATCAAATTGAAGAACTTGAGGATGTACTGCTTATTCTCATCTTCAGAAAAGAATATCCTAGCTAACCCATTGACTATGATTCTTTTTACCTGATTGACCTGGTAAAAGTAAGGATAATCAGAGGGTAGTGTGGCTGATGGCCTGGGGGTTCAGGGTGCTGAATACAAGGCAGAAGTCTCCTTAATACCTGGAGCATCCTGGGAAGGAACGGAGAGGGTTAGGTAATGTATGTTTGCGTGTGAAGGGGATGTTAAGAGCAAGTAATAACACCACAATGATATTAGGCAGGGGAAGGTATAATGACGCTGCGGGGCAAAGACACAGGGAGAACACAGTCTTGCTATTTGTACAGTCAGGCTTCTAGACTCTTCCCTTTTGACCTGTCATCAGATCTAGGGAGATGAAGTGATAGAAGAAATGCTTAGGAGCAGAACTGGCAGAAAAGCAAACTGAACTTCAGCATTTAAAGAGCTTTTAGAAGGACTATCCTGTGGTGATAAGAGTGATAACAAGTGAGCATTTCTTTGCTCTTATTGTATCTGCAGGCTGGCTCACTATGCCCCAACATCTGCAGAGCTGCTGTGAAGATTACATTAGGCATCTCACAGATAAAGCCACTTGGATCTCGTCTGAATTAGATGCTAGTCTGCAGGTCATACGGAGTTGACTGAGATACATACTAGCTTAGCTAACACAAGTTATCTGGGATAAACTTGAACATGTTAGTTTAGAGGAAGTAGAGAACGTCCTTAGGGCTACATTTATGATTTAGATGCATGCAGTGGTGCAATTCAACTGGTGTAACAACTAGTTCGGTGGGTGCGCACTTTGTGTGCGCATGCATGCCTAACGCATGATATATGAATGCAATGCTTTTGAAAATAGCAAGAAAACTTACCTTTTGCTGCAGCCCCAGTGAGTAAAAACAGCTGAGGCATGGCAATCCACGCTGCTGTGCCAATCAACTAGGCTTCAAATAAAGGAAATATAGGACAGAATAGAGCAGGGGCGGGTGGGCAGGGCCAAACAATCGCCAGAACTACCGGTTCACCCGAACCGGTCCGTAGCAGCTGAATCCCACCCCTGGATGCATGCCTCACCTATTTGGTTGACCTCCTGGGAGATGGCAGGGGCTTGGAACTAAGCAGTCATAACTCCCTCCTGAAGATTCTGCCAGCTCAGCTGGTTATCTCTCAAGAAGGCTTGCGGCTTCAAAAAGCCATAGAGAGATGAATTATCCAGAGCCCTTTCAATCTGTTTTCAGACCGGGATATAGCACTGAGACTGCATCAATTGCACATTTTAGTTACCTGTTTAAAATCAATAGATACCACCCAGAGTCATAATTTACGAGTGGAGCGACCTAATAAATTGTATAAATGAGCAAACAAGCTCCCAGAATCCAATACAAATGGCTGTTGGTTAAAGTTGATAAAATATCAGGATCCCAAACATCAAGAAGTCACATAAACTTATTGTATAGGCAAGACAAAGAAAGAGAGCAGAAAATCTATCCAGCCCTACTTGAAGACTTTATCCAGAGAAATATAACGTACATGTTTTATGTTTAATGCAAAATTCCTTGGGCTTTTTATGAAATGATGTCCTTTCAGTGGGTAATGGAAAACTACATCTTCTAACTCTTTAGAATGTGAGTTGCAGCAGTAATTTGAATAGGCTTTCGATTCGTGGAACATGAAAAGAAAAAAATGTGTAATTTATTTTCCATGAAGGAGCTAAAAGGTCTACAGCAGGGGTGTCAAACTCACATCATCATGCTGGTGTCATGTGATGTATTGGGACTTCCCCCCCCCCTTGGCTAAAGTGGGTGGGGGCAGGGCCAGCACCAGTGGTGGTATTCAGCTGGTTCGCACCGATTTGGGAGAACTGGTAGCAAGGATTTGGCGTGGGTAGCCGAACCGCTAGTAAGTTCTGGCTGGCCATGCCCCTGACCTGGTCATCCAGTTGCTGCTGGCTTGCTTGCCCTGCCCGCCCAATGGTCACTCACCCTGCCCGCCTGACGCTCGCCCTTAATGTATTTCTTTTTTCCCCCCTCCCAACAATCAGTGTTAATACGATTAGCTGTGCTGGGATTCCCCTAGCTTGTCTTATTGCTTGCCCAGGAGGATTCGCTGAGGCATAGACCCCCCTCTCCATTTTTTCTTCCTGAGCCCCAGGGGAGCCTTCTGAGAGCAAAAATCCCCCCCCCAGGAGGCTACCCTGAGGCCCAGAAGGCCCCCAAAATGGGTGGGGAGTAGCTGCAAAAAAGCAAAAAAAAAAAAAAAAAAAAAGCCACGCTCACCCAGTCACATGGCCATGCCCACCAAGCCACGCCCACAGAACCGGTAGTAAAAAGTGTTGAATCCCACCACTGGCCAGCACGTGATGCATCCAGCCCGTGGGCCGCCAGTTTGACACCCCTGGTCTACAGCATTGCAAGAATGTAAACTGCAGAAAAAGATGAAGGTAGAAAGGACTCTGAAAACCTCTTATTCTAACAGGAGGACAAAAGCTTTTGGATAGCACAGGATAGAAACAAATAAATATTGGCTGCATTACAATAGTTCAGAACTCTGACCAATCGAATTCAACAGAACTAACTCTGAATTGGATGGAGTCAGGAACAGAACCCAGCTGCATTTGGAATGGGCAACCACGCATCTATATGTCTTCCTGGGTATAGACAAAAATAATAAATAGACTCAAACCAAAATCATAGCCATGATGCAATTTAAGCCCCAAAAAGTATAGGCATGGTTGTGGGGCATGGAAATAGCTACTTAGGAAATGGGTCAGGAAAATGCACTCTGAGGTCACTTTGATAGTAAGTAGGGGGCAGTGTCTGAATCTGCTCTTGAGAAACTCTTGTTTATATATTGATAACAGAGAAACCAAGTAGTGCAGATAATCCCATAAACTTGTATGACTGAAAGAGAAACCAAACTAATGTAAACAGGAAAAAAAACTGAACTGATCCCCCACAAGAGTTCTCATCTGCTGCATTTGTCTGATAGCTCCTGAGGAATCCAAGGGGACTCTCAAAGCAAGACCTTGTAGATAAGCGGCCTTAGAGCAGAGGCATCTGTGTAAAAAAACCCAGTCAAGATAGATAGCTGCAATTGTACAATCAAAACCCTGCCTCCTTTTACATCTATGGCAGTGGTGGGATTCAATTTTTTTTACTACCGGTTCTGTGGGCGTGGCTTGGCGGGCGTGGCTGGGGAAGGATACTGTAAAATCTCCAGTCAGAGGTGGTATTTGCCGGTTCTCCGAACTACTCAAAATTTCCCCTTCAGGCCCCCTTGGTTTAGAGCAGGGGTGTCAGATTCACATCGTCACGGCGACATCATATGACCTATCGGGACATTTTCCCCCTTTGCTAAACTGGGCATGAGCGTGGCCAGCGTGTGACACATCTGGCCTGTGGGCCAGGAGTTTGACAGCCCTGACTTAAAGCAAGATTTAGTGGCCAAGCCTGATAGAGGGACAGATAAGATGCAAATTGTGTTTTGGGAAGGAGTTCCTTTGTCATTGTTTTGGTGAAACATAATTGGCCATGTTATATAAACCTCCAGTCAACCATATGTTGACCTGGATCTCAAATTCAGCTTTGTTTGGGAGAGGAAAAATAATCTGGTGCCAAGGATAGAAAATCTATTAAATAAACTATCCAGCAAAACATAAAAATGAGAGAGAGAGGGGGAGAGGGAGGGAGGGAGAGAGAGAGGCAGAGAGAGAGAGAGAGAGAGAGAGAGAGAGAGAGACGGAAAGAGACAGAGAGAATGAGTACCTTTGGAAAATTCTGATTGTCGTTAGTACATCAGAGATAAAGATGAACAAAATAAAAGAGATCAAGAAGAAAGTTAGAGAATATACATTTAAGAGCACTATTTTAATGTACTAAGAAATATAAAAAGTTTATTTCTTTCTTTTCTATCTTTTTTCTTTTGTTCTGAATGAGACTGCGAAGGGGGCGAGAGAAATGCCTCAGAATCATGATTATATCTAGCCATCAGCTAATACCCAGCTGGGAAAAGGGATGTAGCTCATTGCACATGTTCTAGTTTTCAGTTTACATTGGACAGACCCCTTGCCTGTAACTTTGCACAGTCGTGCTTTGTCCTCTCAGCCCAGCCTTCTCTAATTTGGTATTCTATAGGTATACTGGAGAACACTCATTTCACCATTTCAACTCAGAACATTCCCAGCCAGTGTGGAGATGGTCAGGCAGATTAAATATTTCCAGAATTGAACTGGAGTAAACCAGGTCAAGAAAGACTGCTGTGGATGATACAGAACAAAAATGAGCTTGCTCTCTATAAGGAAGCTTGCCATGTTTTATTAGGTAAGATCAGTGGTGGGATTCAAATTTTTTTACTACTGGTTCTCTGGACATGGCATGGTGGGCATGGCGTGGCTTGGTGGGCATGGCTTGGTGGGTGTGGCAGGGGAAGGATACTGTAAAATCTCCATTCCCTCCCCACTCCTGGGGGAAAGTTACTATAAAATCCCCATTCCCTCCCCAACCCACGAACCTACTTTCCAGATCCATTCTCCTGTGCAGGGCAACAAAAGAAGACCCAACCGGATCAGCTAGAACTCAGGAGGCAGAGAATAGATGGGGGCAGGGCCAGTCAGAGATGGTGGTTCTCTGAACTACTCAACATTTTCACTACTGGTTCTCCAGAACTGGTCAGAACCTGCTGAATACCACCTCTGGGTAAGATGATGAAATCTCCAGGGTAGATTTATCTTAGCTTCTAAAAGTAACTTTATTGTTAGGTTGGAGTGGACCTTTTACCCCAAATCCCTGGCAGGAATCCTTAGATCATCCCAAGCAAATAGTTGTTCAATTTTTGTTTAAAAAACCTCCAGTGATGAAGCACTAGCAACTCTAGGAAGCAGGCTATTCTGGTTAATAGCTCTCATGACTTCCTCCTTATGTCAAAAAAGGCTTGTTAAGGCTTCCAAAGGTTCGCATATTATGGGGCTGTAAATTTTGATTGCTTGGAATAAAAATTTTTAACAGTTAAAATATTAGGACTGGGCAGTCTTCGAATTTTACTTCCAAAAGATATTTCAGAGAACTCAGGAATGCAAACAGAGCACCTGCCTGCAATACTTTGAAGTAATTGTGCCTTTTCCTGCAGCAGTATGACTCTTTGAAGCACCTATTAGAGATCAAAACTGAAGCACTGGACATCCTATAAACCCTTATGGCTCAGGAGCCAATTATTTCACTGACAATTTTCAGGCATCAACCAGACAAATATCTGCTCATTATTTCCTGCATTGACATTGGAAAAAATAACCTGTAAGTCCCATCATTAATCATTAATTTTTAGAGCATCTAGTATAAGAGACAAACAAGATAAATCAAGAGTAGACAACCTTGCAGTCAACTTTTTTTGGGAAACATATGAAATGTTTTCAGACAATGGTAGTAAAAAAATCAACAGTGGGGTTTCCTGTTGCAAAAACTATGTGAAAGTTGATTGAAAATTATGAGAAACAATGAATGTATCATAATTTTCTCCATTTCAGAAAATATTTTAAAGTTTGAGGCTTACCACCCCTATTTGGCACTTAGTATGGTTGAAACAGGGACGTGGTAGCTCAGTGGCTGAGACACTGAGCTTGTCGATCAGAAAGGTCGGCAATTCGGTGTTTCGAATCCCTAGCACCACGTAACGGAGTGAGCTCTCATTACTTGTCTCAGCTTCTGCAATCCAGCAGTTCATAAGCACATAAAAATGCAAGTAGAAAAATAGGGACCACTTTGGTGGGGAGGTAACAGCATTCCTTGCACCTTCTGTGTTTAGTCATGCTGGCCACATGACCACGGAGACGTTTTCAGACAGCGCTGGCTCTTCGGCTTTGTAATGGAGATGAGCACTGCCCCCTAGAGCCGGAAATGACGAGCACGTATGTGCAAGGGGAACCTTTATTTTTACAATGATTGAAACCATATAAAAAGGATTGAACATTGGGCATCTCCCTTTGAGATATCATCAAGTCATTGGAAGCTTCCCCCAAAATGCTAACTTCCATTCTAAATTTAAAAAATGGGAATAAACAAAGTATAGCATCTTTTTTTTTTTTTGATTCATCAAAACAGCTGCAAATTCAGGTGGCTGGTGAAAAAAAGTTGTGCAGGGATTGTCTGCACATTTGTTGTTCAATAACACTTCCAGTGGGACTGCTGATGAAAGAAAGTGGCCATGCATGTAAAATATAATCAAATACAGCTTTTTTATAAATCCTACGCAGCTGCCTTCATATATCAAGAAAGATATACACTGATTATGCTGATACATTTAGTAAAGCACTTCTTTCAAATGTTTTATTTATTTATTTGGTTTGTCAATTGCTTACAAGATAATAGGTATAAGTAAAAACATAGTTATGAATACATAGATACATATAAGAAAAATAAAAAAATAAAAGAAACAATAGGACAGGGACGGTAGGCACGTTAGTGCGCTTATGCACGCCCCCTACAGACCTCTTAGAAAAGGGGTGAGGTCAACAGTAGACAGTCTAAGGTTAAAGTTTTTAGGGTTTGGGGAAAAAAACACAGAGTCAGGTAGAGTATTCCAGATATTGACCACTCTGTTGCTGAAGTCGTATTTCTTGCAATCAAGTTTGGTGCGATTAACCTTGAGTTGTATCTATTGTTTGCTCTTGTGTTGTTATGGTTGAAGCTGAAGTATTCATTGACAGGTAGGACATTGCAATGTATGATTTTATATACTATACTTAGATTGGACGGAAGGCAGCGTAGTTCTAGGTTTTCTAGGTCTAAAATTTCAAGTCTGGTGGCATAAGGTATTCTGCAACGAGTAGAGGAGTGGAGAACTCTTCTTGTGAAATATTTCTGGACTTTCTCAACTGTGTTAATATCAGATACGTAATGTGGGTTCTAGACTGATGAGCTGTATTCGAGTATTGGTCTAGCAAATGTTTTGTATGCTCTAGTTATTAGTGTAATATTACCAGAGAAAAAGCTACGTAAGATTAGGTTAACGACTCTTAACACCTTTTTGGCTATGTAGTTACAGTGGGCTCTAGCACTTAGGTCATTAGAGATGAGTACTCCAAGATCCTTGACAGAGTTTGGATCATCAACAGGGTCTTGACTATTCAGCCTGTATTTTATTTTCTGATTTTTTTTTGCCAATATGTAGGACAGAGCATTTATTTGTTGAGATTTGAAGTTGCCATTTGTTTGACCATTCTGATACATAGTCGAGGTCTTTTTGAAGGGTAGCAGTATTGTCTGTGATGTTGAATAGCTTTACATCATCAGCGAAGAGAATGCAGTTGCTCTTAATATGATCACAGAGGTCATTTATGTAGAGTATGAAAAGATTTGATCCTAGAACACTGCCTTTGGGGACACCACTGTTGACAGGTACAGAATTTGATAGGACAATCCCAATTTTGACCATTTGTTGTCTGTTTGACAGGAATGCTTCTATCCAGTTATGCAGGTGTCCAGAGATACCGTAAGATTTTAGTTTTAGGAGTAGTTTGTTGTGTACCACTGAATCAAAGGCTTTACAAAAGTCTATGTAGATTGTGTCTATTGTTTTGCCCTGATTGAGTTGTGTAGTCCATATGTTTTTGCAGTGTTAGAGTTGCAGATTACATGATAGTTTTTTCCTGAAACCAAATTGTTTATTAGACAGTAGGTTGTTTGTTTCTAAGTGGAGGATGATGGATTGGTTAATAATTGATTCCATGACTTTACAGGTGACGCAGCATAAAGAGATTGGTCTGTAATTTTCAACTAGGCTAGGGTTTCCCTTTTTGAAGATGGGGATGACCGTGGCTTGTGACCATAGTTTTGGCAAGGAGCTGGTCCTGAAAGATTTTTCAAAGATTATGCTTAGAGGTTTGGCTGTGGCAGTGGATAGCTTTTTAAAAAAGAAGTAGGCACATATTCCGTCCGGTCCAATAATTGCATAGTGCTTTTTCAACATTGTGTTCTGTGAAATCGATATGTATTAGATCATTGCCTACTGTTGTTCGACTAGGAAATACTGGGCATGATCCATTGCTGTTTGCCATACCTTAATAAAGAATTCCTTTTAAAGTATTTATTTTTCATAACTGATTCAAAAAATATGCAGGTAATTATTTTAAAATAATATGTATTTCACTTGCCCTCTTAAGTGTAACAAGGATTCAGCTTAGTTGGCTAAAGAACTATTGACCTGAAGAGTATCAACTTGAGCATCTACCTCAATTAAAGATTACTTGATGAGGTTTTGCAAAAAAGCTCACAATATTCCTCAGAGGAAAGAAAAAATAAAGTAAAACCCAAAGCATGGCTTTTACAATTACTCAGCTGTTTCAGGAGATAAATTGGTCTGTTAAAATTCAGCAAGCTCTGGTCATATGGGAACTAGGTGCAAGCAAGAGATAAAACCTCAAAACAATATTGGAATGTTTATGTGGGAGATGAGTTGGGGCAAATTAACAAGAATTATATGATAATTTCATAGCTAAGAGAAATAAATTAAATGCAGTTAAAGAAGTCATTTCAAAGTCAAGCACTTGGTTTTGTGATGATATTCTAGCTAGGGTTTTAAAAGGTCTCCTGTGGGGTTCAAGCACAATTGTTGGATGTTTGAATATCAAAGTAGCTATTTGCATTTAGCCACCTAAGAAATATTCCCTTGTTTGCCCCTAGAATAGCCAATGCTTCCAAAAGGTGAGGGAGTTCAGAACAAATGGTCTCTCAGGTCTCATTGTTCTCTTGAATAAATAATTTATCTGTAGCTTTCCCGAATTGGCTGGCACCTGCCAACCTAATCAACTTTGAAAATATCTTCCCTCTGCAAGTTTTACCACTCCTGTGGCATCTTGATCAACAGAAATACTTTTTTAAAGAGACATCTAGAAGAAGCCAGATAGACAGATGATTCAGAGAGCTAATAGCCCATTTACTAGCCTTTCTACTAGCAATAGCACTTAGACTCATATACTGCTTTACATCCATCTCTAAATGGATGGATTTACAGCCATCTCTAAATGGTTTACAGAGTCAGTATATTTCTCCCAACAATTTGGGTCCTCATTTTACCCACCTTGTAAGGATAGAAGGCTGAGTCAACCTTGAGACTGATGACATTTGAACTGCCAAATTGCAGGCAGCACAAATAGCCTGCAGTACTGCACTCTATCTACTGTGCCACCATGGCTCACTAGCTATTAGAAAATCCACAGAAGGCCTTTGCATGTTGCTGAAATACAGTAACTTGCCTGCTGAGTTTAAACTTGGAATTTTTCTTTCCCAGGAAGCCAAACGTGCCACAAGAGAGGCTGAACTTCCTGACAACAGGAATGGGACAACTTGGTGCAGCCAACTTACCATGACCAACTTGCTGTGCCCAACTTGCTGTGACTATCTCGCCACAGCCAACTTGTGGTGGTACAATTTGCCATGGCCAACTCACTTCAGGACAACTCACTTCAGGACAATTCAATGATTTTAAGTATTTTTTTTAAAAAAATTTTTTAATTTTTATCATTCACATTTCATTTTGTTCCTCCTTTTGCATCCTTTCTTTACTGGTTCTATTCCACCATTTCTTTGATATTAATGTAACTCTTGTCCTGCAGCTAGTTGTCCTATGGTGGGTTGGCTGTGGCAAGTTCTCCCACAATGAATTGGTTGTGGTGAGTTGACCATGGTAAGTTGGCTGCGTTGAGTTGGCCATGGTGAGTTGTCTTAGACCAGGGGTGTCCAACGTTTCACCTTCCCTGGGCCACATTAGAAGATGAAAATTTGGTTTGGGCCGCACATAATTAAATTAAATAATTAAATTAAATTAAATTAAATTAAATTAAATTAAATTAAATTAAATTAAATTAAATTAAATTAAATTAAATTAAATTAAACTAAATTAAATAAATTAAATTTAATTTAATTAATTAAATTATTATTTATTATTTATTATTAATTATTTATTAAAAATTATTTATTTTTTATTTTATAATTTTCCGCCAAATTTTGCGGGGTGGGGGAGAGGGGGAAGAAGCTCGCCGCCTCACGCCTACCTCTCCTCCTGCAAATGCAGCAGCGGTGGCAGCGGTGGCGGGGGCAGAAGCAGCAGCGGCGGTGGGGGGCAGAAGCAGCAGCGGCGGCAGCGGCGACAGGGGCAGAAGCAGCAGTGGTGGCGGCGGCAACAGCAGGAGGTGGCGGGCGGGACTTTTGGGCTGCGGCTGCCCGCCCCTTCTGTTGCTCGCCTCGCCCGCCTCGCGCCTACCTCTCCTCCTGCAAATGCAGCAGCGGTGGCAGCGGTGGCGGGGGCAGAAGCAGCAGCGGCGGCGGGGGCAGAAGCAGCAGCGGCGGCAGCAGCGGCGGGGGCAGAGGCAGCAGCGGTGGCAGTGGCGGCGGGGGCAGAAGCAGCAGCGGTGGTGGCGGCAACAGCAGGAGGTGGCGGGGCGGGACTTTTGGGCTGCGGCTGCCCGCCTTTTCTGTTGCTCGCCTCGCCCCGCCTCGCGCCTGCCTCTCCTCCTCCTCCTCGCTGGATCTTTCATGAAGGTTGGGGTGGGCGTTGGGCCGCATTACGAGGTGACCTGGGCCGCATGCGGCCCGTGGGCCGCGGGTTGGACAAGCCTGTCTTAGACCCTCCTGATAACCTTAATCCATCCAGAAGACCTTGAATGTTCAACCCATAATTTCTCCCTTTAGCACAACTCTAGACTATTAGAAAGGAAGATGTTTTGGATCTTTGCCCCCAAATCCAAGGAAATAAACCTTATGTCATTTCTGTTCTTTAATATATAATTTTATAAATGATTTGATTATAATAGTAAAATCTAATGCAAACTTAAAGAAAGAAAAGAGAATAGGAAGAATGAATAAATACAAGGAGAAAGAAATCTAAATGAGAAAAGAAATCAAAAGATAAGAATATAATAAAAAGAAAAGAAATATACAAAAATATATATAATATAATAAAGAGAAAAGAAATATATGAAAAAGAAAAATATGAAATTCCTCCCAACTTCTGTTACAAGTATAAACAAATTTAGTGGTTCTTTACCTCCTCTAAGTTTACCAACATTTATTTCTTCATCACATATCCCATCTAAATTATCTATAAACTAATCCATCTTGGTATCAACAGAAAGCCCATAAAGGGTTTGCAGAAGTAACAACATGTCTTATTTTAACCTTGACCAAATACATCAACTTTATATTCCTTCCTTTAACTTCAAATAGTCTTAATCTTTAGTACATTCAAACATTGCTATAGGATTTGATTTTCTTCATTTCTTTTTTGTCCCGGTGCACAGAATTCTTCAAGGCTTTAATAAACCACTTTTGTAAATTCAATAGGAAAAAATTATCCTGGTCCCTCTCTTGGTTAGTCATTTGTATTTCACTTCTGAATTTTAAAACTTCTGCCAGTTTCTATTGTACTTCCACTAAAACTTCCTTTTCTAAATCATTATCTTGTCTTGTAAATTATAAATCCATTTTCAATGCCATCTCTCTTTTCTCAGATAAATTTGCTCTATATCTCTCATTTATTCAATAACATTTTGGGACATGATCTACCTACTGAAGCTGGCATCATTGTTATAATGTTCTGCATAATTTTGTAGGCTTGTATTATCTTTCTTCTACCTAAAGTTTTCAAAATTATGAAATTACTTGTATCTTGTAAAAACTAAACAGGATCTATTTCCCACAAGAAGTTGTTTGTTCTTTATAATTAATTCCAAAATCTTATAGTAAACATTCTAATGTTCCAGTTTTATCTGGACCCTTTAGATAGAATTCTAAAATTCTGTTTAGAATTTTCTAAGATCAGAATCTTATTTGGCTTTTTGCTGTTTATCTGACATTCTTCACATCCTTAAGCTTATGATTAAATTTTTCTTTCATTTAGTTCTGAAGGCAAATTCACCCAGTGTTTTCAAACGTATTGATTCAAAGGTCTCTAATAGCTTAAAAATAGTTAATGACCAATTTCTGAACGTGATTAGAAAGTGAGGCTTGTGAACTCAGCATTAAGTTTTATATATTTTATTATAGGGCACTTAAATGATTGAAGAGGCATGAAAGCATTTGTACTAAATAAAGAAAGTCTTTGTTCTTTTTTTGAGATCTATTGCTGAGTTCAAATTTCTTCTGAAGCCATGAAATTCAAATTGTTATAAAGCAGCAGTGTCAAACTGGTGGCCTGCTGGCCAGATGCGCCATGCTCAGGATACATCCATCCCAGCTCCGCGAAGGGAAAAATATCACAATACGTCACATGATCACAACATGATGTGGTGAGTTTGACAGCCATAATATAAAGGAACGTATAAAATTTCTAAGTCAAAAAATGCTACAGAAAAAAAGTAGCTGATTTTTTCTTTTTGACCTTTTTAATCTCTGCCTGTACTGCTGTGACATATAATACAGTGTTAAGTACTCCTTAATTCTTCTAATCTAATCACTGAATTAGAGGAGTAACTATTAAATTATCATGAGCTTCCCTGATGCTAAAAGCAAAATGATGCTCTATCCACACTCACACATTAAAAGAAAAAAATGGCAAGAAAAGGATAATGGGCATTAATATGTTGGTATGGGTATTAATATGCTGCCATTCTTGTACAATCAGTTTTTCATTGGATTTACAATGTTTACATTCAGTCCCAAAGGAAGATAACCTAACACCATTTCTCTTTGTGCTTTCTTTTTCTTTTTTTCAAAGGAAGCAGGAGCAGCCTACAAAATGATAGTTGGCTGGTAAAGTGATGACCTCAAGATTTTCTGCCACCTTCAAACAATAAAGAAAGCTTGAAAAGTGGTTTATGAAAGTGTTGAAATAGGGGAGGGGAAAGGATTTGCAGAACAAGAAAACTTTCAGAAAACAAATGTTGGCAATACTTTTAATATTTGTTTTAATTTAGATTAATGTTTACATGAATATGCTTCCATTCAAAAAGAAGTTAATTTTATTGTGTTGGGAGACTACATCTCCAAGAATTCACAACCTTGATCATGTCGAATTCTAGCAGCATAGATAGAGGACAAAGGGTGATGGAAGCTGGGCCAACCCCATTGCCTGCACCATTTGTGCTGATGTTAGAAGACACATAAGGAATAAGGAAGGAGCATGCAAACAGAATAATGTTCCTAGAAGACTCCTTACATCACAGAAATGATCACGGATGCCAGCCTTGCTAATAATTTTAGGTCTCTTCAGCTGAATAGTTTATAAAAATTTGTCAAGTATCTCAGTGGAAGCAAATGAAAGATGTCCTTAGACACAACATTTTATTGAGCCAGAATCAAGCTAGAGTTTGTATGGAGCAGGACTGAAGAGAGTTCTCGCTGTCTACTCCTCTTCAGTAATGAGGGAGCCAACACTGCAAGCGTATCTAATTGCAGTGTTGGCTGCCTCATTACTAAATAGTGGTAGACACAGAGAACATCTACTTGAATATCTAAGAGGGATTAAGTCACAAACCTGCTAGAAGTCAAGCTTCTCCTGCTCTCCTCCTGTGTATTTAATTTGAGGAACAAAATTTCTGTTGGATGGAGGAATCATTGAAGCAGAACAATGCAGCAGTGCTTGTAAAATAACAATAGAACAACAGAAAGAGCAAACATGACTTTTTCAATCAGCCATCAAGCTGAAAAATGGCAGCTTTACAAAAAATATTCATTTTAAAAATCAATGCACAATTTTATTAGGAATAAAAATACACGTTACGGAGAATGGGGTTTTATGCTTAAAATGATAGTTGTCAGATTCATGGTTAATCAATTGACAATTGTATTCCATCTTCCACCCCTCCTTAAAAAAATTTTTAATCACTTTGAAACAAAAGAAACATGGAGTGCAGGTTTTCTAGAGATGTGCAAAATAGGCAGTTCCAGTGAATTCAGTGGGACTGGATCATCAATGTTTCATTATTTTTATTTATTTATTTTATTTTATTTGTTTGTCAAACATGTACAAGATAACAAGTATAGGTATCAACATACCTATACAAAGGAAGTAAATACAGATAAATGGGGACAGTAGGACAGGGTTGGTAGGCACGCTGGTGCGCTTATGCACGCCCCCTTTAAGGACCTCTTAAGAATGGGGTGAGGTCCACAGTAGACAGTTTGAGATTGAAGCTGTGAGGGTTTGAGGCTGTAGCAACAGAGTCAGGTAGAGCATTCCAAGCATTGACCACTCTGTTGCTGAAGTCGTATTTTCTGCAATCAAGTTTGAAGCGGTTTACCTTGAGTTTGTATCGATTGTTTGTGTGTGTATTATTGTGGTTGAAGCTGAAGAAGTCATTCATAGGCAAGGCATTGTAGCAGACAATCTTGTGTACTATGCTTAGATTGGACTTAATGCCTGAGAAATTGTCAAAGAAGTGTTCCGAACTAGCAGGCTCGTAAGCCTGCAAACCTGACTGGCCCATCCACGGCAGGCTCGTAATCCTGCATACTTGATTGGTCCGTAAACAGCGGGTCGTGATTGGTCGCTCTGGGCTGATCCGATTGGCTAGCTAACGGGCTGCCGCGATTGGACGCTCCAAGCGCGGCAAGCTTAAACCATTGTCATTGGACGCTTTGACAGCAGCCAGCTCTATGAAAGGAGCTGCTGCTGCCAGGCTTATTTCGCTCTGTTCTGAAGTCACTAATAAAGAGTTGGAGTCACTATTCGATGCCTCGTCTCCGTTATTACGCCCATCCTCCAGAATACAACAGAAGTATCAAGGAGTTTCAAATGGAAATGCAACAGTAGAGAGGGTACTTTTTATCATCTCTGGCGGACTTGTGAAAAAGCAAAGAAATATTGGGACCTGATTTTTATTTTGATTCAGAAGATTCTTAAAAATAAAACTGAAACCAGAAGTATTCTTTTTAGGTTTGATGGACAAAGGAACTCTATTTGTTGACAGCGACAAGAATCGTATATGTACAAAGATGAAAAGACAATGGAAGAATAGATAATAAAGATGATGGAGTTGGCAGAGATGGCAAAACTGACTGTTTTAATTAAAGGGAAGAATTTTTCTATAGCTTTGTTTCTAATGGGAGAAACAACCTAGAACTAAGAATGGAGAAATTTTCAGACAGTGAATTAATTCGTGGAACAACTTGCCTCCAGAAGTTGAGGGTGCTTTAATTCTGGAAGTGTTTAAGAAGAGTTGGACAACCATCTGTTTGAAATGGTATAATGCTTGAGCAGGGGGTTGAACTAAAAGACCTCAAGGTCCCTTCCAATTCTTTTGTTATTCTGTTATTGTTATGAGAGAAATAGGCGGGGAAAATCAGAGATGAACCTCCTTCGATAATATTCAGAGGCAATTAGCTACAGGCAATAGGGACATGGCCAGAAAGATGATGTTCTGGGTGATAGACCATTTTTATTCCTTTTAAAATCTCAGTTCAGACTATAGTGAATAGTTAACTGAGGCAATAATAACGTGGTAAAAAGTAAATCTTAGATACAGCTGGGAAGCAATATGAAATGTGATCTTGGATGGTAGTCATAACAACATCATGTGGCAGACTTCTTTTGCGTTGTATATTTTCTTGAAACCTGGACTTATTTCACTCCAAAAGGTGGGAAGGACACTCATATACATACACACACAGAGAGAAATCTTAAATGGAACATTTGGCATTAAGAAACATTAAGTCAGATTTAATGTTCATTTTAATTTAATTAATATGAAATTAAATTTAGTAAAGATAATTCCCATGTTTTTCCTATGGTTAGAATCAAATTTACAATTTGCTTTCCCCTCCTCCTTATCTATAACATCTTGCCCCTTGGAGAAGACTGACTGGAACTGTTCACAATATTCTCAATAAGCACAGTAGATTTAAATAAATCTTTGAATCATACAATATATGAGACACCCAAATCTTATCCGTTTTATTTCCCATGTTGTACCCTTTTAAAAATGCATACACTTGTTAGATGTCATTCCAGATTCCATTCAGCATTTCTTTATGGTTTCAATTAAATATTTAACACTTAGATTGTACCATAATCCAAGTGGCAATCATTAATTTACTGGTTTTACTACACATGTGGAGTAGGAGTCTCCACATTATTGTTGGACTGAAATTCAGCCACCGAACAAAGTGACTGCCTTATAACATCCATTTAGACTGCCATAAAGACAGCAAGGGAAAGGACTAGTGGAGAGAAAAAAGACACTAATTTTGTATTTCCTAATTAGCAAACAACTGTACAATAAAGATAGAAAAACATCTGAAATGTAATCCATCTGTTTAAATGAAAAGCAAAACATGATACTTCCTTTTTAATAGTCTTGTACCCTCAGTGCATTAATAAGCACTCTGAAAAGCTGGTAAAGATGTCAGTCCCTCCATAATAGTCTGGTATTTCAAAATGTTTTATATAATTCATTTGGGGAATTAAGTGTCATTCACTGACTTACAGACATACCAGGATTGACTCGAGATGCTTTGCTCCTGAACTGGAAAATCTCCCCACTCCCTCTCCTCAAGGCAGTTCTTTGAGCCCCTGATACAAGAAGGCAAATCTCTTTCCTGGCAATACATATGCAAAAATAACCAATTAAATAACTAACATTTGCTATCCCTGGTGACACTGCTATCTAAGATGGTGCTTCATCCTCTTCCCTGGCAAATCTGCTCCTGACACAAACATACAGCTTTCTATAAAAATGGGGTGGGGGGAATAGATAAACCTGTGCTACTGTAGTGGGCTGTGAGAATAACTTTGAGGGCCAGAAGGAAGAGCCACAGCCTAGACCAGGGGTGTCCAACCTTGGCAACTTTAAGCCTGGAGGACTTCAACTCCCAGAATTCCCCAGCCAGCAAAGCTGGCTGGGGAATTCTGGGAGTTGAAGTCCACAAGTCTTAAAGTTGCCAAGGTTGGACACCCCTGGCCTAGACCAAGGATGTCAAACTTGATTTCATTGAGGGCCGCATCAGGGGGGTGTTTGACCTCGGGGGCCCGGGGTGGGTGTGGACAGTGTGGGTGTGGCCAGCTCAATATCACTTGTGTCCGGGGCGCCTGTGATGGCCTGAGCACTCTGCCAATGAAAACGGGCTCCGGAGCTCCATTTTCAGCTGCGATGGCCTCTTTCAACCCTTTGCCGGTGAAAACGGAGCTTGGGAGAGCTGCATTCGGAGCTCAGGAAGGCTGCACACGGTCCTCCCAAGCTTCCGTTTTTGCTGGCAGAGGCACCATGGGCCGGTCCTTCGCTGTTTCCAGGGCAGCCCGGTGGGCCATATCTAAGCACCCCATAGGTCAGATCTGGCCCGCAGGCCTTGAGTTTGACACCCCTGGCCTGGACACTGGTCAGAAAAGATATACCTTAGCCCACAGAAGAAATGGGGCTGGAGAAACCTGTTTCCTGGAAAAAGAAGGGAGGGAAGGCGTGCTTTCAGGCTTGCAAGATAATCTCACTGTAACCTTACATATGTTTATGTATTTATTGCATTCATATGCCATCTTACTATTGACTGACTCTGGGTGACTGTAAGGCTAACTACCTTATAAGAAAGGCAGTGGCAGCACTCATTATTTTGACTTCCTGACTGGGCTACTTTGAAGAATCAATAACTGCTTCCCCATAATACCTTTTTATTGGGGTTATTTATCTCCAAATGCCATTGGCCTGATATTGGCTAGTAAAGGCAGGATTTTTCTTAGTTATTATGGAGGGAAACCTGATTTAAAAAGAAGATACTTGGCACTATTTCTTGAGCAGAAAGCTCATGATTGACCTTTTTTTTTTGTCAAACCTTTTTCTTTCTCCCCAGGTTATGACAGGAGACAAACTAAGGCTGACAACCGTAAACCCGTTGTAAATTCAAGGTTGTCTTCTCTTTTTCATCAGAGCTAAGAGCCTTTTTCTTAGCAAGGTTTGTAGAAAGGATACCTGGAGCTGGGCATTTTTATGAGAATTCCCTTGGTGATAAAATGGCTATTACAAAATCTTAAGAAAGGAGGACATGAGGAAAGATATCGATGCAGACAGATTTTATTTTTTGGAACGAAATGCACTTCCAACTTGCAAAAATATATAACAAGAAAGAGCAGTGTTATATGGGAATTTACCAAACCCATGCAAACTTTGCCCTCACCAAGATGCACAAACATGCAGGTATACTGTTCTTTCATGAGCATCTACACTGGGGTGTCTGTGGGGTGGTAAACATGATCAATATGGTGACCACAATCATGTGATTGAACCACCTGTCTTTTATATGTCTTGTGATGCACCTAAAAAAGAGTGGACTTCAGTCACATAGCTTGACTATCATCGTGATTAATTTGCTCCATGGACACTACTGAATGCATAACTTTCTCTATTTGTTATCTTCTATCTCACTTCTCACTACACAGACATAATGCTTAATAGTGCCAAGGAGAGCCAGGATCTAATTTATCACATTCTTGGGTGACTTTGGGCCAGTCACTCATGATAGCACAACTAACTTTACAGAGTTATTGTTGGGTGGAGGGAGAAGGGGGAAGGAACAAAAGAACAATGCCGAGCTCCTGTACAAAATGTAGGATTTAATCTAGTATTTAATCTAGCAAATAAATATGTGGGATTTGGGGCCTGCTTAAAAGGAGGTTGAGATGCATTAATGTCGAGAATGAAATACATGCAAAGATACGCACAATTTCCAGTGGAAAAGAAATGAACTAGTATGAGAATAGAACGAACTGAACGTGTGAACTGAAATAACTACGAGAAACCTTGTTAGTTACACATTTAAACATTATATATAGAAGGGAATCAATTCCGGTAATCTATATAAATTATATTCAGAATATTTATTTTAATAGTACAGGCTCAGTGGCAAGAAAAATATCAATACAACAGGCATGTGTTCAAAATATAAATAAGCAGCCCTTATCTGAACATACCAAACATGAAGTGTGACAAAAGACAAACACAAAACTAATGCTGTAGAATTAAAAGCAGCAGATCTCTGGTCATTAGTCAAGATAGAGACTAATTTAACTGGAAAAAAAAAGATTGACTAAATTGACTGAGGTCACTACTGGAAAATTGCAAGTGCACATAAAATGCATAACATAGTGAAATTCAAAACAGTCTTTGGCTTTAATTTGTTATATGCAATGCTGGGGTAGAAAATTTTTCTCCAGGGTGCTAAAGTTTCTTAAATTCTTTAGTTCTTTAGTGCAGTGGCCCCCAACCTTTTTCGAACCAGTGACCAGTTTCACGATTATTTATTCTTCCACGGACCGGTACCTGAGTAACGTGAGACTCCACCGCCATCGGGACAGCTCTTCGTTCGAAGCCGCCCCCCTAAGGCGCGAGCACCCAAACGCCGCTTTCCAACTGAAAAACTGGAAGCACTTTCCAACCAAAAACCCGGAAGCAACCGAAAACCTGGAAGCCCTGTCGAAACAAGATGGCGGCGCCCAAGCTTTGCGGCCCGGTAAAAAATGATCCACGGACCGGTACCGGTCCGGGGACCGGTGGTTGGGGACCCCTGCTTTAGTGAGTTGCAGCTTTTGGTTTAAGTGATTCGTAAAAATTTGCCCACAAAGACTTTGTGCTTATATAGTACATTAGACACACTGCAGACATAGAAAGTCAGCAAATATTTTATTTATTTATTTGTATCTTGCTATTTTCATCTTTATCATGCTGTTCTCTCACCTAATGTTACCTTATTTGAACAATTTTCAATGCAGATTTTTTCTTTTAAATTACTGACGAACCTGGAGTTAAATCTTAAATGCTAAACTAAATAACTATTCATAAAGATCAGATTATCCAGAACTGCAATGATATGTTGATTCTTTGCCAAGTCTCATCTTTCTTTTTGTTTGAATAATTAAGAAGTAGGATATGGCAGCAGGGATCATATTCCTGCTTTAATATAGAAAACTCAATATAATAAAATATAGTATGATTTATAAAATGATTCAGAATTAAACTATAGTAGTTTTTGGATTATTGGAAATAACCATGGAATTTTAATTTAATGAGTGGACTTTTTTAATTGATGAAGTCAGTGCTGACATTCAGGGACCACATGGATAGACCTTGTCAAGGATGATTTGTCCCCAACTGAACCTTTCAGGACTTCCAATGGTGCAGTATCACCATTACAATTAAGTTCATCCATCCTATTAATGGTTGTCCTCTGCTTCTTCTTCCTTTCATCTTTGCCAGCATTGAAGACTTCTAAAGAGAATTCAGTTTTTAAATAATGTGTCCAAAATATAATAATTTAACCCTCGTCATTTAGGTAAAAGAAGGTAGAAGGATAACATTGCCCTCTTACCATTGAATGTCTTGCTGGCCTATTCATCATCCAAGCTATTAGGAGTTGTGGTGGCGCAGTGTTCGTTAGAATGCAATACTGCAGACTAACTCAACCCACAGCCAGGAATTCAACCCTGATGAGTTCAAGTTGACTCAGCCTTCCATCTTTCTGAGATCAGTACAATGAGGATCCAAATTGTTGGGGGCAATATGCTGATATTGTAAACCCAGAGAGTACTTGTGAAGCACTATGGGGTGGTATAGAATTGTAAGCGTTATTGCTATTAGAACACACATTGAGGAGGTTAAATCAGCATCTTGAATCAAACTCTTTCTAGTCAAAAGACATAGGCAGATATATTAATATATAGATATAAATAAAAGCATTATTGGATGGTATACATCTGGCATGTGGATGTTATGTTATATTTTAGGTCACTTGAAATATTGTAATTAGTCTGATAAAAGTACTTCCTCTGTGGAATTCAATTTTTTTCTCATGTCCAAGATGATTTATCTCCCCGTCTCTTTACTTACTACAAACTAGAATTATATATCAGTTTTATCTAGTCATTTTCAGTTTTGCCTGGGGCCAGTGATAAACCTGTTCAATTAATTATCACTATTCTGTAATCTCAAGAGGTACAAAAATTTGAATTTTGTATAAATCTAATTTTATATTCCGTAAGAAAGTTATTGCAAAACCAGAAATGTTTGGGATCAAAGGGTAACTCTTGTTCCAATCTTTGTATTAGTCAGGGAACATGAATTAGCTTAGTTGGCTTAAGAATGAGGACTGAACAAAATTCTGCAACATCTGTAATATGTAATCTAAAGTAACATCTATTTTTCCAGATGCTTCTAGTTCATCTAGTAAAAGTTAAATGCTAAGGCACTGAAATAATGAGCTTTTCTGAATCTTTCTAGGAAACACCTCTAAAGTAAATGCCACTGGAAAAGAACAGTTCCAAACTGAATTGTTGTAAGAGCACCTGACAAATCCTCCAATGTGTTCTCTGGCCAGCTGATGAAGGAGAAAGGTTTTTTTGCTCTGAGACAACTTGTTATCACACCTCTGAGAGTCAAATGCCTTAATCCCTTTTCTGGTTGCTGTGTATTATGTGCCCATCTGATTAAACTGTTGATCTGTTGGGCTGCTGATGACACAAGGTTTCATCAAGGGAGGAAATGAAAGTATTGGATCAGGGTCTGGAAATTGTTAATAGGATGGTAAGGACCAATAAACTGAAGTTGAATCATGCTCAAGACAAAGGCAAGGTGGGACTGGCAGCTCATGGAAGTGGAAGCTGGTAAGTCTCCAGTCCTGGGTAACACTTTCCTTTGAAGTAGGAGACATGGAGTTTGGGTATATTTCTGGATTGCTCTCTGTCATTTGAGATTTAGTAGCATTGGTGCCTTAGAGTGCATTAGTCTGCTTTGTCTGGTCTAGCAATTCCAACTCTGTATGGATAGAGAGCTCCTAGCCTCAGTAATCCATCCTCTGGTAATCTCTTTGGTAAATAAAGCCTCTAAATATGTATGTACTTGAGGAACCTGGAAATTACAACTAGTACAGAACATGGCAATAAGGCTGTTGTGCATAACACCTTCCAGAAACTATGCAACATCAATCTAAATGAATTCCATTGGTTGTCTACCAATAGTTTGAGTAACTAGTAGTTTAAATAACAAAAGTCCTTAAAATCCTGCCATCCCCACTAGGTATACCACCACATCAGAAAACTTCATAGGAAGATTAGAAATAAACCTCATTGAAATAGGCTATAAATAATATTAGAATCTAGTGTCCTTCTTATACTCCAGTGAATCAGGCAGGCAATTTTCCTGAGCCATTTCTAAATATTATCTTGCTTTCAATTATTTATAGTTTCTACTCTTTTTGCCTTGGTAATAGTTCTTGTACTGTTCTGTCCTTTATTCTCTGTACTTCCTGACTGCATTTTCTTTGACTATGCACTTATCTCAACATTAGAATAGAATAACAGAGTTGGAAGGGACCTTGGAGGTCTTCTAGTCCAACCCCCTGCTAACGAAACCCTGCAGCACTTCAGACAAATGGTTATCCAATCTCGTATTAAAAACTTCCAGTGTTGGAGCATTCACAACTTCTGGAGGCAAGTTATTCCACTGATTAATTGTTCTAACAGTCAGGAAATTTCTCCTTAGTTCTAAGTTGCTTCTCTCCTTGATTAGTTTCCATCCATTGCTTCTTTTCTTGCCCTTGGGTGCTTTGGAGAATAGCTTGACTCCCTCTTCTTTGTGGCAGCCCCTGATATATTGGAACACTGCTATCATGTCACTCCTAGTCCTTCTTTTCATTAGACTAGACATACCCAGTTCCAACAACCATTCTTCATATGTTTTAGCCTCCAGTCCCCTAATCATCTTTGTTGCTCTTCTCTGCACTCTTTCTAGAGTCTCAACATCTTTTTTAGATGGTGGTGACCAAAACTGGATACAGAATTCCAAGTGTGGCCTTACCAAGGCATTATAAAGTGGTATTAACACATCACGTGATCTTGATTCTATCCAGGGATGGGATGCTATCGGTTCTGCCCAGTTCTATAGAGCTGATAGCTCTGAAGAGCAGCAGACACAGAACCAGTTCAGTGTTCACTGCTATTTGGCCCACCCACCCGGGCTCTTACCTGTCCTTTATTTCCAGCTTTTTCAACCTCAGCTGCTTTTTTCAGCTGTCTGGGCGGCACAGCGTAAGGTATTTTACATGCACGCGTGCAACGCACGCATGCACACACAAAACTTAATTATCGAACCGGTAGTAATGCCGGTTGAACCCCACCTGATTCTATCCCTCTGTTTATGCAGCCTAGAACTGTGTTGGCTTTTTTGGCAGCTGCTGCACACTGCTGGCTCATATTTAAATGGTTGTCCACTAGGATTCCGAGATCCCTCTCACAGTTACTACTATTGAGCAAGGTACCACATATACTGTACCTGTGCATTTGATTTTTCTTGCCTAAATGTAGAACCTTACTTTTTACACCATTGCATTTCATTTAGATAGTGCCCAGTGTTCATTTTAAATCAGTTTATTATTTTACTTGGTTGTATTATTTTATTTGGATTTAGGAATTGTAGCCTGCCACAAGATACAATCTCTTGTTTTAGAGGACCTGGATTGTGGACAGGCTATAGATACCCTAAATAAGCAATAAATAAGAATAAATCCTGGCCAATACTTTAAAGTCTGGAAATGCTTATTCCCCCAATTTAGTTCAATTGGCTTTATAAGCAAGAATCATATAAATCAAGCTATTTATGTGAACCTATAGTTATCAATCATCATGACACATAACCATAAAAAGTGATCTAGGCAACAGAATGTTATACATTCAGCCCAATGTTGCCAAGTCAAGGTCAAGAGACACGAGCATAATAACTAATAAAAACCTAAGATGCTTAATCCTCAGTGACAATTCCTTCAATTTCATAGTGAAGGCACCAGGCCTCTGCTTTTGTTTGGTTGTTCCAGTCCTTGCTGTGAGTCAAGTTACACCAACTAAACATGAAATGGCAAGATAGAAAAGGGGCAGGAAAAAAGCACTGGTTTTTCCTTAAATGTGCAATCTTTTGCATCTTACCAACATCTTACTGTTATAGGTGAAAATTTGGTTATTACACCTGAGAATGTAAAGAGCCAAACTGAAGCCATTTTGTGTTCACAGTCTGAACTTTTAAAGTTCAGAACATTTATGCAATGTGTTTTCTGCTAGAAATTATACAAGATTGCAAAACTATGTACTTGGCATAAGTTAGAGGTATGTGCTGGGGCGCTCTGACATTATAAGTCACATTAAGAGATATTAATGGTCTTCTTATAATCTTCTGGTATTTGAATAACAGGAAATCTGACTGTAATGAGAATGTTGGGAGTTTTCCATGAGAGGGTGGAACTTTCTTATGAAAAATGTTGTATAACTTCTATGTATGGACAACAGGAAATGTTATGTAACCATGTTGTTAGGAATATGAGTCACCTAACAGCTATATATATAAATATATAAACCAGGATAAACATTTTAAAACTGTATCTTTAAGAAAATGCAAAACTGTAATTAGGTGTGGTTTCTCAAACGGCCATAAGATGGAGCGAAAAACCTGGTTTGTCTTGGTCTGAGTTTCAGAAGAGAGTGTGAGTGTATCTCTGTTTCCTTCTGTTGGAAAGAGTTGCCATTCCTCCATTTTTCCTAATTGACTGATATTTTCTGGATTTGATGTAAGTTTGTTACTGAACTGTTTTTGACACTGGACTTTGTTATTGAATTATTCCTGGATTGAAAAAACTGACCGATTTACCTGTGAATGGTTTTGGACTGCTTATTTTGAACTTTGCTTAAACTTTCTGGAAGTAAAAACCTACATTTACTGTACAGTGTATCTGTGTACTGTGTGTGTATTATTCAAACACTACTCTCTATACATCTCCCTGTATGTGCTCATTCTCCTGACGGGGAATTACCTCAACACATGTGATTTGATAAACCTATATAAGCTGTATTCACTAAATGTAAGCATCTCCTTCCTCCTAAACATGGTTGGTTTTGGAGTTGGGGGTCCAATACTGCAGTATCTTTCCTAATAAAGCATCCTATGGATCAGATTATCAAAAGTCTGTTGATTTATTTTTATACAAATCTCACACTTACCAACATGGAAAGACACCTTATCAGAATATAGTGAGTTGTCTTATTCTAGTTGGTGGATTCAGATCCACCAGACATGCAAATATACCTGTTGACACTAAGTAAACCTTGCAAATAAGTTGATGTATAAAAGTAGCTTTTGTCCAACACAAAAACCTTCTCAGGCTTCAAGCCATTCAGGAATTCTGTTGTTGCCACTATTTTCCCCTTTATAGCTGATTGATTTTACTGACTTTTCATTTCCTAAGCGCTCTCTCTCTCTTTCACACACACACACACATATCACACACGCACACACTTCCTTTCCTCCCACAAACACAAAGTTACAAAAGAAAGATGAGTAATGGCTTTAAGAAAGTAAACTTAGAGAAAAAAGGTGTTAAGATTATAATGCAGCTGTTCAATAGGTTAACTAAATGAAATACATGTTATTAAGAATAGTACATTTATATCAATGCAGTATATATTTTAGAACCAATGTATAATACATCACAAGCTGCAACACCATAACTAAATTTAGCAGCCTGGCATTAAACTGGTCCACATGCATGAAAATGCTGTGCATTTTTAAATTCATCATTCTTAATTCTGAACTTTATATATCAAAATTAATCTGCTCATTCTAAAATTAGCAGAAGAATTAGTTGCTGTTTATTATCTACTGCTGTGATCTCCCACTTGTCAACTTCCAGTATTCTATAAAATAGGTCAGGCACAATGACATAATTCCCTATCAGTTATAAAACAATTGACTTGACTGTTATAAGGTGTTCAAGGGGTATTAAAACTAAATTTGAATCAACAAATATGTATGAAAATAAAGTTATCCCAGTCTAATGTATGCAAAGTAAAATAAAAAATAATATAAAACTTGTTAGCAACGCAAAGAATAGCAAAAATTGCATTAGTACTTTCACTCTATACCTGCAGTTCCTTGGCCATTTCACTTGGAAGTAAGACACCAATTTTGATACCTTGAGGATTTGTTCAATTAAACACACATTGAGAGCACCAGGATGGGAGAAGCTGTAAGAAAACCTATTGTTGAGTAAATATGCATAGGATTTGACTATGTGAAAATCTGCAAATTCGCAAAACTTCTCAACATATAGATCTAAGATGGGCTATAAGATTTTTACCAACTTTGGTGTACATGTTTCATGAATAATTTCTAAATCTACAGAATACCATACTCTTATGTTTCAAAAATAAGAGAATCCTCCTGGTGTTGCATTAACAATGTAGGAATATATAAAGGAAGTAATGCATGCATTTCTTAAGACTAGAATCTGAGGATAGAAATACCAGTAAGGCATGATAGAAATTCCCGGATCCTTTGTTGTTTGAACACAATGGATTTCCACAAGAGCGTAGCATCCTAAACTTTAACTACCCATCTTTGGACACACCTATATGCAAAAGTGAGACTGAAGTGGAAACTGAACAAGGAGAGATCTAACCTGGAAATAAAGAGAAACATTCTGACATTGAGAACAATCAACCAATGGAACAGCTTGCCCTCAGAAGTTGTGAGAGCGCCATCACTTGAGACCTTCAAGAAGAGATTGGACTGCCATTTGTCAGAAATGGTGTAGGGTCTCCCGCTTGGGCCGGGGGTTGGACTAGATGACCTACAAGGCACTTTCCAACTCTGATTATCTGTTATCTGTCCTGATATATCATCTTAAATAGATTTGTGTTTTCATTTTGAATCAATATTACAATAGACTATATAAGGGGTGGACTATGAAACAGGGCCTCTGAATTACCAACCTTTAGTATACTTTATTTGTAGTGTTGCTGATTTGTAATTATTCTGCCAAAATTAAGACAGGCTAGAAATAGCCAACAATAGATGCTCATTGTTGAATAATTCTGAGTTCAGTTAAACTCTGATATTATACAGTATATATCCAAGCAATATTTTATTTAACATATTCAACCCGATTCATTGGAGTCCAGTGCAATTTATTCTTTGGAGTCCCTCTTGATTCTCGTTTTCTTGTCAACATTTTTGAAGTGGTTGTCTTGTTCTTCATAAGGGTGAAAAGGAAGGAATCATCCAGATGGGTTTGTTCCCAAGGCGTGACTAGAACACATTATCTCCTGGTTCTAACTTTGTCCCTTTAATCACTATACCAATCTGAAGCTGAAGACTTCAGTACAAACTAAATAGATTCAACAAATTCTAAAGTGCTACATTTAGGTTTATTATAACTCACACAAAAGGCTTCAGTAGTGGTTAATTTAAAAAGAAAATAAATTAAATAACATTTGAATATTATGAAAAGAGAGAGAAAGCATAAAAATTATTTTCCAATCTGTTACATCTCTTTTTTCCTATTTACTATACTGGGGTTGCATTTTGGTTTGCTTCATTCCTATAATTGGGGTGAACTTTAATTCTTTTAATTAATCCATTCTTTTCATTAATTTTTTTTCTCCGTATAACTGGTATTGTGGTATTAGTTCAGATTCTCATGAAGAAAAATATACCAGTTTTTTTTAAAAGCAAACCTTTTGTAAGTCAGGGAGCCGAGATGATCAAGATTTCTCATTTCAGTTCATAGAGATTCCTCTGCAATTAACAGAATATAATTTTGCCCATAGTTTTCTCTGAACCCAAACATTTTTTTTAAATAGATATGACTTTCAACAGAATATATTCCATATTGGCATGGATTATTATAGGGTGAAAACTATGTTACTGAAGTCTCATGATTCCGTTTAAGCTAAATAAAATGAATTTCAAGAGAATGAAAGCTGAGGGGGGAAAAATAAAAATTAAAAATACGCACTTTCTTCCAAAAACAACATAATGAAATATCAAAACTCTGTTGTAGAAGAAAAATGGGAAATGAGGCACAGGAGATACAATATTTATTCATTCATGCGGTTTCTAATATCCTGTATGAAACCATAGTGAGATTAAAGCATATCAATTCGGTGTCTTGTGTTGAACCTTATGGGAAATTCCTACTGAAAAAGCAGAGAAAAAGATAGCATACTGTTTAACAGAGATATAGCTTAGTCTTCCAGTCCTATCATAATGAAAGCCAGCATGATGTAGTAGTTAAACAATTAGGCTTATCTTAGGGAACTCAAAAACATTTGCCTTCACTCAACATGCTTATTCCTAAATCCAGATTAACAAAATATGATTGCTGTGTTCACATATCATGCTGTGGCCAAACAAAACATCCATTCCATTTTAACCTTGCCTAGTCAAAAATCTTATCCTTGTCTAGCATACCTAGGACAATATGTAAATAAAAGCAGGGAAGCTGTATAAGCTACCAGTTCTCCCTGGGGAAGGGGAAATTTTTTTAAAAAAATGCAACAGCTATGTTAACTACAGATTCTGATAATTGCCTTGATAATAGATAAACAGCATTATCTCCTCTATCAATAAATTGAAATTAATATCCATAATATGGATTGTCATGAAAACAAAAATCTAAGTCTTTAAGGGTAAATCTAACCCTTGAAGCCTAAACTTTCTTCCTGCTAAACTTATGTATAGTTTTAATAGCCAAAGATAAGTGGTATGTATCTTTTTTTAAAAACAGGGAGGAATGCCAGTTCTCAAGACCACATATCCTGTACATCTCAGATCTTGGCAAATTCTAATCCTGTTTCTTGTAACTGAGAAGACTCCAGCTAATTGTCATTGTAAACGCGTTAAGCTGTAGATCCCAAAAGATAATTCTGAAAAATGATCCTGTTAAAACTGTGGAAGTAGAAACAGACAATTAATAGCACATGTATACCACAAGCCTTTTTGAATGTGTACCCTAATATCTTTTTTTCATACCTTACAAACAATGAAAATAAAACCATTGTAGGGTTCACACATATTAAGCCATGATGATGCTAGACACAGAATTCTTATCGGTTGAAAGTCAATTACTGGTTATAAAGCCCTAAAATGGAAAGATGGATTGTACTACTCCACACTACAAATGAAACATCATTTGGGATGTTTCCAAATGATGTTGGAATTTAAAGCTAAACTTACGGTCCCTGCAATGGGGAGGGAGATACCCTGGGATAGCCTCTGTTCAGTGAACAATTTTAAAGTACAGAGAGATTTTTCCACCATGCAGGTTTCACCATGTCATTAGATGCTAAAAACAATTACTTTTCTTGTGACAGATGCTCCACTGTCAGGATTTATTCAACATTCAAAAATAAAAATAAAGAAACATATATTTGCAATTTAGATAATATTATAGGCAGTGAACCAATAACTTTATCTCAAAGGAAGAATGACTTCGACTGCTTCTGATATATGCAGCTCACTAAGCCATCTATTAAGATCTGCCAAGAGTCTGATAAACCTCCTAGATTTTTTCCCCCATTCTGGCATTGCAAAAAAAAAAAAAAAGTTGCCAAGCAGCTGGTGCACCAAAATACACAACGACTAATTGGACACTTTGCTGGTTCCAGTTTTGCTTGTTGCTTTGCAAACATTAAATAGAGAAGGAAAAGTGTCTAAAAAGTCTGAGTGTGAGATGGAAATGTATTCGGTTCATTTTTCTCATTGCAAACTCACCCTTTTTGCTAATCAGTCAGCTTTATGGCAAGGAAATGTTTACTCTTGAAGGGACAGATTGTTTTTAAGCAATATATAGTTATGAAATCACTGAGAAAAAAGCAGCGATAGCTACAATCAATCCCAGAAGCTCTATTCCTTCTAAATTAATCTAAACATACCTCTTCTGTGTAGTTTCTAAAACCAGCAGTCAAAGAAAATACTTCTATTTCATTTCTTTCATCAAATTAGACTTTGATTACATGGGTGGATATACAGCCATTTCCCTCACATTCATTAACAAATCATTTTTCTATATTTCCAAGACATGGTAATTATTAACTGGATTTAGATATTGTGCTTAGCCATGTTTAATTATAATTTCTTGAGTAACAATAAGCACAATAAGCTAACTATTGAGGGGAATCTAATATTAAAAGTAGCTTCCTGGACAGAGGGGTGAATGACAAAATGTAACATAATGAAAACCATATAATTTTGAACTTTAAGCAGGGGGTTGGATTAGAAAACCTCCAAGGCCCCTTTCAACTCTGTAATTCTGTTATTCTGATATCACAACACACATTGAATTTTAATGCCAGGGCAGTTTGTGAGTTGACAATTACCTAGGTAGATAGTAGGTTCGCCTCAAATGATATTAAGCAATGATCTTACAGCATGGTTCAAATTGAGCAAAAGGTTGGATTTAACGAGCTATACAGAGTCAGTTCCAATTCTATGATAAACCAAACCAATGATGGTTAAATATATGTGAATCCAGTCACTGACATTGTGTACCTTACACATCAAAGGGACTGTGTAAAATCTGGTAACACTTCTAAGGGTTTGGCTTGGCTTTTCTGAGATAAGCACCCTAAAACCTCTGAACAAAACAACAGTCCCTGTACAATACAGTTTAATTTAACACAGACACACAAATTTTGAATGTGCTATACAATCTTCTCTATAAGGGCAATTCTCAGAGCTAAACATCATTAATTTACACCAGTTCATTGTAAAATCAGCTTCTTCAAAATGAGTGTTTCATAGCAGTACAGCCCAATTCTCTCTAGGAATACTGAAAAGATAGTTCAGTGGTACGTACTCCTGGGTAAATGTGTCCACAATGGCAAATTTATATTATAACCCTCTATAAGTTCATGAAGAGAAAACCTAATTAAAAACAAGAGGGCACCCTCATGAATTAACACATCCAACACTGACAATTCCTAAGTAGTGAATAATAAGGATTTCTCCCCCCTATCTTCTGATTCAGATAAAAAGAATCATCAGTCTCACTAATACAAATGATAAATCAAGAAGAGCAATAAAACTTGAAATAGCGATTTAACAAAACAGTTGTCTCAAATCTCCTTGGGAGGAGAAAAAGCCTTTCTAATTTCAGACCATTCTGCAAGAAACCAAAAGACATCCTACACATTCTGGGTGTTATTTCTTCTTGCTTTTGCCTGGGTTGTTTATGTAAATTAATCAGCCAGGATTTGAAAGTTTGTTAAAGTAATTTTAAGTGGAAAACCTCATTAACCTTCACAGCACTCCACTAATAACAATAATTTGTGCGCTGCTCATGCTGAAGTATAAATAAAATATATCTCAGCTTTGCAAAGTAAGTTAATTTTGAACTATGTGTTTTAATTTTGAACTATGTGTTTCTTCAAAAAAAAAAAACTATTGCTAAGTAAAAACAGACAGCTTTGCAAATGGAGTGATGCTATTATTATTTGCATTCAAAATTTAAAGGTCTTTCAAATTTCTTGACACATTCCATTTATACTTCTTCATAACTGTCAGTGGATCTAAAGAGGTACCGCAAAAGGAAAAGATCAATTTCAGACATTGGAGAAGAATCCTTATTTTTCATTACATTAGCATGAACTATAACCTCATACCGTTTGGCAACATGAGAAAGAATTTGCTCATAACAAGTTCAATCCAGTTAAGCTGCTATCACTCTCATTGCTTCCAATGAAAGGAAATTAAATAAATCTTTTTAATATTTAGTTAAAGTGTAGTTAGCTCCTTTGAGTTTAATTGGCTTTCTTTCAGGTGCAGCATGTAGCTTTAGAATCTAAAAGACTTGAACTGATATTTAGAGCTTAAAAGACTTGAACTATTACGCTTGCAGCATAAGTCTTAATTTTGAGTAGATTGTGTCAAATCATTCTGCTCAAAACTTGTAATTCATCCATAAATCAATATAGAACTCTATGAAGTTTCAGTGCTAAAAGCCTAACTCTTGTTGAAGTAATAGATCCTAGTCTTCACATTTTTGACACCTGGTCCCCCTGAATTTTAAACTGCCAGTGAGGGGTCTCATCACCAAATGGTCCATCTTTCAAACACCACCACTAAAAATTAAACTAGACATCGGAGAAAGGGGATGCTAAAATGTATTCCTTGATACAGAATTTACTTTTCTATGTATATATAGCTAATTTAAATGGAAACACGTCATATATGGGCCCCTACCAGCAGCCTGGAATGGAAAACAGCCTATGTCCAAATATGTCCAACTAAACTAAAATCTTCTGAGATCATTAGAGAACAAGTCAGTCATAGTTACTGATTTCAGCAGAACTGTGGTCTACCTTTGCTGAGATGGTAAACTTATTTCTACAGCATTTTACTTCTGCCTTTCAAAGAATTAAAAGGAAAAATAAAAGAAAGAACTAAAAAGGGATGAATAAATAAAAATGCCAGAAAGAAGATGTATCATCCTAAGCTTCTGAACTATTCTCACTGAGGATAGATAAGTTGAATAAAAGGAACCATATCCTTCAGCAGTCTTGAATTTTATGGACAGCTACTACAAAAGACCTGTGACATATAGGAATAGGTGCAAATAATGGTAACAGCAAGAATAATAAAGAACAAGGAGAGATTAACTGGCAAAGTTTAGCTTTGAGAAAAGATAACCAACAACTGTAACCGACTTGTAATACTTAAAAAGGAGTCACACCAAGGATGTCCATGATCCATTCCTACAGTGAGCTTAGATTACAGAAAAGCAGATTTCTATTAAATGTCAGCAAAACTTTTGAACAGTAGAGTTTGACACTTGAACTAATTTCAGAAAGTGGTGCTGGACTTCCTTTCATCTGATATATTCAATATAAACACCTGTCAAGCAGTTTAATTGGGATTTCTGCAGGAATAAAGGATTGGGCTCAGTTATCTGAATGGCTCCTTCTAGTTTTGTGATTCTAAGCACTAGAGAGAGATTTCACTCAGCAGCTATTTTTCAGTCTAATTGATCAAGAGTGAAAGGAAAACCTAAGAAGCAAAGAAAAATAAGCGATAGATACTAAATCCCTTGCTTTTTGATGCCACAATGGCATTGCAAATATTGGATGTTTAGATTTGTGCTATTATTCTCTGAGAATTCTACCCACCAATGATCTTGTAAAGTATTACAATTGAATTACTGAAATGTACATAATTTTGCTTAAAAAAATCAGTTTCAATCACCACAGGAGTAAGACAGAGTAGGCAGAACAATATTAAAGATAGAACATTGTATCATGTTAGTTTTTATTTTTGAACTGTGAAACAGCTCTTCTATTGTTTTGCAATATATTTGATATTAATTAAGATGCACCTAGTCCCTAGCTGGATATCGTACGGAAAATATTTTAGGACTGTTAGTTCACCAACGTATGGACCTACTGATTAAACAATAGCTACTTATGTATTAAATACATAATGGGTGGCTATGGAAATCAAATAAATAAATATTTAATCAAGTAAAAATTATTTTTGAAGTAACTTTTTAATTAAAAGAAAAGGTTCATTAAAAAAAGCCACCCAGCTTAAGTACAATTATGTAAAGTTAAACCCATTTAAATACTGTTATTTATTGCATTTATGTTCTGTCTTTTTTTCTAGGTGCTCAAAGTTCATCTTGACAGATCTCTCCTACAGTTATCCCTACAACAACCCTGCAAAGCAGTCTGGTCTGGGAGAGAACGAGTGATCCACTGTCATCCACGTGAGTTCTACCGTTGGTTGAGAACCAAAGTACAGTTACGAATACTTAGGATAGTTACAAGGTAGTCCTGTAAATCTTTCCTTTGCATCTTTCAAGGCAAAGTCTTAGTTCCACATCTATGAATGGAAGATTGTGTCCTACGGTTTAGTCTCTTCAACTGAAATTAATGGCACTTCAAAGGGTTTAATGGAAACAGAACTATTTTCCTTGTTATTAATATTAACAAACATACAGCACAAGCAGCCACTCATTCAGTTTCCTTAAGCAATGAAGGATTATTTCTCCTGGGGGGCGGTGGGGCGGTAAAAACACAGCAGTCTCTTTTAAAATGCTTTCCTGTTTTTAATAGATGGTACCTTAACAGCAAACCTCTATAGTCCAGATTCACAAGAGAGATCCATGGGGAGGGGAACAGAGGTATGCTGCCATTGCATTGTGTTTGTTTAAAGGTTAGGGGAAAAAACAAATATATCATCTAATCAGGACAGTAGAAGACAGCTCAATACTACATCAATGCTGAAGTCAGTTTTCAGTAGGGAAAAATGTTAAGTCTGGTTGGATCAGAACATATTGTAGAGAACAATTCACAAGATGTATCAGGTGGGTGTCCCAGAGTGCCAACATCGGATGGTAAAATAAATTACTGTACATCACCTTGGGGTTAGTCATTGAAAAGGTATCTTGATCCAGATTTAAGGTAAGAAAAAGGCTGATACGATAAAGAAAAGCCTTCAAGAGAGACAGATACATCCCAAAACATTCCTATGAAGTAATAACTCCATTCTCTCTTATCGATATAGATACACAAGCACAGCTCAACTGCTCTGCATTCACAGTTTGCAAGACATTAGGGTATGTAATACTGCAGAGAAAGAGAGAGAAAAAGTCATTTTTCCCCCCAAAAAAAGAGGATTGTGGAGATCGTTGTAGGGTGGAGATCATTTCTAAATTTAGATATTGATCCTACAAAAGGGAAACAAAAGCTAATCTCTAAAATTGAGAGTGGACAAGTTGGAAAAGCAGAGGCGGAAGAGAGAACAATTACAGATTTCACAAAAAGGTTAATGCATTCTTGGTTGTTTCAAATTGGACTAGTCCCCCATTGTCAAGTTCTAGGACAGGGTTTCAAATGCAGCCTTAGAAATAGACCCTCCTTTGCATAAAACTTGCCAAACTCTCCCTCAGTTTTTCATTATTGTCAGTAGATTTAAACCCAGTCCTTTCAATACCATTATGTGTTTGTGTAATTCCACCCATCCCAAAAGAATGAAACGTAAATTTGCTGTAATATATAATCAGAAACATTTCTATATGTACATCCCAATAGTACAGTCTGAACCTTTGATTTCAGGGAAAATTGTTTTATATTTGGTAGCACTGGGCAGTTTTTCCTCGTCTTCTCCACTTGGAGGGGGGGGAGAGTAAAGACCCATCCTTCTGTTTGCAAGAACAAAAAAAAAAGTACTTGAAGAACACAATTTAATTTGACATGCGTTTGAATAACTGATGGGTTGGTTAGTTCTTTTGTATATATTAGCAATAATCATCATTATCTTCAAGATTATAATAATAGCCACTCAAATATATACAAACACCAAAAAAAGAGAGGTCTTTTGGTGAGGTCCCCACAAACAGAAGTCAACAAAATCAAGACAATACCACTGTTTGCAAGAGCCCAGGAGTATTTGTTTCCAAATCCAATCTTTCTGGATGGGGATTCTGTGCTTCTGGGGCAGAAGGAGAAGGGATACTAGAATCCTGGGCGATTTTCCCCGGACTGGATGATTCTTTTCCTCGGGATATTTCACACGAATCCCCCGCCTGGGTGCTGGCGCTGCAGTGATCCCGTTCATACTCTTCTTGTGCCTTCTGCATTTTCCGCTTCTTCATCTTCCTCTTGTGGATGTGGAAAGTGATCAGGGAGAGAAGAATCAGGCAGCAGATGAGGGCGACCAAGACAATCAAGACGAAAGTGGACGAGAAGGACTGGAAGAACTGCCCCAATTGTGTGATGCAGGTGCCGCTGGCGTTGGAGGAGCCAGATGTCCTATTCAAAAGGCAGGCGGGCAGGGAGAGGCCGGGCCCTTTGGACAGCTCCGCCGCACTCATCGAGGAGGGTGGTCGGTGGTGGTCGTCGGGGCTTGTTTTTGTTTTCCTTTCCCCCTGAAAGATCCGCTGCAGATTTCTCCACCGAGATGATGCTCACCCCCTTACGCTAAGGGAGGGAATGCTTTGTGCCCAGCCCTTCACACCTCCCTCATTTTTCTTTGCTGGAGAAAAGAAAGATTGGTGGGGGGGATAATGTATAATCAAAATAATAAAATGTTCCATGCCTTAAACAAACCAAATAGATGACACCCGACCCAAGGGGGGGGAGGAAAAAGGGGGGGGACACCACACCTTTCATTACCATTTTTTAATCCTTTCAGCCACAGTATGATTCTCACCCCCCCCCCCAAAAGCACCATCTGTGATAAGCAAGATTTTTCAAAGGTGAGAAACGCAGGGCTGCATTGTATTCATCCCGGGTGTCCTCCACACCCGAGAAAGAGAGTGAGGAGGGAGGGAGGGGGGGAGAGAGAGAGAGAGAGGGAGGGAGGGAGGGAGAAAGAGAGAGAGGAGGGAGGGAGGAGAGAGAGGGAGAGGGAGGGGAGGGGAGAGGGGGAGGGAGGGAGGGAGGGAGAAAGAGAGAGATGGAGGGAGGGAGGAGAGAGAGGGAGAGGGAGGGGAGGGGAGAGGGGGAGGGAGGGAGGGAGGGAGAAAGAGAGAGATGGAGGGAGGGAGGAGAGAGAGGGAGAGGGAGGGAGGGGGAGAGAAAGGGATGAAGGGAGGGAGGGAGGGAGAGAGGGGGAGAGAGAGGGAGAGGGAGGGAGGGAGGGGAGGGGAGAGAGAGAGGGAGGGAGGAAGAGAGAGGGAGGGAGGGAGAGGGAGGGAGGAAGGGAGGGGAGGGAGGAAGAGAGAGGGAGGGAGAGAGGGAGAGGGAGGGAGGGATGGGGAGGGGAGAGAGAGGGGGACGGAGGGAGGGAGGAAGAGAGAGGGAGGGAGGAAGAGAGAGGGAGAGGGAGGGAGGGAGGGGGAGGGGAGAGCGAGAGAGAGCTTGTAAATTCGTGGGATTGCTGACTGTCACGGAGATTCACATTTATATACACCAGCCACCGCTTCCCCCACACCCCAATTACTCAGCAGCTCGATAGCTCGGATTACCTGACCATTCGAGAACCTCAAGTTCTGGAGGTTGAGAAAGTTTCCACACTGTGCAGCTGCTGGGGTTTCTCCCCCACCCCACCCCCGACTTTCCCTTCCCCCCCCACGGCACACCCGCGCCCCCTTCCTGCATGACAGCTGATATCTAAACCCCCGCCCCCAGCCCACCCGCGGGCGCCTTTCGGAGGAAGCCCCCCGCTGCACGGAGCAAAGGCGAGAGCCTTTGTGAGAACGGAATGGAAGGAAGGCAAAGAAAAAGAAGAGGGGATTTCTTTCGCTCACCTGCTCCTTGGGGTCTGCGGAACGGGGAGGAGGGCGAGGGAAAGGAAGATGGCAAGGACGCCCCCCGACCACGGGCTGCGGAAAGCGCTGAAGGGAAAGGGGCAAAGCCGCCGCCGCCGCCGCCGCTTCTCGCAAAAAGTGGGCTCTCAGCCTATAGCCAGCCCGGGCGGTGACGTCACGCAGCCAAGATCTCCCACTGGCTGCGCTTCCCGCCGGTGTTTCTAGGTTGTCGCCTCGCAGACACAAGCGGGGGCTCCTTTGCCCGCCCACCCGCCTCCCACGACGCCCCCTTTCCCCTCCCCTCCCCTCCCCCCGTGAAAGCGCGGCGTAGAAGTTGAGGGGGAGACACCGAGCCCGTTTCAGTGAAGTTCACCTCAAGATTTAGTCCGAAGCGCTTCGAGCAAGTTCAGGGCGATCCCTCGCTTGGAAGTTGAGGAGGATCAGCCCAGCGTCAAGGAGTCCTCGATTTACGTCCGCCTTTGAGCCCCAGATTTATGTTGGGAGGGGAGACATTTGTTAAGTCCGCGTTGCGGCTTTGCTTGGCTTTTCAACTTGGAGCGGTTGGTTTAGTGACCGTTCGAAGATACGACGGCACTGGGAAAAGTAGCTGGCGACCGTTTTTTTCACACCTAACAACCACTTCGCACCATCCCCGTGGTCACCTGATCAAAATTCAGACGCTGGCAAACGGACCCGTATTTATGACGGTTGCAGTGTCCCGGGGTCACTTAATTCCAGGGTCTCCAACCTTGGCAACTTTAAGCCTGGCGGACTTCAACTCCCAGAATTCCCCAGCCAGCTTGCTGGCTGGGAATTCTGGGAGTTGAAGTCCGCCAGGCTTAAAGTTGCCAAGGTTGGAGACCCCTGAATTAATTCACTTCAGAAATGTCTTGCTTTAGCAACAGAAATTTTGGGCTCAATTGTGGTTGCAAGTCAAGAACTACCTGTTACTGGAAACACATTCCCTTTTATGTTTTCTTTTCTCGAATACCTCACTACCGCCTAACAAATAGGATGCATGTGGATCTGTCTCAAGAGTCCTCATCAGGAAATACATCTAAGAAGAAATATTCCAAGAAGCAGATAATAATGGAGCATAGATGAGATGGACTGGACATCACTGGCTCCCATGTGAAGGCTCTAAACTCACAACCCTATTGGGCTGCCTCAATAATGTTGCCACCAATCTTTTCTCTCTAGAGAAATTCCTTTCTATCCTAGTTTACTCTGGAGGAGGCAAATGGCGATCTTCCTTCCATCTCTAACTTGACCAGAATTAAAAACCTTGCCTTAAAGATCTTCCTCAAAATAATTATTGCTAATTCAGTATATAGGCAATGAAGTTATCAAAGTGGTAGATGACATCTGTCTTTTGGGATCATCCATCAACAGTAAAGAAGCAAGTAGTCAAGACTGGACACTCCAGACTCGTAATTCATAGAGCCCAAAGGTGCTTTTTTTTCAAGAGGCACCTGAACTTTCTGGTTTTTCTTTGAAGATGTTTCGCTTCTCATTCAAGAAGCTTCTTCAGCTCTCTCTTCAGCTTCTTGGATGAGAAGCGAAACGTCTTCAAAGAAAAACCAGAAAGTCCAGGTGTCTCTTGTAAAAGCACTTTTGGGACAACCATGATCTGGATGACTGAGAATCTCCATAGACATTTATTTAATAGAGCAGCCATGAAGGTCTTGGAAAATATATTCAAATGTTGTGTTGACTCATGCAAGCCAAGGTATTCCATATGACACTCTATGGGGGCAAAAGCTGGACTTTGAAGAAGCAGATAAAACTTAGAACTTTGGTGTTGGAAAAAAATCCTGAGAATACCATGGGTGGCCAAGAACGTGAACTGATGGACCACCAAATAAATAAACCAGAGTTCTCGCTGAAGGCACAAATGATCAGGCTCAAATTGAACTCATTGTGCAAAAACTTTGGAGAATATTCTAATGCGGGGGGGGAGAGAAGAGGATGACGATCAGCAAGATGGATGGATTCAGTTACAATGGCGATATATACATCATTAAAAGACCTGAAAGATCAGGTATGAAATTCCTGATTCCCAAGTCTAGATCTCTGTGAATCAAAATTTCTTTTTTTGATCTGCCTCTCTACAACAGGGAAAGAGCTCAAACAGGAACAAAAATAAAAGGAATCAAAATACTAAACCCTCGTCTTTTTAAAAGCTTGCCTGACATGGGAAAACTACTAACCCTAGCTCCATAACTGAATAGTTCCTTAAAATTTTATTTTTTTTAATGGGCTTCCATTATACGTATGCACTACTGTATTTAGACAGCTAATTTTCCTTTAATTGCTTAAGTGTATTGACTTCTTAGAAAAATGCTGGAGATCTAGGTCCAGCAGTTGTACTAAGCCTACAGCAGACCTTAAATTGCCCTCCTGGGAGCCATTAGACTCTGATGTGGATCAAGATCTTCACATATTTTTCAAGAATGCTGCCAGCAAACTTAGTCCAAATTCAAAAAGATGGAGAGATGCAATAGTGCTTGGCTAAGTTGAAAAGCTAGACTGGGCTACAGGAGAATAATCAAAAGAACCTGTCCAACTGTGCTTGGGTGGGACCACAGGATTCTGGGATGTAGGTATTGTAAATTGGGCACAGCAATGGCTGCTTGAACAATATAAATGAACAATGGCCATTCAGGACATCTAGCTTGACAGAATTGAGCTTCTGATTAACTATAATGTACACTTTACTTTGCAATCAAAGCCAGAATGACTTAATTAAACAAGTATACCTTGTGAAACAATTTATGATTGTACAGTGCTCCAAGTAGATGTAGATGCAAATGTAATTGCAGGACGCAACATAAACGCCCACTTTTCTACACACGTGGATCTCCACAGCAATGCTGATAAACTGCTTCAGTTTTATCCTTAGAGTGCTCTGAAATGCTTAGGTAAATATTACTCTGCATTTATTACTGTGCACATTGCTACACACAGACATATGGCCTCCTAAATAAAGATGTAAAAGAGTAAAAACGGGAAACTAGGAAAGAACAAGGAAATTAATTTGAATAAGAACATAGAAGATGGTGAGATGACTGTTGTCTTGCTCAAGTATTTATATATTCTCTTTATGGGTAGTATATAGCAATGTTTAGTTCCAGGAAAGTGAACAATTTCTATTGCACTGATGCCATTTCCATTTTTTGAACTTTCAATAAATGCTTTTGTAAAAAATTTCGATTGGTTCCAATCTTGTATCTCTCCAGAATAGTACAATTGATTGCTGTGTTCACATATGATCAGATAACACACACTAAACCATAGCTCTCAACCCTCTGCATCATGGAGAGATGATGGCAAAAATGAGATGGCACAATTACTAGTACAATGTGATATGTGTATTAATATTCAGAGCAAAAGGTCACTTCTCCGATGATCACTTTCAGAGCAGTGATTGTGCCTTAAGAAGATAATCCATTTGATTCTCAGCTGCATCACATTGTGTGCTCCATTAGCAGGGTTATACAGTGTTTGTGGATATTGACACAAAGGAGAGGAAAATGAAGCCAGATGTTAAGAAATACGCATATATCCACGTCCATCTTGCTGTTCTGTTTTAGAATAAGTTCTCAAACTTACATAAAACTTCTCTCTTCAAGGATAGAGGGAAACTTGATGTAATGAAACTTACCTTTCCAAAGGTTCTTAAAGCCATTAAAAAGCAATTTTGAGAAGTGATTTATGAAACTTATAAATGTCCTTTTGAAACCTCCTAACTATGGTTTGGGCAAAGATGGTTTTCCCTTGTGTCCCAGAACTTTAAAACTGATAGAGACTGCTGCCTTTCCTCATGGAAAGCCACTGTATGGGAGCACTTGTGGGCAATCACAGATCCTTTTCTTGCTCCAGAGAGGATTTCCAAGGAGCTGACTTGTTCTGCTGCGGTTGTTGGCTTCGCTCTCCATGGAATCATTTTCAATCCACAGTTGTTTCCTCAGAAGTGTCATTCATTCTTTCTAAGGCAAAGCAACCTCAACATGCTCCTTCTATTATGATCAATAACTATGCATTTAGTCCACTTCAAGACCTATTTATTCTTGAATCAACCACTTTTGGTTTAAACACACACATTTCTTAAGTAATCCATCCCCACTGCATTCAACTCCCTTTTATATTTCTCCTGGCATGCTAAATGTCCCTTCCACGTGACATAACAAACTGGCAAGAAGCATGCTCATACATACAAAATTTCACTTTTTTTGACATTCATTCCCAAGAACAAACCATATTCTAATCACTACCTTTCCACTAGTACTACTTTCATGACTTAATATCTTTTTGATCCATTTGTACATGAATTCATATACTTACTCTATTTTTTCATCATTTATATCTAACTTGCAATCATTCACTCATTCTTCCCTCTCAAATACAAATACCTTATCTTTGATACATTAATTTTCAGAATCCTGCTCTTACAGCATCATGCAGTCTGCATAATACTCATTACAAATCATTAAGTTTCATAGCCAACCACACAGCATCATCTGCATAAAAATGCAGTATTATCTGCATTCATGTTGACAAACAACACACTTCTCTCATCATCACAAGCATTATGCATTTATCTATAAATAAAACAAGGAGACATCACACAACCTTGTCTTACTGTTAGCCCAGTTTTGAAGTACTGTATATACTAAGCATGCCATACATTTATTCCTATGTATTCATTACTTACATTGTGTATCACTTTTATCACATTTAGCAACCAAACTTCAATTCCATATTTGTGTAAAGCAACTCATAACTCAAACACAATTTGAATTATGCCTCAAAACCAGAGGTGGTATTCAGCAGGTTCTGATCAGTTCTGGAGAACCGGTAGCAGAAATTTTGAGTAGTTTTGGGAAATATCACCTCTGACTGGAGATTTTACAGTATCCTTCCCCTGCCACGCCCACCAAACCATGCCCACAGAACCGGTAGTAAAAATTTTTGAATCCCACCACTGCTCAAAACACCTGCAATTATGCCCTTTACTGGACTGTGAGGTCCTGTGCTCAATCACTCACACCCTGGTCATCTTCCAGTTAGATTATTACAATACACTCTACATGGAGCTACCCCTGAAGAGTATCTGGAAGTTACAATTGGTCCAGAATGCAGCAGCACAGTTTTGCAAGTTCCTAGGGTGGCAAACTGCACTGGTTTCCGATCTGCTTCTGAGTGTTGGTTATTATCTTTAAAGCCCTTTATGGCAGAGGTCCAGGATACCTGTGGAATTGTCTTTCTCCAATGGAATTGGAACATTCACTCATTTAGTTTAGTTTAGTTTAGTTTATTGTCATTGCACCCCGTACAATGAAATCAAACACCATCTTCAGTGCACATCATGACCATGAAAATAAACACAAACACACATCCTTCACACTACACACATTGAATTGGAAACCCTGACACCAGGGGTGGGATGCTACCGGTTCTGCCTGGCTCTATAGAACCAGTAGCTCTGAAGAGCAGCAGACACAGAACCGGTTCTGTGTTTGCTGCTGTTTGGCCCACCCGCCCGCCTGGGCTCTTGCCTGTCCTTTACTTCCTGCTTTTTCAACCTCAGCTGCTTTGCGCGGCACAGCTGAGGTTGAAAAAGCAGGAAAAAAGAGGCTTTTCAAATGCTGCACACCTGCGCGCAGCACTTTTCAGCTGTCTAGGTGGCACAGCTAAAGGGTTTTTTACACGTGTGCACAGCAAAACGTAGTCACTGAACCAGTAGTAACACCGGTTGAATCCCATCACTGCCCGACACCACACCAACACTGCACTATACAGTAGAATTCAGCAGAGCTACTGCCCTGAGATAGAAGCTGTTTTTCAGCCTATTTGTCCTTGTTTTTATTATCCTGTACCGTCTGCCAGATGGTAATAGTTCAAAACAAGGGTTCCCAGGATGAGATGGATCTTTGAGAATGTTTTGAACTTTCTTAAGGCAGCGGGAGCTATAAAGCTCTTCCAAAGAGGGGAGAGACCAACTAATGATCTTCTGGACAATGACGTTAACCCTCTGGAGTGCTTTCCTATCTGCCACTGTGCAATTGGCAAACCATATAGAGGTGTAGTATGTTAAAATGCTCTCTATGGTGCAGCGGTAGAAGGTCACCAGCAGTTTCCCATTCAGTTGTTGTTTTCTGAGAAGCCTCAGGTAGTATAATCTCTGCTGGGCCCTTTTGACCAGTGCTGCAATGTGAGCACCCCAGGTCAGGTCCTCTTTTATGGTAACACCCAGAAACTTAAAACTGGCCACTTGCTCCACTCAGTCTCCATTGATAAGCAAGGGCTGAATGAATGTCTGATCTGTTCTTTCTATAGTCCACAAAAGCTCCTTGGTCTTATTGGTGTTGAGGACCAAGTTATTGTCTCCACACCACAAAAGCAACCAGTCTACCTTATTTCATCCCCCTGGAGATGAGTCCCACCACTGTTGTATCATCTGCAAATTTAGTAATAGCATTACTAGCGTGAGTGGGAATGCAATCATGCACATAAAGAGTATAGGGTAAGGGACTCAACACGCAATCCTGTGGTGTACCAGTGTTAAGAATAAGGGCTGAAGAGGTATGATTACTTTGTGCTGGCAGAAGTGGCCTATTGCAGATCCCATCAACCAAGGAATTTTGGATGGTCAGATCCAGGAGAAGAGCTTTTTCTGCTGTGGTCCTTGCCCTTTGGAACATCTTCTCACAGGAAGCAAGATCCACCCCTTCTCTTTTAACCTTCAGGAAAAGCCTTAAAACCTGGCCTTACCAACCAGCATGGGATTCCCAAGGAGAAGCTGTTGACTGGAAATGGTTGGTGCACTAACAGAGAAGAAACCCTCACCTCTCCCTTCCAAACCTATGCTTTTTAGTCTGTTTTAATTAATGTAATTTTTAAGCTGTTGTCATATTTACATATTGGTTTGATGTTTGTATATGGTTTGGATATTTGTATATTTTACCTTATTGTAAGCCTCTCAGATTCGCTTCCAGCTGCAAAATGGGTGGCAAGTAAATTTGGTAATAATAATTTACTCGGAACATACAGCTTCCATGTAGCAACAATATCTTTATCACATCCACATCTGCCTATCCCAGGAAGGACTTGATAGGTGGACAAAAATGCCAAATCCAATCTGAGCATCTGACTGACTGTGCGACAAAATGTAATTATAGCCATTCTCTAAATCAACACTTGTATAGAAAATCCTATTTCTCACATTCATTTATCTGTCAAAGTTCTGCTGGAAAGCAAAAAAAATCTGATTTCTGTACCACAACTGCAGTGGAAACTGCATTGCACTATCCAAATTATGCTATTTGTTACTTCTTTGACCCTTTCTGTCAGACTTTTTCACAAGTGTCTTTAATAAACTAATCCCATTATAATTTCCCCTTTATATAAAATATTAAATAACAAAAACATTAAAAGTGTTATTTTAATTGCCATTAAATTAAATTGCTGCCTCATTTTCAGACATGTATTAATCAAATTGCACAACCAAGCCATAAGCAAATCAGATTCACATTTTAACAATTTTTTTCAAGTGGTGCTGCATTATACCAACCAACAAATATTCACACAGTATTTATGATTTACTTTTAATTATTTCCCCCAGTCTGGATGCTAATGTTTATAGGATTCATTTCAATTTCACTTTTCTTAACTATTTGTGACAGTCAGTGTCTTGTAATAGACTAGCATATAAACAAAAGTATTTTAAAAACCTATTCCTTGTGCTCTTTGACTATAATCATTGCAATTATTGCTTTCTGTTTCTCTATTACACAATATGTCTGCCTTGTCTTTATTTTTGCAGCAATCAAAAACTTTTTCCCATCCTCTTTTGCTTTTATTTTAACATCCCATTAAGCATTTTCCCATCTTGTCATCAGTATAATTCCAAACACTTTGGAACTTTGGCACTTTGGATCATAATTCATTCAATTCTGTTCCAAGCTTCCAAGTTTCTATATCAAACCTTTGATGCCAGTTTTCTACCTGTTAGGTTTGGAGATTAATTCATTTTCTAATGTTTTTTTCCCCTCATGCATGAGGGAAAAATGTTTTCCCCCACTTCTTTTCTTTCTGAAATATGCATTTTTCCCAAGTTCTGACACTACCAAATAATGTTATGAGCCACATTCAAAACCTCTGCTTAGCCTTTTATCCTTCACTAATTCTTGCAGTCTTTCATCTAGACAGTCAAATAAATCAGACTGTTTGATTTATTCCTTTTCCGTGTAGATGTTTTGATGCATCTGAATTAACTCATTAAACATGCTGTAGAGAATATGGAGATGGCCTTGATGAAAGTTTTCAATTGCCATGATGTAAACACCAGTTTAGCCTTGAAAGGAAGGTTGATATGAGAAAGAAAGTCAAAATTAACCAGCCTTCATTCTCTTTGGTATCATAGAGAGGACGAGAGAGTCTCTGTTATGTTTTCAAGATTCTGTTATACCCTATATAATAAAATGGAGTTCCAGCATTCCTTGTGGAATCTGTCTCCTGACTTGGCTTATCTTGAAGAGCTGACATATGAATAGACTTTTTCATACAAAATAATCCATTTGGAATCCAATTCATTTTTTCTCACAGCAAATTCCTGGCTTTTTAATTACCATCATTCACCTCAGCCCTATAGTTTTCTGCACATCCTATCCAAAAACGAGAGAGTGCCTGCTAAGGGACACCCAACTATTCTCAAGTACAGTGTGAGGAGCTTCAGTGGCAAGCATTTTCTGTGACAATACCCCATCCATGGAATACTTTGCTCCCTGAAGTATAGATGGCCTCCATCCTCACGGCCCCTCAGAAAGAGGTGAAAACATGGTGTTTCTGAAGGGCTTCGGATATTAGCTTATATAGAGTGGCATCATTTTCTCTCTCTCCACAATTTTAGTCTTTCACCTCTAGCTGCTATTTTAATTAATGTTATTCAGAAATCATATTCTTTTTTTTTAGTATATAAATTCTGAAAAATGCTTAAAGTCTGGTTGGTCTGAGGTGGTCAGATAAATTTTATATGCAAGCAAACATGCAGCTATCACCAGTCTGGTTATTTCCTGTTTTCTTGCTCATTTAGATGATATCAGTTCTTATTTTCTGACACATATTTTAGCTCATTCATAATTAAATTCATAATATCACTTCCATCTCTATATTTATTACCTTCCGTCTGTAAGAACAGGTTAGTTTCACCCGGAATTTATATTCTTCACAAAACATACAACATACCCCTTCCCTTTCCTCCCCTCCCTTCCCTTCCCCTCCCCTCTCCTCTCCTTTCCTTTCCTTTCCTTTTCCTTTCCTTTCCTTTCCTTTCCTTTCCTTTCCTTTCCTTTCCTTTCCTTTCCTTTCCTTCTCTTCCCTTCCCAAATGCAAACGCTTTACCATATAGATCTCTTACATTTCAGGTTGCAATTTTCCTGATGTCATGAGTCAACAAATAGCCCCATCATGGCTTTGGATCTCTGAAGCCTTCATTAGTAATAAAAATAAAATTTTGACTCAATTATTAACCTTTGCTCTATCTGTGCCACGTACAATATACCTGCTAATAGCAAGGGACCAATATCAGCTGCGGAAGAGTTTTGCAAATGTTGGTTACAAATGAAGCAAAGCTCTCTGTTACTGCAAATATCTTCATTATTTTAAAAAAAGGGAAACTAAGTATTCCCCAAAGATTGCTTCTGCCAGGCAGCATACGATTAGCTGAATCCAAGCATCTCTGGGAGATAACATTCACTGCCCTGTCAAACTCAAGAGTAATGAAATACACATAGTGTGAATGGCAGATGATGTGAAATATAACAAGCAAGCCAAGTGTCCATCCATGTCTCTAATGTTGCTTGTCCTATTATAATAATCTTATTAAATCTAGGAACAAAGCAGGAATCTAAATATATTGCAAGGTTTAATCCTCACTTGAAAATTTATTACTTTTCCAAGTACTTTTATGCTTCTTCAACCAAGCAGATCTAAGCAGCTTTGAAATAAAATGAAACATATAAATATAAATAATATAGGAAGATCAATAAAACTATAATTCAATAATCCTCAAAATCTTTGTACAACGTTTGTAGCACCAGTCACATCCTGGGTTTTACTTACCACATTCTTAAGCCCCCAAATGCCTATTTAAATTGCCATGTTTTTAAACAGGTTTTTAAAGTATTAATAGTGGAGAAGCAGTTCTTATTATTAAAAGTCAATGAATCCACTGGAGTGTTAGCCGAGAATACTTGTTCCCAAATCTCCAGTCTCCACACCTCAGGGAAGTTGGGATTCTTAGCAAATATTCTCTCTTCCCGGTAGGCAGACGCTATTTAAAGCAAGCAGTCTTGGAAACTCAGGTCTTTAGGACTTTACAGGTATTTTGAATTGCACCTGGATACACGTGGGGAAAAAATTGAACAGCCTTCAACTTTTTATTTTTTCAATTTTTAAAAAACTGTTAATTACAGGTAGTCCTTGCCTTACAACAGTTCATTTAGTGACCGTTCAAAATTACAACGGCACTTAAAAAGTGAGTTATGACCATTTTTCACACCTACAACCTTCGTAGCATCATGTGATCAAAATTCAGATGCTTGGCAACTGACTCATATTTGTGACAGTTGGAGTGTCCTGGAGTCATATTCCCCTTTGTGACCTTCTGACAAGCAAAGTCAATGGGGAAGCCAGATTCACTTAACAACTGTGTTACTAACTTAACAACGGCAGTGATTCAGGTTATCTGAGAGACCATCTCTTGCCAGTCACATCTACACAACCCATTAGAGCGGGGAAGCAAGTAATGTTGCTGGTCCAATCCCCTAGGGAGATACACCTCGTAGGACCCAGAAGAAGGGCCTTCTCTGTGGTGGCTCCTTCTCTCTAGAACATCATTCCCAGTGGTGGGATTCAAAAATTTTTACTACTGGTTCTGTGGGCGTGGCTTGGTGGGCATGGCAGGGGGAGGATACTGTAAAATCTCCAGTCAGAGGTGGTATTTGCCAGTTCTTCAAACTACTCAAAATTTCTACTGCCAGTTCTCCAGAACTGATCAGAACTTGCTGAATACCACCTCTGATCATTCTCCTGGAGATAAGACCTAACACTCTTTAGCAAGGTGCTGAAGACCTGGTTCTGCCAGCGGGCCTAGTCAACCAGAGACGGGATGGGGCCCATTAAATGGCCTGTGTGATGTGTTGTCGCTGAGGTGGGTGGGTGGGGGTTTATTTTAATTATTTTATTATTTTATTATTTTCTTTTATTATTCTTTATTTTTATATATATGATGTTTTTATATTCATGTAAGCTGCCTTGAGTCGCCCTGTGCAAATAGGCGGCAATATAAATTTTCTAAAATAAATACATTCAGTTCAACAACGGTGGCAAGAAAGGTCCTAAAATGGGGCAAAACTCATCAAACAGATGTCTTGCTTAGCAACGGAAATTTTGGTCTCAAATGTGGTTGTAAGTCAAGGACTATCTGTATTATAATATAATCTCTGAAAAGGTGACGTCATTTGCCAGATCGTCAAGCCACACACTAAACATTTGTGTGATGAGTTGCTGATACGCAGCCTCCCAGGTGGCTTCACACCATTTACTGAAAAGCAGCTCCTGATGCCTGAAGGAGCCCTCACTTGACATGAAACCGAATAATTTGGTAATGGCCTATAAATCAAAAACTGTCATATACGATAGAGTTTCTTGCAAACAAAGTCACAATTATTGCTAGAGCGTGACTAGTAAACTAAGACTAGGGTATTTGGTTAGGCCATAATAATTAGAGAAGACCCCCCCACCCCGGGTCATTTCACTAAATTTTCAGCTTGCATTTTTAAATATATGTCTCTTTTCTTCATCATTTATATTCTTATGTATGAATCATGATAATGTCTTTTGTATTTTTATTGTTCTAGCCTTTCCGTAAAATATATTTTTTATCGTTTTTAAAGTTTTATTTAATGTTTAATGTTATAAATAACCTCAAGTCCTAGGGAATTATGATTATTGGAAACACTCAAAACATAATCAAGGATATAAACAGTAAAATCTCCAAGTTAAATTCCACTGTAAATGGCTATTTCATGTAGCTTTCCCTGGCCACTGTTCAGACATGGTTTGTCACTGCTCCCCCCAATTCTCCTAGTCTGGATTAAAAATGGATATTTCCTGATGGATGACCATCTAAGTCTGACCTAGTTGTACTTTACTAGATCAGTTAACAGATAACAGATAACCAGAGTTGGAAGAGACCTTGTAGCCTAAGCAGGAGACCCTACACCATTTCTGACAGATGGGAGTCCAATCCCTTCTTGAAAGTCTCAACTGATGGCGCTCCCACAACTTCCGAGGGCAAGCTGTTCCATTGGCTGATTGTTCTCACTGTCAGAAAGTTTCTCCTTATTTCCAGGTTAAATCTGTACGCTAAAGACAGCTTAAATGTATGTATTATATTCAGTGGGAATTACTGAGACAGACCAGCAGATTCAGGGTAACCCTTTTATTAACATGCTAACAAGGGTAAATATCAAACTGTGTGCTAACACAGTGGTTGACAGGCGACAGCTGATCACGTCTTTATATAGCGTGCTGTCAGACACGGTAGCCAATCAGCTGTCACGCTTTCCTGTTCATTCCTCGGACCAGACAGGGAACTTTAAAACATAACAGTATGCATTACTTGATACATTGTACAGGTGCAATAAAACAGCTAACACATACCTGAGGATTTGCTATTTTACCTTGATTATATGATCTGAATTCATCACACTCACACAGCAAAAATATCTGCCATTATTTTCAGACAGGCTACAGGGGGATTGATGTAGGCAGGGATTGGGATAAAACAATTTGATTACATGACCACAGAATTAAATTCTCCCTTTTTGCATATTCAGGTATCCTTGAGTTATGACCGTAAATGAGCCTAGAGTTACAGCCATAAATTGTGGTAGTTGTTAAGTGGGTCACCACGTGACCGTGCCTGATTTTATGACTTTTTTTTTTTGCAGTAGTCATTTAAGGGAATGCAATAGTTGGTAAGCTAACATGGTGAGCATTAAAGGTAACCCTTTCTAGTCAATGGACACTTTTTGCCAGAAACTGGAAGTAAATGCCAGTTTGTTGGGGAGGGGGAGGAATTCTTAAAATTGTCATGTAATTGCAGGACACTGCACATGGCTGTAAGTGTGGGCTGATTTCCAAGCATCCAAAATACAATCACATGTACCACAGAAAGGCTGGGAGGTGTCATAACTTCTTTTTTTTTAATTTATTGTAATTTTCAAAAATGCAAATCACATTTATATTCATAACATCGATTTTGCACCAACAAATATGTATATCTTATATATTATATTATATACATGTCTATATTAATAATCTCTTAAGATCTCTAATTTTATTTACAACAATCCATTGTTTCTAATCTTCATTTATTTTTAGCCACTCATACCATTTATCCCATACTGCATAATATTCAGAATCTTCTTTATCTTTCATTTCAAGTTTGAGCTTATCCATTTCCGTGCATTCCAATATTTTTTTTGTATAACTAAGTCTTCTAATGGGATATTAGCTTAGATGGGATAATTGTGCAAAAGCTATTCTGGCTGCTGTCAAAATATGCAATGTTATATAATTAATCTATATAATATTGGCCTGTAATTATTCCTAACAAAAAAGAATTCTGGTTTAAATCCAATTTGATATTTGGTAATGTCTTGTAGCCAGTTCTTTATTTCAACCCAATATTTCCTGGTCTCTGGGCATAACCACCACATATGATAATAAGTACCATTTTTTTGTCTACACTTCCAACACTTTGGACTTAAATTAGAATATATCCTAGCCAACCTCGTTGGAGCCATAACTTCAAAGTAGCTCTCTGGAGGTCTATTGTAATTTTGAGTGGTCATTAAGAAATGGATAGTAAATCAAGGACTACCTGTAACCCAGTGGTAGGATTCAATTTTTTTTACTACCGGTTCTGTGGGCGTGGGTTGGTGGGTGTGGTAGGGGAAGAATACTGTAAAATCTCCAGTCAGAGGTGGCATTTGCCGGTTCTCCAAACTACTCAAAATTTCTGCTACCGGTTCTCCAGAACTGGTCAGAACCTGCTGAATACCACCTCTGCTGTGACCTGTGTGTGAGTGCCCTGGCAGGTTATCTGATATCTAGCCATGCTTATCTTCACAACATTCATGCACCTAAAGATAAGTAGTTTACGACTATTTATTCCCAATAACCTATCTCAACCACTTATAGGCTTAACCCATTGAGGCAAATACCAGAAACTGGGGACCTTAGAAGAGGTAAGTTTTCAATAATAGTGTCACGCCCGAAATTGACATATGTGTAGCCATTTTAGTTAGGCTTAGTATATATTCTTTTTCTTACTTTCTCTGTGGCAGTCATGGGGGAAGGGTTTCGGGCTTGCCACATTCCTAAGTGGTGGGGAGCAGTGAAGATAAAGAGAATTGTTTTGGCTAGGTGATCTTTCTTCCCGTGGGAAACGAGCTGTCTGTGCTTGGGCCCCTTGAGGTGGAGATTTATGACATCGAGCAACGTTGAATTACTTCTATTGGAGAATGTGACTTTTGGGGGTTGTTTCTAACTTTTAATATTGTGGGGTAATTCCAGGTTGTGTCAGATCCAGAATTACCATGGACTTTTCTAATTTGATGCTTTCCTAAATAAAAGAAATTGTTTTGGAAGATGGACTCTGTTCTTTTCTTTTTAAATGGATTTCATCACTTAGAAACCTGACAAATAGGGGTTAAGTTCTCATTCAAAACAGCTCTGGGTTAGCCAAGATAAGAGTGTTAATAAAGGATTAATCATCACTTTCTGTGAAAAAAGCATTATTTATCTATCAGATTTATAGGGCTCACAAAATCGCACAGAAATGACTTTGGTTGGTATATAAGGAACAGCTCTGCAGAACTAGACTAGTGTATGAACTCCTTGCTGGTCATATTTCTCCAATTCCAAGGTGGAAAACATGGGAAGAAAACAATCTGGAGAAAACAAAGAGTCTCACAATTTTGTCTTAAAAAAAAAAAAAGCAGGAAAAAAATGAAGGCCCTAATGACACTTTTTTGGCCATTCTCTGTTGAATGAGACCGAATGTAGCAATGGGCAGGATCAGCTCTGTTGTACAATCACCATCAGTGGGTGAGTCACCATGATCCCAGCTGAACTCATTGTGTTTTTCATGAGTGATAAAATTTGGCTCCCTTCTAAATCCTGAGTTTCTTTTTTAATTGCATGATTTCTTTCGTTAGACCAGCTGCATGGACTGTGATGGCCCCTTATACTCTTTGGGCAATCCAGGACATTGAGAATGTAGGCGTAGACTACATTAGAGGACTGAGAGTAGGATGCAAGTGAATGTGGACATAGAATGATATCGTTATTCTTTGCTGAACTGGATTTAGGGACTGAAAATCAAAGTAATTAGAGTCTTTTATTACTGAATGAATGCATACTGTTATAAGGCATGATTCAGAGGCCGACTCTGTCCTGGAATGCTGATAATGTGGCTCCAGCCTGTGCTTCAGGATGGTCAATTTCAAGAACCAGGAAGCCAGGATTCAATGGAAGCTGATCAGCCACAGGCACCTCCAGTTCAGTTGGGGTGGTCAGATGATGAGGCATAGCCCCCGAGCTTCAGGCCTAGGGGAATCCAGAACCAAGTTGAGCAATGTTCCTCAGTGAGGCATTGCAATAAGTCACAGGTGTCAAATTCACAGCATCATATTGCCCTCAAGTGACGCTTCACAACATTTCCCCCCCCCCCGATGTGGAGCTGGGGTGGGCATGGCCTTCACACGACGCATCTGGCCTGCAGGCTGCCAGTTTGACACCCCTGCACTAAGTAAAGGGTGAGGTAATTTTAGCCAGCTGGGTACAGAAATCTAATTATAAATTTGCTTGCAGTCCTTGTGGGAGACAACTCTTAGACTTCTTAGCTCTTGTGCCTGTTTTTTGTTTATAACTTGAGTAGTGGACTGGCTGATTACCTGTTTGGTATCCTGTGACTCTTGGAATGCATTTGGACAATGCTATTGTTTCTTGGACTATACGGGTAGCCCTTGACTTACAACAGTTTATTTAGTGACTGTTTGAAGTTACAATGGCACTGAAAAAAGTGACTTATGACCAGAGGTGGGATTCAAATTTTTTAACAGCCAGTTCTGTGGGTGTGGCTTAGTTGGTGGGTGTGGCTTGGTGGTCATGCAACTGGCTGGGCGTGGTCAACTCAACATCACTCACATCGAGGCACGCATCTCCTCATCTAGCCTCTCATGACTGTGGGGATGCTTCAACAGTCATAAGTGTCAAAAACGGTCATAAGTCGCTTTTTTCAGTGCCATTGTAACTTTAAATGGTCACTCCACACAAGCAAAGTACCAGCAAAGGAGGAAATCCAGAAAAGTTCCTGAGACAGGAAGTTTAGTCCTGCCAAGAATGTAATTAGGATTAACGGAGAGGCAGTTTCTATAAGCAACACCAGAATGTTTCCTTCCTGCCTTCCTTACAGGATTAGGCCAGTAATTTCTTCTGACAACCAGTTCTCTGAACTGATTAGAATGTTAACAACCAGTTCTAGCGAATAGGTGCGAACTGGTAGAATCCCACCCCTGCTTAGGACCAGGGGTGGGATGCTACTGGTTCTGCTCGGCTCTACAGAACCGGTAACTCTGAAAAGCAGCAGACATCAAACTGGTTATGTGTTTGCTGCTGTTTAGCCCACCCAGCCACCTGGGCTCTTGCCTGTCCTTTATTTCCCGCTTTTTCAACCTCAGCTGCTTTGCGTGGCACAGCTGAGGTTGAAAAAGCAGGAAAAAAGTGGTTTTTCAAATGCTGTGCACCTGCGCGCAGTGCTTTTCAGCTGTCCAGGCGGCACAGCTAAAGGTTTTTTACACACGCAAGCAGTGTGTAAAAGTGTAGTCACCAAACTGGTAGTAACACCGGTTGAATCCCACCCCTGCTTATGACTGTTTTTCACAGTTATGAGCATTGCAGCATCCTCATGGTCATGTCATCAAAATTCAGAAGCTTGGCAACTGCCTCATATTTATGATAATTGCAGTCTCCTGAGGTCATGTTAATCACCTTTTGCCACCTTCTGACAAGCAAAGTAAAAGGGAAAGCCAGATTTACCTAACAACCATGTCACTAACTTAGCAAGTTCAGGGATTCACTTAACAACTTTGGTAAGAAAGGTTGTAAAATGGGGCAAAAGTTGCTTAACTTTTCTATATCTCACTTAGCAACAGAAATTTTGGGCTCAATTGTGGACATAAATCAAGAACTACTTATATTTGTATTTCACACTGGCAAGCTATCTTACTAAGCATTTGACTCATGTTTCTATCTGCTGTTACCTGCCTAGAACTGTAGTAAATCTTTGAATACTGTGTTTGTGTGTATATATTTATAAGCATTAAGAACACATAACTTAATGCATTAAAATCCAGTGATGCCTTTTATGTCAGGAATGAATCATTCAGGTTAATTGTGCACCTGTGTTTTAACCTGCACCACAAAAGTAGTCAAAATAGTCCTTAAAAGTTGAAATGAAGACAGAACTTCCGGTGGCAGGAAAGGACATGTGGAGGTGTAGAAGCCCAGCTGCGGTTTCAGTGTACCTCTTCTTGCGCTTGGTGCGATCCCTAGAGGATACCTGAATCCCAGAGAGATTCGTGTCGGTGTGGGGGAATCTCAGGTTGCAGTGTGGGGGAAGGCAACCCCCTGGCAGCGAAGAGAAGACCTCCAGAGCCCAGCGTGAAAGAGCCAGCCGCCTGTCAATGGCGGCTCCAAAGTCCAGACTGCCTCCGATGTGAAAAGCGAGTAAGTGACAGCTTGTAAGATCGGTGAAGAAAGAGCAGAAAGAGGTGGCAGAAAGACTTTAATGGTGGAGAGTGCGATTGGCAAGTGATTTTTTGTGTTAATATCTGTCGAAAGCCCGAGAGAAAAGGGGCTAAAAAAGCGAAAGTTTGACTAGCATGGGTGGAAAGGCTCGGCAGACGGAAGTGAAAGTGTGGATTATAGCGTCTGATAGGAGAAGACTGTGAACTTAAGAAGAAATCGTGGGAAAGAGTAGGAAACCGGTGGAGAATTTGAGTTCTTAAGTGGATTGCTATATTGATAGACTTCCTAGGTTTAAAACCCGAAGAGGAGCAAGGCTGCTGAAGAAAGGGAAACACGGCGCCATACGAGATACATTGAATCTCAGAAGTCATTGCAACAAAACAACAGACACTATTTGCTCAACAGACCTTTAACTGATCTGGAGGAGAACTTTATTTGATTCTAAACTAATTAAGGTGAAGGCTGTAAGCGAAGGAGATCAAGAGACTGAACTTAGAAGCATTGACAAAAAAAAAAGTAATTTGGAAGTTTTGGAAGAGACTGATTGCTGGCAGCCATTATTCAGCACTTTTCACCTCCCTCCTTCCGGTGTGTTTGAAGAAAACCCCAAAAATGGTGGACTTAAATCTGACTCTAAAATTCCTTTTTCTTATTGCCCTATCCCATTTCTTTGCGGTTTTCCTTTGATATCACTCTGTTAAACCTTTTATCTTGTCTACTATTCACTGACTCTTTGATGTTAAGGCGAATTCCTTTTCTCTTTCATTTTCTCTTTATAACAACTATAAATTTATTTATTTAGAAAAGGTATAATGATTGTTAGACTGAATTGCAAACTGATTTAATTGTTTTGAATAATTAGTAACAATAAGGATTGCCATACTCCGACCAGTTTGATAGGGAAAATAGCAACAAGGTTAAATTTTTTATAAATAATAAGTATAAGATTAAATATTAAACAGTAATTATTAAATGCTAAAATAGTACAATTTAGTGTGTGAATATAATCAACTGATTGGGGGAAGAGTAATACCATTTTGGATCAAAAATATTGGTGACTTAGAATACTTAGAATATTTAATACCAAGACAAGGCTAGATAAGATTAGATAAAAATATATATTTACTTACAAAACCTATAATCATACAAAATTGAAATCTGGTGGGACTTGATATACGAATTGTTATATATATTTGTTATATACATTTATCATATGGAATGTCATATAGTGTTCTATAGTATCTGAATATAGATTGTTCAAAATTATATACCTGATTGTGGACATAAGATCAAAAATAATATATATGTATATATTTTAGTTTCTAGTTAAGAGCACAGAATTCAACTACTTAGTAGACAGGCAGACCAAGTAATTAGATATTGCAATTCTATCATAAGGGTTATATTACTGAATGGTAATTTGGGACAACATAACTAATATAATTCAACAGCAAAAACAAATACTAAAAGAAATGACTTCTACAACAACCACGACCCTGAAAACGGGAAGGAAGACTACCCCGACTTTAACAACCACTCTGGCAACAGCTTCCCCTACAATCCAAAAAACCATAGAAGAATCACTAACAGGGGAAAAACAAACCAATGTCTCGAATGCTAATATACAATCAACTTTGTTAACTTTGCAAGAATCAATGACAAAACTTCAAGAAATAATGATCAAAAATCATAATGAAACAAGAGCGGATATTAGTGAATTAAAAGAAGAGATGGGAAAGTTAAAAGCCGAGATGAAAGTGGACATTCTTAAGGTAGAGGACCAGATTGGAACACTACAACAGGCTTTGGAAAAAAACGAAACAATGATAAAAGAAATAGAGACAAGGACAGAACGAACGGAAAAGAATTTGGAAAGGGTAGACGAAGAATTAAAAAATGTAAGCAAAGAAATGGAAGATTCATTGGTCTACCTAGAAATGGATAAGGCGGCTGCTTACCTGAGATTCCAGAATGTGGAGGAATCTAAGGAAGAAGAACTGGAGCAGCTAATGGCAGAAATATTGGCCGAACTAATAGGAAAAGATAAAGATGACATACTCAAGGAATTTGATGAAGTCTACAGGGTCAGTACCAACTATGCGAGATGTCATAAATGCCCGAGAGAGGTGCACATTCCTTTTGCGAGAAGGAGTGTTCGAGACATAATATTTAGAATGTCTAGAGATGGAACAATAATGTATAAAGGCAAAGAAATTTTGATCCTTAAGCAAATCCCTAGAAAAGTAAGGGAAATAAGACAAGACTACAAATTTCTAGCCAGTTATCTAAATCAGAAAAGAATTCTATTCAAATGGTTAATCCCGGAGGGGATGTTAGTAACATGGAAAGAAAGAAAAATCAAAATAGATTCTATGGAATGGGCACAAGATTTTTATGAACAGCTAGTAGGCACGGAAGACCAAAATAGCAAGGAGGAATTAAAAAGAAACTCACAGGAAGACCGAAGTCACCACAGAAATAAAAAAGAAGGACCCCCCAAAAACCAAGGGAATGACTATCCACCTCAGGAGAGAGAACAATCTATTCCACAACAAACACAAGGAGAGAGCAGAATTATCACGAGACAAAAACTGAAACAGATCTAACTAAATGGATGAAGAAACTTCTATCCATCAATATAAATGGTTTAAATTCGACAACTAAAAGGAAAAGGATAATAGCTAAATTAATTAAACAAAACGCCGACATAATATGTTTACAAGAAACTCACATAAGGAAAATAGATGAAAGATATTTAGACTGCCCTAAACTAGGGAAGTTATTTACAGCACCAGCAGATTAAAAAGAAAAAGAAAGGAATTGCAATATACATGAAAGATGACCTAAAAGCAGATCTAGTTTGGTCAGACCCAGAAGGAAGAACTCTGGTTTTACAGATCTCGATTAATACTATTTCATTTTTATTGGTAGCAATTTATGCCCCAAATGAAGGCCAGAAAGAGTTTTTTAAATATTTACATCAAAAAATAATAGGATTTGAAAAAAGGAATATCTGTATTATAGGTGATTTCAACTCTATTGCTGATTACCAAAAGGACCACAGTAATGCGAGGAAGAACAAAAAAGGAAAAAGAGAGTTTCCCAAGACACGTAAGGAAATGATGAAAGAGTTAAATTTGGTGGACTTATGGAGAAGATTAAACCCAGAAAATAAACAATTTACATTTTACTCTAATCCGCATCAAATATGGACAAGAATAGATATGGCGTGGATGAATGGTGAAATTGCAAATGAAATAAAAGGAATCGAAATTTTACCAAATGAATGGGCTGATCATAACCCAATTCAAATAATTTGGAAAGGTAGGGAAAAACCAAAGAAAAGATGGACATTAAACACCCAATTAATAAGAGAAAAAGAGTATACTAATAAGCTTAAAGAGGAATTAAACTATTTTCTAAAGGAAAATGATAATGATGTAACCTCGAAACAAAATATCTGGGATACATTGAAGGCAGTGATAAGAGGTATAACAATCTCTTATAATGCCATGAGAAATAAAAGAAAATATGCTCAACAAAATAAATTACAACAACAAATTAAGGAATTAGAAACCCAATTACAAAAGACCCCTAAAGATCAAAGAGTACAAAATCAGATAATAACAGCCAAACACAATTTGAACTTAATGGAACAAGAAAAAATGGAAATAAATTTGAAAATGACTAAACAAATTTATTTTGAATATGCTAATAAACCAGGAAGATGGTTATCCTATAAACTTAAAAAAAGGAAAGAAAAGAGATTGATATACCAATTAATAGACGAGAAGGGAGATATACAACAAGAGATAGAAAAGAAAAAAGACATTATACATAAATACTTTGAAGAGTTGTATAAAAAAGAAGAAGTCAATGAGGATAAATTAAGAAATTACTTAGATGAAACGAAAGTCAAAGTAATTGGAGATGAACTGATAGAATTATCAAACAAGGACATTACTTGGTCCAAATTGAAATCAGCAATAGAGAATCAAGGGAACAATAAAACCCCGGGGCCAGATGGGATCCCGGCAGAATTATATAAGGCAATTGCGGAACAAATTGGACCACTGATGTTGGAAGTGTTTAACGAGGTCTTACTGGTAGCTAAGATGCCGGACTCGTGGAGGGGAGCATTGATTTTGCTGATCCCGAAGGAGGAATCTGACCATAGACACATTAACAACTACAGACCAATTTCACTCCTAAACACTGACTATAAAATATTCTCCTCTATTATAGTTAACAGACTAAAACAAGTTTTAAACCCGTACATACATGAAGACCAAAATGGATTTCTCCCGACTAGACAGATAAGGAATAATTTAAGAACAGTAATAGATGTTTTAGAATTCTATGAAGCCCACCCTGAGAAACAATCTGCACTCATGCTTTTAGATGCAGAAAAGGCATTCGACAACTTAAATTGGCACTTCTTAATTCAAAAAAATTATAATATGAATTTAGGCACCAAATTTGAAAACATCATAACAACAATTTACGATACACAGCAGGCCAATATCATAATAAATGGGGAACACACTGGTCCAATAAAAATAGAAAAGGGAGTCAGACAGGGTTGCCTTCTTTCACCTCTTCTCTTTATATTCGCTTTAGAAACACTCTTAACACGAATTAGGCAAAATCCTGAAATTAAAGGATTGAAGATTAAAACAGAAGAATACAAATTGCAAACGTTTACCAATGATATGGTTTTCTTTTTGGAGGAACCAATAGAAAAAGGATATAAATTGATAAAAGAACTAGAACAATTCGGTGCAGTAGCAGGACTTAAAATCAATAGAAAAAAAAAACAAAATTAATGACTAAAAATTTAACAGAAGACCAGAAAAAGGAATTAGAGGTAAGTATGGGAATACAGGTAACAAAGAAAGTTAAATACTTAGGAATATGGCTAACACCACATTGTAAGACACTCAAACAGAATAACTGACAAATTGTTACAACAAGTAAAGAAAGATTTAGAATTATGGAGTAGGTTGCAACTTTCACTATTGGGCAGGATTGCTTCTATCAAAATGAATATTTTAGCAAAATTCTTATACTTATTTCAGACGATTCCAATTAAATTGCATATTATTTTTTTTTTTGAAGAACTTAACAAAATAATACTTAAATTCATTTGGCAAGGAAAGAAATCTAGAATTAATGTAAAGGCATTACAGGATTTGAAGAGTAGGGAGGGGATTGGCACTTCCAAATTGGGAACTATATTATACAGCAGCTGCTCTAGTATGGTTAAAAGATTGGGTGAATTTACTTAACAAAAGAACGCTATTTTTAGAAGGCCACGACTTGCAGAGGGGATGGCACGCCTTTTTATGGGAAGTAGGGAAAGCCAATCAGTCATATTTCCATAGACACTTAATTAGAGATTCACTATTAACCAATTGGAAAAAAGTACGGAAAAAACACTATTTAAAAATACCGATCTGGTTATCGACAATGGAGGCAATGATTCATCCAAACAATCTGGACATTACTAAAATGATCAAATATAAAGATTTATTAGATGCACAAGGAAAATTGAAAACACGACAAGGACTACAAGAGCGGGGTTTTAAAATAGATCAGTGGGTATATCTCCAAATTCACAGTAGATATAAACAAGATAAAAAAGATTTTGGAATTAATAACAAACTCCAGTACTTAGATAAAATTTTATTAGGATCAAACAAAAAAAAATATAACTAAATTTTACAATTACCTACTGGAAGTAGAGCTAGAAGAAGAGACAGTCAAAGGGAATATGATAGCTTGGAGTAGGAATGTCGGACAGAGTATCACACTAATGGAATGGGAAAAGATTTGGAACAGAAACAAGATCTCTAAATCGGCAGCTTATAAAGAAAACGCTTACAAAATGTTTTACAGATGGCACCTTCCTCCTTCGAGGTTAGCGAAGATGCACCCCAACACGAGTCCAAAATGTTGGAAATGTAAAAGTATAGATGGAACCTTTTTTCATATGTGGTGGTCATGTAAGGAAACCCAGAAATACTGGCAAAGAGTTAGAAAGTGGCTAGAAGAGATAACAAAAGAACAGATTGAATATAAACCAGAGTCCTTCCTGTTAGGGATTTTTGACAAACAATTACCAAAAAAAGTGAAGTATATAACAATACATATCTTAACAGCGGCCAGGCTAACGTTTGCTCAGTGCTGGAAACTACCTCACATACTTACAGAACAGATCATCATCCAGAAAATCTCAGACTGTGCAGAAATGGACAAACTAAATTTAGCCCTAAAAAATAAAGATTCTTCAATATATTATAACAATTGGAATTGCTGGTATAAATGGTTAGACCAAAGATAGACTTTATATCATAAGGTAAAAAAGAATGGGATAAACTTATATGAGTGTAATCTAAATATAGATATGGATAAGATGTGCATACATGATACAAATTCAGAAGAGAAAAGATCTTACAAACTGTCGAAAATCAGAATGTTTTTAAGTGTGCACCTTTTCTTCTTTCTTTTTTCTTTCTTTCCCTTTTCTTTTCGCGTTTCTTTCTCTCTTTCTTGCTCTTTTCTGGTTTTTCTATTTGTGTATGTGTTGTAGATTTGTTTTTAATTGTAAAATTAATAAAATTTGTTTAAAAAAAAAGTTGAAATGGAGAGTTAGTCCTAACTCTTAATATCTCATATCTCTTTTGTTGTTGTTTCAAATGAATCAGGTTATTTCTTAAGTGTTCACAGCTGATACCACCATGTGGCATTTAACACTCAAGCATAGATTGCATTGTTTATACCGTGTTTCTCACAAAATATGGCCAGGCCTTATTTATTTTTGACCCCCGAAAAAATGGCTAGGCCGTCTTTTCGGGGGGTGACTTAATTTCCTCCCCCACCTAGAGCGGCCCATATGCACGTACCTCGCCGTGAGGCCACTTCTATCAGCCAATGAAAGCTCCCCAAAGGCAGAGTCCCCAGCTGCTTTGGGGCGTGGCGTGGCTGCCCGTGTCCCCTCGTTATTAGGCAGTCTCTTTCGGGTGATGGAAGCTCCCCAAGGGCAGTCACCAGCCACTTCGATCAGCCGGTAGAAGTGGCCTCAGAGTGAGCATGCACACACACTCCCCTTGCCGCAAGGCCGCTTCCTTCAGCCGACGAAAGCTTCCCGAAGGCAGAGTCCCCAGCTGCTTCGGGGCGAGGCACGGCTGCCCATGTCCCCTTGCCTTTAGGCAGTCTCTTTCAGGTGATGGAAGCTCCCCAAGTGCAGTCACCAGCCACTTCAATCGCCAGTAGAAGCAGCCTCGGGCGAGCGCACACACACACACTCCCTCACCGCGAGGTTGCTTCTATCGGCCAACGAAAGCTCCCCGAAGGCAGAGTCCCCAGCTGCTTCAGGGCAAGGCGTGGCTGCCCGTGTCCCCTCGCCATTAGGCAGTCTCTTTCAGGCGATGGAAGCTTGCCAAGGGCAGTCACCAGCCTCTTCGATCGGCTGGTAGAAGTGGCCTCGGGGCGAGGGGAGTGTGTGTGTGTGCTCACCCCGAGGCTGCTTCTACTGGCCGATCAAAGTGGCCCCCCATTTCTCTTCACCTCGTGTAGTTCTTAACGAACGATGTGAGAAATGGCGGGGAAACTCATGGATTAAATAGGCCTAAATTTTGGGGGCGGGGCTTAATTTCACCTCATGCCTAGAAATCATGCTGGGCCTTCCTATTGGTGGAGGCCATATTGTTGGAGAAACACGGTACTTGAGAAGGAGATAGAACAGTATATATATGTAACTTTTTGTTCATGGAAGAGTCTTTAAGCCATCTGATGTTGTGCTTTGCTGCCTTCCTTGCTGATGACAGGGACAAGTATATATCAAGTTCACTCTTGACATAATAATCACAACAAAAGTGTATTCTGAAAGATCCCAACAATATTGCTCTTTACTTCACTCTAGATAAACTTCTACCTGTATGACAAGATAAAGAAGGGTATGTTTGCTTTAGATCTCTCTCAGAGATTGCCTTCTTCAGGCACTACAGTGTTGGGTCTTCTCAACTGCAGCCCCTTGTTTGAAAATCTCCAGAAATCAAACTAGCGCCACTTATTGAAGTTTAGGAGAGTAATTATTTTTCCCCCTCCTGTTTAAGAGAGCTTCAGATTCTATGGATGGTGAGACTTCTTTATGGAATGTGTGTTTGATGACTAAGTGTTCCTTGGTTGCCAAAGTATTTTTTGCATTTTTTTAAACTTTTTCCATCTTGCTAAAAAAGAAGATAAGCCTCTCAGAGGGTTTTAGACCAGAATAGCACATAAGTTGACTGCAGATTTGCCCACAATTAATTTACCTACTATGAAACTTACTTGTTATAAGGAATCCAGGCCAAGAGGCAAAAATAATTTTGTCATTCAGTAGGCTTTCAGTGCTGAATCTGAATAGTTCTGTAGCTTTACTTAAAATTGATAGCTGAGGCTCCTGCTGGGATTCCAATGCCAAATATAACTCACTTTGTTAATGAACAATGTATATCTTTCCCACAAGAAGATAGCTTTCTATGTTGCAAGATGACTTCTAAGAAAAACCTCCTAACGCTCTGATGTTGAAGTCAACATTCCAACAGCCAAAGAATGCAATTGTTATGTTGATGTTGCTAGAGAAAAGAAATTAGATATGCTGGCAGGGGAATTCTAGGAATTGAAATTCACACATATTAAAAGTTGCAAAGACGGGACTTCCAGTTTGAAGGGCTTCGGCAACAGACAGGAATCCGCGATCGTGAGCGGTTTCTGCCTGGGCTCGCTGCTGGAGCACCCTGAGCCGGCTGGTTTCAGGGCTAAGCCACCCCGTAGAGGTGGTGAAGAAGGGGGAGACTGCCAGCAGGGTCGAGGAGAGCAGCATCTCTCCTCCTCAGCAGGCCATTACTCCCTTTCCCGAAGGCGGTAGGAGCGGTGGTCAGAAATGGCCACCTCAAAGAAGATCTCAACCAGAAAAGAACGTGCAGGAGGAAGATAAGAAGTGAAAGTTTTGGCTGACCGGGCTAAGTTGAAAAAGCAATAACTAAGGTACCCTGGAATTTAAATTTTACAAGAAATAACATCGCTCCCAAAGAAGAGTCGGAAGCAGAGAAAGAAAGTGAAAAGGGAAAGGTTTGACTTTTTTTTTCTTCTCTCTCTTTCCTTATATTGACAATTAAGAATAAGAAATTGGAAAAATCCGCTTTGGCATCAATAGGCAATTAAGCTGAAAATATAACTAAATGCCAAAGGGACAATAAAGATTTCTGGACATTAAAACCTTTTTCTTCTATAAGCAGGAAGGGAGAAAAAAAGAATAAGGGCAGGATCTGGAAGAGGGAGGAGACTGCCTGGACTTTAAAAGAATCTAAAGTAAAATTTCAATGAGACTTCTAAAATATACATTTTAACTGAAACTTTGCAACTAAATAGTAACCCCAGCAAGAGAAAGTGGGGGGAAAAAAAGAAAGAGCAAAAAGAAACAGCTTGTGTGTATTTGGATTACTTGGTGACTTGGATTTTTGGCTATTATATTTGAATGACTAAAATCAATCGGGTGGTTGTTTAAAAATTTCTACAATGGCATTACTTTTGGATGAATTGAAAATGGAACTTAAAAAGTACAAAGAAGATGCACAAGAAGGGAAGGGTTCCTTTGGCTTCGTTTTTCAATTTCTAGAAATGGAGATTTGGAACTATGAGAAACAACAAGAAAAGACTGCAAAACAAGAAGACTGGGACAAAGAAGAAGCCATCTTTAATGAACAAGTAACTCTATGTGGGGAAGAAAAAGGAAAGGGGGGGGGGAAGAGGATGGAGAATTTAAGACTTAAAAAACAACCAAAGAAAAAAAAAATAATTCGAAAAATAAGTATAATACTGGAAAGCAACAGAAAAGGGAAATACAGAAGAGGGAAATAGAGGTAGAGAGACAAAGGGGTAAAAAGGGGAGAGAGAAGAAGAGAGAGAAGAAGGAAAGGAAAAGAAGTTACAAAGGTCCGGAGCAAGATATAAAGAAACAGGACCTATTTAGAGATAATGGTGAAAATCTAATTGAAAGGGGGATTCTGTAAAGGTACATGAGATTGTGTTGTTATATTTGAAATAGAAATAACTTTAGAAAATTGGAAACAACATATGATTAGAATGAGGGATAGAATGGTTAGTGTAATTTAGTGAAATGTTTGTGAATAAAGTAAATGAAATAAAATAAATGAGAAAATTGAATTAGGAAGGAATGGGAACACTTTAATTAGTCAATGTTTTATAAAATATAAGTGAAGAGGGGGGGGATTGATTATGGAAAGTTTATAATTGCTCCCATAGAAGTATGATATTTAATTGAAAAATAACATGAAAAATGTTAAGACTGCAATGAATATTAATATTAATGATAGAATTGAATTGGAATGTTGTTTTAATTATATACATTTATAATTTTTTTTCTTTTTTTAAGAATACAGTGTGTATTTTAAGAATGTACCAAGCAGAATCCGAATGGAAGTTATGTATTATATTGAGTGTTATAACTTTAGGGGAAAGATATAAAGGCATCATACTCCAATCAGTAACTACAGGAGAAATTTTGTTTAATGAGAAAAGATAATAGACAATTGAAACAGGACAGATAAAAATATAAATATAATGATTTGAATTGAGATGAAATAAATACAATAAAATTGAGGAAATTAAAAGAGGGAGAAGCCATGTAGAAAATGTAAAATTGTAATAAGATATGGAATAGAATATAAAAATGAGCATGAACCTGAATTTGTGTCTGTACGAAGAAATGTAACCCGGGATTATGCTGCTTTCAAAAAAGATGTTTTAATTGTATTTCTTTTCTTTTTGTGAAAACTTGTTAGGTATAACATTGATACCAAATATGGTTTGGGTGAATAAATATATAAAACTTAGATATCATGGTTTAAGTGCTTATCACTTTAAGCACAATGCTGCAGGCAATTAGCCGATTAAGGGTGCGGTTAAGAAGTTACAATATAGAAAAGCTTACTGTGTCTTACTGTTACTCTGATTGTACTGTGCCTGTGACTGAGATGATCCTGTCTGCTACTGTTTGCTGATTTACTGCGGAATTCAACTGTTCTACTGTTTGAGCGTCTTGCTGAATATCCAGCGCATTGTTCCTCTGGAGAGGCACCGGAGGAGGAAAGATATCTTTATCGGCTGATAAAGATATTGTAAGGACTCTTAACTTGGACTGTAATAGTGAGTCTTACTGGATGGAAATATAGTGAATGACTAATGGACTGAATGACAATGCTTTAAACTCTAAATGGATTAAAAACTATTTAAACTACAAACAGTGTTTGTGTTCAGTGTATGTATACTCTGGGGCCCTTCCGCTCTCGTTTGGCTGCCTGGCTTGACTACTGCTGCAATACTCTGCTAGGGGTTAATCCCCAAACACTAACAAAACTCAAATAAAATTTACAAAAAAAAAAAAAAAGTTGCAAAGACTGGGAAAAGCTTCTTTAAAGGAAGAATGATTGCCTTCTGGTGCTGTCTCTTATTCAGACCTGGAAGTACACTTCAATTGCCCGAGTAATTTTAGAGTGTGCTACAAGAGTATAACCTCTCTTGGAATAAATTTGAAACCTTATCTGGACAGGATCAGAAATGTTGGTGCAACGAATCCATTCTAAAGTACATGTTTCAGAACCAAGATTTACAGATACAGTGAGAAAGGGTGATAGAAATATCATTAAACAGAGCCTTGACCCACTGACTAGAAGCCAAACTTGTCTGCTGTTATCTGAATTCCTGTCCTCTAAAGCTGCCCGATATAGGGATTCTGTATCTGTATGGCAATAAAATATACAGGTTGTCCTCAGCTTAAAACCATTCATTCAGTAGCTGTTCAAAGTTATAACGGAACTGAAAAAGTGACTTACAACCAGTCCTCATACATATGACCATCACACCATCCCTATGTTTGAGGGATTAAATGTTGAGCACCTGACCATTGGCATGTATCTATGGCAGTTGAAGTGTCCTCAGGTCACTTGATCCTCATCTGTGACCTTCCCAAAGGGCTTCTAACAAGCAAAGTCAATGGAGGGGAGCCAAATCCGCTTAATTGTAAAAAGAAAGTAGTAAAATTGAGTGTGATTTCAATCAATCAGAATAGAGCTGGAAGGGATCTTGGAGGTCTTCTAATTCAGCCCGCTGGTCAAGCAGGATACCCTTTCAGTCTCTTCGTAAAAACTTCCAATGATGAATCACCCACAACTTCTGAAGGAAAGCTCTTCCCCTGGCAAATTGTCTTCACTGTTAGGCAGTTTCTCCTTAATTCCAGGTTGCTTATCTCCTTGATTAGTTTCTATCCATTGTTTCTTGTCTTGCCCTCAAGTGCTTTGGAAAATAAATTGGCCCCCTCCTCTTTGTGGCAGCCTCTCAAATACTGGAATCCTGCTATCATGTCACCCCTAGTCCTTCTTTTCTCTAGACTAGCCAAAACCAAATCCTGCAACCGTTCTTCATATATTATAGTCTCCAGGCCTTTAATCATCTTTGTAGATCTTCTTTGCACTTTTTCCAAAGCCTCAGCATCTTTTTTGTAATGTGACCAAAACTGGATGCAGTATTCCTGGTGTGGCCTTACTAAGGCTTTATAAAGTGGTACTTAACAACTATTTACTTAACACCTGCCTTGATTAGCAACATAAATTCTGGTCCCAATTGTGATCATGAGTTGTCGTGCCCCTGGTGGAGACTGACTCTGGGTCAGAGGAGGAACAGCCGACAGGGAGTGGAAGTGTGGCTCTGGAGGTTGTGGAGGAGGCTGGGGAATCAGAGGAGGACCCAGACCCATCCTCTCTCCATCCTAGGGGGATGGAGGAGAGGATAAGGGAGAGACGTGGTCTACTTGGGAGGAGAGGGCTTTGATCTTCTTCATGGGCTGCAGCTGTGACAACTGAATAAGAGGACGGACATGCATACGGGAGAACACTGAAAACAAAGCATGGAAATATCTCTAGTTTATGGTTCCTCTCTGAGTTTGGTGTCCTTCCCAGTGTGTGTCTGTTATCTGTGGACATCCTCCAGCCCTTATCTTGCTTGGTTTGTGTTGTTTTTTCCCTCCTTCTTGTAACTGCTTGTGTGGGAGTTTTTTGTCTTCATCAAGGATATTTGGAGCTTGGAAGCAAAGTGAAGGAATAAAAGGGGCTTCACCTGTTTTTTGTGACTGTGTTTATTTTGTATCTCCATCCTGGGTCATCACATGAGTTGAGGTCTACCTGTAGAGAACTACAGGCAGTGACAAAAAAATCTAGCTTCTGTTCCTTAAGGATCCATATGACTAGCATTTAGGAGGTAATGGATTATAAAAGCTGTTGGAATTTTCCTGCACTAGTTATATTAATGACACAAGAAATGGGTTCTTACAGGGAGGGTTTTGACAAGGGTCTCTGTGTCAAAAAAGGTGACAAGTCAATATGTCAGCTCAACCATGCAACTGAAAGCTCTACTCTTGTTTTTCTTACATGTGTTCTACCATCTCCTTTATTATGAGGAAGATCATAAAGCTAAATTTCAGAATGGCACTTCAATAGTGCCTTATGGTAAAGACACAAGTCTTGCTGGTTTGAAATTTCTTAGTGAAAAAAAAGTAACTTTATAGCGTATATTGAAAGGCGTTGATTATGATTGCCATATTCATAAGGGTGGCAATAAAGTCTATACCAAGCCATTATATAAGTGGGCTGGACTCCAAGCACTGGAAATAAAAGATATCCAGATGTCTTTAGTGCATCTTGAGCATTCATATTAGAAATTCAGAAATAAAAGTATTATTAGCAAAAAAAAAAAACAAGCTGGAAATTTCCATCTTCAGCATAAAACTGCTGTGGACAGACACAATTTCCTTCCATCATCATGACTTTCTCAAACACTTCGTTCCTTCTGTCTACAGGCACCAGGTCAGATATGCCAGACCCCAATAAATATGAGAGTTTCTTTTAAGGTTGAATGAAAGTTGTCACTATTTTGGAAGATGGTTTCAATTAAAATTATGATTTGATCCTGTATTATGTTTATTTTTCAGTCTGTTCCATATGTACTATCTAGTAAAACATTTATGTCTTGGCAATCTTTCTTGGGGGGTGGGGGGGGATTATCCAAGGAGGTAAATAATTACTTGTTGGACTAAACATTACAAAATACAAAGAAGGTGTTTATTAATCTTTAATCTAGTTCTATGTCTTTGTCAACTTTGTAATTATTTACGTGTTAGTAAGGAAATCGGCTATATTGCTTGGATGCAGATGGAAAGCCTTTTTTTACAGCTGAATGTGGAAATTCCCTCAGCCCTTTTACAACTCTGCACATGAAGGAATTTGGGCATTGCTGGGTAAAGCTTCTATTCCCCCCCACCGCCCCATCTTCCTTCTTTAAAAAGGTTGTCTTGATTTTTGTGCTGCGATTAAATATAAGCAATGTGAGTGTTGCGAAGAGAACAATTATATTTGTAAGATGCTGCATATAATTAATATAGGTTCTATTGGAAGAGCTGAAAGTTTGGTCATTTGGTCTTTTTTTAAAGTGGGTTTTGACTTTTTCAGTCCATTTATTCCTCACCCAACCCCCATTCTTATTAAAAGTGAAGTCAAGTTAACTAATGCATGAGAACTTTGTATTGCTTCAAACTTCAAATCTAGATTAATTTTCACCATTCATAACTGACTAACTTCTTTTTTTAAAAAAAAATGTGTAACTCTAAAAGCATTATAAAAATTGATCTTTTTTTTCAAATTCATAATGGAATTATCTCAGATATAAACTACCTTTCAAAGCAATCTTACTTTTAGTTAATAATTTTTTGCTTAAATCACTGGTAGTATATTATTCCTATATGGCTGTATCAAATATCTTGAAAAAGTTGTGTGTGAGAATGGACACATGCCTTTGTATGTGCTTTACATACCCCTGATTAAACACTTTGGGAAAGAGATGTCACTGTCATATTTATTCAGTTTTTCTTTCCATTTTCTCTTTCTTTCTTTCTTTCTTTCTTTCTTTCTTTCTTTCTTTCTTTCTTTCTTTCTTTCTTTCTTTCTTTCTTTCTTTCTTTCTTTCTTTCTTTCCTATTTTCTTTCTTTCTTTCTTTCTTTCTTTCTTTCTTTCCTTTCTTTCTTTCTCTCTCTCTCTCTCTCTCTCTCTCTCTCTCTCCCTCCCTCCCTCCCTCCCTCCCTCCCTCTCTCTCTCTCTTTTCTTTCTTTCCTGAGAATAATGAGTTTTTGCTGAATCAAAGTTTGAGTTGTTATTTTCAGCTCTAAAGGTATCATGGAAGAATTGGCTGGTAAGAGTTTGAAATTAGAAAATTAGAAAAATTGACCTAAGCGATTAAGAAATTAAGAGATGGCAAAAGATGAAAAATAGATTTATAAATGCTTGGTTTATATCTATATTCTTCTATGCAGATTATGGACCAAAGGGCCCATAGTTTAGTTGATACATAGAGATTAGTAGACAGCTGGGGGGTGGGTTTCTTTACTTATATAATTGATGTACATTTTCCTTAACATTTCTGCTTGTTAAATTCTACTCTAGTCATTTCATACAATCCTGTCTATTCCGGTTTTATCTTCTGTCTTTCATTTATATTATTAGCCATACCTTCCAGCCTTGAGTCATTTTCAGAATTGATAAAAATCCCTCTCACCTGCCACATTGATAAAAATGTTGAACAGCATAGAACCTAGCACTTAGCCATGTGGCATTTTACTCAGTACTTCCTCCAAGCTGAATTGGAGCTATTAATAAGCCTTTTCTGAGTGGGTCATGCAGCCAACAGTGAGTTCATCTAACAATGCTATCATCCAGCCATATTTTACCATTTTTTAAAATGGAATACCATGAGGCATTCTGAGGCGGCTTTGTTGATGGTCCACATGAACTGTCTATGGCAGGGGTGTCAAACTCAAGGCCTGTGATGTGGTTGGATCTGGCCCACGATATGGTTGGATCTGGCTTGTGATGTGGTTGGATCCAGCCTGTGATGTGGTCGGTTCTGGCCCATGGGGCTGTCCTGGAAAATGTAAAGAGCCAGCTCATGTGGCTTCGGCCCAGTCTACCCATGTGGCTTCCCAATGCAAAGAGGAAACATTGGGCTAGCGTGACTTTGACCTGTCTACCCAATGTGAAGAGGAAATATGCCAGCAGTTTGGGGAGTGGCGTCAAACTGTCCATGCCCACCCATCTGGCTATGCCCACTCAGTTGGCCATGCCCAGTGAGTGGCATCAAGCTGGCCACACCCACCCAGTCGCCCCCACCCCCCAAGGTCAACCATAGCCCTGATGAAGCTCAATGAAATTGACACCCCTTGTCTATGGCATTGTTTGTGACAAACTCTTCTGGGTCTGAAGTGAAGTGTACCTTATGAAATTGATCACAAGAATGCTGCTTGTGAGCATTTATTTGAGGACCATGTCTGCCATAGATCTGCATCATTCCAAGTCCTTCTTTCCCATTTAATATGGATGACATTTGTTCTCCCAAAACCTTTTGGGACCTCAGAAATCATCCCTCCATCCCTTCTAGATACCTCCTTTCTCTTTCACAACAGCAAAACAACATCAGAGTTCACCAAGGCTGACTTCTTTGGGAGAAGCATCCCATAAGATTCCAAAACAAAGACTCACAGAAGAAGGCTGTAAATGCAGGATATGGTGCCAGAATGTAAGTATGCATGAAAATGAGAAGGTAACTAATATATGTAACTCCCCGTTTCAGTTGGCATACAGCTGAAAAATACATCAGTACAAAAGCTTAGAATCTGAGTGCTAATTTTAGTTATGCAGGACTTATTTTATAAAACCATTTGTCTTGTGTAGTGCTGAAGGCTAAATCTTTAGAGCCAGATGGTGGGCAAAGATTAATTAATCTGATAGACCAGGTGAAGAAGAGTTATGGTGGGGATGCTACAGATCGTTTTTAAATCTCTTCTGCATTTCGCAACAGTAGCATAATTTCCTTGCATCGCTGGATGAATACACCTTTTACGAGAAGGGGAAATTAAATTTTCCAGCATGTGATAGAAAAAAAATACTGTACACATTCATAGAAAATCTATAATTTTTCATGTTTAATGTTTTACAGACAGACCCATTAGAACTGATACTAATAAGTATAATAGTCTTTGACTTACAGCCATTCCTTTTGCAACTGAAGTTACAACAGCACTGGAAAAAGTGACTTACAACTGGTCCACACACTTTGAATTGTATCTCCATAGTCACATGATCAAAATTCAAGCACTTGGTAGCTAGGGTGTATTTACAATGGTTGTGGCATCCCAGGGTCACCATTTGCAACCTTCTCAACTGGTTTCCAACAAGCAGAGTAAATGGGGAAGCCAGATTTGCTTAACAGCTGCACGATCCACTCAATTTATTATTTATTTATTTATTGAATTTATATTGCCACCTATTCGCCCATGGTAACTCAAGGCGGCTTGCAGAATATAAAACCACATTTAAAACAATAAAGACTAACAAAAAGAATCAAATAAATTAATATAGTACAATATAACAAAATCACCCCCCAATTCCACCCACCCTGACAACAGCAGATCACATGAGCCATTTAATGGGTTCCATCCTGCTCTGAGTTCCCCAGACCCGCTAGCAGAACCAGGCCTTTAGCCCTGTCCGGAAGAGTATTAGAGTGAGGGGCATTCTATTCTCTGGGGGAATGATGTTTCAGAGAGAGGGAGCCACCATGGAGAAGGCCCTTCTTCTGGGTCCCACCAGGTGTATCTCCCTTGAGGATGTGACCTACAACATCCCGTGACTCCCTGCTCTGATGGGTCGGGTAGATATGTCTGGCAAGAGATGGTCCCTCAGATAACCTGGTCCCAAGCCATGAAGGGCTTTAAAGGTGACAACCAGCACCTTGAATTGCACCTGGAAGCAAATTGGCAACCAATGGAGCTCCCACAGGAAAGGTGATACATGTGCACACCGGGGTCTGCACAAAACCATGAGGGCCACTGCATTTTGCACCAACTGGTGCTTCCGGATGCTCTTCAAGGGCAACCCCATGTAGAGTGCATTTAAATAGTCAAGACAGGAAGTGACTAGAGCATGAGTGACTGTGAGTAGGGACTGTTGGTCCAGGAAAAGGCATAACTGGTGCACAACCCACAGTTGCGTAAATGCCCTCCTGGCCACGATCGCCACCTGCTCTTTGAGCAGGAGTCGTGAGTCCAGAAAACCCCTAGATTACACACATTCAAGACCAAAAGTGGCAATTCTCCCTGAGCCAAAGAACCTAAAACCCAGAGCCACTTGGTCTTGCAAGGGTTTAGTTTCAACCCAATGCTCCCCGTCCAGCCTCTAACAGCCTCCAGGCACTGAAAGAGGGAAAACACAGCATCACTTAACTCACCATGGGTCGAGACGTACAGCTGAGTATCATCAGCATATTGCTGATACCTCAGTCCATGACGATGGATGATCTCACCCAGAGGCTTCATATAAATGTTGAACAAGAGTGGAGAGAGTTCCCCGTAAAGCAGTGGGTGAGGGCTGGATGTCTCCCCTCCTATCAACCCTGACTGAGAAGCCAAAGAGGAAGGAAGTGAACCAGGATAGCACAAGGCCACCCACTTCCATCCCCTGAAGCCGTCCCAGGAGAATCCCATGGTCGATGGTGTTGTGGCTCCAAGTCCTGAGCCTGAGTTGTTAGAGGAAGAGGACTCGGAAGATGACGAGGAGGAATTGGGAATGCCTTCCTCCCCAGGACCTTCCTCTTTGGCAATGCCTTCCTCCCTGATAATGCCTCAGGTTTCAGCAGATAACCGAGAGGGACAGCCTGAGACTAATCAGGAGGAGGAGGGCATATCGGAGCAGCCTCTGACAGGGAATCAAGTAGATGAATGCTGGCTTGATGCTAGGCAGCGTCGCAGGAAGAAGTGTGAGCTGCAGCGTAGGAGGCGTGGACGAATCAGAGAGTGAGCTGAGTCATGGAGACACACCCCACAAGGTGTGTTTTCTCTGGAAACTCTGTACGGGACAAAGTGTTACTTTTCTGTCGAGCTTCGGTATGTCTTGTTTCTTGAAAGCTTTAGTGATTAATGTTTCTGGTTATCTTGTTGGACTTGGCAGGCAGCGTTTGTGATAATGCCAAGAACATTGCCTGCTTAAAGGAATTAACTCTGTAAATACTGAATCTTCTTGCCTGCCTATATTTTGACGGAGTTTGGACTTTTCATCTTCCTTGGAAAGGTGAGACATAACAGGATGGTATTGAAAGAGGTCAAGTAGAACAAGGATGTAAGCACTACCCCCATCCCACTCATGCCAGAGATCATCCAAAAGTGCAACCAATGCCGTTTCTGTCCCAAATCCAGGCCTGAATCCTGACTGATAGGGATAATAAAAAATAAATAATCAGTTTCATCCAGAAACTGTTGTGGTGTGCTGGCAGCTGACAGAGCTGGTAGCAGAGTCAGATAGTGAGAAGGTTGGGGAGGAACCTGGGCCAGTCCTAGAGGCTGAGGAAGGCTCGGAAAGGGCTCTGCGTCAGAGGCAGAGGAGGGACCAGGGCAGGCTGGCAGTCATCAGTTGCCTTTGGGCTCGGATAGCAGTGAGGCGGGGGAGCTTCTGGGACCGTTTCCTAGCCTGCACATGCGCAGGCCTGCCAAAAGGAAGGAACAATTAAGAACTCAGGGTCAACATGGGAGTAAGGGGGCTTTTGCAGAAAACAATCCATTCGTTCATTGGTTCCAGCCTCATGAAGATCTGTCTGGGTAACCTAGAGACTCTGCCCAGCTCTTCCCTGTCAACACTGCGTGTGGAAATATTTACCGGGCAGCTTGCCAAGATAGATAAGGTTTGAGCTAATCATTATTCCTCTGCAAGACTGTTTGCCAGACCGTTGGCCATTGGCTGTGGGGGATCAGGTATAATTGTCCACCTTCTGTCAGACTGGCTGGTCAAGAAGTTAGACCACCAATACCTTGGCCCATTCTCCATTGAAGCAGTCATCAATCCAGTTGCCTACTGCCTGACATTGCCATGCTCGATGCAAGTCCATCTGGTCTTTCATTGCTCCCTCCTTGTTCCCAAACAGCCAGCCTGTCCGCTCTGCCACCCTGACTGTCCCCAGCCATGCGATGAAGATGGGTTGCCCAAGTATGAGGTTGCCAGCATTTGGGACTCCTGGTGGTTGAAAGGACAGTTCAAGTATCTGATTGAGTGGAAGGGTTATGGGCCAGAAGATTTCACCTGGGAGGATGTTACAACCATACATGCACCTGCTTTAGTGAGGTCTTCCATGACCAATTCCCGTCCTGGCCACACCCAGATCATTAGACTCAGGGGAAGGGCCCTGCAGTGAGGGATAGTGTTGTGGCCCAGCAGCGGCTGACAAAGCTGGCCATAGATTCAGACAGTGAGGAGGTTGGGGAGGAACCTGGGCCAGTCCTGGAGGCTGAGGAAGGCTTGGACGAGGCCTCTGCATCAGAGGCAGAGATGGGACCAGGGCAGGCTGGCAGTCATCAGCTGCTTTTGGATCAGACAGCAGTGAGGCAGGGGAGCTTCTGCAACCATTTCCAGCCTGCACGTGTGCAGAGCTGCCAAAAGGAAGGAACAATTAAGAGCTCAGAGAATAAGGCGGTGGATGATAATGGATTAAAAGAGGAGCAAAAGGGGAGGGGGCTTTTGCAGGAAACCATTCATTCATTCGTTCATTAATTCCAGCCTTGTGAAGATCTGCCTGGGTAACCTAGAAACTCTGCTCAGCCCTTTCCTGTCAGTACTGCATGTGGAAATATTTACTGGGCAGCTTATCAAGATAGATAAGGTTTGAGCCAATAATTATACCTTTGCAAGACTGTTTGCCAGGCCTTTGGATGAATGTGAATACAATAAATTCACATTCATTTAATAAAAAAGTTTTTGCTGGGACACAGAGTTTGGTTAGTGCTTTTTGGGGAAGGCTAGGATGAAACAGAAACCTCTGGAACTGCCATACAACCACCTTCTCAACAACCTTCCCCAAAAAGGGAAGATTGGAGACAGGTTGGAAATTATCCAACCAGGTGGAATCCAGCAATGGCTTCTTAAGAAGAGGGCAGACCACAGCCTCCCCCTCCTGTAGGTAAGCATTAATCACCACCAGAGTCCACCTGCCTGTCACCTTCTGGGAAGTGTTCACAAGCCAGGAAGGACATGGGTCTAAAACTCAGGTGTTTGTACTCATACTCCCTAGGATCCTGTCCACTTCCTCAGGAGCAACAGGGTCAAACCATTCCCAGATAACAGGGGCTTCCATTGGACCAGCAACCATGCCAACTGGGAATGAAGTTGAGCGATTTTATCTTCCAGAAAATCTGCAAATTCCTCAGCAAGCTCCTTCAGGTGGACCTCAATCTCCTCCTTCCCCAGAAGAAGGTGGCTCTCCTTAAAAAGGGTCACTGGGTGATTATCTGCAGACACAATTAATGTGAAGTATTATACTTCATCACATGAATCACCATGAGGTAAGCCTTAGTAGCAGCTCTTACCCATGGTTGATCAAGTTCATCCCGTCTTCTGCCAACGGCGCTCTAGGCATCTCTTCCTGTGTTTTGTCCCTCTCAGTTCCTCTGTATACCACAGGGCACAGAGAGGTCTATGGGTGAGGAGAGGTTGAAGGGTGCAATTGCTGTGATCAGCTTAATAATCACAGTAAAGGAGGTTGTATAGTTGGATGCAATTCATTTAAGAACTGCCTTGCTTAACAACAAAACTTCTGGTTCCCAATTGTGGTCATTAGTTGCGAACTTCCTGTAAATAAACAGGTTTAACTCTGCAAAATGAGACTCCAGTTTTTCAGACCACTGAAGAAACATATTCCTTTCCTATCTGTGGAAATCTGGGGAAGATTTTTAAATATTTAAATATCAGGAGGATCATTTTTCTTCAACGGCAAGCTTTAAGTGCTATTTAGATTTTCCAACATTATTATTCACTCTCATGCCTTCACTGAGATCATGTTTCTAAAAAAGAGAGATCTTTCTGAAGGAGGGTACATTTATTATGTTGGCCAGGGGAAAGGGGGAAACTCAGCATCCAGGATGGCCAAAACTCATTAGTCTTTGCACCACATTTCAAAAGCCTTTTGCAGTCCATCAATCTGTGAGAATATTTTGCATGCAGCTCAACAGACCTCTTGGAAATAGGGAGGGAGGGAAAAAGGAAAGAGAAAGAAAGAGAAAGGCTATAGGAATATCCTTTCCATAAAGCAAGATAAGATTCTTGGAAGGTCAGGTGCATAATAAAGTAAACCTCTTTTTCTCCTCCCTTCTCCTGCCATTTTCTACAACCATATATTCTTGGTCAGGCACAAGCAAGGATGTGGCAAAAGAAGGCATCAAAAAAAGTCAGGACTAGCCAGAAACATTTGATCAATGAACTTTATTACATAGGCAATACACATAAAATCAAAAATACTTTGATTTCATGATAATGACCACTGTTTTTACTTTTTAAATCATAACCTGTGATTATCCCCATATACCGGAGATCAGGGGTAGATCAGGGATGTCAAACTCGATTTCATGAAGGGCCGCATCAGGGTTGTGTTTGACCTCGGAGGGCCAGGTGTGGCCATGGCTGGAGTGGCCATGAACAACTCAATGTCACTTGTGTCAGATGCATCTTTGGTGACCAAGTGCTATGCAGGACTTCCCTCGGACCCTCCCTCCTTCTCATTATAATCTCCTTCCTTCCTTCCTTCCTTCCTTCCTTCCTTCCTTCCTTCCTTCCTTCCTTCCTTCCTTCCTTCCTTCCTTCCTTCCTTCCTTCCTTCCTTTCCTATCTTTTCCTTCTCTATTCTTCTTTCTTCTTCCTTCCCCTCTTTCCTTCTTTTTCCTTCCTTGTTCTCTTCACATCTTTCCTTTTCCCCCCTTCCTTGCTCTCTTCACAACTTTCCTTCTTTTTCTTTTCTCTTTCCCTTTCTCCTTTCTGGTCCCTTCTTGGATGCTCAAATGCAAAAGGGGAAACATTTCTCCTCTTTTGTTTGGTTTTTAGTCTGTTTAACCCACCGCCAGTGAAAACGGAGCCTGCCCCTCCTGTTTTCACTGGCAGAGGGCTGCAGGAGGCCTTCGAAGCAAAAAATGGAACCTGAGAGGGCCACACGCAACCCTCCCAAGCTCCATTTTCACTGGCAGAGGCATCGCGGGCCAGACCTTCACTGTTTCCAGGGTGGCTCCACAGATCAGATTTAAGTAGTGGATCTGGCTGGCAGGCCTTGAGTTTGATACTCCTGCTGTAGATGGATGCTATGTAGGTCAATCTGTATCTCAAACTCAGTACATGATTTGATGAATAAAATGCTGATGGAGTGCAATATTCTCTTTCCAAACAGTGAACTGTGAATCCCCTCAGCTCTTTAAAAATACCCTATGTAAACTGGGAAGTTTTATCTTTACAGGTTCCCAAAAATGTAGGAGAGGCAACTATTCAAATTGTTTCCAAAGAACAGCTTGCTGTCAAGGACCTGGACACCAACCAAAGATATTCAATATGCTTGCCAATAGAGGCATGTACAGAAGTGTAAAAAAAGAGGAAACTTTGTAGGTTATGTGGTAATATATTTTATTGATCATTTTATCATTTTCTGTAAGGCCTTTGTATAACTAGCAGTAAGTCTAGGAAGATGTGGGCATTCTTGGTGGGGTAGGAGTATCTTTGCTCAGAGTGCCTCATTCTGTTTTGATTCTGCCAGTTTAGAAGGAATAGGAAAATGGGTGAAAGTTCAAGGTACAAGATACACAGTTGTGCTTTCTCATGGGACTTTCCAAACTTTCCCATGAGACTTTCCGTGGCTGTATGATCTCACCCTAGCAAGGTAACATCTGGGACTTTCCAAGATTGTGTGTTCTCATGCTGGTGAAGTAATCTCCTGTTGAGGTCATTGTTTTCTGAATATGCATACTGTATATTTTGCTTGTGTTTTTCTCAATAAATACTGCTACCTGAGTTCTCTCAGGGTTGGCATTTTTCTCAGAGACAGTTCCCTGTGTCTCATTTCAATGTCAAACCACCATAAATGGTGACCCCGACGTGATAGCTTGAAGGCTATACGTTTCCCGCATCCTATACTCATCGTCGCGGACGTCGACTGGGCCCTCATCTTCTTCGCTGGACGAAGATAGATTCTTTTCGTGAGTATGGGGGAGATCTCTCAAGGCTCAGAAAGAGCACATCAGGGAATTGAGAGGATCATTGGGAATAGTTTTGGGTTTGGAATTGGCAGTAGGGGTTGTGCTGTAGGAAAGAAAGAAATTGAGGACTTACTACAGTATGTTTGGAAAAATATTAAGTCATATCCAGAGGAGGTAGTTTAAAGTAGAGTCCTGGAAAAAGATAGGAAATTTTTGCGAGGAGCCTCGTGCCCCTTCTTCAATTTTGTTAACCTGGAGAGTGATTATGGATGCATTAACTACTTATGAACAACCGCTCCTATCACCCCCGAAGAAGGTTTGCCGCTTTACCATGCGGTACGTTTGTTGCCGCCGACGGCACCTCCAGATAAATCTGGGGGACTGTCCGGCGCTAGCAATATTTTGTCAGAGGATAAGAGTTTACCTTTAAGGGTTCAGGTGGATGCAGTTACTGCAGCTATTCAAGAAGCAAAGAATAGAGGGGAATTATCAGGAGATGATTTGGTGGAGTTTGGAGTAGAAGTTCAACTTAATCCAGTGGAAATTGTCATGGATGCTGCGTTAAATCCAGCGGGAGTGGAAGCCTTTACAGCTCAGAATTTTGAGGGAAGTTAAGCAAGCAGCAAAAGAATATGGTGTTAGAACGCCATATACTCAGGCATTGTTAGAAGCAGTTGGTTATGGAAATAAAATGATTCCGGCTGACTGGAAAGCTCAGTTAAATATGATTTTAACTCCAGCTCAATATTTGGTGTTAGATCAGAAATGGAGACAGCTGGCAGTCCAGAGGGGAACAGCAAATGTTACCCCAGATCAGCTTTACGGAGCTGGTAATTTTACAACAGTGGAACAACAGAGAGATGGTATGCCTGAGGAAGGGTTCATTCTTCTCCCACAAATAATTTTTCAAGCCATAGGGTCTCTCCCTGACGGCGAAGGTGGTGAGAAGACCTTTACTAACATCAAACAAGGGAACAATGAACCCTATGAAAATTTCATTAGCAGACTGAAATTGGCTATTGAAAGACAAATTGATAATCAATTCGCCCAGAAAGAGTTGCTTTTTAAGTTAGCAGTAGAACAAGCTAACACAGATTGCAAAAGATTTTAAATCCACTGGTAGCAAGTGGAGAGAGAAATCGCAGATTTGATTAATGCATGTAGAAAGGTAGGGAGTCAGTCTTTTAACATGGAGACTTTAGCTCTGGCTTTACAAACAGGACATGCTCAAAGGGGAATTGTTTCAATTGTGGGAAGCCTGGACATTTTAAAGCGCAATGTCGGGCTCCTGGAGGGGTCAAAGTCAGCAGTATAAGAGATCAATGGGACAGGGTGTTCGTCTAAATCAGTGTGCCCAAAATGTAAGAAAGGATACCATTGGGCATATCAGATGCTCCTACAGTTTTTACTGATGGAGGGAAAGTTTTTGGTGCTTGTGTTTGGAAAGATAAATCTGGAATTTGGCATACAAAAGTGACTTCAGAGCAGAAGTCTGCCCAGCAGGCAGAACTTGCTGCTGTAGTTTTAGCTTTCAAAATTTTCACAATCAGGATTTTAATTTAATAGTGGATTCATTGTATGTGTATAATTTGTTACCCTTTGTAGCAGGTTCTTATTTGTCTCCTGGAATATCACCTGATATTTTAAGATTGCTTTTGTTGTTACAAGGATGTTTGGAGCAGCGTGTGAATGTGTGTTTTGTTGCTCATATTCGTAGTCATAGTAATTTGCCTGGAATTTTATCACAAGGTAATGCCAAAGCTGACAGTGCTGTAACTTCAGTCCTCACTGTCCAGCCATGGGATAGTCATAGTTATTTTCATCAAAACGCTAAAGCATTGGCACAGCAATTTAAACTTACCACTGCAGAAGCTGCTGCCATAATTCAACAATGTCCAACTTGTTCAAAGCAGGGCACGAATATCCCTATGGGAGTTAACCCCAGAGGGTTGAAACCTTCAATGATTTGGCAAATGGATGTTACTCAATATCCGCCATTTGCGCCCTGAAATATATACATGTAACTGTGGATACTTACTCAGGATTTTTAATGGCTACCCCTCAAAGAGGTGAGATGGTTAAACATGTCATCAATCATTGCATTAAGACTTTTTCAGTTGCTGGTACACCTAAACAATGGTCTGTGGAATACAATTCTACTGGGCAGGCTATTGTAGAACGTCATAATTCCACGCTCAAGACCATGTTGACTAAATTAAATAAAAAAGGAGGGAAGCTCCTGGGCTTCCAGCGATTCAAGATCAATTAAATTTAGCTTTATATACTTTAAATTTTTAAATTTGTCTGGTAACCCCCTGCGGCGCGGCCAGCAGGCATTTTCTTCTCCTTCTACAGATGCGGTGAGACCTCGGGTGTTGGTGCGGTTCCTTCCGGATCCGCATGGGTTCCTGCTGAGCTGATAACATGGGGACGTGGTTATGCAGCAGTTGAACATCTTGGTCAAATTCGTTGGGTTCCTGGTCGGTGTGTTCGGCCTGATCATTCGCAGGCACCTGTGAAGGAAGTTTCGAACAGCAGGATGGCGCATCTGTGGTTCCTGATCCTGCTGATTCTGCCTAATCTGTCCTGGGCTGCTCGGGTGCGGAGAGAGCAGCGACAGTATGTTCAGCGTGCCGGAGATTTGGGCGATGATTTGTGGACCGATAATAATTACATTAAAGATTTGCGCTCAACTGCCAAAACTTGAACATCACCAATTGTTGGTTGTGTATGCACCTTCCTGGGAGAGTGGGAGAAGGACTAACATTGCATGGAGTGCCTTTTGAGGAAAAAGATTTAATAAAGAATGATGCAACCTGGAGAAAACAGTTGTCTTGTGCTACAACAGAGCAATTCCAGATCCTAGCCATGGGAGGTAATCTATGGACACAAATTTCTCGAGGTCTTATCCCGCCTTTGGGAATTGCTATGAACTATAGAGATATTCATATTTTAAATAATTTTACTGTTGCTATGTTTAATGATACTATAAAGAATATTAAGATGATTAATGTAGAAATGTCTGAAATTCGTACAGTTACTTTGCAAAATCGATATGCTTTAGATATTATGTTAGCTGCCCAAGGAGGAGTTTGTGCTTTAATTCATTCACATTGTTGTGTTTTTATACATAATTATGAGCCAAACATTACAAAGACTGTTCAGGACATGGAAGATCGTATTGCTCAGCATCAATCTGGAGCCGATGGGTTTAATGCATCATTCTGGGACAGTCTGTGGTCCTGGCTTCCTGATGGATCATGGTTTCGTTCCTTATTGCAAGGGGTTGTTATTATTATTGCTATATGTATCTTATTATGTTGTTTTATTCAATGTATTCCTAATCTATTACAAATGTGTACCTCAGTCTTCCGGCGTGAGGGATCAGGTCATGAGGAACTGTGTACTATGCCACTAAAACACCCCTATCTTTGAATAAATAAAAAAGGAGGGAATGTGGTAATATATTTTATTGATCATTTTATCATTTTCTGTAAGGCCTTTGTATAACTAGCAGTAAGTCTAGGAAGATGTGGGCATTCTTGGTGGGGTAGGAGTATCTTTGCTCAGAGTGCCTCATTCTGTTTTGATTCTGCCAGTTTAGAAGGAATAGGAAAATGGGTGAAAGTTCAAGGTACAAGATACACAGTTGTGCTTTCTCATGGGACTTTCCAAACTTTCCCATGAGACTTTCCGTGGCTGTATGATCTCACCCTAGCAAGGTAACATCTGGGACTTTCCAAGATTGTGTGTTCTCATGCTGGTGAAGTAATCTCCTGTTGAGGTCATTGTTTTCTGAATATGCATACTGTATATTTTGCTTGTGTTTTTCTCAATAAATACTGCTACCTGAGTTCTCTCAGGGTTGGCATTTTTCTCAGAGACAGTTCCCTGTGTCTCATTTCAATGTCAAACCACCATAGGTTATGACTGCACAGTCAAAGCCCCATCTCTTTTTTGTTTGTTACAACCATAATCTTGATCTTTTCTGGTGAATATAGAAAGCAATTTATTTTCTTGGGCACTGTTAAAACTCTGTGGAATGACTGTTTCCTTGGGCCATTTGGATTTCTATTTTAATTAAAAAAAAACTTTTCACAGTACCACACAACTATAGTACCACATATTATACCTTGGGCATAGTATCAGAAAATATGAATTATTAGTTTATTTTATTTTTCAATCAATGTTCCTCCTAGAGAAGTCCAGAGTGGTGTATAAAAAGGAAAGAGAATACGACCATCTTCACTAAATTTATTTATTCATTAAACATATTTATATAGCCATTCACTTCATTAAATATGACTGGGTGATGTTCAACTAATAGTTAAAACAACTATTAAAATACTTTAAAAATAAAAACAAATAATATAATAAAAGCAAGATTGTGGGAGAACATCCAGCTAAACTCAATATAGCTCTCTTGCAGGCTCCCCAAGGGACTTCCAATATACTTCCCATATATGGTGGTAAACCCCATGACAGTTGAGCTTAAACTACCTGTGATATTAGGGAAAAACCATCCCATATTTCATAGTTTGTTAAAGACAGTGGAAATCAAGAACATACAGCCGGAGAAGGACCCGCCTGGTCCTATAACAGGAGATCACTGAGATAGATAGTATCCTGGATTCCCAAATCCACAGTGGTTGCCTTCAGTACTTGGTACAATGGAAGGGTACCCTGTTAGTGAAGCCTCCTGGTAGCAGAGTCCAACATGCGAATACCTCACCTTATTAGGAAATTCTGTGAACAATATCCCAATAAGGGTAAATGTGATAAATTTGATGGCAACCAGGCCATGTTTCTAGTTTTCTTGGGACAATGCCAGTTATTTATAAGCCTGAGAGTGGAAGACTTCCCCATGGATCGGGATAAAGTGGGGTTTATGATTAGCCTGCTCTGCAGCTCGCTGGGCCACACCTCTGCTGGTCCAGGATAGCCCTTTGTTGGATGATTTCAGGGGGTTTTGTGACCACCTCTGGCTTATGCATGAGGACCCCACCAAAACACAGACTGCTACCCAATGTCTGAAAGTCCTGAAGCAGGTCCAGGAACCCCTGCAGGAATATATTAGTGAGTTCCAGCTGCTTAGCCAGGATTCGGCCTGGAATGAGGCTGCCCTCATGGACGCATTCCAGGATGGGTTGTTGGAGGAGTTGCAGGACGAGCTGGTTCGGGTCAACTGTCCAATGACCCTCAATGCATTGGTCTTTGCCTCAGGATTGATGCCTGTTTACAGAGATGGAACAGTCACTGTCCTCCCGGGAGACCCATACCAGTCATGCATGAAACCCTGGCTCCATGGAGGAGCCCATGGACTTAGGTGCCGCCAGACCCCACCTGTCAGTGACCAAGTACAACAGACAGCATGCAGGGGGATTGTGTTTGTATTGTGGGGAACCTGGGCACATGGCTGCTTCATGCCCCAAGAAGCAACGAGGGCATCAGCCCCTATGCCTGTTCCACAGCCACTGAAGACCCTATTGGAAAATGCCCAGAGCCTGATCTAGGAGCCTGATATATGCCAGCAACAAACATAGATTAGTGGCCATACTTGCAGATCCAGGCAAAATACAAAAAAGATTTAGAATATGGTTTCTATAAGGAACAACAACTCAATAAAATAATACAGGGGACAGAGAAGAAAATGACAACTAAAATATACAACTTCCTCTTGAATTTTAAGATGGAAGAAGAAACGTTTAAGGAAACCATGATAGCCTGGGCAAAGAATTTTGGATATAGCATTGAATTTGAACATTGGGAAAAATGTGGGGGGGGACTACAAATTAACAATGTCAGCAGCTTACAAAGAAAATATATATAAAATGTTTATCGTTGGCATCTAGCTCCTGGTAGACTGGCGAAGATGTTCCCAACCAGAAGTCCAGAATGTTGGATATGTAAACAGTATCAAGGTACCTTTTATTACATGTGGTGGACATGTCTGGAAACCAGGAGATATTGGAATAGAATTTAAAAATGGCTAGAGGAAATACCAAGCCAAAAATTGAGTTTAGACCTGAACTCTTTTTGCCAGTGATAATAAGAGAATGCAGCAAAAAAGATATATTATTTTGCATATAACGATGGTGGCCAGAATCATATAGCACAAAACTAGAAATACAACAATATACCCTCCAAGGGAATAGTGATAAAAGAGATTTTAGACTGCGTGGAGATGGACAGGCTTACACTAAAATTAAAAGATAGAGGTGAATTGGAATATTGTTTGGTCTGGGATGCATGGTATAGTTGGTTACATAATAAAAGCAAAGATTAACAATGTAACTACTATGTATATATGAGTACTTGCGATGCTGTAACATTGTAAAGAGTGTATATATGTTATAAACTGTTAAAAAATGTTCAATAAAAATATTGCAAAAAAAGGGGGGGGAAGGGCAGGTTTCCAAAGGATCAAATTGGGAGCTGTACAATGGAAGTCACATCCCATTTTAATGAATATTGCAATGCATTAAAAATGGGCAGGAATTTGAGTCCTTATGATCACCATCTTCATTTTTGGGAACCATGCCTCACACAAATGGCTCTGGAGCCAGGTTTGCACCTTATCTAAATCCTGGTGCTCTTCTACCAACTTCAATATTTTGCCATTAAAAGGCCCTGTCCTCAAACATGAAATGCTACTCTTGTTTCTCTTCTTAGATCTACTACCAGAGTAGGCTACAAATCAAGTGACACCCATTTTTCATACAAAACTTCATAAAAAATCCAGGCTCCCAACAAGAATATTTTATGTGGAAGAGCGGCACCAAGCATTAATTAAAGCACACTGTGATTTTCAAAATGTTGTTGTTGCTTTGTGCTGTTTTAGAAAAGAGTTAGGATTCCTCCCTCCCTTTTGATTATATAAGTAGCTTAAAGATTGGGGGGGGGGGAATAGTTGTGGTAAGAAAATGTAGGAAACTGTACTGAAAGCCAAATCTGGCTCTAGGTTCTGCCTCAGTTTACCTTCGTGATAAGCAACTGAGTCAGAAAATCATTTAAAAGCATTAAAATTAGTTCCAGGAAGCCAGGGTTTCATTAGCACCCACCACACATCTATTAATATTTCCATTCTGGTTCACAAATATAATAGTAGAAAGGATGAAAAGACAGTTGGCAGTCACAGCTAGGAGAGCATTTGCACAACTTTGTGTTGTGCACCAATTGCAGCCTTTCCTGGACCAGATTCTCTGCACTCAATTGTTCAGTCCCTAGTCATCTCTTGACTGGACTATTGTAATGTACTATACATGGGGCTAGCCTTGAAGAATATTCAGAAGTTTCCAAGTGCAGCAGTACATGTAGTTTTGGGGGCCCCAAAACGGCCCCCTGTAACACCACTGCTCCATGAACTGCATTGCCAATCTGCTTCCAGGTGCAATTCAAGGTGTTGGTAATCACCTCTTTAAAGTACTTCATGACATGGCTGCAATGGGGTGAGGGACCATCTCACTCCACTGGGATTGGCCCGTACCACTCGTGCTGGCAGAGGAGGCAATGCTGTGGGTCCCGTCAGCCTGATTATTTTGGCTAGCAGGGTCCAGGCGGAGGACTTTCCCTGCTGTTGCTTCTGCCCTCTAGAACATCCTGCCTCCTGACATGAGGTTGGCCTCAACCAGAGGTGGCATTCAGCATGTGCTGACCAGTTCTGAAGAACCGGTAGTGGAAATTTTTGAGTAGTTCAGAGAACCGGCAAATACCACCTCTGACTGGCCTCTCCCCCATCTATTCTCTGCCCTCCGAGTCCCAGCAGATCTGCCCTGCACAGGAGAATGGAGCTGGAAAGCAGGTTAGTGGGGTGGGGAGGGAATGGTGATTTTGCAGTAACCTTCCCCTGCCACGCCCACCAAGCCACACCACACCCACCAAGCCATGCCCACACAACTGGTAGTAAAAAGTTTTTGAATCCCACCACTGCTTTAAATGGCTCTATGTCAAAGTCCAAACAGATTAATTCACAATGTTAGGGATGGGGGGGTGGGGGGTGGGGGAGAATCCAAATTTAGTTGAACTTATCTAGCCATGGTTGGCTTTTAAATCTTGATAGGCATAAATATATAATCATGCAATGTAAGAGAAAGGTGCTAGGCAGACTTTTCTTCTCTTCTTAGGAAGACAAATCAGGAGAAATCAGCATAACTACAGAGCATGCTCCCATGCTGTGATAGGACTATATGCAGCCACCTATAGCCAAAGGCAAGACTGGGACCCACCAGCAAAAACATTTAATACTTTCCAGATTCTTGATAATATGAATAAGAATAAGGTCCTATACAAAGTTGGGAAGCTAAATGAGAATGTCTTCATCATTTCTGGATTGCTTCCACAGCTAAAGGTTGAAGAAAAAAAGATAATTTTTTAATGATAATGTTACTGGTGAACAACTTCAGATACTGTATATGTATGGATTACAACTGCTTTTGATTTTTAAAATACAAAACGCAAGTATTACCCTTAATCTCCAAAAAAAAAAAAATAATGTGGAATATTCTCCTTTCTTACTGTTACTTCATTATACCAGCACTTGCCACGATATGTTTTCTTTTCACATATCGTCTTTTGTTTTTCTTTATTCTTTTGAATATGAAGTTTACACAATATAGTAGAAAATATTGGAGGGAGGACTTGGCTGTGGGGGAGGAGTCCAGCGTAGTACTACGCTAGAGTTGAGCCTCTAGCTCAACAGAAACTGCCACCCCCCAGAAACTTTCGAGACACTTCCAAGGGCAGAGACTGGAGCAGTGGCAGACCTGTCCGCTCAGGCCTCTGCCTCAGGAAAAACTGAACCATGCAGACCCAGTCGCACCCACAGAAGCACCGCCTGCCTGAAGGACTACATCTGCTGCGTATACGGTGATTGGTCGGCCTGAACTAAAAGGGGAGGGTGTTAAATATGCATGATGCTACATTTACATGAGTTCACATCACATGCAAAGTGGAGTCTGATATCAGACTCCACTTATTGGTTTAGCCGCTGGCGGAAGATTGGGTCCCCGTCAGTAGCTGAAGTGTTGGACAGCGCCAGCTATAAAAAGCCAGCGCTGGCCGTGTTTGTTTGCTTTTGATTCCGGTTGTAAATAAAGAGTTCCTTGCATTCCTGAGTCCTGCTCTTTCCTCATCCGCCCACATTTAACACTGGTGACGAGGATGGGATGCTGAGGAAGACAAAGGATCTCGTGGGGCACCGCAGCAATTTTCCAGCTGACTCGTGAACTCGACCGTTCAGACCGACAGTGAAACAACATGGCCCATTGACTCCTATCAATCCCATTCGAGCCAACCAAAGAGAAGTGGGAAGATTCAACCTAAATCTGGTGGTGAACGAGATGCAGGCAGAATCTGATGCAAAGAAGATGGCTTACTTCTTGACCTATTGCGATTCGGAACTCTATGAATTAACCGAAGCCCTCATTGCAGATGACCTAGACAACGTCTCCTGGGACGAACTGCAACAAGCATTGAAGGGGCATTTCGACCCTACCCCATCGTACCTGGAAACCAGAATGACTTCTATATCCAGAGCCAAAAAGGAGAAAATATAAGTGATTTTTGTGGCCTCACTGAGCAAACTATCAAAGGAATTGCAAGTTCTCAAATGCCAAAGAAAAGATCCAAGGATCGTCTAGTCCTCGGTCTTAAGGATTTAATCCTGCAGAAGAGACTACTAATAATGGAGGACATCTCATTCAAGGAGGGTCTGGAAGAAGCAAAAGCCGTGGCAGCCCGAGTCAAGAGCAACAGCAAGGTCCACGTCACCCAGGCCCTGAGGGGAACACCCCGTAGTCCATCCAACTCCAAAAGCAGCGACAGTGAGAAGGAAGATGTCCACCAGATAAAAACCAGCAAACTCGAAACCGCCAAGGGAACCAAGCCTTGCAGAAGCTGCTGAGGAAATCATCCACGGCCCGCCTGACATTTTAAGGAAGCGATCTGCAGGCGATGCGAGACGAAAGGCCACATCGCAGAAGCCTATAGAGCCAGCCAACCAGCGGACAAACCAAGCCGCAGAACATACTCCCCGAACAGACAATACAAGGGTCGGAGGACATTTGGCACGAAATTCAAAAAACTAGATGGTGGCCGGGAAGAAGAAATCCACCATACAATCGGAGGCTACAAACACGCTCCAGTGGGACACACAGACACTATTGAAGCCAACAAGTTTCTCACTGAAGTGAAGATTGATGGAACCCTATGATTGATGGAAGTGGACTCAGGGTCTTATATATCAGTGATATCCTGGACGGCCCTCCAAAAGATCAACCCCGACATCCGCCGAAGACAGCTGCAGCCACAATTAAAGGACTACCAAGGCTACAAAATACCGGTCCTGGGAAAGAAAATCTGCCATGTGGAATACGAAGATTTCTAAGGATCCCTACCACTGAACATTGTTGTCATGCCCTTGGTGGAGACTGACTCTGAGGAAGAGGAGAAACAGCCAACAGGGAGTGGGAGTGTGGCTCCAGAGGTGGTGGTGGAGGCTGGGGAAGGGCAGAGGCCGGCTGAGCAATGAGGATCCAGGCCCATCCCCTATCCATCCTAGGTCATGCAGGGAGGAGATGATCAGGGAAAAGCGAGGTCTACTCCAGAGGAGATTACCATGATCCTCCTTGTGGCTTGCAGTTGGGAGCTATGTATATAAGTTTGTAACTGTGTAGTCAGAATTGCTGGAGTTAAAGCTTAGTTTTCTTTGAAAGAGGTTTACCTTTGCTGGCATTCTTCCCATGGACTCTCCTCGGGTTATCTTCCTGGAATGTATGTTAAATTATCTTGGCTTGCTTCAAAACTCTCCTCAATGTGGTTTGTTTTGGTTTTCTTTCTGCTTCATTATTTACTTTTGTGACTTTAAACTGTGCCTAATAAAACAGTGAAGTTAAGTTGAAGGCATTACCGGACTTTAATGTATGTTTTGGGTTATTTTGAGAGACTACGAGTCATCACAATTGTGGACCGAGATCTGCCCAGCCTCCTAGGGAGAGAGTGGTTCACACCACTACAAATCAGCCTCACCGGACAGTGATGACCAAAGCAAGCGCCAGAGATGATCTAGATGTTTTGGAGAGGGAATTCTGGGACATTTTCAGCAGCGAACTGGGCAAGTATAAGGGGACCCCAATAAATTTTAACCTAGACCCCAACATAGCCCCTGTCCAACTTAAGTCCCAGAGAGTCCCTTTTGCTCTGCGACCCAAGGTTGAAGAGCAATTAAACAAACTGGTAGCTCAAGGCATCCCTGAGCCAGTAGACCATGCAAAATGGGAGATCCCTATAGTGACCCCTGTAAAGCCTGATGGGTCAGTCAGAATCTGTGGAGACTACAAGAGTACCCTGAACTTCACGCTACAATAGAGCCCAAGTCTGGTACCAGTAGTCCAGCACCTACTACATTCGTTGGGCTGGAGCAAGATTTTTGCTAAGTTGGACCTAGCACAGGCATATCAACAATTGCCTGTGGACGCAGCCACCACCGGAGCCCAAACGATCGTAACCCACAAAGGTGCGTTCAAGTGCAACCAGCTGCAATTCGTGGTTAGCACAGCACCCGGCCTTTTCCAAAGCATAATGGAAAGGCTGCTACAAGGTCTGCCGGGAGTAGTCCCTTACTTCGATGACATAATAATCTTGGCCAAAGACAAGCCCCAACCAATAGAAAGGGTCCGAACAGTATTAGAAAGATTCCAAGAAGCGGGGCTCAAGTTAAAAAGGGACAAATGCCACATTGCCATACCGAGCGTAGAATTCTTGGGTTTCCAAATCAATGGGTCAGGCATCCGACCCATGAACTGCAAACTGAAAGCAATCAAGGAAGCCCCCACCCCACAGAATAAAAGTGAACTCCAAGCATTCTTGGGCTTATTGAACTTCTATAACATATTCTTCAGAAGGTGACCTTAGCAGAGCCACTCCATAGACTGTTGGATAAGAGTGCAACCTGGAAATGGGGACCCCCCCCCCACCGAGGACACTGCGCTTTTCAAAATAAAAGACATTCTAACATCTGACACAGTATTGATGCAATATAGTGAAACCCTGCCGCTATGGCTAACCTGCGACTCGTCTCTATATGGCATTGTGCAGTACTGAGCCATACACTACCAAATGGGAAGGAAGCTCCCATAGCCTATTATTCTAAGACTTTGTCAAAAGCTGAGAGAAACTACGGCCAAATAGACAACGAAGCCCTCGCCGCCATAGCAGGAGTAAAACGTTTTCACGAATACCTATATGGCAGACACTTTGAGTTGGTCACAGATCACAAACCTCTGCTTGGCATTCTCTCAGGAGACAAACCCACACCCAACATCTTATCGCCGAGAATGCTAAGATGGACAGTTTTCTTGGAAGTGTATAACTATAGCCTCCTACACAGACCAGGAAAGAACATCCTACATGCCGACCCACTCAGCAGGTGCACCCTGCCAGACCTAGTGGAAGACCCTGTCCCCGTGATTGCCGTATTCCTTGTAGAATGTTTCAAACCGCGTTTATTGGCAGCAGCGGACATCGCGAGACTCACTGAAAAGGACAAAACGTTGACATGAGTTTTGAACTAGGTATGGCGAGGTTGGCCGAACAAGACGGAGGGGGAGGAATTCAAGCCTTTCAAAGACAGACAGCTAGAGCTGTCAGCATTAAGGGGGTGTTTGTTATGGGGAGACAGGGTGGTGGTACCCCAACCATTAAGGGAAAGAATTTTGGGGTTACTACATGAAGGGCACCCAGGAATAGTAAAAATGAAGACCCTAGCGAGGAGTTACATCTGATGGCCAGGAATAGACAGAGACATTGAAACCTGGGTCAACACATGCTCCCCATGTCAGGAATCCCAACCGGCCCCTCCCTCAGCCCCCCCTCAAGTGGAACCCTCAGATCCATGGGGTCGCATACACATAGACTTTGCAGGACCCTGCTATGGACAAACGTTCCTAATCGTGGTCGATGCCTACTCTAAATGGTTGGAAGTGGTTATCATGAAATCCACAACAACCGAGCAACAATCAGAGCCCTGTGGAAAATATTTGCCACCCGTGGGCTACCCGACGTGTGGGTTTCGGACAATGGACCACAATTCACAGCATAGCTATTCGAAAGCTTCCTCGCCCATCTGGGAATCTGACATGCCCTATCAGCACTGGCACATCCAGCAGAGAATGGGCAAGTGGAGGGAATGGTCCAAACGACCAAAGAACTTCTTAAAAAAATTAGGCCCCGGCGATTGGCAAGAAAAAATTGACAAATTGTTGCTAACCCAACACATAACACCAAGCGCAGCAACAAACAGAAGCCCAGCAGAAATGCTCATGAACAGAAAGTTAAGGACCACACTGGACAGAATCCATCCAAACTATACAAACAACACCCGTCTAGATTCCACAGGGAAGTGCAGAACATTCACACCAGGAGACACAGTGTATGCACGCAACTACATGGGAGGGGAAACCTGGGTCCCAGCAAAAATAGACAAAAGTATTGTAAACCCAGATCATACAGACTGGAGATAGAAGGGGGAAGAACATGGAACAGGCACATAGACCAACTATGGGGCCGCATAGTTCGACCGCCACCCGAAGCCAAACAACACAACACACCTCCTGCAACAAACCCTGGAAATTAGAAACCCCACAAAGACACATATTAGCAAGGGAAACGCCAAACAGAAGAGCGGAGGACTTGGCTGTGGGGGGAGGAGTCCAGCGTAGTACTACGCTAGAGTTGAGCCTCTAGCTCAACAGAAACTGCCACGCCCCCAGAAACTTTCGAGACACTTCCAAGGGCAGAGACTGGAGCAGTGGCAGACCTGTCCGCTCAGGCCTCTGCCTCAGGAAAAACTGAACCATGCAGACCCAGTCGCACCCACAGAAGCACCGCCTGCCTGAAGGACTACATCTGCTGCGTATACGGTGATTGGTCGGCCTGAACTAAAAGGGGAGGGGTGTTAAATATGCATGATGCTACATTTACATGAGTTCACATCACATGCAAAGTGGAGTCTGATATCAGACTCCACTTATTGGTTTAGCCGCTGGCGGGAAGATTGGGTCCCCGTCAGTAGCTGAAGTGTTGGACAGCGCCGGCTATAAAAAGCCAGCGCTGGCCGTGTTTGTTTGCTTTTGATTCCGGTTGTAAATAAAGAGTTCCTTGCATTCCTGAGTCCTGCTCTTTCCTCATCCGCCCACATTTAACACTGGTGACGAGGATGGGATGCTGAGGAAGACAAAGGATCTCGTGGGGCACCGCAGCAATTTTCCAGCTGACTCGTGAACTCGACCGTTCAGACCGACAGTGAAACAACATGGCCCATTGACTCCTATCAATCCCATTCGAGCCAACCAAAGAGAAGTGGGAAGATTCAACCTAAATCTGGTGGTGAACGAGATGCAGGCAGAATCTGATGCAAAGAAGATGGCTTACTTCTTGACCTATTGCGATTCGAACTCTATGAATTAACCGAAGCCCTCATTGCAGATGACCTAGACAACGTCTCCTGGGACGAACTGCAACAAGCATTGAAGGGGCATTTCGACCCTACCCCATCGTACCTGGAAACCAGAATGACTTCTATATCCAGAGCCAAAAAGGAGAAAATATAAGTGATTTTTGTGGCCTCACTGAGCAAACTATCAAAGGAATTGCAAGTTCTCAAATGCCAAAGAAAAGATCCAAGGATCGTCTAGTCCTCGGTCTTAAGGATTTAATCCTGCAGAAGAGACTACTAATAATGGAGGACATCTCATTCAAGGAGGGTCTGGAAGAAGCAAAAGCCGTGGCAGCCCGAGTCAAGAGCAACAGCAAGGTCCACGTCACCCAGGCCCTGAGGGGAACACCCGTAGTCCATCCAACTCCAAAAGCAGCGACAGTGAGAAGGAAGATGTCCACCAGATAAAAACCAGCAAACTCGAAACCGCCAAGGGAACCAAGCCTTGCAGAAGCTGCTGAGGAAATCATCCACGGCCCGCCTGACATTTTAAGGAAGCGATCTGCAGGCGATGCGAGACGAAAGGCCACATCGCAGAAGCCTATAGAGCCAGCCAACCAGCGGACAAACCAAGCCGCAGAACATACTCCCGAACAGACAATACAAGGGTCGGAGGACATTTGGCACGAAATTCAAAAAACTAGATGGTGGCCGGGAAGAAGAAATCCACCATACAATCGGAGGCTACAAACACGCTCCAGTGGGACACACAGACACTATTGAAGCCAACAAGTTTCTCATTGAAGTGAGGATTGATGGAACCCTATGATTGATGGAAGTGGACTCAGGGTCTTATATATCAGTGATATCCTGGACAGCCCTCCAAAAGATCAACCCGACATCCGCCGAAGACAGCTTTAGCCACAATGAACAATATTAAAGGACTACCAGGGCTACAAAAGACCAACTATGGGGCCGCATCGTTTGACCGCCACCCGAAGCTCGAACAACACAACACACCTCCTGCAGCAAACCCCGGAAATTAGAAACCCCACAAAGACACATATTAGCAAGACACTTCCGAGGGCAGTGGTGTGGAAATGGAGATTTTGCAGTCTTCTTCCCCAGCCATGCCCACCAATCCACGCCTACAGAACTGGTTGTAAAATATTTTGAATCCCACCATTGACCCCAACCCACTATCCTTTCTTTCCCCCAGGTCTGGGCCTCCAAAGCTTCCCAAGTTTGTCCAGTCGGCTTGGAGCCCAGGGGGGAAAAAAAATAAAGGGAGGGGATAAAAAAAAAAAAACCCCCCCCCCCCCCCCCCCCCCCCCCCCCCCCCCTTTTTTTTTTTTTTTTCTATATGTCCCCCACCCCCCCCCCCTAGGTGACAAATAAATTTTTATAAATGAAAATATTAAATAAATAATAGGACCTCTTGCTTAGATAAACACCTTCACAGACTGTTGCCAATTTTGCGTTTACAATAGATTTGTAGCTTTGTTTTTTCTTTGCTTTGAAACTTAACTATAAATAGGTATAGCATTTTCATTCTCTTTATGCTTTCTAATACGTTCTCTTTTTTTTTAATCATGCTTCAAAAAAAATATAGGATGGAGGTATTAAACATTTCTGGCAGTTTCAGGAGAAAATCCTTCCAACCCTTTGCAATCACAAAAAGTGGTTATGCTTCCGTTTTACATTCATAATATGAATGAGTGAAAGTTTCAAGATTTCCAGTCTAAATCTTTAACATGTTACTTTTAAAAGCAAGCTTGTGTTACAACTATTGCCTATTTTAAAAAGTGCTTTATTTTAAATTCTGCATTATGTTGCTATAAAAAAAATGAGAAAGTTGTGATAGCATCTGTCCAGCACATGTAGATACATATTAGAATGATTAATTAAATTAATACAGGTAGTCCTTGACTTACAGTCATTTATTTAATGGCTGTTCAAAGTTACAACGGCACTGAAACAAGGGACTTATGGACAGTTCTCAGAGTTGTGACTTTGCAGCATCCTCACTGGTCAAACTTTGAATGCTTGGCACACATTTAACAAGGGTTGCAGTATCTTGGGGTCCTGGAATCATCATTTACAACCTTCCTAGGGAGCTTCTGACAGTCAAAGTCAATGGGGGAAGCCAGATTCACTTAGCAGCCACAGGATTCACTTAACAGCTGCAGTGATTTGCTTAACAACCACCGCAAAAGGGTGTAAAATGGGGCATGATTCAGTTAACAGCTGCCTTACTTAGCAATAGAAATTCTGGGCTCAATTGTATTCCTAAGTTACCCTTCTATTATTTCTATGTACAGCAGGGGTGTCAAACTCAATTTCGATGAGGGCCGCATCAAGATTATGGTTGATCTTGGGAGGAGCAGAGGTTGGGCATGGCTGGGTTGAGTGTGGCCAGCTCAATGTCACTCACATCAGGGGGTACCTGTGATGGGCCAGGCATGGCTGGGGCAGTCTATTGTCTCCAGCAGAGGAAGGCAAGACCAGAGAGAGCACCAAATCCTTGACCATCAAGGGAGCCTTGCCGTTCCTCTCAGGCCACACAGAGAACCCCCGGATAGCAGTGCAGGCTGCCTGGAGCTCTGGGCAGTGGAGGGCAAATACCCAGCTGGCCCTCGAGCTCCCAGAGTATATCCTAACTTTTGATCCACTGTAGATTCAAGGGAGCCAACAGTCTAAAATAATACATAGCTTTCCACAGTGAAGGCACTGCCATAGGGAAGCCTATCCAACAGCAACTGCAGGATAGCATTGCTATCCACTGTAGAACAGAAATTCTACAGAAAGGCCTCAACAATGATGCCAATCAACTGGAATTCTTTGCAGTCCTAGAAGGAGCCTTCAAAACCAGAGGACTTCCCAGAGACATCCAAGGAAACATAAAACAAACCAACAAACTATCATCCTACCAGCATACAAAGCCAAACCAGAGTTATCATGGAGTGATCATAATATATACAAAAAGCAAAAGAATTATTAGAATTACATTCCAGTGAACATTGACCTAATACAGAAACTAGACAACTGGATGAAGGAAACTCTCAGCAGCCTTACCCAGAAAGGCCAAATTACCAAAGAGAAACAGTGGTAGACTTAATGAGAAGCAGTGGGAGTGACCCATTCTCCCCACACATCTATAAATGCACCCCAAATACATAAACCTGATATACCTCTCCATCCAATTGTATCATTACCAGGGACCTCTACTTATAACATCGCAAAAGAATTAACAAAAAAGTTTGGGCATCTCAGCAACTGCAAAATAGCATTCTGTGGTTCTCAGCTCATATACTAGGACAGTGATGGCGAATCATTTAGAGACTAAGTGTCCAAACTGCAAGCCAAAACCCACTTATTTATTGCAAAGTGCCAATATGGCAATTTAATCTGAATATTGAGGTTTTACCAATATTCAACCTCAATAATGATAAACAAGGCAGAGTTCTAAGGCTAATTGTTCTAAGAAAAATGTGATAAATGCACTTTTATGCCCCTTCATTTTTTTTTCTGCTTTTGAAATATGTTTAGAAACAATAAAAAAGAAAAACTTTGGTAATATCATTTCTCTCTTTCCCTTCATTCCTCTCTCTTTCCCTCCCCCATCTCTTTCCCTCAGTCTTGATCTCTCTCTCTCTCTCTCTTTCTTTTCCTCCTCCCCCTCTCTCTCTGTCTCTGTCTTTTTCTCTCTTTCTCTCTGTCTCTTTCTCTACTTCTCTGTCTCATCTCTCCCTCCATCTCTCCATCCATCCATCCATCCATCCATCCATCAATCTGTGCTCTCCTGCCCAGCTTCATGTGTCATGTGAATCTAACCACTTGGGCTGTGGAGGGGGAGGGGAGGTTGGCAGGCAAAGCCAAGCATTAGAGATCCACATAAAATAAGGCAACTCCAACCTGGATCCTGTCAAGGAGACACCCGCCTCCCTCTCCCTCTCTACCCCCATGGCAGCTCCTCTGAGGCAGCCAGCAAGCAAACAAATGTGGTGCTCCGCCTGGGAGGCAGTGGTGCGGAGCCCCACCTTTGGCGGACAAGAGCAGAGCAGGCAGGTGCACACCTTCCCCACCACCACTGTGGTGCTGGCACTAGCCAGGAGGAATGTGTGAGCCAAACATTAGGAGCCATGCTTGGCAGAGGAGGGATATTCTGACCCATTAGGTTCGCTTCAGTGCGGGGTGGGAACACAGAAGGCAGAGGAATCTGTACCTCTCAGTGTTCATCCCTCAAAGACTCCTTTGGGGTGACTGGGAAGGGAGGGCGAGAGCAGGGGGAGGCCAAGCAGCTGACAGGGAGTGGGAGTGTGGCTCCATTGGCTGTGGAAGGAACTGGTTGGGCAGAGCAGGGGAGAGGTAGAGCAAGGCAGAGGGAATTCAGAGGAAGATCCAGGCCCACCCCCTCTTCATCCTAGGGCACGCAGGGAAGAACGGAGAAGGGGGCAACGTCAGTTGCATAGCTTATGGGGGAGGAAAGGGCCCCGATTCCCTTCATTTGCTGCAGCGGGAAACACAGTGTTTAAAAAAGGAGTTTGCGCACAGCAAATTATTGGAAACAAATCGTCTATTATCTTGTTTTGTCAAGGGTTATCTGGCATCTTCCCAACTGTGTGTCTTTTGTTGGCCTTTGAAGCCTGCAATTCCTTATCCTGCCCTGTCCAGTTAATTGCTACAGCATGGTTTGTGTGGATTTTTATTTCCAGTTTATATGTACTTTGCTTTCAGACTGAATTTTCTCCACTTAAAGACTGTTCTTGGGAGAGTATTTTTCTCCAGCTGAAGGTAACTGGACATTGGGGGCTAAGTTGTAGGTATTAAAGGGACTTTTCTTACTTATGTAACTGTGTTGCTTTTGTGCCACTCCCGTGTCATCACGGAGCCACAGCGGAGGGATGAAAGAGCTCACAGGTTGCCAACACCAGCCCTATGACATACTGTGCTGGCGTGCATGCCCACAGAGAGGGCTCTGTGTGCCATCTCTGGCACGCGTGCTATAGGTTTGCCATCATGGTACTAGGATGACCTTTCCTGAAAGATCGAATTGGTGGTTGGTCCCAACTTTGTGTGCTTTGTAAGAATGGAGTAGAATAAACCCATGAAAGAGATGTTGGATTTCCTTAAAATAAAATGAGGCATAATAATTACATATTTGGCTTAAAGCAAAAACGTTCGCATCTTAATTCCACGTGCTCCCATTAATGAGAAAACATTATACTTGCCATCACTCTACTAAATAAATAATTCCCTCAACACTATTCAACTACTGTATTACAAAGTCTGCACTACTATTACTGTTAATCTTCTCATCACTCCTTATCACCCAACTCCTCCCACATGTGATTGTAGGACTGTAACTTTGTTGCTTGTATCCTTATGATTTATATTGACTGCTTCCTAGTATGATTTGATTGTTGATTGTACCCTATGACTATCATTAAGTGTTGTACGTTATGATTCTTGATTCTTAACGAATGTATCTTTTCTTTATGTATACTGAGAGTATTTACACCAAGACAAATTCCTTGTGTGTCCAATCACACTTGGCCAATAAAGTATTCTATTCTATTGGATTTCACCTTTTAAAAATTCATTTGAAATCATGCTACCCATATAATGTAAGGAAAATAATGCATTTTATATATAGTTGATAAAATTGAGTCAGAAGCATACTGCTTTTAGGAAAGAAGATAATTCTATAAAACGTTTCTCAGGCTAATTCCAATTTAAAAATATATGGATTCATAGCTCTAAGAATTTTTTTTTTATAAATTGTCTTGTCAATCTGAACTAACGTATGAGCCTGAATGATGAAAAACTATATTGTGTAGTAGCAATGTTTGAAGTGCCAACATTAAGGGTATAATTTACAATAAAGTAAGCAACTCTAAGGCTTGAATCCATTGAATCAGTTTTCTGTGGCTCCTGGAATGTCCATCACACCAGCACCATCATGGCTACTTTCCAGCAACATGTCAGAAAAACAAAAACCAAACTTCAAACCAAACTCCTCAAAGTAAATCCCAGAATCAAATAGATGCCTGAGCCCAGATGGGTGGTCCAGCCATCTACAATCCACTGCAGAACAGAATTCTACAGAAAGGCCTCAACTATAATACAAATGACGCCAATCAACTGGAATTCTTTGCAGTCTTAAAAGGAGCCTTCAAAACCACAGGGCTTCCCAGAGAGATCCAAGAAAACCGTAAAACAAACCAACAAAGGACCATATTATCATCCTATCAGCAGACAAAGCCAAACCACAGTTATCACGGAGTGTTCACAATATATACAAAAAGCAAAATAATTACTAAAATTAGTAATTTGATCCAATACAGTAGTACATTGACCCAATACAGTACATTGACCTAATACAGAAACTAGACAAGTGGATGAAGAAAGCTCTCAGCAGCCTCACCAAGAAAGGCCAAATTACCAAAGTGAAACATTGGTAGGCAAGAAGCAGTGGGAGGGGACTTATCCTCCCCACACATCTATAAATGCCCCAAATACATAAGCCTGACATACCTCTCCATCCAAATGTATCATTACCAGGGACCTCTACCTACAACATCGCAAAAGAATTAACCAAAAAGTTTGGGCATCTCACAACGGTCCTGCAACCTGAAAAAGTTTGAAAACCCATCTTCTAGATAAGTCTAGATAAGCTGTTAACTTTGAAAGTCTGATATGCTTTAATTGTTAGAGAAATTAAAACATTTTACTCAAGAAGTAGATGAGGTAATGTGAAAAATTGACAGTTGAAAATGGGGGACAAAACTTTCATCTGGCATTCTCCAGTAAGTTTGTAAATTAATCCACTTAGCTTCACGTGGAAAGGATGGCCAGATAGATGAATTAATAATGCTGCAAAATTGCACATACTGGGAAATGGTGATCTGTTATAATTTGTGTCACAGAACCTGGAGTTGAAACCCCTGCTAATGAGAAGAGAAACAGAAAGGGAACTGGGTGTGCTACACTTTTATAACAAAAGACAACAAGTTGTTAATACCTCATTTTTGGAAGCTCTGAGATCTAGCTGATGAGAATCTGGAAGATAATTAAAGAGGGATGAATTAAAGATCAAGTTGAAAAGCGCCAGGATGGCAGGAGCAATATTTAGAATAGTTTTCTTTCTGTACTAATGAGGCTAGCATTGAGATGAGCTGTATGACTGACATTATTTGTTCGAGCTTGTCAAATCCAAAACTCTTTTCAGAATAACTCTGTATGCAGCAACAGGCAACAGAGGTAAAGTATCTGGAAACGGATGCTTCTTAGAGAATTCATCACTGCTACAATCCACTTTTTTTTAAAAAGGAATAAAAATGTAAAAACCTTGGAAAGCTTAGAGAAGATTAAGCATAATCCCCAAATTCTCCCATATTTTTTCTAAATGACATTATGCTGAAATGTTCTTCCGTTTGTGTATGTATTTACCAGAAGAAGAGAAATATTTTTTTATCATTCAACATTAATGCCCAATGGAATGAATCCAAATATGGCCCTACTTAGACCCACTGAAATAAATGGAAAATATTTCCCCCTGTTGTGGCTCCTCTAGCAGCCAAATCAGATGAGGAGGCATGGGAGTCAGAGTCAGCATCAAGACAACCTGGGAGCTCCAAGGGGGAAGAGGGAATGGATTTGACAGAAGCGGAGCTTGGGCCATCCGTCAGGCCTCAGATGGAGAGTCAATAGCCCCAGGTCTGGAGGTGGATGATGAGGAAGAAGAGGAACTGCTAGGTCCAGTGCCTGACACACGGATGCGCAGAAGGCAGTGGAGAGGAGAGCAGTGGAAATCTGTGGGCCAATCCTTGGGAAGGAAGAGCCAACGCTGCTAACGAAGCCTCACCCTAGCTCTGGAGATGAAAGGCAGGGGGTGGAGGTGAATAGGTGTGGTAGACAACTATTCATCTTCTGGTTGGACTGCCTTGTTAGCTTGCATCAAGAGAGAAACTTTTTGCCCAGGCTGCTGGCATTCCTAACAAAGGAATCTTTGAGTTCACTTCAGAGGGTTTGTCATGTTTGAGGAGCTGCGTCAGAACATCCCTATTATTAAAACTTTTATAAAATCATCCAGGAAGGTGATCTCAGCATTAAAACAAACAAACAAACCCTACCTGCTTACAAATATATAACATTATAGATAGTCCTACTTTAGTGACTCCCTTGAATAATGACCATTTGCAATTTCAACAGTGGTGAAAAAGTAACTGTGACCAATGCCCACTTTATAATCTTGATGACTCTGTAGAGCAAAGGAAAATTGATGGATGATTGGAAGCACAACTGCGGTTTCACTTAGTGACTGCTTTGCTTAAGAACTGAATTGTTACCATCATTATTAAAATTAAATTTTCTTTTAGCAAGTGCCATAAGGTAATTATGGGGGGGGGGTGTTTCTGTTTCACCTGAATTTTTCCTTGTACAGCCTCACTGGGTTATCTTCAGAGAGAGGAAAATTCTGTTATCTCTTCTCTAGTAATGCAATTTTTTTTTTACTCTTCTGTATTTATTTATTTTTTTGGGGTGGGGATGGAAAACCCCCAAATACTGCAACCTTCCCAGATAACTTGTTTCAACTCCTTGACTGCATATTGGCTAAAACATCTAGCTTTTAAAAAAAATAAAAGTCACATTCAAATTATGTACTTTTGGCAGTTTTTTCTCAAGAGAAACTTTCCTAAGGAGATCATCTACCAATGATGACTAAGCCTTTTAGATGCTGTTTCTTAAAACAGCTTGACAAAATGTTCTCTATAGGTTTTCATTATTGTTATGATGCCAAGACAAAAACGTAAGTTAAATACCTAATATATGTCAAACAAGGCTCCATTTACACTCTTCCTTTTATTAACAAAGATGATTCATACCTTGTGAAACTGATGAACAATAGTAACATCTATTGCTTGCTTCACTGATATATTGTTTATTACAAGTTGAAATATTTATTGATTCAGAAGGCAGGGAAACAAACATACTATTTCTTCCCACAAATGCAGATGATGTTCAAACTCTAGCATTCATTCATCTGTTTGTTCATTTTCAACTGTTTTGATATGCCACCCAAGAGCCGATGCTTTTTGTAAACCATTACAAAATGAAATATTTTCTACTAGAGTACCCTAATTGTTCTCCCTCAATAGAAAAATATGCATTGCTCCAGTTTTTAAACAATTGCTGAACATCATAGTATGCTGAACAAGTATAAAAGGAACAGTCTGATATTTTCTTGATATTTACTTCAGCGATACTTAAATCACTCAATCATCATAAATGTCCCAGCCTTACAAAATGATAACGCAGGGAAATTCTGCCGATTGTAAAAAAAACACTGTGTCAGCTTAACAAGGCTTCTTGCTGAAGATCAATGGTGACTACCACTGGAACATTATTGTTGGAATGATCGCGTGGCATGTTGTACTTGACCAGTGTTGCATGCCAGGATGTCATATTAGTGCAACAGATGTTGGTGCTAGATGCCTCATTGCCACATGATTTATGGTAAGTATAAAGTCAAACTGCTGCAGAGTTTGAAAAAGGGAACTGGAATGTGGAGGAAAATAGTGGATCAAGGTCTTACGTTCCATCTTCATGAAAGGTTGATAGTCTAGTAAATGTTGAAAATGTAACCAAAAATCTGGCACATATTACCATTTGTGGTAGACTTGTGTTAAAGCAAAAAAATTGGGCAAAAATACACGTGGTTAGAAAAAAATGGCAGGAAAACATGTAGATCTTAAACCTAAATTTTTTTATTAGGTGTAGTACCAGAAAAATTTGATAAACAAAGTGTATATTTAATATTGCATCTATTAACAGCAGCGAGAATTGTATTTGCTTAGCATTGGAAAAATGAAGAAATACCACTAGATGAAGAGATAATTAAGAAGATATTGGATTGTGCAGAAATGGAAAGACTTACACTGAAGAGTAAACAGAAAAAAGATACAGAATACTATCAAACATGGAATTTATTTTACAAATGGCTGGAAAAAAGGGGTAAAGGTTAGGAATATAAGCAAATAAAAAGCACTATAGGAGGCCACCAAAGCATATAAGAAACAAGCTGATAAGAAAAGAGCTGACTACCTACAAGATGACAAAAGATGAACCGATGACATTTAAGGATAAAGAAATAGTGACTTTAAAACAGATCCCAAGACGTGTAAGGGAACTTAGAAAAGAGTATACATTTTTAGCATCACTCCTAAATAAACAGAGTATTTGGTTCAGATGGTTGGTGCCAGAGGGAATGCTTATGACCTGGCAAGAGCGGAGAACACAAATCGATACCATTGAAAAAGCACAGGAATTGTATGAACAGCTAGCGGGAGTAGAAGAAGAAACAAGCAGTAAGGAAGAACTGGAAAGTAAGAACCAAGAAGACCAGCAGGAGGAGCAATATCAAGAGGTGTTAGAAGAAGGAGGAGGAGGAGGAGATAAAGAAGAAACAGATAGACCAAGAAGAGAAGGATTGCGAACAAGACCTCAGAGAGAAGCAAGGACTAATAGAAGACCAAGACAGACCTATTATTAATAAGATGGAAAAAGAAATTAGATTAATTTCACTAAATATCAATGGATTGAATTCCCTGACCAAGCGAAGGCAAATGTTAACAAAATTAACAAAACAGAATGTTGATATTATATGCCTTCAAGAAGTGCATATCCAAAAAAAATCAGAGTAAATATTTGGAATTCCCCAAATTAGGAGAGTTGGAAAATCAAAAGAAAAGAAGGGTAGCTATGTATATTAAAAAAAGGGATGAACGCAAAACAAATCTACACAGAAGAACAGGGCAGAATCTTAATAGTACAATTGGAGATATCGCAAAAACAAGTATTGTTAGTGGGAATATATACACCGAATGTGAATCAAAAAACGTTCTACCAAAAATTATATGATAAAATAGTGGAGACAGGACAGGCTAATATATGCTTGGTCAGGGACTTTAATGCCATAGTGGATAGTGAAAAAGATTACATTGGCAAAGAACAAAAAAAAGGGGGGGGGGAAGAATTGTCTACCAAAACCATTCTTTGATTTAGTACAAGAAACTAACTTAGAGGATATATGGCGGAAAAGATACCCAAATGAAAAAGAGTATACATTATACTCAAACCCCCACCAATCGTGGTCCTGAATTGTCATGGTGTGGACAAACAAGACAATTGGAAATGAAATATCCAAAGTAGAAATAATGCCCAATATATGGGTGGACCACAACCCATTAAAAATCACCTGGAAATGACAAAGAAGACAGAAAATGAGATGGACATTAAACACGTAAGTCTTAAAAGAAAAAGAATATATACAAAAAATGAAAAATGAATTGGAAATATTTTTCAGTGTAAATTTAAAGGACCACACTAATTTGCAGAATTTATGGGATACAGCAAAAGCTATTATAAGAGGGGTATCAATCGCTTATACAATTAGAAAAAATAAGATAGAAAACAACAACAAAATGAACTACAGATGAAAATTAAAGATCTAGAACAGAGACTTCAAAAGGAACCAAAGAATGAGACAATTAAAAAAGAATGAAGACTAGACACAAACAAAAGAGGAGCATATACAATTAGTCCGACAGGTGTTGAAGAAATTACTAGATGCACGATTATATATGAAGTTGTCAAAATGTGACTTCCACACTACACAGCTAGATTATTTAGGATATCGTATATCGGCTAATGGATGGATAGAGATGGATCCTAAGAAATAGAGATAATAGATAATAGAGATGGATCCTAAGAAAGTACAAATGATATTGGAGTGGAAGTCACCAACCACGAGAAAACAATTACAAAGTGTCTTAGGATTCGCAAATTTCTATAGGTAGTTCATTCCAAGATTTGCAGACATTGCATTACCATTGACCAACCTATTGAGAACTAAACATTTAGGTGTCAACAAACCAAAGGCAAATAGACAGACTTTGTAATTGGGCTAGGAAGGGGGAGGAAAGGGGTTTGTCTGTTTATCTGGACAGATAGTAACTATAACATTTCTGATGTTAGAATAATGACACGGTGTTGGGTGGTGTAGGGATGGGATTGTTTAGGAGTGAGTAGTTGTGGGGTGGAGACGTGGAGACGTGGAGGAAGAAGGGCGGATGTAAATTGAAAGGGTGGGGGCTGTCTGATAGCTATATTAAATGCTGAGATGCAGTAGCTCTCAGCGTTATCTTTTGTTGGAATTGTTCCAATGTTGCTTTTTGGTGATTGTTGTGAGACTGACTGAAGAAATAAACCCTGATTACTACATCTTTGAATTGTGAGTACCATGGTTTGTCAGGATAAACTCTTCAACTACCAAGTGAAGCTGACACCCCAACGCACGCCCCAGCTGATGCTGGGCTGGCGGCGGACAAAACAAACATTGAACAGCAGCCATGCACGACTCCAAGTGCCAGTCGCAAGACACCAAATTGATGAAGGCTGGGGGAAAGACATGGGAACACCCACCCAGAAGGGAGGTTGAGTCACATGGGTAGAACTGGGCACTGGGGAGGGTGTGTACAGGGGATCACAGTGGGAAAGGGGCATGGGGTGAGAAAGGGCTCAAAGCGGATGTTAGGTAAGGTGAAAAATGACAACCCAGGATAGAGGTGTGGGTATAATTAGAGTCAGGCGGATGAAAGGAGACTAGTTGCGAGCAGAAGGGGCATGGTCATCAGTTATATAGTATGCTGGGAGACAGATGCTCCCAGTGCTAACCTTGTGTGGATTCCTGCCATTCTTGCTGGATGAGGGAGCCTGATAATTGTATTCTAATAAAGCAAGCTGTGACCACACAATAAAATGAGAGTTGACTTGTTTGTCTGAGCAACTCTTCAGGACCCTAAAAGGCCATCTGAGAGTGGGCAATGCATACCACCCAGAAGCTACCATGCAAGGACAAATTATGCAGTGTCAAGATCATTTGGAGGTGTAATCTACTGAATCTTTCAAGAAGATGAAGACTTTCAAGAAGAGATTGGACTGCCATTTGTCAGAAATGGTGTAGGGTCTCCCCCTTGGGTGGGGGTTGGACTAGATGACCTACAAGGTCCCTTCCAACTGTGATTATCAGGTTAAATGCAGAGTTATGAATCTGGTGGTCTTAATATATATATATATATATATCCTGGTTGTATAGTTTTTAACTGTTATTTGTTTTAATTCGTTTTACATTGTTATCTGTATATGTCTTTTGGTGTTGTTCAGTTGTATGTTGTGAAAGAGCACCTTATTTCGTTGTTCTCAGGTTCTGAGTACAATGACAATAAATTTATCTTATCTTATCTTATCTGTTATCTGAATCCCCTGCATGGACTGCCCCTGGGACTATGTAGGACAGATGGAGTGGAAACTAACCACCATATTACAAGAACACAAGCAAGGGGTCAGACGAGGAGACCTGAACTCATTGGTAACCTCACACTGCAATGAACAAGGACACACATTCAATTTTGCAGCTACTAAGATTGGACGATCAAGCCCAAAAACAGCCAGGAAAGTGATTGAAGCCTGGGAAACAGACCCCTTATCAGTCAACAGGAGTGCTTATTTACCACCAACCTATCAAGTACTTAGAAGGTGAGGGCTGGTCAGCACAAACAAATGACAGCTAATAATGTAAAAGCCAGCCAGCCAGCCAGCCAGCAACACACCCCAATCAACATCTAAAAAGCCACTTACAATAGGCACTATAAAGATCACACACAGACCGCTTTGCTAGAGAGAAGTTCCCTGAAGATGGGCTCGAGCATGAGTCCAAAACTCGGAAGACCAAACCTCTGACCTAGATTGGATCCTTAATTTTTTTTATTCTACATCCTGTACTGGAAAATGAGAGAGATCAGGTCCTGATCTTCTGTGTAATATCCTTTTGAGTATTTGAAGAACACTATCATAAGATCCTTATCTCCTCAAGACTAAATATTCCTAATTACTTCAATCTCCCTTCATAGGCTCACTGTCTACTCTTCTGATCATTGCCACTGTGTTCTTTGAAAATATTCTAGTTTTTCTGGAATCCTTCTTGATATGCTATCCAGAAATGGAATAGTGCTGAAGGAGTATTGATTAGCACAAAATAAGATGAAACAATTACTTCCTATAATTTAGGAACTATTATACCACACAGTTGTATTTATATTGATTGCATCCATGTCCCACTTGCTGACTCACATTCATTTTCTAATCACCAGCTATTCGAAGAATTGCTTACACATATGCTGTTACCAAACCAGATATCTTACATGCTATAACTAATGATTCTAATTTTTGTTTCCTAAATGAAGTCCCAGCTCTCTGGAGAAGCCAGAGAGGAACACTAGGAATGGTGGAAGGAAAAAGAGGAAGAGGGTGGCCAGCAGAAAAATTGGATGGGCTCAGTTACAGTGGCAATGGGTGTACCTTGGAGGATATGATAGACCAGGTTAGGGACAGATACTATCTCTGTGTTGCTAAGAGTCAACGTTGATTTGATTGCACATAATGAAAATGGAAACAAAAACAATGCATTTAAGAAATATTTTAAATATTTTAAAAAAATATTTAAGAAATGTTATTCCCCCCCCCATTTTTTTAGTCTGTCATTATTATTTTGAATGTCATTTCTGTTTTTCTTTTTTTACCATATTCATTGTCCGACTTGCAAATCTTTACTCCTTCATTCCACTTATTAGTGAAAATGAAGAACAGGAAGTCTAGCATTGCATATTGTGGAACCCCACTCAGTATCTAACTCCACTTTGATAGGGTCATTTTTGATGAGCTCTGAGTAGGATTTTCAAGCCAGTTATGTACCTATTTAATTATCATGCCATTCAAGTCATTTGATTTATTTTGCGAATTAGAATGTCTTGGGTGCCTTGTCAGGTACACTACTGAATTCGTTGTATATTATGCCCATAGCATTCAACAATCTGTAAAGGTAGTTACCAGCTAAAGCAATTAAATAAATTCCTGACTTCATTGTAATTATTGCAAATTAATATGTATGGTATGGTACGTCTGTTGTTCCCTGGATCCTTCTTTTTCCCTTTTCAAAGTTAGGGGCAAAATTTGTCCCTTCCTACTCTGCCCCAGTTCTTGCAGCAATAACATATAAAAATAACATTTAAAAGTTCATCCAAACTGATATGTTATTTTGAGAATCTCAATAGGAACATGGATAGAGTTGACCCTTTTGATCCTTGGATCTTCAAAAGGTCTTTGACAAAGTTCTCCATCATAGGTAATGGTCATAGAATAAGGAGAGTTGTTTTTTTATGGATTGCTAACTGGATGGTAAACCCCAGAAAAACATTGGGAAGAAGTAGAAAATTTATTCAGTAAAGAGAAGTGGAATCTCAAGGATCTATTGCAACAGATGCTTTCTTAATATGTTCATTAATTGTCCCGACTTAAGAATAAGCAGCGAGTTGACCAAGTTTGTAGATTTGCACCCTAAATTATTCAAGGTGTTAAAAAACAGAATTGATTGAGAATTGCTTCAGGGGGATTTTTGGGTAATGGTAATCTCTGGATCAAGGTTCACTAGAAAATGGTTAAACAAGTGGCAAATTTGGTTACATTTAACCAAGTTAAATTGGAGCAAACTAACTGGAAAATGGTGGACATGGGGGCAAAAAACATCTAGACTCACTTGCATGGATACAAACTGTCAATTTCGGTAGAAAAATCTGGAGGTCACATGCTGGATGATCCAACAAAGATGTCAACTCAGTATATAGCAGCTTTGGAAAAGACACATTTTTGCCTGAAATCTTTAAGAAGTTAACTAAAACCGATAAGGAACTATTTGGGCGAAACAAAAGATAAAATAGGGGAGGAAATGACAGAAATACTAACTAAAGATATCACTTGGTCTGAAGTGGAAATAGCAATACATAACCAGAAAAACAACAAAGCACTGGGACCAGATGGGATCCCAGGGGAACTCTACAAAGCAATAGGAGAACAAATAGGACCCCTCATGGTAGAAGTTTACAACGATGCTTTACTTGCTGCTAAAATGCCAGGCTCATGGAGGGAGGCACTGATTTTGCTGATTCCAAAGGAGGATTTGGACCCGCGACTTATTCAAAATTACAGACCAATTTCTTTGTTAAACACTGATTATAAAATATTCACTACCATCATAGCAAATAGACTAAAAAGAATACTGTACATAAAGATCAGAATGGATTTCTTCCTAACAGACAAGTTAGGAACAATCTAAGAATAGTATTAGATGTTTTGGAGTATTGTGAAGCTCATCTGGACAAACAAGTAGCCCTTGTATTCCTGGACGCTCAGAAGGCCTTCAATAATTTAATTTTTAATCCAACAAATCTATAATATGAATTTAGGCACTAAATTTGAAAATATCGTAACTACAATCTATTCCACACAAAAGGCGAATATTATAATAAATGGAGAATATACCCGATCAGTAAGAATAAAGAAGGGAGTTAGGTAGGGATGTCCGTTATCTCCCCTGCTCTTCATACTATCTTTGGAAACACTATTAACTCGAATCAGACAGAATCCAGAAATAATGGGGTTAAAGATTAAGAAAGAAGAGTATAATTGCAATCATTTGCGGACAACATGGCTTTTTTTATTGAGGACCCAATAGAAAAAGGACAGAAACTGATGAATGAGTTAGAACAATTTGGAATAGTTGCAGGACTTAAAATTAATAGAAAGAAAACAAAATTAATAACTAAAAACTTAACAGAAAAACAGAAATCAGAACTAGAAAAGACGATGGGATTACAAGTGGTAAAGAAAATCAAATACTTAGGAATATGGTTGACGGCACAATGTAAGACACTAATGGAAAATAATTATGACAAATTATCACAACAGGTAAAGAAAGATCTAGGGACATGGGTTAAACTGCAACTTTCCCTATTAGGGAGGATTGTCACTATTAAAATGTCCATTCTCCCTGAGAATAAAAGACTGTTCTTACCCTGTTTAAAAAGGGGTTTGTGTTTACTCGCCAATAAGCCATTTATCATTACTTGCCATGGCTGGGTCAGAACATATATACAGCCACATTTGGAATACTCTGTACATTGGGGGAAAAGATATAATACAACTGGAAAAATATGTAGAAGATAACTATCAAAAGCTTCAGATCACTGGCTTTCCATATGAGAAAAGGCTTGTGAAGTTTGTGACTCTCTAGCTTGGAAAGAAAGGGAAATGAGTGAAGACATGATTGAGAGGTACAAAATTATTCCAGATATGAAAAAAAATAGGCTGTGGGGGTTATTTTCCCCTCTCTCAGAACTCTAGGAGTAGGAATCATCTAATTGGGAGGAGATTTAGAACAGACAAAACAAATCAATTTTTCACATAATGAATAATTAACCTGTGGAATTCATTAATTCAGTGAGGGTAACTAACAGAGATGGCTTTAAAAGGGAGATATATTCAAGTTTACCAATGTTTTATACACATCTAAAAATATAAAGGACTGAGAACAGGGCAGTGGATGTATTCATGGAGGATAATTCTATTAAGGGTTATTCATCTTGATACTCAATGTTACTTCTAGGAGAAGGAAAATACTGGAATGGAACTTGTCACCTTTGTCTGCTTGGGAAGAAAACCAACGGGCTACTGTGAAAAACAGAATATTGAACTGAGGTTGTTGCATCATGGAAGAGTATTCCTACAGTATATTCTTCATCAAAACTTATTCATTTTATTTTCCACAATTGTCTTGTGAGAAGACAACCAAAATAAGAAGAGTTGTTAAGAGTTGTTAACATCCTTTCCTGTCATCTTTGAGCAGCTGGCAGTGTCTACTGAATTTATTTTGTTTTCCTTTCATTCTGAATATATCTGAATATATCTCATTCGTCAGATACAACTCATTCTGAGTTTTAGTTTTCTGGCCAGCTTTCAATTCTAACTTTCTTCTAGATTTTTTCAGCGACCTATTTTTCTCTTTCCTCCCATCTGAAATGTCCTTTCTTGTTTCCAGATATTCACTACACTTTCTGGATAGCCAGATCAGTTTTTTGTGGTGTCTTCCATTTCTTTCTTCACTCGAATTGTTTGCAATTCTCTTCTCAGCACCTCCATGTTAAGGTTATTTGCTGTATATTTTTATAAATCTTTGTGAGATCCACTTGAATATTCTTATTTGTATCAGCAAGTGTCAACATCTGACTTTCTGTGTCTGGGCTCATAAGATACATTGGGTTGAGACTGATTATTACCAAGATTGGAAACTGCCAAGGAATAGCAGAGTGAAATTAAAGAATAATACTTCAAGAAGGCAATGGCAAAGAATTTCTGTACTGCTGCCAAGAAAACTGAAGAAATATATTGGTGTAGTCACAAAAAGTCAAGCTTGACTTGAGAGCATATTTGCCTAGAGTACATACATATTTAAGCTGATCAGCTCCTAGAAAATGTCTCTTCACATTCAGCTGATACACTCCATATTTCCTACATTATTCTTATTCTTGTTGATTTGCTATTCTCCTCCTGTTTGATTTGGATTTGCATTGCTCTGTAGTTTTCCTTCATTCAACCTCTTCAGTCTTATCTTGACGCAGTTCTAATATTCTGAAGTGTAAAATCTAAGATAAATATGCCAGGTGAAGAAAAAGTTTCCAAAGCTTGAAGAATAAAAGAATCAACTGTCTTGTCTTATTTTATTTACAGTAGTGCCTTGAGAGAAAATACAACACAGTATTAGATTCCAACAGGTATAACAATCTGGGCTAATGTGGGTGAGAAAGGTAAGATTCATTCACGAAAGTGAGTTGTGTGGTTGAAAACAAAAGGAATTGATGCAGGTGCAAATGGCTACGGTACATCCACTGCAGCAAACGCTGTATGACCTTGAAGAGTCACCTCCTCTTAATGTGTATGTGTCTGAATATTGTATCTTTCAAAGCATCATTTCTGGAGGTCTGTGGTTTCCCTGGTTTTTGTTATTTCGGTTAAAGCCCAAGGGAAGGTATTATGAGGAAGTCTGCCCTTCAGCTTCTTCATGGGAAGAGATTTGGAATGAGAGAAAGCTAGAACAGAAAGTATCAGTCCTTGTCTTTAAAAATCAGTAAAGTTAAAAATATGAGTGCAAGCAACTTGAAATAATTTTTCAAGCATCCTAGGAACAAAGTATTTAAAATGGGGAAGAATAGTTTTGACAAACTGCCAAATGGATTTCAGTACTCTGTAGTATATTTCATTGTTAAGTAATATATTCTGCTATGAATGCTCAAGGGAGTTAATCATAATATATGACAGACAGGGTTCTGGGGCATTAATGCAATCTTTTGCATCGCCATTTTGGAATTCATTCTGTTGGATTAATTAGACTTCCATTGGTCTAATTAATTTGTTCAGATTGCGGAATGCAACCTTCCACTCTGTTCTTGTTCAGTTGAAAGTGTTTTGATAAAGAAGTAAATTTTAATTCTCAATTAGAAATGAATTCAGTCTTCCAAAGAAGTGTATTCAAACTTGTCAAGCCTCTGGCAAGACTTGTCAAGTTCCTGGCAAGCCTAAGGAAGCAAGAGCAACCCAGATTTCAGGGAAACTGGGATAAATAAAGAACCTTGAAAACAGTAAGAGGAATTTTCTAGCTTTGATTATAGTGAGTTCATTAAAGCAAAGCCTTTTTGAAGGACACTTGGCTATAAAGGCAGGAGCTCAGCCAGCTCTTGCTCAGTTGCCTGGAGACCACTTGGCCTCCGAAGATGCCAGCTACCATTACCAGTTGAAACGTCAAGAAATCCGTTCTATAGATCAAGACCTAAACCAAAGACTTTTACTAAACCCCAAAGCCCAACACTGTCCATCTCAGACCATCTCAGACCATCTCAGACCATCATATTCTCTTTGAAGAACTTCTTCCAACTTCTTTCAGTAGCTGGACTGAATTGACTTTGAGGCAAAAATTCAAATACTTCTTCCCTTGCTTTTCCTCACATGGAGGAACTTATACAAGGAAAGAATACAATCTCTTTTTATTTTCCACATCTTTGTTTCTGCTGCCTACAGACATAGATCCTGTGATACATATATTCATATAGACGGAGGTCTTAGTATGTTTGCTTTCGCTTTGCTTTTTGAAGCTTCTTTTTTTATTCATGGCTGCTTCTAAAATCCTTCAGATATTTTACTTCTTAGAGAATGCTTAGATTTGGTTAAGGAAACAAAGGGTATATTAACAATGCCTGGGAGCCTCTACAAGTTGGCCACAGACCCAACAAGTGTGACATTTGAAAACCTTGTTTTTACCTCATTCATTTGCCAAAGCAACTGAGTCCATCAGGTTCCAATAGCAGTTGTAATCATTATTTTTGTTCAGAAAATAGAGCCATTTCCGAGAACACCCTTGGTGATCTGAATATTTCTATTATGTTGGATGCATTCCAAAACTCTTGCCTTTTTCATTTCTTTCATTCATATTTGGCGGGGGGGGGTTGTTACCCCTTTTTTCTTTTTTTGAAGCTGCTTGTTACTTCTGTGGTACTAAGAATTTAGATCCTGATACACGAGAATAAACCAAACCTCAATTCTTTATTATCCCTAGTACAAAAGAGCTTTGTTGGGATTTTTAAGACAGGGTCATCTCAGCCAGACAATACTAGTTTGTTTCCTTTCAAACTGCGGACACAACTCATGGCCTTTGTCTTTTCTATGTGGTAATTAAGAGGAGCTTCATGCAGGAAAACACATCAAGCAGAGCTTTTGATGCTGCAAAGTCAATATTGCACAGTTTTTACAGATGCCATAATGTTTGTCAGATACTCTTTTCTCCTTTTTCTGCTTCCTAGAACTCCAGACAAGATAACTCCCTCTAATTATTTTGCTTTTATCTATTTTGGCCCCAATCTAGGCACTTCAGCAATGGGAATATATCCAAATGGTCATGATTTTTTTGTGAGGGCTATCAAAAGCTTATGTAGGATGGTGATGTGTCCCCCAACAATTGCTTAATGCAGGTAATATTAGTTGGTGGGCTGTAGCAAACTTGTACCTACTACTTCTGTCTATTTTCTAATTCTAGCCATCTGGTTTATAGAATCCTATTCTGAAGGGAATTGACAACTGGCAGATGACCTGAATGTGTTTTACTGTAGGTTTGAGAGGAAATCACTGTCAACTATCACCACAGTCTTTACCTCAGATACACCAACAGCAGCCAAGCTTCCTATAACTGATCCCATCCCTTTGCCTGCCCCCTCTGGTGATCACAGAAAATTATGTGCAAAGTCTATTTCACAGATAGAAGCCAGGAAAACCACCAGGCCTAGATAAGATAACTTCTTGTTTAAAAGCTTGTGCTCAACTGGCCCCCATCTTCACCCGCATCTTTAATAAATCACTAGAGGTATGTTATGTTCCTTCTTGCTTCAAATGCTCTAATATCATTCCCAGTGTTGAAGAAACCTTCCATCAAGGAGCTGAATGACTACAGACTGGTTGCATTGACATCCGTAGTTATGAAAACCTTTGAAAGGTTAGTGCTGGCCCACCTGAAAACTATCACGGTCCTGCTGTTAGACCCCTTGCAATTTGCCTATTGAGCAAATAGATCAGCAGATGACTCCCTTAATAGGGCTCTGCTCTACATCCTACACCATCTTGAAAAGGACAATTTTGGACAGAATCAATCAGTGTCTTGCACGATGTAGATCTGTTGAAATAAACAAAATTTATCAGGAATAAGCTTCCTATGGATTTTAAGTTATCTACACCAAACTGCAACCAGCATAGCATAGTCATTCTGGAAGCCTTCTGGGAATTTTAGTTTCAAAACATTTAGAGGTTTGGAAAGTCCTTTTTACAATATGTTAACCAGCTTTGGGTCCAGTCCAATCTTTACACACACGTGTAATAAAGCCAAGTTCTGCCTTGAACTATTGTGATACAAAGTAGAAGTATGAGCCTTTATACGTTACAGTAGAATCTTTGACAGAATAATTGACATCTTAAGGAATAATTTCTGCAAAGGTATTTGAAAGCTAAATAGCCAAACGAGCAGGACTAAAATTGCTATTGCTTGATTTGGCTGGTTGGCCTGCCCATGTTGGTGAAGTTGTTTGAGTGTAAAGAGCAGCTGTTTAATTAGGCTGGATACTTGTGATTAAACCATACTCATAGGTGTTATATTGTTTCTTCATAGAAAAAAGAATATTCTCTGAAACTGCTAGATCAGTTTCCTTCAAAAGCTTGCCACATGCAAGCAAAGCAATCTTAGAATTCAGATCTCTGTATGCCATTGATTACTCTGCTCTAGGAATTTTTGATGCAAATGCAGCTGCTCCATTCAGAGAGAGAGAAAGAGAGAGAGAGACTATGACAATTCATGCCAATCTGAGATTACTGTAGCATCACACCCACCCTGACATAAGAGGCAAAAGATAAGGGGAAAACAATATCCATCTATCAAGTAGTTCATCCTATGCAATTTGACTTGGGACTTATTTTATCAATGGTTAGCTGACAAAAACTGGAGCTAGAAACAGGGAAATATATGAAAAGATTAGTGATATAAGGAAGGTATGTTAACTTGGTTAAACAAATAGTATGCTTATTAATGCAATGATTATTATTGTAAATACTGTGATTATTATTTCCTGAAATGATTTGTACCCAGACAACACACTGTTCAATTGAAACTGGAATTTTTGTATGTTATTAAAAAAAAGAAGAAGAGCTGGATGATGAAACAACTGGTTGATTCAGACAGCCTGTGAAGCAGTAAAACAAATACCTGAACCAAGACTTTCAAACTACCAAGGGCCTTGAACTCAAGTACGCATCCTTAAGAGAGTACGCATCCAAAAAAGAGAGGAATAATAGTATATATTAAAGGGTTAAAAGCTAAACAAATCTACTCCGATGATAATGGAAGAATATTAATGACTGAAGTAAAATTCAGCAAAAGCAAATGTTACTGGTGGTAATAATATATGCCCCAAATGATAATCAGAAGGAATTTTATAGTAAATTGTATGAAAAAATAATAGAAGTAGACAGGAAAACATATGCTTACTGGGGGATTTTAACGCAGTGGTGGACATTAAAAAAGATTACATAAGCAATAAAAGAAAAGGAAAATTCTACCAAAACCATTTTTTGAGATGACACATGCATTAAATTTGCAGGATAGTTGGAGAGAGTTAAATCTAAAAGAAAATAAATATACTTTCTATTCTAATCCCCACAAATCATGGTCCAGGATAGACATGGTCTGGATGAATCGGGAAATGGGAAATAACAGATTCAATAGACATCATGGCAAATACATGGGCAGGGCATAATCTCTTGAAAGTAATTTGAAAAGGCCAAAAAAAAAAAAATAGAAGATGGACATTAAACCCACAGATTCAGAAGAAAAAAGAATATGCCCTACTGCTTAAAAAAAGGAATAGCGATACCCTGGAGCAAATAAAATGTGTATTAGATAACTCCTGGACCCAAGGCTTAGGAATAGGGATGCTAAAGATAAAGAGAACAATTGTTAGATCATTACTAAAATGTTTATTAGATGATTTGTTTTCTGTATCCTGCCTTATCCCACCTTCCGCTTTAGTGAAAATGTATTAACGCTTTCTTAATGCTATTGTTTGAGGTTATTTGGCATTTTTCTAACCAGGACCCTTTTTCTTGAAGTGCTTCAATAAAAGGAAACAAACCCTGCACTTTGTGTCTGGTATTCATCATTGGCTTCAGCACCAGGCTCAGACCCGAATTGGGAACAACATCAACACTTGTATATATATATTTTTTTAAAAGAGAACTAGGAAGTAACTTAACTAAAAAAAATTGACTCATGCCAACCCCCACATTAACTCTGTACTTTCAACTATTAGCAGAAAATTGTCCCTTGAAATTGTCCCTTCACATCCTGTGATGTCTCCCTTGGACAACGCAGATTCCTCCTCAGATGTCAGCTCAGGGGAGGATGAGCCCTGGCACATCAGGAAGTGAGTTGATTGAGGCTCTGAATGACCGGCTGGAAGACAGCTGGGGAAAGCATGCAGTGGCAGATGGCCAGCAAAGAGGAGGAGGAGAACTGCCTTCTGCACCTGATTTGAAAACATGTAGGGCAGAGAAAGCCCTACCTATCTTGATGGGCTGCACCGGAAATCACAGCAGACAGAGGGAGGCATTGCTGGGAATGTGTTTCTTTTCTACCTGTATGTTTTTGGTCGTTGTGTTTGCTGCTTCACTCTGGATTGACAGTGTTTGGAATTGATCCATGCCTTGAGCAACAGGGTCAAACTTTTCCCAGATAACAGGGCAAGAACCTGCCTCAAGGGCTTCCACCGGACCAGCAACCATGCTGGCATCTAACTGGGAATGAAGTCAAGCAATTTTGTCTTCCAGAAAATCCACAAATTCCTCAGCATGACAATTCAGGTGGACCTCACTCTTCTCCTTCCCCAGGAGGAGGCGGCTCACCTTAAAGAGGGTCACTGGGTAATTCTGCAAATGCAATTAGCATGGAGAAATATTTACACTTCACTTCACGAATTGCTATGAGGCAGGCCTTAATAGCAACTCTTACCCATGTTTGATCAAGTTCTTTCCTTGTCCACCAGCAGTACTCTAGACATCTCCTCATGCATTTCATCCCTCTCAGTTCCTCTCTATACCACATGGCACAGAGAGGTCTACAGGTGAGGAGAGTTCACATGGGTGCAATCCTATCCTTATTCCAAACAGTGACTGGACTCCACACTAGATCTGCAGTTGTAACGCCCAGCTCCTTCTGGAACCCATCTGGGTCCATTAGTCGATGGGGGCAGACCAATCTAATAGATCCTGCCTCCCTGCGGGGGCGGGGGATACAACTCTTGAGAAACTCATTGCCACCAGGTTGTGATCTGACCATGACAAGGGGACCAAGGACATGTCCACCAATTCCAGGTCACATAGACACTGCTCTGACAAGAACACCAAATCGGGTGTGTGACCACTATTCCTAGTTGGACCCTGGATGACCTGGGACAGGCCTATGGGAGTCATGGTTTCCATGAAATCTCAGGCTACCTCTGACCCCACCCCCAGGGAAAGCACATTGAAATCCCCCAGAAGTATAAGCCTGGGGAATTTCACCACCAGCCCCGCAGTGAGGTCCAGGAGCCCGGGTAGGGAAGCTGCCATGCAGCAGGGAGGCTGGTACAGCAACAGCAATCCCACCTGATCCCTTGAGCCCAACTAAGAGAAAGGGTCTCACAGCTGGGCACTTATGGAGCAATGCCCCTGGAGGCTACTAGAGATTCTCTGATAACAACAGGCACACCCCTTCCCCGGCCCTGAGGTCTAGACTGGTGCCATGCTCAATAACCCACTGGGCACATTTCTACGATGGGAACACCTCTCTCTGGGCCCAGCCAGGTCTTGGTTATACAACCGAAGTAATTTGGTGGAATGATTTTGTTTTGAGCAACTTTCAATTGCTTTGTGAACTATTGGGCCATTGCTCTGTGGACTAATCTTGGCCTGCTTGTGGCTGGGCTTAATTAGAACAGTTTTGAGTTTTGGTGAAGGGAATTGCTGGGGAATATTAATAAACTTACCAAACCTCAGTTACATGTGTGTGTGTGAGTGAGCGGGGCAGCACACATCCTTAATATTCACATAAAATCAAGTTATCAATTATGTCTTCACTTGAGTTGCAGTGATATACTTGCTAATAAAATGGGCTTTAATGCCAGACAAACATTAAGAATGATGTTAATACTTTTGCTCGTTGGAGGAGGCTATATTTAACTGCACAGAGCTGATTAATATAGCAGCTTTTATTGCTAAAATAAGGATATAGTATGGCCTTAGCAGTTGTAAGAATATGAAGGTCTGATAGTAGAGGTATAAAAAGAAGTAGCTGAAAGGATTAAACACAGAAGAAAGTTTCTAGTACTGCAGTTCAGATTCCTATCATGATGAACTGAATTCTTTCTTATCAGGCTATTGTTAGGATCAATACCCATCACATTTTTGATGGCTATCCTAAAAGCATGCATCAGTAGAATAAAATGTCTCCAAAGGGCCCAATGGATTTAAGCCATTATTTTTTTTTTAAAAAAAATTGAAACATATTTTACTTATTTTTATCCCAGTCCCATCATTATTTGTTTCACAAGTCTTTAAACTATTGGTGGCCCACTTCTTAAATTATTTGACTTGGTTTTGCACATCCCTTTCGAATTACTTTTAATGAAAAGTGGGCTAAAATTCTTATAACTAAATAAGCCATTCTATCAAATCATATGATTTGATAGAATGGCTTACCTTTGATTTGATATGTGTATGAATACCATCAATCTTAGTTTATGAAACAAGCCATGGCTTAGTAAATTATGATTTAGTCTGATCTATAAATCTGCTCAAAAAACCTTTTTCCTTAGAAAAAAGAGCCATTATTGCCTGTTAGGATCCACATTCCATGAATGTCTATTGTTCTTTTGAGTAATGAGGAAGGAAGGAAGGAAGGAAGGAAGGAAGGAAGGAAGGAAGGAAGGAAGGAAGGAAGGAAGGAAGGAAGGAAGGAAGATAGATTACATCATCTGCAATATGACAATTAATTGGAGTGGCATTATGTATTTTATAACCCATACTTTTAATTTTAAATCCTGAAATAATTGCTGTATCCTTTAAAAGCTTTAAAACAGAAGCAACAATTAAACAGTCTTTTTGTACTGAGATGCACTAGAGTTGGTTTAAATGATACTATAGTAATAAGTGCTTTACATATATTAATAATTGAGCACCTATAAACTGTATGAACATCCTAATAACCTTTTGCCCCAATTTTTGCTGACACACAAGTAACTGTCTCCATTTTTATTTTTCTTTCCTCAACCGAGTATCTTATTTGCACTTCAGTGGCTGATATTCTTCTGGCAATTCCTTTAAAAAAAGTTTCTCATTGCCAGATGATTTTTTTTCCCCTCTAAGAATACCTTCAAGTATTAAGAACAATATCTGAATTATATCTGCTGTTTTACCCTTTCTCACTTGGCTGCTAAAAGCCTGGCTTTGCCTTAATGCATGGGAATTGATCAACTCAGGATCATCTGTTCTTGTATTGTCCCTGATCCAATCTTTTGTCATTTTATTTTCAGAAAACCACACCAAGAGGGTTCCATGAGCTAGATTTTTCAAAATGCAGCGACAGCTCTGGGACACAATCATAGCTGACAAATGTTGGCTTCTTTAGCTACAAGCATGTTAGCATTTATCAATTAAATATAGAAATTTCTTAAAAACATATCCCAGCATTGCAGAAAAAGATTATGAGAAATATACTGTAGCAATCCATCCAGGCAGATCTTCTGCTGTTTTCCATTCAGGTGCAAAAATTATAACATACCCCACATTGAATTCTGTATATCAATCTTTGCATCCTAGGTTTTCTTTCAACTAGAGCAGTATAATGCACACACATCTTAACCCTAATCCTAATCCCTGTGCAAAACCCTTCCAAGTTATGGCCAAATTATAATTTGTAACATGATAGAAGATGGACACTATTCATTACCTGTGGCCATATTTACAGGGAGAGGAAGTCTAGCTGAGGAAGGCTAATCTACAAGGTTAGCTGCAATGAAAGCTTTTCATTTGGTAATTTCTCTGAGATTCTTTGATGGAAATAATTGCTTTCTTCTTTTTTAATGCCTCTTCCTCATTTTGTAAATGTATCATTTGTTTATAAAATATATTGCCCACCCATCTTCTCGTAGGGTAACGAGAAGTGCTAAACAAAATTTCTTTGAAAACGCAAATAAACAAGGCAGATGGTTGGCGTATAAGCTGAAAAAAGAGAGAGAAACGAAAAAGATAATGCAACTGATAGATGATCAAGGAAGGGCATGTAATGGAAACGATGAAAAGAAAAAGATAATACAAAAATACTATGAAAAATTATACAATCAAGAGAATATTGATGAAGAAAAAGTGAAACAATATTTGCAAAGAGCGAAGTTACCTCAGATACCTGAGGAGATTAAGATAATGCTAGAGGGAAAAATAACAATGATGGAATTAACTGAGGTGTTAAAGAGACAAAATACTGGAAAGGCACTGGGACCTGATGGGCTAGTAGTCCAACTTACAAATAGTTCATTTTGTGATCATTCAAAGCTACAACAGCACTGAAAAAGGGACTTATGCTCGTTTTTCACACTTACAACCATTTGTCATCATACTAGTTTATTATTTTTCTTGTTTTTGGAATAGAGAAAGGAGGAGCAGAAACATGAATACACCTTTACTTATTACATATAATCTACTTCTGACTTTGGTCCCAATTTTAAATATTTGGAAGCCAAGGACCAACAACATGCCAACCTGAAATCCTCAAATGAATAAGGGGGGGAAAAAACGCAATTTTTGTTGACACACAACAATTCTTAAATCTTTCAATATAGTCTTTTTCTCTGTTTATGACTGGAAAGAGAAATAACTCCTTTTCTCAATTCATCAGTATAATTGTTGACAGGCCCCCCTATAAGTAGTGCTCTGCATATGATCACAATTGGAACCAGAGCTTCTGTCACTAAGAGAGATAGTTCTTAAGTGAGTCACACCCAATTTTACATTTTTGCCATAGTTGTTAAGTTAATCATGCAGTTGTTAAGCGAATCCAGCTTCCCCCATTGCTGGAAAACTCCTGGAAGGTTGCAAATGGGGAACATGTGAGCCTGGGATGCTGCATCCATTGTAAATATATAACAATATTGCCAAGCCTTGGAATTTCAATTGTGTGACTGTGGGGAACAGTCATAAGTGTGAGGACCAGTCACAATTTACTTTTCCCCCCTATGCTGTTGTGATTTTGAATGGTTGGTAAACAAATGGTCTTAAGGACCCCTTGCAATTTATTGCTGCAGTCATTTGGATGTCACCTCCTAAAGTCTTTTCAACCATGTGCTCCCTGACATGTGCATGTGGACCCCAAGGAGCATTTTCTCATGCTTATGTGACTAAACTGCAGTCTGTGGAGATTTTCAGTCATCCAGCTCATAGTCATCTCAAAGGTGGTTTGAGGAAAAAAAGAATCAAGGTTTCTTTTGGAAAAACACCTTTGAGATAAACTGCAGTCACTTTTTGTGCTGACTTGCTTCATCTCCTCTGACAGCAACATATTATTTAAAAACAATAGGCAGTACAATCCCTTTCCCATTTTACTGATTTTGGTGCAATCAACTTTTCTGTCTTCACTGTGATTGCTAAGATATATATAGATATTTTTAATTTGTTGCATTTGCTGTCCATCTCACCACAAGGCGACTCTGGGCAGCTTACAAAAATTGTATTGTATCAATGATTGGCTTACATGTTAACATGTCAAAGCCATTCTGGCAGTGTGATCCAGCCCATCCCAGTGTCTGAGCTTTTCTGAATTAAAAAAAAATAAGTACAGGTTTGTGTTAATCCAAAACCAATATAAGATGTTCCCCATTTCTACCCTATTTTTTTATCATTACAACTTAGGTTGCAAATATTTTAATGCTCAGGAAAGCAACTGAGCATGTCGAATTCTGGAATTGAATGGGTTTGTCATTTTTTAAAAATGGAGTCATTGAGTTTGCGTTTAATTTTTCCACCTGGGGCAGGAACCAAATTTTTCCATTTGCAAGCACTTCCAAGACGCACCATTTCACTTACATCCATCATTATGAAATGTTTTTGAGAGGCTGATAAAGGACATTATTGTATCTAGCCTCCCCTCCAGCATTTGACTCGCTTCAGTTTGCCTACCATCCAAATCCACAAAGGATGCTATTTGTTCTGTTCTCTATCCAAACTTGGCACACTTACAGGAAAGAAACACTTGCATGCGAATGCTGTTTGTAAACTTCAATTCGGCATTTAACACAACCATTCTCCTCAGCATCTAGTGGACAAACTGGGCCTCTTAGGCTTTAATATTCCTTTGTGCAACTGGATTCTTAATTTTCTTATTGACAGGCCCCAGTATGTGCGAGTTGGGACTAATATTTCTAACACCATTTTCTTGAACATGGGTTCTCCTCAGGGCTGTGTCCTAAATCCGCTATTGTTCAACCTGTTGACCCATGATTATTGTGTGAGGTTTGCCACCAACCATATTGTGATGACCATACAATAGTTGTGAGCCTTGTTCAAGATGACAGTGAGGGTATGGACCCCAAGGGGGTAGAAGGTTTAGTGAACTGGTGTAATAAAAACAGCCTTGTTTTAAACATTGGGAAAACTATAAAGAGATCGATGTTGGTTTCAGAAAAGGCACACACAGCAACATTTCTCTGTGTATAAATGATTCACCTGTGAAGATGGTTAGCAGCATCAAATTTCTGGGTATGCAGCTAATGAGTAGGCTGGCTTGGTCTCTCAACTGTGAGATGCTAATGAAGTGGGCCCATCAGCACCTGCATTTTCTGCATCACATGAGAAAAGTACATCTTCCTCCCCCTGTCCTCACCACTTTCTACAAGAGACGATAGAAAGCATCCTGTCATATTGCATTACAGTCTGGTTTGGAAGCATTACTGCTTTGAACAGGAAGGTGGTGCAGAGAGTGGCGAGGATGGCAGAAAAGATTGTTGGCCGTTCACTCCCTTCTATCCAGGATATGGCACAGCAGCAGTGCTTGAGCAGGGTCTGCAGTATTGTCTGGGATGTTACACATCCTCTTCATGACCCATTTTCCTTGTTATCTTCTGGGAAGAGGCTTTGTGGTATCTGAATCAGAATATCCAGATTTATCCACAATTTTGTTCCACACAATATCAACCTTGGGAACTCTCAAGCTTCCTCTTCCCATTATGTATTCAGGATGACAGTGATTAATATTTATATATGTATGTATATATGTTAGGGTGTAGGTATATGCATACGGATGTATATAGATGTTATGTATGTATATATTTGAGAGCAAGCAACAGAATTTCATTTGTAATGTGTGCCAGAGTGCCCACGGGAAAAAAAAATGACAATAAAGGTTATCTTATCTCATCTTCTGTCTTCAAGTTTGGGAGATACCATGCAATAAAGGTTAAAAATAAAGGTTTCCCCTGTCCAGTCATTTCTGACTCTAGGGGGTGGTGCAAGTAACAAAAGCTCACTTCATTGTGCAGCACTTAGGTTTCAAACCTGGGCTGTCAGCTTTCCAACTGACAAGATCACCATCTTTAACCATTGAACTATCATGCCCTCCCCGTTATATAATAAAAAGAGCTAATAATTGGATTAACCCTTTGGGAAACTGATCTGTAGAATCTGTAACGATTTGAGAGCCATCGTAGAACCTTCTAGCTGACGGAGCAAAAAGTAGTTTGCATGGGAGACCTGTCACAATCTACTGGAAAGACCTTGAGAGGCAGGAAGAAGAGTCACAGCCTAGACAACTGTCATAGCAAAAGATGTCCCAACCCTCAGGAGAAAAAGGAAGGTGGGGTCTCAGAAGGGACCTTCCTCAGTTTTCTGGGGAGTAAAAGAAAAGCAGAAGCAGAATATTTTCAAACTTGCATGATTATGTTAATGTAGCTTTACAATAAAGTTAGTCCTAGCTTTTATGGTTTGTCTGGACTACTTCAAAAAGCTGACAAGACCACTTTGCCTGTCTACTGCTCTCCTGGGCAGAACAGTCTTAAAGAGATCAGAAAGAACAGACAAAGACCACAGTAGTAAATTTCTATCTGTAAATAGCACAGTATTTCACATTTTGAAAGAAGGATATAAAAAGATTAGCATGACTGAAGACCTTAGATGGGGACCTCTAAAGGGAATGGTGCAGATCCAAACCATTCTAGATCCTCCAGTATCCCTTCTTATGCTAGCCCTATTGCACACCCATAAAGGTTACCACAAACATATTTGCAGTCTTTGGGCTACTGCATTGATGTTCATCTGATCTATCCATCTGCAGGCAGTGGGCCTATAGCTATGCTATTAATCTCCAGAGGATATGTCATCTTGATTTTCATTTACCGCTTTGATTATATGCTAAGCATATTTCACAGATAGACAACATGGTGCCCCTGGGCAGTGATCTGTGTCTTTTTCTCCCTGCCCCAATTTCTTCTATTGGTACCCACTAAGTGTTTTGTTTTGTCTGACTTAGATTTGAGGGAGGAGAATGAAACAGGAAGATAGTGTATCACAAAGCAAAACACCAACACTTGTATTATATTTATTTTCAGCAATACCCTTGGATTTTACAAAGACTAGAGCTTACTAAGTAGTTAGCTTGCTGTTTTTCTTGCTGATTTCTTGCTGATTAACAGCTGTTTTTATAAGTATGACCAACATGGCAGCTATTTGTAAGTAGGTAGCCTTCACATTGCAGCCATTTGGTCTTCTTTACTTCCTCATTTACTGATTCAGGTGTCAAGGGATTTACAAAATTTCAGTTCTTGCTCTCAACCTTTGTTAATTGATGTTGTTGCAGTGTGTTTTGATGTTCTCCCTCCATCTTCTACTGGCTCGGCCTTGTGTCCTTTGTCCTTCTCTTTTTGTATATGCCTTGTACAGTGTGGAATGCCACAACATAATCTCCAAGTGAGCAAACCACTTTATTTGCTGCTTTTTTGTGTATATTGGTACTAAGATTGGTACTATGCCATTTCTTTCTCTTACATCTGCTGATTTTTTTTTCCTCTTCTGGTCACTCCAGCAGCTTAAATTCCTCATCTCCCTGGTGACTAACTTTTATTTATGTTTTATTGTAAGTGTCCATGTTTGGCATTGGTAATGTAGTGTGAGGGGGGATGAATATGCTTTGTATAAGATGCTTCTCTGTGCCAATTAGTACTGCCTTGTGTTGTAGGAATGGAGCTAAGTATCCCAATACTTGGATTTGCCTTACTACATCATATGTTAACCTTTTCATCCGTTTTACCATCTTTGGTAAGTGTTCTTCCTTGATATTTGTTTTATGCTGGTTCCTCCTATTACTAGGTTTAAGGTATGCTTTTCCAATTGCTATCAGTTCTGTTTTCTCTTTGCTGATTCTTGTATTATTTGTCTTGCATTCTTGCTTCATGGCCATAAGAAGAGGTTGCAGTTTCTTAGCTGTACTTGCTATCAATGCCTGCTTATTCACCCCACTTGGGACAGGGAAAACACAGCTCAAGAACTCTGTCTCCAGTGGGTATAATCACCACAAAAAACAATAGTACAGATAGTACAATTGCAGTTTTATTGAATCAAAGCTTGAACAAAGCTTGTCCTTTTAGTACATTCCTTAATCCCTGCGCTACTAATTAGAGGTAAACAGTGCTGATCAACAGAGTTTTTTCAACGGATGTAAACAGAAAGGTCATCTAAATTAGAAATCTGATGGTTACCAAAAGTTGTCCTGCAACTAATTATTTCCAGAAAAATTTCCCGCTATGGAAAAGAAAATGAGAGTAGTAGTAGGAAAAAGCAACACACAAAACAGCAAATGATAGAATAGAGCTGTTCTTAAGCTCAGATCTTTTCACACTATGTAATCGTGCTATACAGAGTGACTGGTTTTCATCAGTCTTGTTATGCAATTGTTCCACTTTTGGAAGGTAATTTAGAGAGGGTGAGAATCATTTCGATGTAGTGATTAAGGCACCAGACGTAAAACTGGAGGCTGAATTCTAGTCCTCCCTTAGGCACAAAGTCAGGGGGATGAACTTGGGCCAGTCACTATCCTTCAGCCCCAGGAAGCAGGCAATGCCAAACCATTTTAAATCTTGCCAGACAACTGCAGGGATGTGTCCGGACAGTTGCCAGAAGTCAACACAGAAGGAAAGGGACCATTCTTGATCATAGAAATTTCATGAACAAATTCCTATTAGTTTATTTTTTTATTTGATCATCTCCTGGTGTTTCTTCAGTTGGACTCCATTCTTTATTAAACTGAGTTTAATGAACTCCACTGAAGATGTTACCTGGTCTGATAATGAAATGCCTACAAACAAACAACCAAGCTTAGAGAGCAGTCAGGACTCCAAAGTTCAACCCTGAGTTTCTTCTATTGGTATTATTCATTAAGTTCATTATTCATCACGATTATTAGAAATGGTCATTTGCTGGCTAACCCTGCAAAGAGACTGTAGTTCATTCAAATATTGTTTTGTTCAACTAGCCTATGATTTCTCCAAGTCTAAAATATTAAACACTAATATCCCTAGCAAATTGAAAATAAAACTAAGTTTAATTTATTAAAAATAAAGCATTTATTTACTTTATACAATCAAACAAAGCAGAGGTGATATGATTCTCCTAACTGTTATAATAGATATGATCGTTGATTGAATTTTCAAAATTGCCCAGATTGTACTATTGCTAAATAGTTGAAATATATTTTATTCCAGTTACACACTTGAAAGAAGTATTTTTGAAATGAAAAGCATACAGCTTCCATTATAAAAATTTGTGAGCCAATTTTCTGCCTATTCAGAGTAGTTTTTTTATCTGATTTTTTTTTCTTATGACTTCATATGCATAGCTTTTCATTTCTGCTTTTCTTTATGTCTTTCTTTATTCTTAATGTGAAGGAATTGGAAAAGTTCAGTTTTTATCCTTCAGCTGCAAAACTTCCAGCATTTGGTTAATTGCATGCTTTGATCTGAATTGTCATTTTCATTTTTGGCACATGTGATTTATGGGAAATTATGAGCCACATTATTGCTATGAATGAGTAGCCATGCAACTCAGGATGCAGTAAAAGTAATGATGTTGAATTGACTAGAAAAGGCCAGTCTACCTATAAGCCCAATCATAAAAGAATAAAAAGCAGAATCACACAAAGCTTTTGAGGGATGATTCAGTTTGAAGTAGTTTTAATCCGGTGATATCTTTGCATTCTACTCTCTAATCCCAGGCATTAAATTGAATCAAATGTCTTTGAAAGTCTTTGGAAGGTGATTCAGAGATTCAAGGAATTTTCTGGCTTGCAGAATTTCAAATACTATTACAGTGTTTGGTTCATATATGAACAAAGCTAAGGGGATCAAATACTGTGACATATTTTCGGATAATGTGATAACTTGTCAATGAGTTTTATCACCCTGCACATCCAATCTATAATACCTGGGAGAATGCTGTTGCATCCCTTGCACTCACTCTTCTGCTAGAATTTGTTTAGGTAGATTCACTTGGAAAGAGAAAGAAAGATATTTAAGTTTATTCTTCTGGGCTTTTTAAAATCTTGCATACTTTTTCTTGTGTGAACTAGTATTTTTGTTTAAATCTATTCTGTTTATGCATAGCCCCAATTTATTCAACGGGTATAATTGATTTTCCGTAAATCTCTTTATGGAGCCTTTTCTCTGTAGATCTTCACCTCTTTCAGACTCTTTCGTTCCATTCCATTGAAATCATTATCATCATCTTCATCATTCTTGGATTTCTTCCTGCTACTTTACTGCCTCTATCTTCCATTTTACTGAGTGAAGGCAAGACAGTCGGTTTGTCTCGAGTCAGTCTGTTTAACATAGCCTATAGTACATTTCCTTGTCTAGGGGCATTATACACAATAATCATCACACACGCACACACACACACCTTTCTAGGCATCTTTTGAAACAATATTCCCAATTATGCCAATAAGCCTTAATAGGTCAGAAAATAAATGGACAGAGGATGGTATTTTTTTTAAAGCTTAATAAAACTGTTTTAAAATGTTTTTGTTTTTAATGTAAAGCAGGAAACAACTTCCTCCTCCTCCCCCCTCCTATCTCCAGTTTTCTTGGCATCATCTTGGAATTGGCTTGCCCTTTTTATGTAGGGCTGACAGTTTCATGCCTTAGGTATGATTAGAACTCACCATTCTCCAATTTTTTTTCTAGCCCAGCATCTTTAGCTACAACAATTTTTCTCTTGCTTTCTCCATTGATTCCACATAATTTTTTGCTGAACAGTTTAGATGCTGCCCAGCCTGTCCTTTTTCTCAACTCCATCCACTTTGAAAAAAAATCCAAGAGGATATTTCAAACTTTGTTGCAGTGAAATCCTTAAAAGCTATCTGACTGAAACCTAAGCAGGGTTAGTGTTTTGTAATCTACTATCCCTGATATTTCATCCCATTCTGTCCCAATGGAAACATTTGCAAGCTTTTGGGTACCTTTCAGTTATAGTCTATGGTTACATCTTTGTCATGCCCTTGTTGGAATCTGATTCTGAGGGGGAGATTGAGCAGCTGACAGGGAGTGGGAGTGTGGCTCCGGTGGCTGTGGAAGAAACTAGGGAAGGGCACAGTCCGACTGGGTATTCAGAGGAAGACCCAGGGCAACCCCCTCTTCATCCTAGGGCACGCAGGGAGGAATGGAGAAGGGAACAACATGAGGTACATGGTTTATGGGGGAGGAAAGGGCCCTGATCCCCTTCCTTTCCCCGTTGCAGCTGGGAAAACTGTTTAAACTACACACAGCAAAGTTGCTGGAAGCAAAGTGTGCATTATCTTTGTTTGTCGAGGCATATCTGGGTTCTGACATCATCCCAACTGTGTGTGTTTCATTATCTTTTGAAAGTCTGCAATTCCTTATCCTGCCCTATCTCATTAATTGCTGCAGCATGGTTTGTGTTGGTTTTTATTTATAATTCATATGTACTTTGGGTTTGGACTGAATTTCTTCCCTTTAAAGACTGTGCTTGGGAGAGTTTTTTTCTCCAGCCGAAGATAACTGGAGGTTGGGGGCCAAGTTGGAGGTATTAAAGGGACTTTACCTACTTTTGTGACTTTGTTGCTTTTGTGCCACACCCCGGGTCATCACAATCTTTTATAAAATCTTTCTGCCTTTGAAATTTGAATGTCAAATTCAATTGAATCTTGTCACCCATTAATGTTGAATGAAAACTTAGATGATTCATCATACCCTTATTAATATGCTGTCCATGTGGATTAAGTGGCCCTGTGTTTCATTTATTGAAATATGAGGACATTCAGGATATTTGTAGCAGGAGAACAGCACAAAGACACTTGGAGAAGGTCCTGCAACTTTGCATAGAGAACTACTTTCATTCTTTTCAATATAGATATTCCTGCTTTTTTATATACAGCCCATTCAAGCCTAAAATTGTAACATCAACTAACTTAGGTAACACCAACCAATATTTTCCGATAAATATTTTGATTCTTTCAGTTATAATTAAACTTACATTGCCCCAAACAATCTGAGTCCTTATTTTACTGACCTCGGAAGGATGGAAGGCTGAATCAACCTTAATTCAGTGAGAATCAAACTCCTGGCAGTGAGCTGAATTAGCCTGCAATACTTCATTCTAGTGGTGGAATTCAAATTTTTTTTACTGCCGGTTCTGTGGGCGTGGCTTGGGGGGGCAAGGCAGGGGAAGGATACTGTAAAATCTCCAGTCAGCGGTGTTATTTGCCCCTTCTCCAAACTACTCAAAATGTCCACTACCCGTTCTCCAGAACTGGTCAGAACCTGCTGAATACCACCTCTGATTCTAACCACTGCGTTACTACGACTCCTTAAGACACTTTTTGCGATATACTCCCAGGGAGATGGTTTCATTTAACTATTCAGGGCAACAAATAACTATGCTGCATATTTTAATAATTAAAATTTTCACCTATAATCACAGGGTTCTCAGATAGTATGGTACCCTAACTATTCACTAGGCTTCTAACCACACAAGCAAAGCCTGGAGCTCATTTTAACATCATTCCTGCTTTGCCTCTGCAGTGACAAAGTGAGAGTGCAATCAAAAATTACTCTTGCCTTGCCTGGGAAAGGCTGAAACCAGCCTGCAGGCAATGTGGGAAGCAAATCCCAGATTCCACCTGTACAAATCTGATCCAGATTTTCTTTAAGAAATGAAACCCACCCCTAAATTACTCAAGAATTCCCCAAAGAGGTTGAGGATTTCTTAATTATAGAACAAGAACAGCTGTTCTTTTAACTTCCTCCTTGTTAAATCTTCAGAGTTTGGTCTTCCCTTTATAGATGCTTAATCTCGAACTAATAATTCTCCACACAATATACAAATTAGAGCTCCTACATGTTTCTTAAGGTCATAATTGCTAGAAACTAAACACCAGACCAAAGCTGTTAGGAAAAAAACACACCCTGCCAGAAGGCATCCAGCCTCACTCCCTCTGCTTGCTGTTCTTGCTAATAGCACACATCAAATTCAGAAAAAGACAAAAAAGGCATGGGTATAATAACACTCTAGGGGAGATGCTGAGAGAGAGAGAAGGGACCATGCAGAAGAGTAGCAATTAGTAGTAAGAATTATTTGCCTATTGTTGTGGAATTACATGTATTGGTAGGTGGTATCAAAGTCTTCTTTCAGTAATCGTTGTGTTATCTACATATTTTACTTGTTTGCGGTATTTTCATCCTTCTTCTTCTTCTTTTTTTTTTTTTTTTGCTAAATTCTCTCCAAAGAAGAAAAAAAGGACTTTCTTTCAGATGAAGAGAACACTCTTTAGTGTAAGCAGTGAGCAACCTGCATTCGGAAACCAGCAGCAACCCAATTCATCAGCTCCCATAGTAAGCTTCCTGTAGGAGGCAAGTAGTCCTGCTGTGATTCTAATCCACAGAATACCCAAAAGGAACACTGTTATTGAACTTGACAACTAAGCTATAGGCCAACACATCAAGATAAAAACTTGGAAAGGTTGCTATGAAAATTGCAAATTAATTTTATTTTCCAACTCCAGCTAAATGGACTATCCTCTGAAAATCAATGGTAGAAAACATCTCATCTCCTTCAATAATTCCCCTTTACGGTAGAAAAACAAAATGTATTGGAAAACAAAACAAAAATTGCCTTCCTTAAATGATATTCTCTGGATGGACCAAACTAACTGGAAATCCCAAACATGGGGTGGCTTCCATGTCGAGAAACATCATAGATGCATTGTTTGAAGATCATTTTGAACTTTCTAAGTTCAAAATAAGGACAATGCTCCCAACCTCATTCTTTCCAAGGCAAGATCCTGAATAACCATGGCACAATATTTGAGGGGCTGCCACAGGGAGGAAGGGGTCAAGCTATTTTCTAAAGCTCCTGTAGGCCAGACAAGGAATAATGGATGGAAACTGAACAAGGAGAGAATTAACCTGGAAACAAGGAGAAACTTTCTGACAGTGAGAACAATCAACCAATGGAACAGAAGTTGCCCTCAGAAGTTGTGGGAGCGCCATCAGTTGAGACTTTCAAGAAGAGATTGGACTGCCATCTGTCAGAAATGGTGTAGGATCTCCCGCTTGGGTGGGGGTTGGACTAGATGACCTACAAGGTCCCTTCCAACTCTGATTACCTGTATCTGTACTTGTCCATCTAGTCAAAACAGAGATATTTCCATCAAGGCATTAAGTGAACAGGAGTTGGAATATTAGCTATTTCAATACCCCTCCCCAACTTTTACCCCAAAGATCCCACTAGGATTACAGCAACACCAGTTTATATAAAGTAGCTAAAGGAATGCTGTTCCTTTCACTCTTACCCTGGAATTCTCACTGGCAGCAAGTGACAGGTAAATTTATGGGGATGATTCTAATAAAACAGTTTTAAAAACCATCTGGTTCTCACTGAATAACATTTGTCCATTACAGTCATCCTATAACATTTTAATTGGCTAATATAATTGATTAAAGCTTGCCTTTCCTAGTGAATAAACAAATAACCTCTATCTGGCATGGCTTGGTGGTTCTCAAACATTTATAGTTGTCTCAACTATAGAACCAGGATAAGAACATGATTAAAGTTTATAATCTTCTCCTTGCCAGCTCGAACATATGGAGCCCAGACACTTTTCCCAGTACATGTGTTCTGTCTTGGGGATCTATAATGCCCTTGAATCCATCAATTTGTCTATGTGGGAAAGAGAGACTAAAGTAGATAAATTTTGATTATGATTCTTTCCTATTGGATTCTTTCTTTCCTTAAAGGAGGGAGACAAAACTATTCTGCCCACCTCTGATAGAAATTAAAGCTTTCCTCATAAATATGCATGAACATACATACATCTAGCTAAGGATAAGAATTGATGGCTGTACTTAAATGTATCCCAATTATAAAACACAGGACATAAAAACCCAGATTACTGTCTAAATCTAGATTTCATATAATTTCCTTGCTCAAAGTGTATCTCAGCGTCCAATGTTCTGAAAAAGAGGCATCATGCAAATTGAGCTTGTTTAGCTACAATTCTTCCAGACATACATCCCACACAACATAGAAAGGACCCTTGCTCAGGGATGGATTTAGAATGGTGGGAATATTTACAGATCCAATCGAGGTACGGAAAGGATAAAAAAGAACAGGGTATTAATAGGCAAGGAACTTGATTATTAGACAAAATTCTCTTGGGGGCAGACGACAAATTAGTAAGGAAAATCTACAAATTTTTATTTACAAATTGGAGAAATGTAATAGACCATAGAATGCTTTTTATTGGGAATTAGAATGCTTTGTATTGGCAATTATATCAAAAAAATATAATAAGGAAGAGTTATATTTGATAATACATGTCATCACTGTGGCAAGAATGGTATTTGCCCAGAAGTGGAAGGAGAAAGAAATCCCTAGTGAAGATGAATAAATAAAATTCTGATATGCGCTGAAATGGGTAGGCTAACCCTAGAGATGAAAAATAAGGATTAATTGGAATATTATATAATTTGGAATAGGTTTTACCATTGGTGGGGACAGAAAGGAAGGGCCTAAGGTGGACAGGAGTTGTTGAGAGCATATCCGAGACTATAAGACTAAAATAACACTAAGGATGTTGGAGGGTGTAATTAAGGATGAATAAATGTGTGTGTGTGTGTATATATATTCACAAATGTATATAAGATATATAAGATCTATGTTATATTATATTACACTAGAATGATGACCAAAAGTTATGTCAAAATGACTCCACCATGTTCAATGTTTTTAAATGTTAAGTTTTAATACAAACTTATATATTTTTTAAAAAGGACCCTTGCTCTTAAGATAGTTCAAGGAACATTAGTAGTTAGTTTCATTCATGTGGACCTGAGCTATCACATCAAAAGCCCTGCTAATTCATGTGGAGGGGGAGGTTTGTTGTCCACTTTTAAACTCAGTCATCAGCTTCTTTGGTGGAATTTAGACAAGCTCCATGCTAGCCTATTTTATGGGCTTTATCCCTTGACCTCCCAGGAAGTGAAAAGGGTCTGGATTGAGAGAATTGCAGACATATATGTGTTTTGGGGTTGCCAGCAATAGGTCTACATCCAAATGTAGACTACTATGATTACTGGGACAGATTGTCTATCACCCAATCCTTCCTATCTTTTTTACACACATTTAAAGCAGCGGTGTCAAACACACATCATCATGGTAGTGTCACATGACATATTGAAACTTTTTTCCCCTTCGTTAAACCAGGCATGGGCATGGCCAGCGTGTGACGCATCTGGCCCGCAGGTCACGAGTTTGACAGCCCTGATCTAAAGGGTTAAGATAGCAAAATAGCATAATAGATTTTCAATAGCTTATCACCAGCATCTTATGAAAAGTGTTAGACATCCATTAAAAAAGCTCTATGGAAATTCTCCATTATCCAGGTCATGGTTGTCCCAAAGCAGTCCATCTGCATTTGAAAGACAAAAGGTCATTCTTTCGAAGAAAGAAAAGTCCACATTCTGGACAGAGAAAACCCCTGGCTTGAAACAGGGGTCAAAGAGTCCATCTACATCTACATCAACAGAGGAGGAAGGACACAACATCGCCTATCTCCAGTTTAAAACACAGTCCTTTCAGCAGTTCCAAGAAGGTTCCACACCCATTTGCACTATTCAGGCGACTTTGATGACCCAAATAAATCTCCAAGTTTTCTCAATGGCTATCAGAAAGAGTCTAATGATTAAATGATGGCAAGAAAGATAAATCCTTCCATCCTCCACCATTCAGTCAGAACTGAAGAAGCTTCTTGGATGAGAAGTTAAACGTCTTCAAAGAAAAACAAAGTCCAGTTGCCTCTTGAAAAAGCACTTTTGGGACAACCATTTTAAAAGGGACAGTCTTAGGCGTGTGCAATGTTGTCTCCTTCTCCAAGAGTTATTGCCTTGGGAAGAGGCTAGAATAATGCCATTTAAAATTGTCAGAGTTATAAATTAGAATGTTTGACTCCCTTAAGATGTCATCTGCTGAACTTGGAAGTTCTACAGAGTGGATAGGATACAAAATGTATGATGAAGCCAACCTACTCAATGGGGACCCAACTGATGTCTCTGTCAATATGTGGCACCTAATTAATGTGGCTGAACTGCCTCTTCATTTGCATTAATTTTAAATTAAGCTCTGTGAGGAATGCTGAGCTTTGCACTGCTACTATGAGGACAGGAACAGAAGAACAGAGTGAAGGCAGAGAGAGGAAGGGTGTGCTCTTCCATTGTCTCATTGTTAGATTACTGTATCTCAGTATCATCAGAAGCATGCCTGATTCTATTTAATCCACAGTACTTTAGTTTGCAGCTACCCACGTTCAGAAACTCTGGGAGGTTTATAATAGTAAAAGCATAAAAATACTATGATGCTGATGATGCTAATACTGATACACATCTCCAAGCCTGGCTGCGCAGGTGAAGTCGTAGTGGTTCTGACAGAAGCTAGGAAAGGTTCCTCAAAGCTCAGTTTCCATCACTAGGTGTCACATCTGCCTCTCTGAAACACTGCATCTCTGAATTAGGGCTCCCCAGATGACCATTGCCATTCCATCCCATCTGCTCTGGGATTGTGGCTGATGTGAAATCTGGAATCCATCTCAGATGAAGGGGACATCAAGGAGTCACAATTTTACAGCTAGACCAGCTGCCTTCCTCTACAGGAGGGGCGTCAAACTCATGGCCTGCAGGCCGGATGAGTCACACGCTGACCATGCCCACACCTGGTTTAGCAAAGGGGGGAAAAAAGTTGCACTACGCCACGTGATGACGTGTTGTCATGAGTTTGACACCCCTGCTCTACAGCAAACCCTTGCATGAGAGGAATGCTTATTTTATATACTGGCCTGACATTTTGCAGCACCTTTTGTAAGCCATCAAGACTCATTGAATACTCCCCCCGACTTCATGATCATAAAAAAAGTTTTGGAATGCGCAGAAATGGACAGGCTATCATTGGAACTTAAGAACAAAGAGGAATCAGAATATTATGAGATTTGGAATTGTTAGTACAATTGGCTAGAATATAGACCTGAAATTAATAAAATCAAATCAAATCAAATAAAAAGGTTTGATGGAAACTAGTAACACTATATGTAATTAGATTTGTAATATATAATTGGATGAAACTTTGTACTACATGTTTAAAGTAACAACCGTGAATGAATATTTTATACAATTTGAGAGATGTCAGATTGAGTGAACACTGTTTTGCTTAAGTTGCGATAAGCGGAAAGTTTGATTTTACTGTATTTGTATCAATTTGTTTAATAAAGTATTTTTATAATTAAAAAAAGAGAAGAAAAAGGAAAGAAAAATAATGCATGTTAAAGGGTTCAAGAATGAATCCAGGATAAGTTAAGGTTTTGGTGGACTATATTATATGGCTATGTTGTTTTTAAAATAAAGAACTGTGGTATTATAATCTAGAGGTTCCTCCCCATTCTCGATTTAACAGCTGATCATGACAAATTCTGCTGAAGTTTTATTTAACTCCAAAACTGATGCTGATAACACATCTATTAAGCAAAAATTAAAAGCTTGGGCAATGAAAACGCATCCTGGGCCTACATTGCCAAGTTGCAACCTTGTCGGGACATCACTCCAAACCTGGGATAGTACGAAAATCTTTCATACAGAATTAAGTCCTCTGCCCAAATAGAATCCATCATTGCCTCTAATGCCTGGAATCTGGAGGAGCTTCCAGCCGGAAGAGCTCAGAAGGTGGCACTAATATTTGACTGACATTGGGTAATCTAAAAAGCTAAAGATAATTAGTTCTTGAAGTCCTGGGATGGGAGACCAAAAGGAAATCCTTAAGACTTTTAATTTAAGCTTCTGGGGAATCGAACACCCTTGGGAGAAGGAAATGGGAAGCTACCCCTGCACTGTTGACAAGAAAATTGCAAGGAAGTGTTTATATGTAAGACTTGAGAGCAGAATAGAAAATAAATACAGCATTTTGTTAATTTGAAATGCTAAGGATTAAGCTCAAGACTTTGAGCAAATACAGAGAAACACACGCATACACATGCACACCATTGCTCTATTACTTGCTATAGCATATTTCTTTCTTTTCTGGTCAGATGGCAGAATGTTTGTACGCAAGGAGGTTCAGTTTCCATTCTGCAGCAGCATAAAGCAGTAAAGCATACCTGGAGTTCTCCCATTGAGGCAGAAATCATTTCAGAATGGCAGCTTAGTGAGCCGTGTTGCTGCCAAGCTCAAGGAATAATGGCAGGCTAAAGACACTTAGCAGCTCTCATCAATCCATCCACATCAGAACAAACCATTGCACACTCCCAGCCAACTGAAGTATAATGGGGAAAAAACCCTAACTTCTTTTTAGTAAAAAAAAAAAAATCCCCATGTTCCAGACTGCAGCATGTATCCACTTGAGACAAGAATTTTAATTCTTAATTCACAGTATCCAAAAGATATTTTTAGGTTTTTTTTTTTTCCAGTGTGCAACTTGGTGAAAGCAGCAGTTTTGAAGATGACTCAGAGTCTCCTTTGTCTTTCAGATGCTTACAGTGGGAATCTCCTGAGAACTTTGTAAGCTCCTACTCATGACTTCTGGTTGCCACCAGAGGCAGATTCCAGAAAAAGTAGATGTGTCATATTGATTGACTAGATTCAGCTAGGGAACATACCTTGCATTAGCAATTTCAGGTTATGGACCAGCAAGCTGGCATCCATAGGAAAGAGGGTGACTGCTAGATTCCTGAGCGCTCCCCCCCTCCTGCTAACATCTGCCAATATTGCAGAAATAATAAACAAGATCTTACATAACATTACCAATATATCTCAAGGCCTCATGTTAAATCATCAACATCTAGCATGGTAATGTTGAAATCTCATGGGACTGCTTAAATCTCAAACTGAAGAATGTTGAAGGTTTTCAAATTTTCATTGAAGATTCCACAAGAGAATTTTACAAGATGTTAAATGTTGAGACTAAATATGTGAAAAGTATTTTTAAAAGTTGATTAACTTCTTGCATTTTGTTTTCAATGTGAGAAAATATGAAAACTTGGGGAAGGGGTTAACTTTTTGTGTTTGTTTTCAATGTGTTTTTATCCAGTTCAGCATCAGTTTGAAAGTTTTTTAAAACTTGCATGAAATTCATATGCAATCATTTTTTGTCTTAATCTGCATGTCTTGTTTGTACTTTTTAGCCTACAAGTGGACAATTTGAAAAGAGTTCAGGCGCTGCCTGTCACCCTTCTGAGTAGTCCAGACAAGAAGCACCAACCATGAATGCCAGCACTACCTTTATTGTAAGGTTACAGTAACAGCATAGTACAGTAACAGAATCTTACAAGTCTGAAAGTACATCTCTTCCCCCCCACCCCCTTTTACAGTCCAAGAAACTAGGGAGGGTGTCTTCTGAAACTTTTTACCACCCCCATTCCTTCTGCAGGCTAAGCTGTCTCTTATCTGACCATTGTTTAGTCTTCAGCTCCTCCTCCTCTCAAGGTCATTCTCACATCATCTGACTCCAACTGAATCTGGACCATCATATAATGAATAAAAACCAGCACAAACCAAGCACAAGACAGGATCTGGGCTCAATACTGTATACAGACAAATGTAAAAATAAGAGACATCAATCTCATCTCCCCATCAATCTCATCTCCCAAGGCCTGGGGGAATAATCAGGTCTTCAAATTTTTATAGAATGCCAACAGGGCATGTGATCCACATGGATTTCAGAAGGGATCTCATCCCAGAGGGCAGAAACTGCGGCAGGAAAGGCACACTTCCTGAACCCCATAAGAGTACACTACTCAATCAAAAGGACACAGAGTGTCCTATACTGACAAGCATGTTATCTGGGCAGAAATCATGGGAGATAAGTGGTCCTTCAAATAACATATCCTATGTCTGTATTAGAATTCATCCCAATATAAAGTATCTCATTAATATATAGTATTAACTGTTCTGTTAATACAACTTTGATACATTTTGTTGGAGTAGTCCATAGGAATCAGTATAACATTTTGAAAGATAATTGTGAATGTTTTTTTCACCCATTACTTCAACAATTCAAATTAGGTAAATATGAAAGGAATTTATCCCTATCCTGAAATCTAGAGATTTAAGAATTTTGAAGAAGCAAACTTAACATGTGTGAAATATAATGTAGCTTTAAAACAAAAACTGCTATGTTTAATTGGAAGAAATGATTAACATTTGAATTGTTACCATAGATGCATACTACATCTGGAATACCATCTAAAAATTAACCATGTTTTTAATTCTCAGTTGTGCTAACTAATTAGACTGACTAGGAAGCATCTTATTAAATGAAGAACTGAACTCTGAAGTATATTGATTGGTATGGATTTAAAATGTTCTGCAATTGTCTTAAGCCGATAGTATTTTCTTTCTCAAGAGATCTTTTGAAGAAATAGTTGACTTTGATGAGGGACAGATAATGAAGACTGCATGTAATAGACTGGGAGGAGGCATTTTTGAACAGTGTCACAAGTTTTTTTAAATCTACTGTATATGCAAAGTCAGGCTATATTTGAAAGAGGTAGCCATTCTTTCAAACATTGGGAAATAAGCTTCTATGTCCTCTTCCTTGGACAACTTGGGGGGAGGGTTTATTTCTTTGGGATCACCTCCACTCTCTACATGTTCTGAAACCCTTGGGGTAGAATGTGACTCTATCCCTTTAAGTAGGTCTATCAGCCTTTTAAACTCTTCTGACTTCCCTTTCATGCCTTTGCCATTACAGTCCATCTTTTCTTTCCTGTTCCCTCCATAGCCACTCTTCAATTAATCATAGCCTGCCTTCCTGCTTCTGCCTTAGCAGTTCTGAAACATTAACCCAGGTATCAGGAAACATAGCTCCATTTCAGGTTGTTTTAGCTTTCCTGCAGGAAAGGGTGGATATCCCTGCTTCTACCAAGGTAGAATTCTAAGAGGGAGAAATAGTTCCTTGTTTGGTCAACATGTGTTTGGTATATGTTCTAGTAAGTTTCATCAGCCAGAATGTTGGCTAATATCTGGTTTTCTCAGCCAAGATGTTGGCTAATGTCTGCAAAGTCTTGGGTTCTTACAAGAGCCAAATTCTCTTTTACAGCTCCCTTTTTAACCAAGGTTTGTTGGTCACAAGTGTACAGAAATACTTGTGGTTCACAGCCACAGCCACTTGCATAGTTGCCTCTTTGTATCTTTTTGGGGGTGCCCCACTTCACTTTATGAATACCCCCTCATTTTCTTTATGGGTATACCACCAGAGCATCTCAGGTTGCTTTATCTATATCCAAAACCAGTGGCCTCCCAAAACCCCTGTGGGTCAATGCAAGCCCCCTTGGCTTTTAGGCAACCCACACACAAGCTCACAACTGATAGTACTGTACTCACAGTTCCTTCTCACACATTTCCCCTGGCCTACTGTTACTGCTAGTATTAGACTACTACAATTTGTGAGCCCTACTGCTAAACAGTACTTCTATCTCTTAAGTCCTAGGCTACTTCCAATGGCTCCATTTCTACCAAGTAACAGAAACCCTCTCACTCCTAAAGTAGTCTCAACGCACAACACTCGGCTGCTTTTCTGCTCAGCTTTTATAGCTGCTCGTTGCTGGGCAGCTGGCCTGATTAGGGAGAGGTCTTAAAGGGGCAGGCACCATCAACCCAGGGGCTAGCCAATTTTCAGGCAGCCTGTCATCTCATAAGAACCGAAGCTTTCTTTGCACAACTAAGCAAATACCCTTTTAGCTTGAGCAGAATTAACTCTAATGACTTGATGGGGGACACAAAACTCAAGATGAGCGATGGGGGATAACCCTGAGGATCAAAGAGCTAATTTTGTTAAGACTTGTGGACTTCAACTCCCGGAATTCCTGAGCTAACATGACTGGAGGAGGAATTCGGGGAGTTGAAGCCCACAAGTCTTAAAGCTGTCAAGTTTGAAGACCCCTGGGCTAAGGCATGAGGCTAGAAACCTGGAGTCTGTCAGTAGTAGTCCTACCTTAGGCCCAAAGCCAGCTGAGTGACCTTGGGCCAGTCAGTCTCTGAGTCCTAGGAAGAAAGCAGTGCCAGTTGCCAGTGCCAAAACATGCCAGTTCTGAAATCTTGCCAAGAAAACGGCATAGACTTGTCCAGGGAGTTGCTAGGAGTCAACACTGACTCAAAGGCACGTACACACAATTGGGATCAACTGCAGGAGGGGTGGGGGAACAGTTAAGAGATTTGTTGTGATTGATTTTCTATTTTTATGGGAGTTTTGCCAGCAGCCCTTTGGTCACCAGATTGCTTGTTAACAATGGTGCAGCGAAATAATTTTAGATCTTGGGAATTAATGGACTTACTACAAGTATCTTTTTAGACAACTGCACAGCCTTTCAGTTATGAGGTATAGGTTATGTGCCAGTAGTCCCCTGGTTTGCTTGGGAATAAACATCCTTTTTACTGAAGGAAAAGATCATGTATTTGTAACAGAAAAGAAAGAAAATGTTAATTCTAAGCTTGCTCTTGAAAATTCTTCGAAATAAGAATGGATACTGCAGTAATTAATATCAGCATAAGTGTTAATGTTCTCACCAGCTTTATCTGCTGACTCCTGATAATTTGTACTTACAAATAATCAGAGTTGGAAGAGACCTTGTAGGTCATCTAGTCCAACCCCCCCCCCCCCAAGCAGGAGACCCTACACTATTTCTGACAAATGGCAGTCCAATCTCTTCTTGAAAGTCTCAAGTGATGATGCTCCCACCAGTGGTGGGATTCAAAAATTTTTACTACCGGTTCTGTGGGTGTGGCTTGGAGGGCATGGCAGGGGAAGAATACTGTAAAATCTCCAGTCAGAGGTGGTATTTGCCGGTTCTCCAAACTACTCAAAATTTCCACTACCGGTTCTCCAGAACTGGTCAGAATCTGCTGAATACCACCTCTGGGGCCCACAACTTCTGGGGGGTGAGCTGTTCCACTGGTTGATTGTTCTCACAGATTTGGTGGTCAGGTTCAGCTTGAATTCCACCACAGTTATTAATGGTCCGGTGTTTCTTCAAGGTGAGCAAAGAAAAGAGAAAATGTTTTTAAAATGTCTTAAATGGGTGAACCTTTGCTGGTTGAGGAATTCTGGGAGTTGAAGTCCACAAGTCTTAAAGTTGCCAAGTTTGGGGACCCCTGGTACAGAACATAGAATCATAAGGATGGAAGGGTCTTCTAATCCAAACTTTTGCTCAAGGCAGGCTATACCATCCCTCTCAAATGGTTGTCCAGTCTGTTTTTGAAAGCCTCCAGTGATGCTGATAGATCACATGAAACCCCTCTGTGGTCTACACCCTCTCCAACTGGGCATTACTATAATAAAACCCACTCTTACCTTGTATTTTTTTCCCTTTCTCCTAGTGATGATGTTTCAAAAGTGGATTGCAACTGCAACATGAGAAATTAAGCAGCTTCTGTGGTTCTTCCATGTCTACTACACTTAGGACTTCAAGAGCTTTTGTTTCCTGACTAAATTATATGACTCAAAGGCATCTCATTAGGCAATTGAAAGTGTCTAATGTTCAGTTAAGTTCAATCCTTTAATTATGCAGTGCTTTGTTTGCAGCAGGCCGATTCTCCAGGGAGAAGGAGTTTGAGCATTCCTTCAAAAGCAATTACATACATGCCAAGAAATGTCTCCTTTACAAACGAAGATTCGCCTTTCTTTCCTATTGATCCTGCATCTTCCTTGGCAGCTATATTATCATAAGCTATTTATGGTCTAAGCAAATGGATAAGCTTCCCAGTGATTTCAAATGCATCATTTAAGAGTTCAGGATGCATCCCTAATAGATTTAATCAAATTGAGAGGAGGCCCACTGAAATCAATACGGCTACTCATTTGTAAATTGGGTCTCTTAGATTATGATGGATCAGTTTATGCTTAATGACTAAGATGGATTTGACTCCAAGTTCTTATCTGAATTTAGTTTATCCAATGTTGGTGGCTCCCCCCCACCCTCAATTTTTAAAGCCAGATTCACCAGCTGGCCAATCTTATCTGGGCTGCAAAACTAAGCTAGGTTCGCAATTCAGCAGAAAATGGAAGGGCTTTTTGCTACCCTAGGAAGCTAAAAAAAATTCCTAAATGAAGATAGTGACAAACTATTTCATTTCTGTTACTCAAAAAAAACCTGACAGATGAATATCTGAAGTTGATGAATTGAATCCAGCTTGAAAGGTATTTTTAAAAACAATCAAGTAGGATATGTAATAAATTATGGGTATGAAGTGCTGTAGAAATCTTGATGTTTACAGTATCTTAAATGGAAATGTTTCCTCTGGGAAGTGTTCCTTCTTAACATAAAACAGAATAGGTTTGAAAGGGACTTTTGAGGTCTTCTAGTCTAAACCCCTATTCAAACAGGGGACCCTATACCCGTGATGGCAAACCTATGGCACGTGTGCCAGAGGTGGCATGCAGAGCCCTCTCTCTGGGCATGCGAGCTATCACCCCAACTCAGCTCTGCCGCGTATGTGAGCATGCGCCTCCTGCCATCCAGCTGGTCTTCAGGTCTCTATCACGAATGTACAGGGGTGGCATGCATGTGGGAGTTGCACGTGTATATCTGGGGGGGGGCACATACAGGAGGGTTGTGTGCATGCACAGGGGTGGGGCGGGCCTGGGGTCACATAGGGGTCACAGGGCTGGGGCACAATCAGGGGGTCGTGCACATGCATGGGGGCAAGGCATACATGGGGTCGCATGGAGGTCATGGGGATGAAGTGCATGCAGGGAGTCATGCACAAGCATGGGGGCAGAGTGGACACGGAGTCGCACAAGGGTCATGGGGGTCACGTACATATACAGGGAGTGGGTGTGTGTGCACATGTGCTGGAGTGGGGCGTGCACATGTTGCATTTTGGGGATGTGCGCGCACGCTTTGGGCACTTGGTGTCGAAAAGGTTAACCATCACTATTATATCATTTCGAACAAATGGCTACTCAATCTCTTCTTGAAAACCTCCAGTATTGAAGCACCCATCAACTTCTGGAGGCAAGCCACATCCCACTGATTAATTACACTCACTAACTTTTCCTTAATTCTAAGTTGGATCTCTCCTTGATAAGTTTCCATCCATTCCTTCTTGTCCTGCCCTCAGGTGCTTTGCTTTCCCCTCTTTGCTGTGACAGCCTCTCAAATATTAGAAAACTGCTATCACATCATCCCTGGTCCTTCTCTTCATTAGACTAGACCTGTGATGATGAACCAGGTGGCATGCAGAGCCATTTGTGCAGGCATGCGAGCCCCAGCCAAACTTACCTGCACTGCGCATGTGCGTGCCTCCCAGCTGATTTTTGGCCCATTTGAGGCAGTTTTCGTCCTCCCGGAGGCTCAAGGGAAGCCTCTGCAGCCTCGGAAGGCACACGCATGTGCAGTGCAGGTAAGGGGGTGGGGGTGTTGGGCACATTGCATTGTGGGTGCTGGCATGCGCATGCTTTTGTCACATCAAAACAAAAGGTTCACCATCACTGGACTAGACATACTAGTTCCCACAGTCATTCACCATTTGAATTACACGAATCAGACTTGATAAAGACTGAAAAGGGTGTTGTCTACCAAACTATTTACATTGTTCTGGGGCCACACCTGCAGGTTCCTTGATGCATTCAACAAACTATTTAAAATTCCCTTTGTTTAAGAGTTTACCTTTACTGGTTTGTTACAAGAACAAAAAATGTTACTCCAAATTTTAATTTAATCATTTTTTAGGTTTTGTCCTGATCCTACCAAGATTTTATCCTTTCTTTATCCACTTTCTTTTTTGCTGAACAGCCTCCCACAGTGCATTTAAATGCAAAAGTGAAATGGAGACTGCAGTCTGAAGAAAATCTCAGCTAAAAGCATCAATGCAGACTCTATAACCATCTCATCGTTATATGGATTTTTGTGCGTCTATGGAGAATCATCCAGTTCATGATTGTTCCAAAGGTGCTTTTCAAAAATCAACTGGACTTTGTTGTTGTTTTTCTCCTTGAAAACTTTTCAATTCTCATTCAAGAAGCTTCTTCAGTTCAGATTTTTGTGTACACTTTCTTATAATGTTCATTGCCATCAAGTCAATATTGTTTCCTTGTAGTGACTTTGTACACAGCTGTCCTGAACTGTGTCAGTCTACAATTAGGCAGCTAATTATTATCAGAGTGGCATCCACAGCTGCTGTTATTATATCAATCAATCATGTCACTGGTCTTCCTCTTTTGCATTTTTCTTCAACTTGGTCAAACATGATCTCTTTCCATAATGATGTCTGTCTTTTCTTGATGTGTACAAAATATGAAAATCACAGTCTTGTCATTTTACCTTCTAAGGAAAGCTTAGGCAGTTATTGTCAATTGAGGTGTTCTTCATACAGTCTATGGTACTTGCAAAATTATTTTCCAGCACCAAAATTCAAAGCCATATAATCCAGGGGCGTCAAACTCACATCATCACGGTGGCATCATGTGACGTATTGGGACTTTCCCCCCCTTTACTAAAAAGGGTGTGGGCTGGGCCAGCACATGACATATCTGGCCCATGGACCGGAGATTTCATAGCCTTGATCTAGTTTATTCCTCTCTTGTTTCTTCATCATCCAACTTATAGATAAATATTGTAGAACAATATTGAAAATACCATGGAAAAAATCAGATATTTGTACATAAATATCTCTAAAAATATTGTCTAGGTCACAGGTGTCAAACTCGTGGTATCACATTGCCATCACATAATGTTTCATGGCCTGTGCATGATGCATCCAGCCTGCGGGCTGTCAGTTTGACATCCTGGTCTTGGTTTTTCATGGCCAATTTTCCAGACAATCTATTTTTTTAATTTCTTGGATACTTGTAATTTTATTATTGTTTATTGATCCAAGCCAGTTGAAGTTGTCACCTAAGGAGAGACCTTGATTTACAACCATATGTTTAGTCATCATTCAAAGTTATAACAGTGCTCAGAAACGGGTCTTACAATCAGCTCTTGCATTTATGACTGTCACAGCATCCCTATGGTCACATGAGTATGATGCGGGCACTTGGCAATAGGCTCTCATTTGTGACAGTTGCAACATCTTGCAAGTTATTTTATGACTATAAATGCAACACCAATTCTTCTTTGCCTTTCATTTCCAACAGAGTATCCTATATGATTCACTCAGATTCAAAGTGTCCAATGCCACTCTATTTGAGGTCATTAACACCCAACAGATCAGCTTAAGGGTGTTCTGTTTGATTCTCAACCACTTCCAGTTTTCCTTGGTTCATGCTTCATATACTGCGAGTTTGACTATATAGGACAGTTGGACTGCTTCTGATCCTTATTTCATGAGCACTCATGAAAGTCTTTGCTCCAGCCACATCATAAATGGCATAAATTATTTTGAAGATCTTCATCCCTCCCCAAGTAGTTTGTTGAGTGCCTCCTGACCTGAAAGCCAATGCAATTTGTTGTGTCTTTGTGTGAGATTTTCATGGCAAGAGATCAAAGTAGATTGTCAGTCTTTCATCTGTTCAGGTAATTCCAGCATTCTAGCTGTATTCACAGAAATGTGATTCTCCACTGCCAGCACTGTCCCGTTGCCCAGATGGGTGATTTATCAGTTGATACTTCAACAGAGATCTGTTTACCTTTGGAAAGTCTGCCATGATGGCACAGCTCTTGGAATCACTGATGCATGAAATGATGTCCCTAATGACATGTCAAATTGCAAGCCAAATGGCCATCCCCTAGTATACCACATTACCTTACATACATTTTTAAACTTTTCAGGCCACATTAAAACATTTGTAAATATATAACTATAATAGAATAACTATAATAGAATAAAGTATAGAATAAAGTACAAGTTAGGAAGTCCTACATTAGGAAATGAAGCAAAATTCTCAGTGCCACACTTTTTGGGAATTACTGTGTCACTAGCACTAAAGACATTCCATATCACATCTTATGTCACTTCAGCATTTTTTTTCTTTTTTCTTTTTTTTAAACAGACTTTATTCAGTTTTCACATTAAAAACAAAAATCTCTTTTTAGTGGACAACATATTTCCGGGTCATCATCTTTACATACAAATATGACAGAAATTATACATTGATATATGCATACTTAATTCTATTATTACCTTTTCCATTCCAAATTTTCAGTAAGGAGAGAAACAAACACATTAATTCTAGCCTCTTTCATTAATTTCAATCAATTTTGTTTCATTTCAATTATTTCAAATATAATCCTTTAATATTTATTTTTAAACGTAAAGATAAACAATATATATTTGCCTAATAAATAATAATAAGGTTTAATTCTAAATTCTTTCATTAATCCCAATCTAAACATTTTTAAATTTCATTTCAATTATTTCAAGTATAATCCTTAATATTTATTTTAAAAATAAAAATAAACAATATATATTTGCCTAATAATGAAGTTCAATGTCTCTCCTTGCTTTTAATAATCTATATTAAACTTATTAAGCTTATTAATTTACCTGGTTCTTTAGTCTGTCACATTCCCTTTCCATTACACTTTTTTTATATAAATTCTAAATTAATACAGATCTTAACACACCCACACAAAAAGAAAAAAGAACAAGTATAAGTTTCCCCTTTTACTATTTTAAGTGTTCCACCTTAATGATTAGAATATACCTTTATTCCCTCATCTTAATTCCCAATAAACCATTAGTCATTACATCTTCTCAATTGGATTCCACAGCATATTTCCCCCCCTTTAATAAGAGCTATCAGTATCTATATTACCCTATTTTCTAAATATTTTTAATTGCAGAAATATTCTTATTACCCCTTGTCACCCTGCAGAATCCCCCCCTTAATTCATCAACCATTATCTCTGAAAAGGCAATTTCTTTTCAACATTTTACTAGTTCTGTGTTTCTCTCTTTCACACGCGTGTTTCCCACTGCTTCTCCTCCCCCTCTCTTGCCCATGTCTTTTCTCATTCTTTCTGCATTTCCTGACTTCACAAGTATTCCTTCTTTTAATTGTAAAGAAACAATTTCCTTTCAACATTTTACCAGTTCTGTGTTTCTCCCCTTCACATGCGTGTTTCTTACTGCTTCTCCTCCCTCTCTTTTCCCCATAACTTTTTTTTTTTCTTAAAACAGCTTTTATTAACCTAGAGTCATTGGACAACAACCTCTAGAGAGTTAGAGCCATAGTGTCTTTGGAAGGAGCATTTCAGGAAGTTACAGTTTTGTAAGTGCCTTATTTTGGAGTCCTAGATCCTCCCCATAGATCAAAAATGCAAGTTAGGCATCTACCAGACATAATAATTTATGAAATATTATGGAATAATTATTCTGCTTTTCACTTCCTATCACTCTCATTTGAAAATTGGCTAAATAAGTAAATGACTACTGACTTAAGAATTATGCATTTTCATCATTATTTCCACCACATATCCATTTTGTACCAGTGTCACATTGCATTTATTCTTCTTCTCCCAATGCAAGGACATTATAAGGGCATTACCTTCCCCACACTTTCGTGTCTTGATGAAGAATGAAGAATGACAGCTCACATCTTGGATTTTCTGAATATGGAAATTCATTGCATGGACTTCTATTCAAGAATAAAGGGACACTCTGATCACTGCAAGATTCACTTTGTACCTGTCTACAGACAAAGACTTAAAACCATGAAACCAACTATTAAATCAGTGAGGACTTGGTTTGATGAGGCAAAGCTGAAGCTCCAAGCTTGACTTGATTGCACTGATTGGAATGTTTTTGAAGATACCTCTGCAGACCTAGATGAGCTCACAGATACTGTAACATCATATGTCACCTTCAGCGAAGACTTATGTGTACCAACAAGGAACCTCCAAATATATAGTAACAATAAACCTTGGTTCATAGCTAAACTTAAGCAGCTACATAATTCCAAAGAGGAAGCCTACAGAAAAGGTGACAGAGTGCTATACAAGGTCAGAAACATATTAACAAGAGAGATCAGAGCAGCAAAAAGAAACTACTCTGAAAAGTTAAGGAATCAGTTCTCAACAACTCAACCGCACCAAACTTGATTGCAGGAAATACGACTTCAGCAATAGAGTGGTCAATGTCTGGAATACTCTACCCGACTCTGTAGTTTCTTCCCCAAACCCCAAAAACTTTAACCTTAGACTGTCTACTATTGACCTCACCCCTTTCCTAAGAGGTCTGTAGGGGGCGTGCATAAGCGCACCAACGTGCCTACCGTCCCTGTCCTATTGTTTCTCTTATTCTTTTATTTTTCTTATATGTACCCATTTCATGTATTCACAACTATGTATACATTTATACTTATTATCTTGTAAACAATTGGCAAATCAAATAAATAAATAAATAAATAAATTAACAAACATGTGGAAAACTCTTAAAAACCTCACTGGCTACAGCAAACCTCCTTCCCAGGCAGAAGGAAATCAACAACTAGCAGATGACCTGAATGTGTTTTACTACAGGTTTGAAAGGAAACTACAACCACCTATCTCCACAACCCTCATCTCAAACACACCAACAACAGCCAAGCCTCCTACAACTGACCCCAACCCATTGGGTTCACAACCTCTGGTGATCACAGAAAACGAAGTGCAGGATCTATTACACAGACAAAAACCAGGAAAAGCACCAGGGCCAGACAAGATAAGTCGTTCTTGCTTAAAAGTCTGTGCTGACCAATTGGCCCCCATCTTCATCCGAATTTTCAATAATAAATCACTAGAGATGTGCTATGTTCCTTCTTGCTTCAAGCACTCTACTATCATCCCAGTGCCAAAGAAGCCCTCCATCAAGGAACTGAATGACTACAGACCAGTTGCTCTAACATCAGTAATTATGAAAATCTTTGAAAGGCTAGTGCTGTCCCACCTGAAAACTATCACGGATCCGCTGTTAGATCCCATGCAGTTTGCATACCGAGTAAATAGATCGGCAGATGATGCTGTTAATATGGCTCTGCACTATATCTTACTACTTGAATCTTCAAATACAAGGGTCCTCTTTGTAGACTTCAGTTCAGCATTCAGTACCATAATTCCAGACATTCTTCTAAGTAAATTAAACCAGCTAGTGGTACCAGAACACATTTGTAAGTGGATCATAAGCTTCCTAAAAGACAGGAAGCAGCAGGTGAAGCTAGGCAGAATCACATCTGATACCTGTACAAGGGGCCCCTCAAGGCTGTGTGCTTTCTCCACTTCTCTTCTCCCTATATACCAATGACTGCATCTCAAACGATCTATCTGTTAAAATACTGAAGTTTGCAGATGAAACAACAGTGATTGGTCTCATTCGAGACAATGACAAATCTGCATACAGACAGGAAGTTATACAACTTGCCTCATGGTGTAACCGGAACAATCTGGAACTGAACACACTCAAAACTGTAGAAATAGTGGTAGACTTTAGAAGAAACCCTCCCATACTACCACCTCTTACAATACTAGACAACACAGTATCAACAGTAGAGACCTTCAAATTTCTAGGTTCTATTATATCAAAATGGACACCTAACATCAAAAATGTCATCAAAAAAGCACAACAAAGAATGTTCTTTCTGCACCAACTCAGAAAGCTCAAACTGCCCAAGGAGCTGCTGACACAGTACTACAGAGGAATTATTGAGTCTATCATCTGCACCTCTATAACTGTCTGGTTTGGTTCTGTAACCCAACAGGACAGACGCAGTCTTCAGAAGATAATTAGGACTGCAGAATAAACAATTACTATCAACCTGCCTTCCATCAAGGACCTGTATACTGCATGAGTCAAAAAGAGGGCTCTGAAAATAATTACAGACCCCTCACATCCCGGACATAAACTGTTTCAACTCCTTCCCTCCAAATGACGCTATAGAGCACTGCACACCAGAACAGCTGGACAAAAGGACAGTTTTTCCCCAAACACCATCACTCTGCTAGACAAATAATTCCCTCAATACTGTCCAACTATTTACAAAGTCTGCACTACTATTACTATTAATCTTCTCATCACTCCTTATCACCCATGCCCTCCCACTTGTGACTTTATGACTGTAACTTTGTCGCTTGTATCTTTACAATTTATATGGACTGTTTCCTAGTATGATTTGATTGCTTATTGTACCCTATGACTATTATTAAGTGTTGTACCTTATGATTCTTGACTCTTGACGAATGTATCTTTTCTTTTAAGTATACAGAGAACATTGGACACAATTCCTTATGTGTCCAAACACATTTGGCCAATAAAAGAATTCTAATTCTAATTAAGGTTGGTATAGCCAATCATCTTCCATTCTCATTTCTACCATCTAAAGAAAATATTTAGAAGGGTTTAGTTACCTTTCCTATGTAAACAGTTGCTAAAGCTAGTTTCCCGATTTTATAGGAAACATTGCTCAAGGGGAACATCTCCCTAACACACACAGTATGACAGGGATACTATGATGCATGCCATAGATATGATATATGGCACACATGCACACATCTAATTTCCCTTGACACTCATCCCTTTCTCTTCTGAGTTTGTGCAATGAACATTATATTTGAATGATGAGATCTATTACACATATGTTCATGGATAGATTTATGTTCTCCCTTTCTTCTAGCATACATTTTTAAGTGTTTGAATTTCTGTTGTTTTAGTTTGTAGATATTGATGTTATATACTGTCAGCAACATACATACATTTCTGACTGAAGTGTGTGCTTTTTTTAAAAAAAAAGTTAATGAATGTGCTTTATAAATGCTTGGTTTTTAGCTTCCCCAAGGTGTGTGATTTTGAGTAATTGGTAATAAATTATTTGTGCAAGAGAATTAGTTTTGGAATTCCAATTTTGCAATGGAAAAACAATTGAGAATATCATGTATGTTTTCTTTTAGCTGGCATAAGCTAGCAAGATATATGTCTTTGGGGAGAGAATCAAAATATGCAAAACCTGTGATGTATAAAACAAGTGGCAATCTCAAATTTTGGTCCCAGTGGGTATCATGATTTGATTAGTAATAACTCACAGTCAGACAGATACCATTGGACAGAAACAGAATAAAAAGGTTGAAAATCTCAACATGGCAATTCCTGTGCTTTCTAAGTATTAACAATGCACCTTACTCTTTTGGCTTTCTGGAGAATGGTTAAAACCTAGTCTAAGACTTTTTGAAATTAAGCTACTAGAATAAGATCTTCACCAAACATTGCTTTCTTATAGTTATGATCCATTGTTTCTTATTTTATAATTATTTCTATTCTAGTTTGATTTTACTGTATTTGTAACTGTCTAGAGCAGGGATGTCAAACTCAAGGCCTGTGGGCCAGATCTAGCCTGTGGGGTGCTTAAATCTGGCCCTCTAGAAATAGCAAAGGATCGGGCCGCAGTGCCTCATTTTGGCTGGCACAGTGCTTCAGGAGGCATCTGTCCCCTCCCTGTTCAGCCCACGGAGGAGAATTACAATGTTAATCTAGCCCTTGAAGAAATCCAGTTTGACACCCCTGGTCTAGAGCTTTTAGAGGCAGTTCATAAACCTTACAAACAAAGGACAAAAGACAAAGAATTAGATGTTCATTATTTGACACATCTGTGACATCACTACCAGTACACTGAACACGCCCATCCTCTTCCTCTGACTTTCCATTGCTCCCCAATCCCCATACAAAGAGAATGAAAAGCCTATAACCATCACCAAAAAAAAAAAAAAAATCTTAAATATGCTGAATGAAGGGGGTATTAATGTTTTCAAATCCTTAGTTATATAAATCAATAAATGTAGATGAATTAAATAAATATTGTTGGAAACAATGAAAGAACCAATGGAAATGTCAGTAACGTAATAAACTCAAGGTAATTATAATTAGAAATGAGTAAGACAGTCCATTTGCAATTAATTTCATGTTCATGGGTATGTAACCATAAATCTGTTCCATCTCATTTTTTAACAGTTTGCCTTTTGTTTTGTTTTTTAACTGGTCCAAAATTCACGTTTATTCTCATTATGGTTGTCTATTTCTTGGACATGGTTGTCTGTACTAAATGCACTGTTCGATGGACTGTTTGAACCAAAAACTGCATCCCGAAATTTAGAACATAATATAGTCCAAAGGAGCGTTACATTTGGTTAGTCCAGGAACTGCAAATTAGCTTTGTTCATTTAAGATGCCCTGCACACGCAGTTCTTCATCCAACCTACCCTATTCATAAGCCAGATACATTAGATAAAAAGCCAGAATATGCAAATCCAGCTTTCACTTTCAGAGGGAGTAGAGAATAAACTATGTCAGGCTTTGAGACATGAAGCATAGCACCAACAAGCCAAATTGAATCTCAGTAGTTGTCTCAAATGTAGGAGAACCAAATTATCAATAGCAACTGGGGAATATTCATTGATTTCTAATCTGCAATCAATCATGGAAGATCATTCCCTTCATCATTTTCTTAGTCTTGTGCCCGGAATGATTAACACAAATATTAACCATTTTGGTAGGTTATGGAAGAGAAAAAAGAATCTTTTAACTTTAGGCAAATTATTCTATAGAGGCTCAAAAAGAAAAGTATGCATAATAGCTGAAAAAGGCACTGTAGCAGCAGTTTATAAGGCACTGGTTTTTACATATATCAAAATCCATTTTACAATTCAAATTATTTCCCAAATTGATCATAGCTGAAGGATATGAAAGCTGCTGCCCTCCTGATGTTCTAAATCAGGGGGTCCCCAAACCCTAGTCCGTGAACTGGCACTGTTCCAAAGACCATTAGAAACTGGGTTGTGCATGCAAGCGAAGCACGCACAGGATCCAGGCAGGGCATGAAACCACGCATCCCGCAGTCCCCAGAAAAAAATCCTCCATGAAACCCATCCCTGATCCAAAAATGGCGGCTACTGTTCTAAACCACAATTTCCAAAATCCCTTCCATTGACTATATTGGCTGGGACTGTGTTGGATTCCAGAACTTCTGAGGAACAGAAGTTGGCAGCTGATAGATGCAACTTATGTTAATCTTTAAGGCATTTGTGTTGTGGAAGGCTGTTCAAAGAACTATTTGTCCCTTTATATGTCCAGTTGCACCTTAAGATGAGTGAAGACTTCTTCAAGTTGAGTATGATTCCTACTGACTTTATGTACTTATCCATACTGTTTTCTGGACAACAATTCAGAAGATTTTGCCACTGCCTTTTCTTGGATTTATGTTCCCATTTACTTCCCAGTCTAATCTACAGTCCAAGAAATACTGACTAGACTAGGAGAACAGCCTCTACTTCTCACAATGAAGACTGATAGGATCCATCTCCTTTCTACGTGCTTAAAAATATAATTCAAGCAAAGGTTTATCATTTTTCTGCTCTATTATATGAAACAGAACAGGGAAAAACATCAGTACACATTTCAATCCTCTCCTAAGCAGAATAGTAGCATAGAGAGTCAACAATCTGCTATGACTGGAAGGGGGAGAGAAAAGACAAACACAGTTTTGAATTCTATCAAAAAAAAAGTATAATCTCCATCTCACAGGGATCAATACTTCTACTTTAGTTTGAAGTAGTCAGATTCCTGTCCTTAATACTCTTATCTATTTCTGGGCACCACACTTTCAGAAGAATTTAGAGAAAGTGGGGAGGGGGGAGACTCAAGAAGTAGAAGAGGGATGGGCAAGGAATTAAGGTCCTGTGAAAGAAGATGGAAGAGATCAAGGATTTTTAGCTCTGAGATTAAGGGAGATAACATAGCACATTTCAAGAAGCTGCAAAAGAAATGGTGAGGGGCTGTTGAATGTCTGATAGAAAAATGATAGCAGTAAGAGCAATTCAGTTGTGGAACCAATTAGAAAGCCGATGCTCTCTCTTTTTCTGGATCACCAGTCTTCTGCAGGGAATGCTTTAATTAAATGGAACAGTGTGTTGGATGTGATGTCCTAAATGGATCCCTTCAATTCTATTAGCAGCTTTGTTCTATATGAACTTCAAAGTAATATATTTTATTAAGAACCACTGCTCCGGCAAAGAAATAGTCATAATAAATCCACTGGGGGTCATTGACAGTTTTTGCCCTGTAAAGAAATTTAGAACTGCTTTGAGTAATTTCATTGAAACAAATAGCTTTATCATCGCTAAGAGCTGTGTCAGACAACATAAAAATAATTCCAGAGTGGGGAAAATATGCAAATCAGGAAATTTTAAGAGCCAATCTTCTGATGCTAGAGTGTCTTAGGGTTGCATTTTTCTTGCATTGCTTTGGTAAAATGTAATTAAAAAGTGTTGTTTTCTCCTCTTCCTATTTGTAATCTCAGACAAGCCTGAACAGACTTGAACAGACAAGCAGACACATTGCAAAGGAATTGGAGACCAGACTTAATTTAAAATAATATGGGAACAAGCTTAATTCTCTCTAGCTAGTGAGCTAACTATTGAGGAGAAAAGGAAAGGAATAGAAGTAGTAAGGTTATGTAGCTAGAGAGAAGAGTTAGGCAGCAGTGTTTTCTGGGCTATTCTAGGTCACTTCTAGCAATTTCAGCTTTCAAGCAATCTTATACATGTGTACTTACATCGAAACACACCCCACTAAATTGAGTAGGATTTATTCTGAATTAAGTCAATATAAAATTGCAGCTAAATGTGCATACAGGGGCAAAACATACAGAGAGAAATCTATCCAAATGCTCAGGTGTATGCTAATTATCAATATTTAAGTTAATGAGTGCAAAGCCTCTGGCATAATGGAAAATGGTCTTCTCGATATTATCTTAAATTATTATAATTCAAAGCAACCAGCTTTCAATATATTTGGCTGCTTGTGGTATTTTAGTCTTGGGTGTTCTGAACTGATGGGTTTACATTAAAAGCTCATTCTCACATCCCACTGAGATGCCACACTACCCAGTTTTGGAGGATATATCCTCATGACATCACCTTTAACTCATCCCCAGCCCACCAACAAGGCAGTTGAAACCATATTTCACTGTTCCAGTATTAAAACAGCTTTTCCCATCTTCTTCTGACACAAATCTCGCTTTATATAAACAGCAAATACCTCATTGGAAGCACTAGTGATGAAGTTGTCTCAGATCAAGATTTGCTCAGCTCCCATTGGTCGTTTCATACCTACTGTCTTCCTTTGAGTAATTGGTCAGTGTCCTTCATGGCTATTTTGGCTTGGACTGTTGGAAGACTGGACACCTCTTCCTGCACTTGAATCTGTCCATTTAATGCCTGACCTAGGATCATGGGGATCCTTCTATACACAGATTTAATTCTTCTACGATACCACCCACACTGCTGCTCTTACAGACATTCTTGGCACCTGAGTGACAAGGTATTGGGACAAAATGGTACAGGATGAAATAGGAGAGAGCTTCCAGGAAAATCCCTTCGTCTATGCTCCTCTACCTATCACCCAGGCAACTTTTAGGGGGGAGGGAGGGGAGAAAAAATCAGTGCCTAAACTGTCATTTGAGCACCTTCAAATGAGGCTAAAACCCCATCCCAGGCACTTGATCACAACTGTCCAAGCCAACAAAACAGATGTAAGGAACTGATAGCCATTTTTCCTCATTAGCAAGTGAAACTAGGCAGGAATGGAAACATAGCAAGGGAAAACCATCATCACCGACCTTCAGTTCAGTGTTGGGCAACTGTACAGTTGGGCAACTGTAAGGACAGCCTCAGTCTCCAAATTCATGAGGGATGCAGAGTAGAACTTAGCTATGAAGACAGATTATGCCGGGGTCCTTTTCTGGTGTTTCAAGGCTGGAAGAATATGCATTCACAAAGCTCTGAGAAAGGATCCCAAGGTTGCACATGACATTGACCCAGTTCCAACAGCCCTCTGCAAACTTTGTTCTAGGCTCGCATAAGAAGCATTCTTTGGAAGATGGAATCAAAGAGAGAATGAGACAAAAAAAGGTTGTGTTTTTTTAAATTATATCTTCTTCTGTTGGTGTTTCCTCGTACTTCCAATATTGTGCAAATACAATTCTTGCTGCTGTCAAAACATATAATATCAAATATCAAACATATATCAAATATATCCCTTTATCATATTTTTCTGATATTATGCCTAACAAAAATAGTTCTGGCTTATAATCTATATGCTGCCTTAACATTTTTTCTAACCACTTATGTATTTTCGTCCAATTTTTTTTTTTTTTTTTTTGCTTTTGGGCACATCCACCACATGTAATAATATGTGCCTAGTGCTGGCAGTTTAATCTTTGATACAGGTGTGGAAGAAGAAGAGAAAGCTTCCCATGTTTCTAAATATTCTCTCCACATGTATTATTCCACTAAAACAATTCATTATCTATATCTATATCATTATCTAAAGCCCAATATTATTATTTTTTAAAAGAATCTGCCATAAGCTTTACATGGATTTGTGTTTTCCTTTTTCTTCCCCTATTGTGTTGAGGGGTATTAATTACTTTCCCAAATGCTATGTTACTGTGTGGTGTTGTGCACCTGCAGCAGTTGTGAAAATTGTAAAAAGTCAACAAATATAGATCCTTCTTATCCTACCATCTTTCATTTCTGTCTGTCATGGAATCATTTGTTATTCTTCCACAAAATAAATTTTAAAAAACCCTGCAATCTATTTTTTTTATTTTTAAGAAACAGCCATCCTTGAAGAGATGATGCCAGTGTTTTCATTCTAAATACAAGGAAATGTTAAATGCTTGTGAGAAGGTGGAGAAGTCACGAAGGAATTTGAGAGCCCATGCCATTCATCTAGAAAACTGTGAGGGAATTTATAATCACAGGGATTCTGAAAGGGAATTCATAATCCGCATGAATGGAGAAGGGAAACCATTCTAGCAACTCATTTGTCATGCAGGCGATAAGAAACATCTGTTAGGAGGAAAGAGGAAAAGCAAATCTCCTTATGAATGGTCATAAAGTATTAATACCCCTCAGCACAATAGAGGAAGAAAAAGGAAAACACAAATCCATGCAAAGCTTATGGCAGATTCTTTTTTAAAAAATAATATTGGGCTTTGTGAAAATAAAAGTCTTATTTTAGAACAAATACTCCTGAGGACATGTGGTGGAGGTAAAGCAAGATAGAGGAAGAACCATACTGCTCCTATTAAAAAAAACACCACTATTTGATTGCCAGAGATACCTGGAGCTATTACTAAATTTGGTGGTTGTCTTTCGATTGCCATTTGATTTGGGACAATTAGCAGTTATTAAATCCTCTAGCATGAAGGACTCCACTTTTTAATGTAACAGTTACATTTAGCACACAGGAGACAAGCCAGTTTGCCTTTCTTCTCCAAGTCTGAACCCATTTTGTTTTCTTTCAGATGGTAGGCCTCCAGGCCTCTAATTTTGTGTGAGGGAAAGATAAAGAGGTGTTTATCCACATATACCATCTTTATTGCAATTCATGATTCAAACATAAGAATGGGAATTCAGCAATGGGAAGAGGAACGATTAATCTTAGACTTAGACTTAGAATAACTTTGTTGTCACTTTGAATGTACACTAATCGGCATACATTAAAATGAGATTTTGTTACATACAGCTCTTTATTTAATCTCTGTTAAATATCATCCAGAATACAAAATCAAACAAAAAAATAAATAAAATCAAGGTTTTTAAAGCGTTAATCCTTCTTAGTTGCAAGGGTAAACATTTTGCACTGCACTTGCTTTATTCTTACAGCAAAAATTCACAATATATGAAGAAACAAGAGATTTTAATTCTCAACAAGTTTGTGATTTGGCTTGATGCAGATTTGGCTTGAGAGGGACTCCTTGGCCTAAGATCATCCAGCTGCCTTCTGTGTCTAAGGGAGGACTAGAAACTGGGTATCCCTATATTTTAACTTCACTGTGCCATGCCCACTTGCTTTCAAAAACAGAAAGATCATAGTAACATACAAATAACAAATATCCAACTAGTTTGCTATTTCTATCTTCAGAGTTGCTTTGTGAAAAATGCCAGGTAAAATAAACAATTTTTTAAACAAAAATTCACAGGCTTGTCCAACAATAATTATTGTTTCCTTGGGTTAGCAGTCTTATTTTTATCCCAGTTCACCCACTAAAAACTATGTTTTGAAAGTACGATATTGTGAGGGAATTCTGGTTGATATTTGTCACTCTGGCATAATGGACATCTGAACCTAACATCTGCTATGGAAACTCTATTAATCTAGTAGCTCCTTTAAGGAGTCCTCAAAGAGAGATTTTAAAAAAGAGAAGATTGCTGCTGTTATTTCTTATCCACCATCTAAGAAAATCAGTCCTGGAAGGGAAAAGAATGGGCAACAAAGGACATCCAGAAATGGAATATTAATGAAAATAAATCAAAACTTTGGCAGGATAATAATATAATGCCTTTATAATGCCTTGGTAAGGCCATACTTAGAATACTGCATCCAGTTTTGGTTGCCATGATGTAAAAACGATATTGAGACTCTAGAAAGAGTGGAGAGAAGAGCAACAAAAATGATTAGGGACTGGAGGCTAAAACATACAAAGAATGGTTGCTGGAACTGGGTATGTCTAGTTTGATGAAAAGAAGGACTATGGGTGACATGATAAGCAATGTTCCAGTATCTCAGGAGTTGCCATAAAGAAGAGGGAGTCAAACTATTCTTCAAAGCACCTGAGAGTAGGACAAGAAGCAACAGGTGGAAATTAATCAAGGAGAGAAGCAACCTAGAACTAAGGAGAAATTTCCTCACAGTTAGAACAATTAATAAGTGGAACAACTTGCCTAAGAAGTTGTAAATGCTCCAACACTGGAAGTTTTAAAGAAGAGATTGGATAACCATTAGTCTGAAATCATATAGGGTTTCTTGTCTAAGCAGGGAGTTGGAATAGAAGACCTTTAAGATCCCTTTCAACTCTGTTATTCTATTCTATTCAAGTCTACACATCCTACAACCAAACCTGTTCAGCGCACATGGTTGCTAATAAATTGCACATCAGATATGTTCAAAGTTACACTCAATGGCATCAGTGATGCTGCCAGTCTGTTTCTTATCATGTGTTGTTTTTCAATATTCTTTGTGTGCAATGTTCGTTTACTTTAAGGACATGTTTTTCTAACTATGTCTTCAGTATGAATATCAGTATTCTCTCCTGTACCGTGCATATTTGAGAAATTATACTCTGCAGGAATTAAGGGAAGGGAAAGGAAGTTCTCTTCTATGGAACTCCATCCCTCCATCCATATCAAAACTCTTTATTAGTTAAAACAAAAACAAAAGAAAATGCATTCTGAACCTCACTACAGGGCAACTGAGTAATCTTCTGAAATATTAATTTTAGCTAGTGAACATATACTTCTATACTTTATTTGGAACCAGAAGTATCATGATGGAATATTCATAACATATTAGTCATTACATACATTAATATTATATTTGAGTTGGGCTATTTGATAAGCAAACAAACAACTCTATAAGAAGAGAATATGGCCGACAGAAGAATTCAGATATCAGCAGGAGACAATTGTGAAATTTATTCCAAATTAAAGTCCTCAGAAAATCAGTAAACATGTATATCTGTTGATAAATTGTGTCAAACTAGTATCTTAATATAAAAATGGAATCCAAGCATATAGGCTTTTAAACCCCTTTTTGGAAAGGCCTTGGGGGCTCCTTTGGTGACTAAGGGTGTCTTTTAAAGAAAGCAACACACAATAACTAGAATTTATTTATTTATTTATTTGATTTGCCAATTGTTTACAAGATAATAAGTATAAGTGTATACATAGTTGTGAATACATGAAATGGGTACATATAAGAAAAATAAAAGAATAAGAGAAACAATAGGACAGGGACGGTAGGCACGATGGTGCGCTTATGCACGCCCCTACAGACCTCTTAGGAAAGGGGTGAGGTCAATAGTAGACAGTCTAAGGTTAAAGTTTTTGGGGTTTGGGGAAGAGACTACAGAGTCGGGTAGAGTATTCCAGACATTGACCACTCTATTGCTGAAGTCGTATTTCCTGCAATCAAGTTTGGTGCGGTTTACTTTGAGTTTGTATCTATTGTGTGCTCTTGTGTTGTTATGGTTGAAGCTGAAGTATTCATTGACAGGTAGGACATTGCAATGTATGATTTTATATACCATGGTTAAGTCAGACCGAAGACGGCGTAATTCAAGGTTTTCTAGTTTTAGAATTTCAAGTCTGGTGGCATAAGGTATTCTACAACGAGTAGAAGAGTGGAGAACTCTTCTTGTGAAATATTTCTGGACTTTCTCAATTGTGCTAATATCAGATACGTAATGAGGGTTCCAGACTGATGAACTGTATTCGAGTATTGGTCTAGCAAATGTTTTGTATGCTCTGGTTAGTAGTGTGATATTACCAGAGAAAAACTACGTAGGATTAGGTTAACAACTCTTAATGCCTTTTTGGCTATGTAGTTGCAGTGGGCTCTAGCACTTAGATCATTAGAGGTGAGTATTCCAAGGTCCTTTACAGAGCTTGGGTCATCAACAAGATATTGACTATTCAGCTTGTATTTTATTTTCTGATTTTTTTGCCAATATGTAAGACAGAGCATTTATTTGTTGAGATTTGAAGTTGCCATTTGTTTGACCATTCAGATACATAGTCAAGATCTTTTTGTAGGGTAGCAGTATTGTCTGTGGTATTGAACAGCTTTACATCATCAGCGAAGAGAACGCAAATTGCTCTTAATATGATCACAGAGGTCGTTTATGTAGAGTATGAAGAGAGTTGGTCCTAGAACACTGCCCTGGGGGACACCACTATTGACAGGTACTGGATTTGATAGGACGCTCCCGATTTTGACCATTTGTTGTCTGTTTGACAGGAATGCTTCTATCCAGTTATTCAGTTGTCCAGAGATACCATAGGATTTTATTTTTAGGAGTAGTTTGTCATGTACCACTGAATCAAAGGCTTTACAGAAGTCTATGTAGATTGCGTCTATTGCTTTGCCCTGGTCGAGTTGTGTCGTCCATATGTTTTTTAAAAAAAAAAATTAAAAAAGAAACCAACTCCAAAATTATCCTCAGCTTCAGTGATCCAGATTCAATGAAGAAATAATCCTGACCACTGTCCAGTGTTTTTGTGAATTGAGAAGTCTTATCAATTTGACAAGTGAACAAATGTGATTGACACGACACCATTCACTTTGCCTGATCACTCTACATGTTGTCCCTTGACCCTCAAACTATGTCAGGTTGCCATGTTTCGACTTCAAATGATCCTACTTCGCAGACATTATGTAAAGACCTAGCCCTCTAGAGAAGAATTTAATATTGGGAAAGATGGAAGAAAAGAGAAAAAGATGACAACCATCAGCAAAATTGGTGACTCAGTTAAGTGATGATGTTCACCACTGGAAGATCTGAAGGACCAGGGACAGGTGATGATGGAGAAAATATATCAGATGGATGGATGGTAAGAGTCAACATTGATTTGATGGCACATACTCCATCCATCCATCCATCCATCCATCCATCCATCCATCCATCCATCCATATCAAAACTCTTTATTAGTTAAAACAAAAAGAAAAGAAAATAAAACAAGCCACAACTTCTCAACTCACCTGCCACGCTCATCCATATTTGTTCTATTTATTAAATATGTTTAATTTATTAAATTTGTTTTGTTATTTTGGCTCGGAGAGAGATGTGACGTATCTTCAAAAAAAACTGATCTGAAACAATTCGTCACTTTTGTAACAGGAATAAATTATGAATGTACATCATATATCAAATTTATGAAATGGTACAGAAAAATGTGCAAAACAAAAAACTCAGACGATCACTTTTATGCTAAGATGTGTATCACAATATTGCCATTCAAAAATGAATGCAATTTTCAGATTTTTAATACAAGTTTAGTGGTATGGAAATGGTTGTGCAATTCTATGCAAAATTACACTATTCCACATAGTTATATGAAAATAATAATTTTATGTGTCCTGCCTTGGTCTGATGTTTGAATCAAGGTTAGTTGTCAGTCTGAGCACACAATAAACAAGAAGAAAGAGAAACTTTGCTTAAGGACTAATATAAGAGGGTGTTTCTGGGTTTAAGTGAGTGCCGATATTGATTAGAATAAGATGTATTTGAATAATCATTTAATGATCTGAGATGGTATCTGAAATATCAGTGTTATTAGATTCAATTGTGGGGAAGAAAATTCTGTTCCATGTATCACATGCCAATTAAATGAATAATTATGTGTTTATGTGCAGGCGTGTATGCATAGCAACTTCATAACAACAATAAACCTCTAACAAGCAATCGGAAATGTGTCCACTTATTAAAGTGGACAAACTGCTGAGCTGAAGAACCAAATGATTGACGGTTTTCACAGTGCCTCAGAGCAAACAGAAAGTGTTTGCATTTGCAAAGTAAATGAGAAAAATCCTCTGGAGATTTTGAATGGTGAAAGAATCTTTTTTTAAATTCATCTTAAAAACAAAGAACTATACCCATTATATTCTACTGCATTTACAAGAAGATGAACCTGTATATTGCCGCCTATTCGCCCATGGCAACTTGAGGCGGCTTACACAATGTAAAACCATATTTAAAACAAAACAATAAAAACTAAAAAAAAGAATAAAATAAATTAGTAAAGTACAACAGAACAAAATTTGGGAAAACAAAAAAACCAAAAACCAAAAACCAACTCCCACCCCACTCCCTGACGACAGCAGATCACACTAGCCACCTGATGGGTTCCATCCCTCTCTGGGTTCCCCAGGCCCGCTGGCAAAACCAGGTCTTCAGTGCCTTTCAGAAGAGTATTAGTGAGGGGGCCATTCTAATCTCTGGGGGAATGATGTTCCAATATTGTTGGTAGCCTCACAATATGGTCATCACAACAGACAAAACCGGTCACAAGACTCCTATTTCCAGAAAGCAAACTAGACTACAACTTCACAAGATTTCTATTTTTAAAAAACTCATCTGGAATGAATATGAAGGACAGAGAAATTAAAAATATCTCTTAAAAATGAATGTCAAATCAGTCAGGCACCATGTTCTAATAATATGTTTGACATATTTCTGATTCTAAAATATCTTAAGTAAACCAAACATTTTAAGTAAAACATCTTTTTTTTTAACCAAATTTTATTAATTTTTAAAGACATACAAAACATAGATACACAAAAACACAAAACATAAAAACATAAAAAATCTCTTTTCTGAAAGTTGCTTAGTCCCGGGTTATAACTCTTGGCACAGACACAAATTCAAATTCATATTCATTTTACATACCATTTCATATCTTATTAACATTTTCAATTTTCTATATAACTTCTCCTCACTTTTAAATTTTCTAAATTTTATTTTATTTATCTCCTCTCAATTCGAATCATAATATTTATTATTCTTTGTCTGTTCTATTTCCAACCATCCATTTATTTTTCTTCTTTAAAAAAGAAGAAAAACTTCTCCTATACACTAAATGGAGTATGATGCCTTTATCTCCTTCCCCTATATTTATAATACTTAATATAAAACACATAACTTACATTGGGATTCTGTCTGGTACATTCTAAAATTATACTATATTATCAAAAATAATACAAATCTATTCATTAATATTGATATTCATTTATATCTTAAACATCTAACACATTACTTTTCAGTTAAATCACATACTTTTATGGGAGCACCTATTTTCCATAATTATTCCCCCCCACCTCACCTATTATAGCTCATTATTTCATTACGATGTTCCTCCTTCTTCTACTTCAAATCTCTCATTTCACAAAAAATTTCGCTAATATACCATAATCTAATCATTAATATTAACAATCATTTATATCTTAAACATTTTATCCATTTCAATTAAATATCATGCCTTTGTGGGAACACTTATGCTTTCCAAAAATTATTACGCCCCCCCCCCCACATCACATGTCTTAAATCATATTTCATTACAGTTCTCCCTTTTTCTTAACAAAAATTTCACTAGTTTATATTAAATATTTTATCACATTTTAAATTACATATTATTTCCAATTTTCTATGGTTATTTCTAAATACAAATATAAAAATGCAATCTTATGTACCTTTCTAGAATCCCAATTTCAATAAGATTTATCCATTATCTCGAAAAAACTTTTGCTTCTTCACATCTTGCTCCCCACCATTAAGGCTTCTCATCCCTTCCTTTCTCCCTTGCTTCTTCTTCTCCTTGTCCTCTTTAACCCCTTGTCTCTCCACCTCCCTTTTCTTCTGTTTTCCCTCTTTCTGTTGTCTCCTAACATAATGTCCCCTTTTCACCTTATTCTTCTCTTTTTGGGTTGTTTTTCCAGATCTTAAAGTCTTCTTTTCCTTTTTCTCTTTCTTTTTCCCTTCTCCAACCAAGGTTATTTGTTCATCGAAGATGGCTTCTTCTTTGTCCCCATCATCCTGTTGCTCATTCTGCTTCACATAAGTATAAACCGCCATTTCCAAGAATTGAAAAAGAGTGCCAAAAACATCTCTCCCTTCTTGCTTTTCTCTTTCATATTTTTGATATACACGTTTCAGTCCATCCACAAATGATGCCATTATGTAGAGAAAAAGTTTTTCCAAACAACCACCCAGATGTTTTTAATCAAAAATAATTCTCAAAAGTTCCAAAATCACCAAACAATCCAAACAGGCTGTTTCTTTTAAATACCTTCTTCTTCTTCACTTTCTCTTTCTGGAGTTAAATTTTAATCACAAAGTTCTCTTTCAAATATATTTTTTAGAAGTCTTATTGATGTTTAGTAACTCTTTAAAGTTCTAGGCAATCTTCTCCTTATTTTCAAATTTTGCTCCAATTTTTTTCCCCCTCTCCCTTCCCACTCACAGCCAGAAGAGTTTTTTCCATCCGCTATCACGTTAGGAAGGAGAGTGGAACAAAAAAAAAACTTTCCCTTTTAGAATATTTGCAGCTTGTTACTCTCACTGGAAACAATATATACTTAGCAGCCTTCAAGGTTCCAGGTCCCTTTCTTTTGTCTTGTCCCGGTTGAAAGCAACTTTCACAATTCTTCAAACTTTCTCCCTCCTGCACCTGCTTGTCCGGCTGCAAATTTCTTCGTGGCGGCCATTGCTGACCGCCGTTCCTCCGCCTCGGGAAAAGGGGGTTTTGCCGGCTGAGGAGGGGGTCTGCGATGCCCCCAAACCCCTTTCCGGCTCCCCCCTGGCTTCAGCTGCCTCTATGGGGCAGCTATATCCCCCAGATCCAAATGGATCGGGGGAACCTTGGCGGCGAACGCAGCAGGGATCGCGCGGTGTCGCGGATCCCTGCCACCGCTGAAACCTTGCAAACTGGAAGTCCCATTTTAAGTAAAACATCTTAAGGAGCCCATGAAGAAAAAATATGAATCATGTAGAACAGTGGTCACCAACCAGTGGGCTGGGGACTACTGATGGTCCGTGAGAAAATTTTGGTGGTTTGCTGAGAAATGTCCCCCTCCAAAGCACCCACCAAAGAAATTAAATCAGGCTGCGTGGAAACACAAGGCTGCACCACCCACATGGCCCACCCACCCACTGGCCCCCACCCTTCGGCTGAGTGCAAACCTTACCTTGAGTAGAGCCACACGAGCTGGAACTGGAAGGTAAGACCAATGGTGGGGGAAGGAAATCTGTCCCGGGGTGGCTTGCTGACATCTCTGGGAAAATTGGTCCCATATTCCAGAGCTGTAGTAGTCACAAGACTGGTCCTTTGGTCATCCGGAGCAGCTCCTGCAGTCCATGGCAGGTCGGTGCACCCAGGTGGAGGAGTAGCTGCTCCGGGATGACCTAAGGGCCAGTCCTACTACTGTAGTTCTAGAATATGGGACTGACTTTCCCACCAACGTCAGCAAGCCACCGTCAGTCAAAATTCATATTAGTGGTCCACAGGATTTAAAATTATGAGCTTGGTGATCCCTAAGGTCCAAAAGATTGGCGACCCCTGATGTAGAACACAGGTGTCAAACTCGCAGCATCACATTGCCGTCACGTGACATTTCATGATGTTTTTTCCCTTCACGGAACTGGGGTAGGCGTGGCCAGCATGTGATGCATCTGGTGCACGGGCTGCCAGTTTGACACCACTGATACAACATACAGTGTCAAGACTGTAACAGCTACTATGTAGAACAGACAGGCAGAATAGTTGTTTGGGCCAGCACACAACACCCAGATAAACAGAAACTAACCCCAGGATTAACCGGTCAATCATACAGTAAACAGCAGCTCAATCAAAGAACTATCAATACAAAAACATCACACCTCCCACTAGCACTGAAAGGGCAAGCAATTATATATTAACAGAGAGCAAACCCTCTTCCCTTCCAGCACTGAAGACGATACCTTACCTGATAATAAAATGTCTGCGCAAAAACAACCACGTTCAGAGAGCACCAAAAATTCCACAGTTCAACCATGGGCTACATATATTCACTCCTGTTGGTATATAAACCTCTTTCCCATGGAGATGGAACAGAATAGAGCCATCAAAATTTGCATCTGACTGGATCCAATAAGACAAAGAAAAGTTGTACAATACAATGTCAGGAAGTGAAAAATGATCCAGTAATCCAGATTACAAACTGAATATTTCATTGTGCAGTGCAATTGCTTGGAGCTTTTATCAACACTATGTTGCTTTTCTGGGATCTTACATTTATCAACCTCTGGATAGCACAACTAAACAAGAACTGAAAATTTACTTCTTGCAGCTTCTTCTGAGTTGGGCTGCATCAGTAAAAGAAAAGCTTGGAGAACTCATAAAATATGGAATGACTGAATGAAATGTTCAAAGGACTTGACAAATTATCAAAGTCTTATTGCTTACAGATAATGGAGCCATACATTTAACATATTCAACATTTATTTAAGAGCTTACAGTACAACTCACAGTTGCTCTCTGTTAATTTACCTTCTGGTAAATATAGATGAGATTTCAGTCTTAATCAGAGAATGCTCATCAAAGATGAAAATTGGACAGAAATTAGAAAAGCATTCATTACGACAGTCAGCTTAAATTAGGCATACCCGTTTTTTTTTGAGCTGCGAAAATACCAAGAGATCACTAGAGAGTCAAAACTTCCAACTCTTCATGGGAGTCTAGATTTTTATAACCCAGAGGTAGTATACTTGTTTAAAGAAACAAACAAAATTGGCACTATTTTTTACTGGGAAATTATATATACAAATTAACCTGCAAGACATTTGGCATCAGAGCAGAGTAGAATGAGGAAATTGATGTTTCAATCTACATTCAGCCATGGCTTAAACTGTGGGTACCATATTACCAACTGGTCTTATCGGCTATTTACCTGCCGTTTCCATTACTTTACTAGGACCATTAAATCAGTCTTTAACACTACTGCCAAATCCACTTATTTGCCCAGTTCAACCTAATCATAAATTAAATTGCAATTAACTTTAGTAATCCAGTAGGCTATCACATTGTTTTTCTTGAACTCAAAATGACACTCATTCTTAGTTTGGTGCCTAAGCAATTGTTGATATTTTCAATGCTTCTTCTTATACCCTCTTTTTAAAACATCCAAGTGGATTTTTATTGTTTACAACTTAAACTGTAGCATGTTGTTTTAGTTACCAAACATGCTTATAGCATTGTGTGGTATAAATGCATTTTGGGCAGATTTACCAGGATGCAAAACTACAATTTCAGAAATACTGTATAATGAATGACTGTAATAATGTTTGGATGTTTATTGTTTGAATTCATAAATTAGGATGGGGAAAACAGCAACAGTGCAGGCATCTGCTGAAATATATTAAATTCGAAAGCTTAGAAGTATGACTTTCCATCTACAGATTGCAAACAATAGAAAACTTAGAATTTGTTAGGACAAGGTTTGGATGCTAAGTGACTTGCATTAAGTCTTTCTTTCACACTAGGAGAAAGAGAACAGAGGAAAAAACCCAATGTGCTGTAAGAATAAGCAGCATTTATGACTTCTGTTCATGAGTAGTACTGTAGTAGTGTTTTGGAAAACCAATATTAAGTCAATCCATTTGTGTTTTCTTTGCAAGAGGGTTGCAATTATTCAGCCTCACCCATCATGCTCAATTATTTAGTCCAGCATTTTGAGGACCTCAAAAATGCCATAGGTTACATTCCAATGTGCTTGCTTCTTGATAGCATAGATTTAAGAGCAGAATATGACCAATTAAAATGGACAAGTTAAAATGGGTAAGGAAATAACTGGATTGCCTTAAATAAAAAAGTGTTAGACCTCCCCCAACTTGGGATTCTAAGTGAAAATGATCCTTAATTCCATTGGTTGTGAAAAGTATCGTTTACTAGAAGTCAAATGAATGGCAGACTGTGTAAAGACAGAACTGAGAGTTCACAACAGTTTTTTGCCAGTTAACTTTCCTCCTTTGCCCCCTTCCCATTGTTTATTTCTCATTGTCCAATCAAGTTTAAACAAGATATTTTGGAAACAGACACTCTATGTGTTGCCATTCTTCTCCCAGGAAAATAACCATGAAGACTTCCTAGGTTCTCATAGATCAGTTCAGTTTCACTGTTCAGTTTCACTTTTCCCCAGGCCCCCCACTCTCCCTTCCAGCTTTCCCCCATGGTTCATGGCAGACTGACAGTGACATGGCAGTTCTGACATCCAATGTCTCTTGCAAACAGCTATGCACTAAAATGGGATATTGGTGCCATCAAGTCAGGGTTGACTCCTGTCAACCACCTGGATGAGCCCCTAGGTTTTCCTTGTCAAGATATCAGAAGTGGTTTGCCATTGATTTCTTCTTCCTAGGACAGAAAGTGAATGGCCTAAGGTCATCCAGCTGGCTTTGTGCTTAAGGTAGGATTAGAACTCCTGGTTTCTTAGTTTCTAGACTTATGCCTTAACCACTACACCAACTGTCTTTCTTTCACTTCAAACCTTAATACTCTTGCTTGGATACCAAGATGACATCCTGCAAAAGAGACCTGACATATCAGTAAACTGTGCTGTTTTGTTTTTTTTGGCTGAACTCTATGCTGAATACTTAGGCATCAAAGATAGGAATCTGCTAAGAATCTGTGTCTGCTCCCTTTAACTCTATAGCATGTTAAGTAATTGGAAAATAAAATTATAATCACCCATATATTGGACAACTTCAAAAATAGAATTACACAGATGTCCCTCTATTTAAAAAAAATTATAGTGAAAAATGCATAACTGACACCTTAAACCTTTGTAGCAGTAACGCCAACTGTTTGCAACTTACCACCTAGGGAGAGTGCTTAGCAGTGTAGCCACACTGAGATATTCTGGAATTTTTAAACAGCAACAATGGACTAAAGCATTTATTGTAATGTACCCAGATATAAATGCATTTTTATCCTTAAGTTAACCACAGAAATCTAGCTTGCTCTTGCCTCTTACAATGCAGGACCTACACAGATAGTGAGAAAGTCTATTCACTATGCTTCCCCCCCCCACCCCCCATACACCTTAACATTTTGGATTGAAGCAATGTCATGTGGAGAAAGAAGCTCCTTAGGTTCTAGCTAATACCACGGAAACATTGACAGTGTTGCAAGCTAGGCTGCTAAGAAAGCATGGGCTCAGTGGGAAATAAGAATACAACAACAATCTGGGTCAACTGGAGGAACAGATCAGTAGCAGCAGAAAGCACTGCTCAACACGAAAACAAGGGTTGAAGAGAGCTGAAAGAATTTTGTGCGTCTCTGATGCATTTGGCCTTTGAAAAGAAACCCCAGTACAAAGGGTTTTCAGTCCTTTGAGAAGAAAGGACAGAAAATTTATAACAGAAAATTCTTAGATTTCAGTTGCTTGGCTAATAAATCAAAGTTTAATTGAATTGCCGCAAGCTAGACAGGTGATGCAAATAAATATGTGTTACATGGGAAACCGTGCTGGCTGAACCTCCTCAAGGAGGGAGGTTTAAAAAAAATGCAGGATTGGCGTATACAGAAAGCTAAATAAACATATCCTGTCTTTCCCCACCAAGAACAAAACAAGAGCCAGACAGGCTCATCTAACTGAGCCACTTCTGCCTAGAGACTACATTATATAATGAGAACTGTAGAGCAGTGCCACAGAGCTGAATTACACACCATAATACAATACTTTTCAGTCTGGATACTTTCTTGCTTTTCAGAATGGAACCATAATAACCAGTGGTGGGATTCAAATTTTTTTACTACCGGTTCTGTGGACATGGCTTGGGGGCGTGGCTATGTGGTCATGTGATGGAGTGGGTGTAGCTATGTGGTCATGTGTCTGGGTGGATCAAAAGAGATAAACTCATTTTAACAATGCTCTTAGAGCTGGTCTTCAGAACTACTGGTTCGCCGAACTGGATGTAAAATTAACATTCAGTTCGCCTGAATCAGCCTGAACAGGCTGAATCCCTGATAATAACTAAGGTCAAGATCCATAGCAGAATTAAGTTGGTAGGTCTTCTTAAATGATTTAAATAAATAAACAACAGGACTGGGCTAGGCAAGTCATTCAGAAGAGATGTTTCATAAAGCTTGTTACATAAGAAAGCACCTCTCTTTAAAGCAGCTGTGTCCTTTGTATGGCTCTGCAGCAGCTTCAAAATCTGCCTGCAGTTGTCCACACATCTACAGCCAATGCAATTTGAAAACGTTCGTGTAGGGAGTTCCAGTTTGCAGTGCTTCGGGGCAGGCAGGAATCCACGATCGTGCGCGGTTTCTGCCTGCGCTCGCCGCTGGAGTGCCCCGAGCCATCCGGCTTCGGGGCTTAGCCACCCCGTAGAGGTGGTGAAGATAGGGGAGACCTGGCAGGGTCGAGAGGAATCACATCTCTCCTCCTCAGCCGGCTAAACTCCCTTTTCCGAAGGCGGTAAGAGCGGCGGTCAGAAATGGCTGCCTCAAAGAAGCACTCAGCCAGAAAAGAAAGTGCAGGAGGAAGTTAAGAAGTGAAAGTTTTTGGCTGACTGGGACAAAAAGTAACAACTAAGGTACCCTGGAATTTAAATTTTGCAAAAGATACATCACTCCCAAAGAAGACTCGGAAGCAGCAAATGAAAGTGAAAAGGGAAAGGTTTTTTTTCCACTCTCCTTCCTAACATAGACAGCGAACAGAAATGAATGAGAAATCGGAAAAACCCGCTTTGGCATCAATAGGTAATTAAATTGGATAATTAAATGTCAAGGGGATAATAAGGATTTCTGAACACTAAAAAAATATTTTTTTTTGCAGTAAGTGGGAAGGAAGAGGAAAAGAATAAGAGCAGGATTCGGAAGGAGGAGACTGCCTAGAACTTAAAAGAATCTTATTAAATACTAACAAGACTTCTAAAAGATACATTTTAACTGGAATTTTGTAACTAAACAGTAACCCCAGGAAGAGAAAGTGAAAAAAGAATAAAGTGTCAAAAGAAACAGCTTGTGTGTATTTGGATTGTTTGGTGACTTTGGGACTTTTGGAAATTATATTTGAATGACTAAAAACACTTGGGTGGTTGTTTGAAAAAAAATTTTTTACAATGGCATCACTTGTGGATGAACTGAAAATGGAATTTAAAAAATACAAAGAAGAGGAACAAGAAGGGAAGGGCTCTCTTGGCTCTCTTTTTCAATTCTTAGAAATGGCGATCTGTACCTATGAGAAACTACAAGAAAGGACTGCACAACAAGAGGATTGGGACAAAGAAGAAGCCATCTTTAACGAACAAGTAACTTTACTTGGGGAAGAAAGGGGAAAGGAGGAAAAGAAAATGGAGACTTTAAGATCTAAAAAAACAACCAAAAAAGGGAAAAATAAGGTGAAAAGTGGATATAATGTTAGAAAGCAACAGAAAGGGGGAATACAGAAGAGGGAAATGGACGTGGAGAGAAAAGGGGGTAAAAAGGGCAGAGAGAAGAAACAAGGGAGGAAGGAAGGGATGAGAAGCTTCAAAGGTGTGGAGCAAGATGTAAAGAAACAGGACTTATTTAGAGATAATGGGTAAAAACTTAACTGAAAAATTGATTCTGCAAAGGTACATAAGATTGTATTGTTATATTTGTATTAGAAATAATGTTAGAAAATTGGAAACAACATGTGATTAAAAAGTGGGATAAAATACTCAGTGCAATTCAGTGAAACTTTTGTGAACAAAAGGAAGGAAAAGGAATAAATGAGAGAATTGAACTAGGAAGGAATGGGAACATTTTAATGACACAATGTTTTAAAATATAAGTGAAGTGGGAGGGAAACAATTATGGAAAGTTTATAAGTGTTCCCATAGAAGTATGATACTTAATTGAAAAGTAATGTGTAAAATGTTTAAGATTTAAATGAATATTAATATTAATGATAGATTTGAATTGGTATGGATTGTTGTTTTAATTATATTATATATTTATATTTTTTTTCTCTTTTTAAAATATAGTGTGTAACTTTAGAATGTACTAAGCAGAATCCAAATGGAAGTTATGTACTATACTAAGTGTTATAAATTTAGGGGAAAGAGATAAAGGCGTCATACTCCAATCAGTGATTACAGGAGAAATTTTGTTTAAAGAGAAAAGATAATAGACAGCTGGAAACAGGACAGACAAAGAATATAAGCATAATGATCTGAACTGAGATGAGATAAATAAAATAAAACTAAGAAAGTTAAAGGAGAGGAGAAGCTATATAGAAAATGGAGAATGGCAATAAGATATGGAATGGTATATAAAATGAGCATGAATTTGAATTTGTGTCTGTATGAAGAGATGTAACCCGGGATCAAGCTGCTTTCAAAAAAGATCTTTTATGTTTTTATGTTTTATGTTTTGTTTGCTTGTGTTTGTTTTTGAAAATCAATAAAATTTGTTAAAAAGAAAATGTTTGTGTAGCCTTTTGTATGTGGATCCTCAGCACTATTGTTTGTGCTGAAGGAAGTATACAGGTTCTGTAATGTTTTCTCCACAGGAACTAACTTCTCCAGGAGAAAGAAATAAGCCTTTAGGTCCCATCCGTTCCTTTCTCTCCGGCTTTGGTTTTAAGGAAAAACACGGGAAAGAGCTCTACAGTTGAGCTGCTACTTTACAAGTAGCTGAATGATTTGCAACAGTGGTGAAGAGCTAAATGATATTTTATTTCATTTTGTTTTATTTCATTGCTGGTTTATAAGCCATTCGGGTTCAGCCTCTTCTGATATTTATAAAGACTGATTCATTTCAATGGGGTTTCCAGAAGCAGAAATATATGCTCCAAAGTTCAAAATATTATAGAAGCGTTCATTTGAATCTGATTTTAAATAGATGGGGATATCGATTTGAGGTGATTATATGCTGTCAAAAAACCCAAAAAACAAAAAAAAACCAATGTAATTGCAATGTAACTTCCATTTAGGTATTACCAAATTTTATATATATATAGATATGTTTTTTGTCTTTCAGGTCTTCCAAATGTATGTGACTTGTTCATTTCCACGCCATTGTAAACCAATGTTAACCTATCCATTCTGAGTCCGATATCTATTTGTTTTCCAAAGGGTACTTATATTTAAATCTGAAACCACTGTAAAAGTCTGACTCACAGACGGACACAATACAGAAGCCTGATGATGGCAGATGAGATTCTGCTGAAACGTTGCTACAACTTTAAAAGAACAACTACAATGACGTGGGATTTTTTGAAATGACCATCAGAGCATTAATATTTCGTATATTATTATTAATACGCTCTGATGCTAAGGAGTTCTACTCCCCCTCCCCATCTGAAAAGAAATCTGTTCCAAATGCAAAACCCAAGCAGAGGAGTTTCAGTTTTAGTTTTTGTTTCACAGCAGCAAGCAGCTTTGCTACAGAACAGTTGAGCTAAGCCACACTCAGACTCCTTGCTGTCTCCTTCTTGCTCACACAGCAAATACTGTTTCAGTTTCCAAACAGCTCTCAACTCTCTCACACACTGACAGGACGCCAGGTGTGGGATTCTACCAGTTTGCACTATTCGCTAGAACCGGTTGTCAACATTCTAAGCAGTTCGGAGAACCGGTTGTTAGAAGAAATTACTGGCCTAATCCTGTAAGGAAGGCAGGAAGGAAACATTCTGGGGTTGCTTACAGAAACTGCCTCTCCGTTAACCCTTATTACATTCTTGGCAGGACTAGACTTCCTGTCTCTGGAACTTCTCTGAAGTTTTTTCCCCCTCCTTTGCTGGTACTTTGCTTGTTTGGGGTGACCATTCAAAGTTACAATGGCACTGAAAAAAGTGACTTATGACCATTTTTCACACTTATGACTGTTGCAGCATCCCCACAGTCATGAGAGGCCAGGCGAGGAGATGCATGCCTTGATGTGAGTGATATTGAGTTGGCCATGCCCAGCCAATAACATGACCACCAAGCCATGCCCACCAACTTAGCCACGCCCACAGAACCGGTTAAAAAATTTGAATCCCACCCCTGCAGGACGCTAGCCAAATAAATATTGGTGGATGCTGGTAGGCAGAGGCAGAATTTTTCTCCTTATTTTCCTCCCCAAAAACTAAGCCTGATCACATAGTTTCGTAGCAAAGCACGGGTATTCAGCTAGTATTGATATAAAAGTATGATACGTAGGACAGCAGAAAGTGCCCATGACCAGCCAGATCCAACAATTTGGTTTTATTTATTTAATTGAGGTTTTTTTTAATTATACATATGGCCATCTAACTCAAACAATAAGATTCTGGATGGAATACAGAAGTGAATCAAATAAAACAATAGTCAGCAATAACAGTAATAATTAGTAATGTGTAATATGACTTCCAGTGAGAACTTAGTCACCTTGACCATTGTGTTTGGGGGAATGGCTTTGGTTTCCCCCTGTGAAGAGAAGGAAAATATTAGAAATATACAGGAAAATAAATTGAATCATGTCAACTGAAAAGAGCAACTTGTAAGATGCGATTTTACTGCTTTTATCATTAAATGAAAATGTTCATGATCTAAACAGGGTGTCTATAGGAGACTCCCTAGGAAGAAAGATCAAATACCTGATGGAACAATGAACAGACAGGAAAGGAGAATAATCTCAACGCTAAATCCGTTTTGTGACATTCTGTAATGGAATTAAGCCTCACAGTAAAGAAGATTACAAACTGTAACAAATGAGTTCTGGGAAATGGCTAAAAGTCTGAAAAGAACTGCTTGGGTAGGACAGACCTAAGAATCAACCTTGACATATAATTTCCCACAAACTGAGAATTCTGTGTTGAGGCTGCTTTTTAAAGAATATCATTGGATAGTCTGGAAGATTCTCTCTCTCTCTCTCTCTCTCTCTCTCTCTCTCTCTCTCCCTCCCTCCCTCCCTCCCTCCCTCCTTCCCTTCACTCCCTTCCTCTCTCTCCCTCCCTCTCCCTCCTTCCCTTCACTCCCTTCCCTCCCTCTCCCTCCCCTCTCTCCCTCTCCTCTCTCTCCCTCCCTCTCTCTCTCTCCCTCCCTCCCCCTCTCTCTCTCCCTCCCTCCCTCCCTCTCTCTCTCTCTCCCTTCCCTCCTTTCCTCTCTCTCCCTCCCTCTCCCTCCTTCCCTTCACTCCCTTCCTCTCTCTCCCCTTCTCTCCCTCTCTCTCTCTCTCTCTCCTCCCTCTCTCTACTTCTACCTCTCTCCCTCCCTCCCTTCCTCTCTCTCTCCCTCCCTCCCTCCCTCCCTCCCTCTCTCTCTCTCACAGACACACAGAGAAGTGGCAATTTAAAATGGCAAGAGTTATTCCTCCTCAGCAGGTTGCGTTGTTCAGTTTTATGCTAGTTAAATAGTGAGCTTGTTGTAGGAAGATAATGCTATGTATATATCTTAAGTATTGGAAGAAACATAGAATATAAATCTAATAAAGAAATAAATGAGGCAAACATTTTTCCTCCATTGGATGTGTGTACAGCTCCTTTCTTCTCCAGCATTCTAGAATTCATTGATTCTTCATATTAGGACCTTGGAAAAGGTCAAATTTTTCAGTTTCCCATGTATGGCCCAACTAGAGACTGTGCAAAACCTCTATCTGCACTTCTATGGGCCTAATTCATTAAGACGTAATTACTATACCATCTTACGTATTATATGATAATTTGCATTGGGAAGAGTAGAATAAAATAGAATTAAAATCTATTTTAATATTTATATTTTTGTCTTTTCTTTCTCTTTCTATTATTTCTAACGTGTGTTAGTTTCTTCATTTGTTTTATTGAAAGTCATTTTCTTATTCTTAATTATAAAAAAAAACCTGTAGTCTTCAAAGTTAACGGATTCAAGACACTTATTTTTATTTTTAAAAGCTAGAATTCTGTATTATATCAGTATGTGTGGAATATGGGTTTTAAAAAATTTGTTTTAGTGAAATAAATAAAACATACACAAAAGTGTTAACAGGGCAAACAATGGATGCTTTCAGTGTTACTTTCTTCTCTGTCCCACCTCACTCCATGATCTTTTAGCCCCTTGTTGTGCCGATGCTACAAAACTCAGGAACAGGTAACATCATTATGTGCTAGTCATTCATTCTGTACTATTATAGCAGTGTTTCCCAACCCTGACCATTTAAAAATGAGTGGACTTCAACTTCCAGAATTCCCCAGCCATTGCCATGCTGGCTGGGGAATCATAGGAAAGTCCAAACATGGCCAAGGTTGGGAAAATTATATTAAAGGTTCTTTATTATGGTTTACTGTATATAAACTGAATATTTGTGGGATACAAGCCTTCATTTCTGGCTAAGTGCACTCTATGAATCTACCTATAAGATAGACAAATATACTTTCTTTTCTTTTTTAAGAAAAGGTTCATATATATGTCAACACAACTGCAGAGTAGTTTAAATGTTTAATCTGTTGTATTCAGTTGCCTTGGGACAAATAAGGATATATGTCAACCAGACACAAATCCCCCTGCTCTAAATTGAGGTTTATCTCATGCATATTTTTCATTCTCTCCTTAACTAATTGACAAAATAAAAGGTCAGTCAGTCTGAATGTAAGTCTGTGAAGCATGAGATTTCTGCAAGCAGTGCAGTCTTTTATTTGGCTTGGAGAACAGTCTGATATTTTTCACCATAGGTCTAAATTAACTTCTACTTCAATCCTGACCCACAATATTAAAAGTGTGCTATGTTGAAAATTACTCTGTTTCTTGCACTAGGCATTACTTTCCACCCTGAAATGGATGGACTAAATTGCAAATTTACGCCCAGCAATAGTGGAAGGCTCTGTGATTAATGACATCACAAATAAGTTGTAGATTTAGTCCATTTCTCAATCTTCTTTAGAAACCTAAAACTATTTCTGAGCAGGACTGCAAAATTGTTGGATACTTGTCCATATTTAACATGAATTATGATGCAAGCCCATCATGAGCATTTCAGAAAGTATACCATGTAGATATTTAAATAAAAACAAATAAACAGTCACAGCCCCTTTTAACCTGCACTGAGAATAACTATCAATCCATCAGGAAAATAAGCCCTAATACATCTTTTGGAGCAAAAATTAATATAAGACCCGGTTTTATTTTCAGGGAAATATGGTATGAACTGAAATAGGAGCTTTTAACTTTACTATGTTAAATTCTTTAATTTCGTTATTGATTTTTATGGGTAGCTCTATTCACAGTGGTAGTTGGCAGAACCATGTGCCCAAATCTTTTGCATGTGAGTTCATAAGTTCAACTGTAGGGTAATATTGCACCCTAATCTGCTTGCTCGCTGTGCTGCTCCCAGATGTTCCTGAAATCATCTTAGCACATTCCTGCCAAAATTGCAGTGGTTTGGCCAAATGGCCAGGTCGATGCTCCATCTGGACTATGGCATCTCAGAACCTGAGGGATCATTGTGCTCTCTGGTTGTTTTCTTGAAGATTCTTCATTACCCAAGCTGGGTAACATCAACACTGATGATGTTACCTAGCTAATGAAATATCTGCAAGAAAACAACCAAACTCAGAGAGCATCAAAGAACCACCTTGTCAATATTTAAACACATTAATGAACAAATAAAATTATTATATACAGTATTAATGGCAGGCTTCTGGCTAATGTTATTGCTAATATATTTGCCTTCTTTTCTCTACTCCATTTTAAGATGTTTTATAACAACCTACACTGTTTTTCTGCAAAGATTTTTAAGAGTTCTATCAACCACCTTGTCAATTGATGCTTCCTCTTATGTGAGATATACTGTTTTGGCTCCATATTTGTGGGCACTTGAAGTCTTGTAGTGATATTAAAAATAATTTGAAGTGATTATTTTTGCACCATTCCAGCTTCATTATTGATGGAAAAAAGTATTAATGTTTGACAAACAAATTAATAGGGAAAATTATAGACTGCATTTCAACCAATGTATGTTTCTAAAGCTTAAGATTTGGGGGAAAATAGAGTAATTCAAGGACCATTAAAAAGAAGGAATAGTAACAGTGGGTCACCAAATTAAACTGCTCTTTGAACTGAACATCACAATCTCAGTGTACCTTCCAAATATTTAGTCTGATCTGCACTAACAGCCTCCCTCCCATTCCAAATATCTCTTGCCCATCACGTATTTCAAATAATTATTCTTCACTTTATTTAAAATTCAGAGCATGCTTCCTCCATCCCCTTGAGAACTGGTTTTAACAAATGCTTCTTTCTAAGCTTCTTTTTTTAATTAGCATGAAGATAAAACAGCTATTTCCACAGAAACATCATTCCAAAACGGGAAGCAAAAACAAAACCCCACCAACCTAAGAAGAAATTACCATGCCCCTAAGTTGTCATTCTGTATTTGATTAGATTCTATTAGGTTTAGGAACTGAAATCCTTTGGAAGTTTCAACCTGCTGATACCATAAACCACGAGCTGCTCTTTTAATCATTTAAGCAGAATTATGGTAGTTGGTGGGGGGGAAATGTAGCAGTTAAAAATCTGCATCGTTTTTCCCCCTGTCTCTTAGAAGGGACCAGGATCAAAGCCAGCTCCTCTCTTTACCTAATCCTATCAAATCCAAATTGACCCTTCCTGCAGTGGTGTGATTCAAAAATTTTTTACTACCATTTCTGTGGGCGTGGCTGGGTGGGCGTGGCAGGGGAAGGATATTGTAAAATCAGAGTTGGAAGGGATCTTGGTGGTCTTCTAGTCCAGTGATCCCCAACCTTTTTGACCGCGCCCGGTACCGGCATCAGCTGGGCGCGCGGCCGGTCGCATCAACTGGGCGCCGCCATCTTTTTGACGAAAAGATGGCGGCGCCAGCACTTCCGGTGAGCTTTTCGGGTAGAAATGGCTTTCTACCCGGAAAAGCTCACCGAAGCGCTGCCGCCATCTTTTTGATGAAAAGTGCTTCCGGTGAGCTTTCTACCGGAAAAGCTCACCGGAAGCACTTTTACCAAAAAGATGGCGGCGCCCAGCAACCAGCGGCCCGGTAAGACTTGTTCATGGACGGTACCAGTCCGCGGACCGGCGGTTGGGACCCTGTTCTAGTCCAACCCCCTGCTCAAACAGGAAGCCCTATACATTTCAGACAAATGGTTGTCCAATTTCTTCTTAAAGACCTCCTGGGTTGGAGCGCCTACAACTTCTGGAGGGAAGGTGTTCCACTGGTTGATTGTTTTAACTGTCAGGAAATTTCTCCTTGGTTCTAGGTTGCTTCTCTTCTTGATTAGTTTCCATCCATTGCTTCTTATCCTGCCTTCAGGTGCTTTAGAGAATAGGTTGACCTCCCCTCTTCTTTGTGGCAGGCCCTTAGATATTGGAACACTGCTACCATGTCACCCTAGTCCCTCTTTTCATTAAACTAGAGATACCCAATTCTTGCAAATAAATTATGGAATAGCTGAGGAATTAGCCAAGTGCCCTTAATTTTCATAAGTCAAAGAATACAAAGAAGTCATATCATCATAACAAAACAAAACAGAAGCCCTTAGGCACCCTACAAGAGAAAAAGCATATTAAATATTTACTTATTCTTGCTTTATTTATTTGATCTATATTCTGCCTTCCCTTCAAGGAATCAGGACTGCATACATTCTATTTCCTCCTCCAATTGTAACTCCAAAAGAGCTATAAAGTAGGTTGAGGTAAGAGACAATGATTTGTCCACTAGTAGCATCTTTCTGGGCTGAAAGCAAATCAGAACATGAGTCTCTTAGATCCTTGTTCCAAAATTACTCTATTTCAATGGGGGTTGTTTTTTTTTGAGATGTCCCTGTTTAGGATTACTTGTAAAGGGAATTGCAGTCCAGGATCCACTCTCAGTTGGATCTCTGAAATGTGGGAAGAACATTTTCCAGATAGCATCGCTAATATTGTAAGGCGGGGGGGTCAAACTCACGGCCCATGGGCCAGATGTGTCATGTGCTGGTTACACCCACCCCTGGTTTAGCGAAGGGGAAAAGTTGTGATACGTCACATGACGACAACGTTACATCGTGAGTTTGACACCCGTGTTGTAGGGGAAGGGGAGATGGGTTGGGAAGACTTTTGTAGGCTATCTGAACTAGGGGGTTATGCCAAAATCAACAGAAAAAATATGGAGACAGATTTGAAGGGCTTGAGAAAAATGGCATCAACTAAACATAGTTTCTTTTTGCTATCATCAAAGGAGTCCATCTCTTTTCAGTGTTCCATCAAAAAATGAAAAAAAAAAAGCTGCTGTTGCTTCTTGAAAGAGTTGATTTGGTTAATGCAGACAACTTCTGTTCTTGCTCACACAGAATCCCGAATAAAGAAAAGTTATATCCTGAATGAATAAAAAGGAAGAGATATACTCATCCTAGATCCAAAATACTTCTTCTGGATCCTTTTCAAATTGCCAGTGACTTCCATGGGAGATGGAGTTGGGCAGGAGGAGATGGGGATCATCCGGGTAAAATGGCAGAAGATACATTATGTACAGGTGTTGTGTTACTAAGCTGCTTCCATCTACTTGCTTACTTTGACACACACCTGCATGCATTCCATGGATACTGTTGAGCACAGCCATACTACAGAGAGAAGTTGTCTAGAAGACAACTCAAGTATACACAGCAAGAAGAAGAGAAAGAATGCAAATCTTTGGATGTGTATGGTGGTAAAGAAGAAGTGCACAACAAAAAGGGTGCACAACAAAATATGCACTGAAGAACAAATATGTCTTCCAATGAAATAAAAGCAGCAGAGCATAGGACTTCTCTCCATAACCCAATAATCAGCATTAAAATACCCTATTAACAGTCTTTAAACGATATCTCCATAAGAATTTGCTTGACTCTTCCCTAGCCTTAAATTTAGATGCTACTTTTGTCGTGTTCTTCAAATCTCCCTCCATATTTCTTTTGTTGGCTTCTGATATAACTTTCTAGTTCAGTATGAAGACAGTATTTTCCCTCTTCTCATAACACAAATCTTGCCAGATTCCAACCAATGAACATTCCTTGAGAGGTCTTTTGAAGACGATACTCATGACAGATGAGACAATCTCTCCCTTGGCCTCTGAACTAGAATCATCCTATTTGATTATCTGAGAGACAGGCAAAATGATGGGCTTGGGAACCTTTAAACCAGTTTAATACTTCATGCTGTTGAATCTGGGAAGAGGAGGGCAAAATAACTTTCATGAGATGTTTTTGGTGCTAGCCAGCCATCATGGAAATAAATTATTCCATTTTGTTTATTGACTTTAAGTTGATACACATCCATAACATCTTGTTTGAAAGCAGCTCCTCAAGCATCCTGGCTCTAAATATTGATACACCAACTGAAGTCTCCAAATAAGCTGTTTACCTGGGAATCTAATATGGATCCCTCTGCATGCATAAATGCTCTCTTTATAATTTCTTTAAAGGCTATACTACTTGCAATAGTGTAAAAAAATAAAAGACTGCTAGATAATGTCTAACAAAACCAATACTTACACAAAAATTGTGTGCTACAATGTCCTACCTGTCAACGACTACTTCAGCTTCAACCGCAATAATACACGGGCAAACAAAAGATACAAATTCAAAGTAAACTGCTCCAAACTCAATTGCAGAAAATATGACTTCAACAACAGAGTGGTTAATGCCTGGAACTCACTACCTGACTCTGTTGTTACATCCTCAAACCCCCAAAACTTTAACCTGAAACTGTCTACTGTGGACCTCACTCCATTCCTAAGAGGTCTGAAAGGGGGTGTGCACAAGCGTGCCTGCGTGCCTACCTTCCCTGTCCTACAGTTCCCATTTATTTGTACTCATTTATTATGCATATACTTATACCAATTTATACTTATATGTTTATATGTTATGTTCATACTTATACTTGTTTTTTTCCCTCATACATGCTTGACAAATAAATAAAAATAATAAATAAATAAAAGTTTACCATTTTTGTCTTCATGAATAAAATTCATGAATTATCAACAATAGGCAAGAACAGTAGTATCTCAAGACTCCTGCCTTGATTGTCTCCAAATCCACACTTGACTTTTTAATTTTTTTATTCTTAACTACATTCCCGTGTTTAGCAAAAAAAGGCAGTTCTCTTTACTGATAATGGGGAAGCTGGCATCAGGCTGTTTACATAAAAATCTCCAAAATCTTTACTACTCTGGAGACCAATTGTTACACTAAAATTCAAAATATTGTGATGGTAGCCAACTTGGTTGTTTCAACGGAAAAATTAACATATTTTGGGGAAGATTATTATAAATGACTCCTACTTAAGATGCTGTATCATTCCTGGAGGTCATGTGTGTTTCATTATCAGTTGATGAGACATGCAAATAAGATATTATTGAGCTCATATCTTGAAACAGCAATTGGGGAATGCTGATCTTCCAGATGGTTATTTTTTAAGTGTAAATATTGTTGAACTATAGATCCTAGCTGGAACTGTTAAAAGCTGTAATTCTCTAAATATAGACAAAGGCTCTCCATTCCTGATACAAGTAACTATTTAACTACTTTAGGAAGCGAATGATGGTCGAAAAGGAATGTTGATAAGATAAAGTGTGCCCATTTTTAATTCTTTTAAAAAAAAACTTGTAAAAGGATAATTCAGGTGGTCCATAGTAATAATAAAAACAAAAAAAGCCAAATAAATATGACCACAATCTCTAGCCTATCAAACCGTACAGTACCTGGGCTCCAACCTTATCTTATCCCAGTGCCTAGGAGAAAAGCCAACACTTCACAGTTTTTGGAAGGATAAAGAGGTGAGTACCTGCATGATCTTGGGGAAAGGTGTTCCACCAGGCAAGGGCTACTAAAGAAAAGATAAGCTTCCTTGTTTCTATTAAAACAAGGTATCATTTCAGAGATGGAACCTATGCTGTCTTCCCTATTTACCCTGATGATGTGGGCAGATACCCTCAAGGAGATATGGTTCCGCAAATAACTTGATCTCATGCCATGGAGGTCTTTAAATATTATAACCATCACCTTGAATTGCATCCAGAAAGAATAGAATAGATTAGAATTCTTTATTGGCCAAGTGTGATTGGACATACAAAGAATTTGTCTTGGTGCAAATGCTCTCAGTGTACATAAAAGAAAAGATACATTTGTCAAGAGTCAAGAATCATAAGATACAACACTTAATAATAGTCATAGGGTACAATAAGCAATCAAATCATACTAGGAAACAGTCATTATAAATCGTAAGGATACAAGCGATAAAGTTACAGTCCTACAGTCACAGGGATAAGGATGATGAGAAGATTAATAGTAATAGTAGTGCAGACTTTGTAAATAGTTGGACAGTGTTGAGGGAATTACATTTGTTTAGCAGAGTGATGGCATTCAGGAAAAGACTCCTTGTGTCTAGTTGTTCTGGTGTGCAGTGCTCTATAGCGTTGAGCTGAAACAGTTTATGTTTGGGGTGTGAGGGGTTGTCATGCCCCTGGTGAAGACTGACTCTGAGGAAGAGGAGGAACAGCCAACAGGGAGTGGGAGTGCGGCTCCAGAGGTGGTGGAGGAGGCTGGGGAAGGGCAGAGGTCGGCTGAGCAGTCAAAGGAGGATCCAGGCCCATCCCCTATCCATCCTAGGTCACGCAGGGAGGAGAGGATCAGGGAAAAGCGAGGTCTACTCAGGAGGAGATTACTATGATCCTCCTCGTGGCTTGCAGCTGGGAGCTATGTATATAAGTTTGTAACCACGCAGTTAGAATTGCTGGAGTCAAAGTTAAGTGTTTACTTTGAAAGAGGTTTATCTTTGCTGGCGTTCTTCCCCTGGACTCTCCTCGGTTATTTTCCTGAAGTTTATGTTTAGTTATCTTGGCTTGCTTTGGAACTCTCATCAATGCGGTTTGTTTTGGTTTTCTTTTTGGCTCATTATTTACTTTTGTGACTTTAAACTGTGCCTAATAAAACAGTGAAGTTAAGTTGAAGGCCTTATCGGACTTTAATGTATGTTTTGGGTTTGGGTTATTTTGAGAGACTACAGGTCATCACAGAGGTCTGTGATCACAGAGGTCACAGCCGTTTTTTTTGACTTGTGCAGTATACTGGTCCTCAATGGAAGGCAGGTTGGTAGGAATTGTTTTTTTCTGCAGTCCTAATTTCTCTCTGAAGTCTTTGTCTGTCTTGTTGGGTTGCAGAGCCAAACCAGACAGTTATAGAGGTGCAGATGATAGACTCAATAATTCCTCTGTAGAACTGTATCAGCAGCTCCTTGGGCAGTTTGAGCTTTCTGAGTTGGCGTAGAAAGAACATTCTTTGTTGTGCTTTTTTGATGAGGTTTTTAATGTTAGATGTCCATTTTAGGTCTTGTGATATGATAGAACCTAGAAATTTGAAGGTCTCTACTGTTAATACTGTGTTGTCTAGTATTGTAAGAGGTGGTAGTATGGGAGGGAAAGTAACTGGAAGGCAGTTCAGGTCACAGAACATAGTGTAACGTAAGCAAATAATGCCTGGCATTGGATGAGTTTCTACACTGTAATTTCCAGGTGGTTTTCATGGCAGCCCCATGTAGCATGCATTGTAATTATCTAACCAGGAAGTGACCATGACATGAGTCATCATGACCAAGGACTCCCAGTGCTGGAATGGGCACCATTGGTGCATAAGATGTATCTGTGCAAAGTCCTACCTCCACCATCATCCTTGAGGAGAATCCTAAAATTGTTCTTATTTAAAGCCACATACATTGTTTGCACATGGCTCTTGCTCATTAAGTCATATTGCTACAAGAATTAAAACTATCTTCAGTTTGCTAAAAGCTACCATCAGGGGTATCCAATGGGCCCCTACCACAAACATTGCAACAGAGGTTAGATCAATAAGGGAGCTTGATTTTAAGGAAAAGGCTTTCACTTTAAAGAAAGAAATGTGCTCAACATTACTGCTATGCCCATTTTTCACGAAGGTTGTAAAGATTGGGAGGGTTAATAATGTTTTAATGGTGGGGGTTGCAACTTAATTGGAAACCTCTAATTGAATGTCTCTAAATGGAGTAAACTAATTGCATCTATGAAAATTTGATAGAACTCTGTCAAGGTCCATCTGGAGTAGAGAATTTAGCTGAAGCTGGCAAGCTAATAAGCTTCCTAATTTTATTCCATTGCCCTTCCTTGCCTTATTCTATTACAGCCATCAAACACCCACAATGCTCTTCCAGAGTACTTGAATTCACCTTCCCATACCAGAAATAACCTCACCTTGCATAGATAGCTCAAAATGAATTCAATAGCATTTGAAAAGTCAGAAGGTCTTCTTCAGCCTATGTATAATAGAAGCTCTGTGGCCCTGGAAAAACATTTTGGCCCCCAGAGGTAAACAAAAAATGCTCCCAAATCATAATTAATGGGAAAGAAATGGGAAACTATGAAATGCCAGAGGATAGGCATATTAATTTTATTAAAATGTAAATCAATTCATATAATGGTCCCACTATTTTCTCAATTCATATAATGGTCCCACTATTTCCTCAATTCATATAATGGTCCCACTATTTCCTCAATTCATATAACGGTCCACTATTTCTTCAGAGAGTAGTCCCTGGCATGCCACTCAAAGCCCAACTCCCTTCATTAGTTGGAAAAACTAATAGTGTTAGCCTACTGTAGATTGGAATAATCCTGGATTATTAAACTATCTTTGGGTGACCTTGACCCTAAGGCAGGACTTGACTCATTATCTCTAGCTTTCTAGCTTGGCGCCTTAACCACTAGATCAAACTGATTCCTGCCTGTGTATTGGGTATTGTAGATATTCTTGGGATCTGAATGAACTTCCATTATTCACAATTGCAGTCACTTCTGCCTTGGAAGTACATTAGGAGTCAGTAAGGCAAGTGCCAATTATTTGAACAAACAAATATCAGCCAGAATGTTACCTTTGTGGTCTCATAAGGTGTTACATTTCTTAGCTGAACATTCATGAGATTTATTTATCTAATGAGAAGTTGACCATTTTAACTTATTTAAATTTCATTGCTGATTGTTCGGATGCCATTGGATTGTTACAGGCATCACTCTGGGGTTCTTCCAATGTATACTGTTTTTATAAGAGAGAGATTAAGTATTTTATTAACAAGTGCTTGAAGAATAAATAAAGACTGGCAACCATCAGAACATAGCATGATTTTAGGGCCAGCAAGTTCTTTTTTTCAAGCATTTTTTACAAATAGTTCATCCAATCAGAATACAAATAGACATATTTAGGGCTGTGCAATCCATTCCTATATGACCTTGAAAATGTTTGGACTTCTCAGAGGATATGTTCAAGGAGCATATCTCCAAAATGTTTGCATAGACCAACACTCCTTATACTTTCATTTAAAGTTTTGTCTCTTGCTTTTATCAATCTCCTGAGGCCTTTTCAAAAGAAACTTTGAAACTTTGCAGAGCAACACAGCTAAAATTCAAGCAAATAACATTTGGCTGTCATAGCACACCTGAGATTTTCTTTCTGTGTAATCCATATGTTGATGCTTAGCATCACATTCTATGGTGAGTTTACATCATCAGAAGGCTGGTAAGAATGTAAAATACCCTCAGAAATTCAAGAAACCTTCTCTTTTTGACACAAATGTTTCACCAGATTTGGTCCAATAATGTCTCTGTTAAAAACCATAATTCCCACCCACCCCCATCATCATTTCTCATGTCATAGCCCATAGCAACTTCACATGAATTATGTTTCTACAGTATATTCTAGACGACCTTCCTTTATCTTTGAAATGTTGGTGAGTCCTATAGAAAATAACACCCAGTTTTGTTGTTTCCCAAGAAGGAAAGAAAAACATATCAGGTGACAATGCTGGATGGGTAGTTTGAAGGACATAGGAGAGAAGTTAAGAGAGCAAAAGAGAGCAAATCATTCCAGCAGATAAATAGTCTTTATCATACAAAGAAGAGTCCATGGGTAAGAAGGCTTCACTTGAACTTAAAAGTAACTCCACTCTGATTCATTCACAAGTCATTTTCACATTTTCAAATTTTATTTTGACTACTTTATTATTCAGTAAATTTTGCTCTTCTTTATCTTAAACATAGCAAATGGTCACTATGAAAGATGAAACAAGAAGGATATAACCATTCCAAATGTGCTTTTTAAAAAGACAGGAGCTTCTTGGATGAGAAGTGAAACATCTTCAAGGAAAAACAAAGAAAGTCCAGCTGCCTTTTGAAAAAGCACTTTTGGGACAAACACGACCTAGATGACTGAGAATCTCCATAAATACTTATCATTTCACTTTCTTCTCCTCTAATCTCTGCAAATACAAACATATCAGAGATATTTGGTTGAGATTAAGAAGTAAATATAAGATCTTGAATTAACTCCTTTGGAATATTTATTTTTTCACATTTCTCTATCACCCGTATCCAAAATCTTCTTGTGGTTGTACACTGTACCAGCAACATTTGATACCAAGTGCTAATTAAATGTCCTGTAAAGATTTCATTTGGATCTGTATCTATGAAATCCTATAGATTAGCAATTGCATCTCCTTTGTCTTCTATGCTTGGACAAATCCACCAAAGCATAGTTCTCCATAATTAATTTAAATTGAGGAAACATTCTTGATTCTGTGTATTTCACAGTTATTAAATACTTTAATACTAAAATTATGGCTTATTATATCTAATGGAGAAAGAGTAAATTAATTCTGATTGAGTAGCCTGGGTTGTCGCCAAGGCATGCAATACACGCCAGGATTTTCTTTTTCTTTTTTTGTCTGTGTACCATTGGCTGAACAAAGCAATAATTAACACCATTAATGCCGTAAAACAGGAAAGCAAGCATTTGAATGGATTTCTAAAATTATAGCGCTAAAGAGGAATCTCAAGAGAGAACATCCTGTAGCTGAAAGTCCTGACTTTAACAACACACCTTGATAAAAGAAAGATATAATTAACACATCCCTAAGAGATGTGATGAAAGTCCCTCTCTCTCTCTCCTCTCTCTCTCTCTCCTCCCCCTCTCTCCTCTCTCTCTCTCTTCCTATATCTGTTTTTTGTCTTTCTCTGTCTCTGTCTCTGTCTCTCTGTCTCTGTCTCTCTTTCTCTCTGTCCCTGTCTTTCTGTCTGTCTGTCTATGTCTCTTTCTCTCTCTCTCTCTCTCTTTCTGTTTTTCTTTCTCTCTCTGTCTCTCTCTGTTTCTTCCCCGCTCCCTCCCTCCTTCCCTCCCTCCCCTCCTCTCTCTCCACAGTCACACAGCTTCCTTCTAATGTGGCACTGTGTCACTAAGGAGGATAAAAGTTGGAAGGCAGAACTAAATCACGATGCTTCTCCCCCCCCCTTTCTTATGTTACCTTCCTCTCTTGGCTGGATATTTAAGAAGTGGGGGAAATGGGTACAGTTGTGCCAATGACGCTTTAATTTCCAGGTATTCCGCCTTTTACATCAATGGAAGAGGTGTGGACCATCATCTATAAGGCGTCCCCTTTAACCAACATTGGTAAGCCTTATTATGTACTACTCACAGGAGACTTTTCTAGAAATGTTCTCACAGTCATAGGATAATGTATCATTAATGGATGCTATGTCAGATGGTGCCTTCATTAGCTCTGTATCTCTAAGTGCCACAGTTGTTATGTCACCAGTGTTTAGGTGTGGTAAGTTTGCCTCAGCAGGTGACAGCATCACTGGCTGATTTTCTCTGGACTTGAAAGCTAAGCAGGATTGAGCTGGGTCAGTATTTTGAGGAGAGGCCTCCAGGAAATACCAGGAAGAGAGGCTAGATGATGAAGTTGGGGAGAAAAATAGCAGCAGAAAAGATTTCGATGTTGCTTTCCTGTACAGGTAGTATCAACCAATGAACAGCTTGTCCTCGGAAGTTGTGGGAGCACCATCACTTGAGGCGTTGAAGAAGAGATTGGACTGTCATTTGTCAGAAATGGTATAGGGTCTCCCGCTTGGGTAGGGGGGTTGGACTAGATGACCTACAAGATCCCTTCCAACTCTAATGATCTGTTTATCTGTTTAACCCCAATTGGGACCAGAATTTTTGTTGCTAAACAAGGCAATTGTTGAATGAGTCATACTCAATTTTACAACCTTTTTTTTGGCCACAATTGTTAAGCAAATCACTGCAGTGGTTAAAGTGAATCAAGTGGTCATTAAGCAAATCCAGCTTCCTTCCTTGACTTTGCTTGTCAGAAGATGGTTGAGAAGTTGCAACCATTGTAAATATATATCAGATGCCAAATGTCCAAATTTTGATCACATAACTATGGAGATCCTACAATAGTTCAAAGTGTAAAGACAAAGTAGTAAGCAACTTTTTTTGAGTGCCATTATAACTTTGAATGGTCACTAAATGAATGGCTGTAAGTTGAGGACTACTTGTAGTCACCAAATCAGAAGCTGATCTTTATTTGAAAGAGATATTATTTAACATATTTTAAAATGAGGGAAGGGAGCACTAGCGTCATCCCACCTACTATATATAATCTTAATCTATATATATGTAAGCGAAATACCACCCAGGCATCATCACAAAATCTCCAGAACCATAAGGCCTAGAAACTTGAAATTTGGCAAGTATATTCCTCTTGGCTTCTAGGTGCTCACTAAGAAAGGATTTTTCGAAATGACCATCAGAGCATTAGTATTTCCTATATTATTATTAAGACGCTCTGATGCTGTCCCCTCCCCACCTGAAAAGAAATCTATTCCAAATGCAAAACACAAGCAGAGGAGAGGAGTTTCACAGCACCAAGCAGCTTTAGTAGAGAACAGTTGTGCTAGGCCACGCTTAGGCTCCTTGCTGTCTCTTTCTTGCCCACACAGCAAATACTGCTTCAGTTTCCAAACAGCCCTCAACTCTCTCACACACTGACAGGATGCTAGCCAGATGAATACCGAAGGATGCTGGTAGGCAGAGGCAGAAATTGTTTTCCTTATCTTCCTCCCTAAAAATTAAGCCCGACCACATAGTTTCGTAGTGAAGCACAGGTATCAAGCTAGTGTATATATATGATAGGCACAACAATGATTCTTAATTTAGTTTGTTAGGTGATGAACTATGATCAGCATTTGAATTATGCAGCATGATCCCTGCAATATTCCTATTCTGTAAGCACACAATTCCCAATCTCTCCTCTTAACTAGAAGAGATAAGATAATAAAGGATAAATGTTTAGCTGGAATCCCCAATGCCTAAAGATTTCAAGTCCCACCTGATATTTTACCTTTCAAAAACCATGTAATTAAAAGTGAGAGATTGTCAGATTGCAAATAGAAATTACAGCTCCAATCCTTTGTTTGCCTGGGAATTGGCACACCTGCCAGAAAAAAAGACAAAAGGCAGCAAAAATAGTAGGTAGCCTAAACTGCAACAAAGGATATAAGGATCATTCTACTAAATCAATACTTTGTACTTGGTTAGTTTTCCCAGTCAGCTATTTTGTGAGTGATAAATCTCTCAGCAATTGCACTTGTGTGTCCTCAATATTCCAAACGTGCCTTAACATATAGAACCAATCTAGGGGATATGAAGGTGAAAGAAGAATGAGAGTGAGATTTTGTTACTATTAGGAAGTTACCTACATTTATTTGAACCTAAATTCTTCTCGTGTCAATAACAGTTCATAACACAATGGTTCTCCAAAGTCTTTTCTATAACCTACTGCCTGATCTTTTTTTCAAATTAGAATGATTAGGGAGGGAACAAGGAAATTCTGGCATGCAAACAATCAAAATAGTTCATTTATAGCCTTTCCCCAAATCTTGTTATCTTGACCAATGGTCAATATATGGCTGAAGTGATATGTTTCCCTGTGTTCTGCTCTTAAGCACATGAGGAAGAGACTAATCCTAATAGCTCTTTACAAGGGAATTGGTATTCAGACAAACATCCAAAACAACAGCCTAGTCAAGGAACCATCAAGAACATTCCCATCAATACTGACAGGGCAAGACACTTGTATATAAACAGAGAGCAAACCAAGCCTACTCCCTTCTACCACTGATGACATTACCTAGTTGGATAATGAAATGTCTGCTAGAACAGGGTCTCCAACTTTGGCAACTTTAAGACTTGTGGACTTCAACTCCCAGGCTGAGGAATTCTGGGAGTTGAAGTCCACAAGTCTTAAAGTTGCCAAAGTTGGAGACCCTGTAAGAAAACAACCAAACGCAGACAGCACAGATCTGGTTTTGCATAGACTGTGTAGAAATCAGGCATAAACACCATAAGAATGTAAGAATGGATCATATAAATAGGCACCTTATAGCTGAGTGGGAAAGCACTAGACTAGATGAAAGCCAAGAATTAGGGTTTTCATTTTCTCACTGCCGTCGTTGTTTGATCACTAAATCTTTGCAGCCTGTTATGGTATGTCCAGAATATGCCTACAGCAGTGTTTTTCAAAATTGGCAACTTTAAGATGGATGGACTTCAATTCCCAGAATTCCCTGGCCAGCCTGTCTGGAGAAGGGTTAGAGTTAGGGTCACTTTATGGAGCTGACTCATCAAAATTAATGCAGTCTTAAAGGAGATTTAATAAATGTGAATGATCCTGGAGTTTCAAAAAAAATCTGGCTCGGGTCCCAGGCTTGGAATTAATGTATTGGAGAGGAAATCGTTGCACAATTAAGTTTGGGCAATTTCATTTGGTCTGTTTTTAACTTTTAAAAAATTGGTATTAGATTTTTTTTAAGCCACACAGAGTCTGTTGGAGCGGGCAGCTATAATAAATATAATGAGAAATAGATGAATGATAGATGAAAAATAAATGATAGATAGATAGATAGATAGATAGATAGATAGATAGATAGATAGATAGATAGATAGATAGATAGATAGATAGATAGATAGAGATAATAAGGAGATAGAGAGACAGAGACAGACCAAGCAAACAAGCCACAGCTTTCTTTTCAGAGTCAGCTTAAATCAGGGGTGTCAAACTCAATTTCATTCGGGGCTGCATCAGGGTTGTGTTTGACCTCAGGAGGGGCAAGATAGGCGTGGCTGGGGTGGGAATGGCCATCTCAACATCATTCATGTCGGGGGCACCTATGGCAGCCTGAGTGCTACGTCAGCAAAAACAGGCTCCCGAGCTCAGTTTCCAGCTGCAACAGCTTCTTACAACCCTCTGCCAGTGAAAACAGAGCTCGGGAGGCCGCCCACGGTCTTAGCAAGCTCTGTTTTTGGCTGCAACAGCCTCCTGCAACCTCTGCCAGTGAAACGGAACTAGGGAGGGCCACGTATGGCCCCCGTGAGCTCCGTTTTTGCTGGCAGAGGCACTGTGGGCCGGTCCTTCGCTGTTTCCAGAGTAGCCCCATGGGACAGATCTAAGCACACCCCAGGCCCTGCAGACCTTGAGTTCGACACCCCTGGCTTATATGATAGACTACATTTCTAAACAGCCAAAGATGTGCTCTGCTCATAGACATCTGAAGTTTTGCTTCCAAATAAATACAAAGTATACATGGGCCTATTTCGAATGTGTTGATTAAAACAATCATATTGCAACTTGAGAAAAAGTGTAAATGACTATACCAAAGTTTCCTTCTAGTTAAGGGAAATCCCGCAAGCTAAAGATTCCACCTGGTAACGTATGGGCCTTTCAAATTTATGATAAAGATAAATGCTTTAAAATATATAACATTAATTCATATGCTAAGGATAAAATAAATATTGCATCATAAATCTTCACAATTAAATCAGTGGTTCTGTTTCTTTCTATTATTATTATTTTGTACAACAGTGTCAAATTGGCCCCCAGTTATTTACAAAATTGTTTCTCTTAAAAAGTCAGTGACTTCAGTAATTCAGAAAAGGCTAAAAGAAATAAAAGAAGACCATTGTAGAATAATTAACTTCCTTGGCATGAAAATGTAATAGAACGGGAAATAGTTGATATATCTTTGACTTCTAAAACCTATTCAATCCTGACAATATTTTAAAATCTAAATTACAATGGTGCTTCCTGAAAATATTCAGAAGATAATGAAAACATTAAATCATATCCCTGCAGTGAGCCTGAATTAAAGAGTAGAGACTAATTTTCTCCAATCACTTTGTCTTCCCTAAAAAGGACCCTTGTCAAGCTAACAGGGACCACAGGGCATATTTTTTTTGCTGCACAAAGCAGCAGAAAAAAATAGTGCTCCCTTGAAGCATCCATGTCTTCAAGCAGCTGCCTGGAGAACTGATCTATTGGCTCCAAGTTTGGATCTAAATTGCTACCTAACACTCTGAAGACTTTGCATTCGTTATACAGAATAGTCCCAGGGGTGGGCTGCTACGGGTTCGCCCGGGTTTGGGCGGACCCATTGCTAATGTTATGACTGGTTTGGCAAACCACCAAATCCCACCCCTGGCTGGCCCCTCGTACCCCTCCCCTCCCGACCCTCCCCTCCTCTCCCAGGAATCTCCATGTGGCTTATTTTGGATGCGAAGTAAGTGCAGGGCCCACGCAGAGGCTCATGGAGGGGGGGAAACAGGCCTCCCAGAAGTTCTGGAAATCCAAAAATGGACTTCCCTGGAAATATGGAAGGGAAGAGAAAAGGAGAACAGCACCAAGGGGGATGAACAGCAGTATTGGTTGCATCAATGGAAGGTGTGAAGGGACAGATTGGGGATACATCATCCTAGAGGGCTTCTGAAGCCTGGTGGAGGCCGTTTTCACCATCCCAGAGACTCAAGAAAAGCCTCCGGAGCCTGGGGAAGGTGAAAAATGGGCCTCCCAGAAATTCTGGAAGCCCAGAAATGGGCCTGTATCTGGCCTCTAGGAGACCTCCAGAGCCCGGGGGAAGCAGAGACCCCAAGGACTCAGAGTCTTGAGGAAAGCCCCTGGAGCCTGTGGAAACTGAAAAACGGGCCACCAGAAGTTCCGGAAATCCGGAAACGGGCCCATTTCCAGCCTCCAGAGAGTCTCTGGAGCCCAGGGGAGGCAGTTTTCGTCCTCCCAGGGGCTCAAGGAAAGCCTCCGGAGCCTGAGGAAGGCGAAAAATGGGCCTTCCAGAAGTTCTGGAAGGCCATGCCCACCATGGCCATGCCCAACCAGCAACCGGGCAGAGAACCCGTTGCTGAAACTTTTGAAGCCCACCCCTGAATAGTCCTGATGGGCTGAGGTTACAGGTGGAGAACAGAATCCTTAAAAATAGCACACTATGCTTAATTTGATACCTTTCTGTGGTGAATGCACTCTTTACTCTCCCATAAATCTTCAAGAGACAGTTCTCAATTAAAGCAGGTGCTCCTATGCAAGAAAAGGGACTCGATCTTATCTTACCATGTTACACTGCAAGAATTCCTCTGCTTTGAATTAATAAATATATCCCAGTTCCAAAATGAGGTGTTTTCCCCTCCAATTGCTGATTGAATATATTTTTGGTCTGTGGGATCAGACTAAAAAACTGTGATATATAACAAAAAAATTATGATATAATTTTTTCCTCCTGGAAGGAAGGAAGGGAATCTGCAGTAATGCCAAAAGATATCAAAGAGAAAAAATATGATCTTTATTAAGACTATCTTTTGACATTCAGACAGGAGTCTAGGATATTTGACCATGGCAACTTGCAACTGTCAACTTGCCACAAGACAGTTCAACACTAATGTCAGGGTTCCAAGTAATACACTCATAGTAAACAAACTCCGAGGCAAGCAGGTTCCTCAAAGAACAGGTTTATTGGATATACCATATTGGCATAGACTGGTGAAAACTGACTCTTAAGGTTCCCGTGGTTTTCACCTAATTAAAAGTAAAGTTTCCCAAACAATCAATCACATGGTCCAATCAAGGTGCTGTCTGGTTGCTTGGAAACTTCACTCCTCCTTTTTTCAGTCACCTGTGGGAATGTCCTTGGTTCTCAGGAGAAACTATTTTGTTTTGACTACAAAACCCCAGTTATCTCAGTTAAATAACCCCAGTTATTTCCCCCCTCCTTATCCCTCGGCACCATTGTGGCAACACTGAGGCCTCCAAGATGGCCTCAGTCAGGCCAGCTTCAGAGTTGACAACTGTATTGATCGCTTCATTCAGTTACTTTTTTATATGACCAGTTTTTGACAAATTACCCTGTATTCCAAAACCGCCTCCCATTCAGTTACGCTGTTTTTTATTATTAGTGACCACGTTTTTTGACAAAATTATTGTAAGTCTTGGATTGAGTTTCTTTATTTTATTATTTTATTTTATTATTATTGGCCACGGTTCCATTGAAATTAATTTAACTTTTGTATGTGTTGAATTGTCCTGTGGCAAGATGGCAGTGGGGAGTTGTCCATGGTGGGTTGTCCCATTCCGTTCAGGCAGATCATCAGACAGTCACTTTATTCACTTACACTATCAGCAGCACTGAAAAACAATTGCAACCTGTCTTACTTTTCAATAAAACAACAAAATTGTCACTTTCTAGGTCATTAAACATTTGTCCCTGGAAACTGAAATCTTGTAATATAGAATAATATAGCATTGCAGTCTCATTTTTAAGCCTATCCCTCAGGGTCATTATGTGCATGTGAAACAGTAAGCTAGAAGTACATAAGAAATGTTAGATTTATTTTGTTAATATCAGCCAGAACTTTTTCATGTTAAGTGATTAATATTATCAACTGCTTTGAGTTGAAGATTGATTTTTAAAAACCCTGTACTAGAAATTGTTGTTATTATTATTATTATTAAAACATATTTCTGCTCCAGCATAATATATTTGGCAGGCTTATCTCAGGTGTCATCAACCTTTTCAGAGAATGCACTTTAAATAATAATAATAATAATAATAATAATAATAATAATAATAATAATAATAATAATAATAATAATAATAATAATAATAATGATGATGATGATGCATTATTTATTTGTTTGATTCACCTGGTTGCCTATCTTGACATTGACACTAGGAGGCCAAGACCAGATTAAAAACTCCAAATATAGATAACAACTGTATAAAAATGCCTAATGGCAACCAAGGGCAAAACCCAATCAACAATAAATTAATGACATGAGGAGTCCTTGGAGTCTCTGAGCTTGGTTGTTTTCTTGTCGACATTTCATTACCAACTAGATAACAAATTCAGTGCTACTTTTTATAATTAATGAATCTCCAGGGTTCCAACTAACCTCCAAACCCTTACTCTGGGGAAACATCCAAATCTATAAAACTTTTCAAGAAGTCAGCAAAGTCAAGACAATTTAATCATGGAGGGGTGTTCCAAAGGGCAGATATTATAACAGCAAAGGATCATTTGTTTAGTCCCATCTGATGACATTCATTAATGGATGGGTCCCCTCTAATCAATTCTAGCTAGATGGGTGGAAACACTTGAGTTCATCCTAGAAATAACCCAGCCCTGTGAAAGGCTCAATAGGTGTTAACTAGCATTTTGAATTCTACCCAGAAGCAAACTGGAGACCAGTGTACTGTAGCTCACAGAGCAAAGATACATAGGTATATTCAGGTATACCATCACTCCCTATAATACTGGATCCTGGATCAGCTGCAGCTTCCAGATGTTCTTCAAGGGTTTTCCCATGTAAAGCACATTGCAGTAATTCACTTGGGAGGTAAGCAAGGTAAGAATGAATGTCTAAGGCATTTCATGAAATAGTGCAGGGAAACCAACAAATATAACTGTAAACATCTGAAAGATCACAAACAAATCTTATGAGATGTTGGCATCTTGACAAAAAACTACACAAGATTATAAATAAGAGCACTGAAATCACACAAGATGCTGCCATTTATTAAAAGAAGGGAAATAACTTCTATTTAATTTGAGGCTCTTATTTTTGCCTTCTGGGATATTGTGAATATCGTGGTGCTGGCTTATATTGCTTTGTCACCCCTTGACCTTCTTGTAGGTCAAATTTATCTACTATGTACTAGGGATGTGGGTGAATTTTGTTCACTATCTCAACACTTGTTAGAAAAATTCTGTGTTGAAAATCAGTGGAGGCAACACAGATGAGGAAAACCAAAATTAATTCTGGCAACACAAATCGTGTTGCCTTTGATTCACTGAGTTTATTTCTGGATCTAACTTCTGTTTCCTTATGCCACCTTGGTATTCCAATGTATAATCTATGCTTTTACTACTGCCACTAAAGTCAACCCAGTGGGGAACTCTTTTTTGTTATATTCATAAACTTTTCATACCTTGCTTGGGTTTGGGGTTTGAATCTCAGTCTCTCTCTCTCCCTCTCTCTCTCCCTCTCCCTCTCTCTCTCTCTCTCTCTGCCTGTATTAATTCACTAGATCTCTGAAAGACCGGATGCTCATTTGGCTAGAGATTCCATTTTTAACTGGTCTGTGAGAAAAGTATATTTTTAAATCAGGCAGAGGGAGAACTTCTGGACTGCTAGGTCAGAGACACCTTGGAGACAAGACCGTCGCATCACAGCGTTATTAGCAGCAAAGTCTAAGTTATTATGACTGCAGGCTTTGAAATCTCCCATAAGCAAATGACAGCTGCATTAACCTTAGATCATAGAGCCCTTTGCAGGAAATATTTTTGAGATGTCGTTTTTATGTTCTATTACTTTTATAATGAAATGCAGTCCCTGTGGGGGGGGGGAATAGAAATCCTGAACTAAGGGGGCTAAGAGATGCTAACAACTCAGAGGCTCCCAACGAGTTTCTGTGACAAAGTACAGCCCTGAGCATTGATCATCTTCGTTCCAGTCCATAAGTTATCCCCCACACTACAATGGCTCTCTGTCTTTCTTTGTTATTAAATGACAAACAAGAAATATGCCCCTTGTATTAGCAGGCAGTTTGCAAAACAAATGCAACGTATTTTTAGCAAGGGGACAAGGCCTTCCGGAAGGGGTTTTGTTAATAGCAGAAGCATAGGCTAAGTGGGCTCAGAATGTTGACTTAAAGAGAAAGGAGCAGCATGGAATATCCTAACAAAATGAGGGTGGGGTGGGGAATGATTAATTGGCCAGAATCTGTAGACAAATTCACCCCAAATGCTTTGCTGAAAGTAGCACTTGGTTCCTCAGAACACAAATGGTTCTCTAATAGAAAATAATATCTGTAGCTCAAGGGTAAATTGGCCTGTTTATAAGTAGTAGTTTGCCCTGCCAGTTTTGGAAGGTATGGATTTGTCCTTGTTGGTTTCTTCATTGTTTTCAGCCTGTTTGTGTTGTTTTGATTCCTACTTACATAAGTGTTGGGTGTTGAAGATTGGGAATAGGATCTAGTCTTTTTGTTCCCTTCCTAGTTTTAAAATCATCTCTTTTGTATTCAAGAAGACTAGAGCCCATCCTTGTGCAGAACCACACATTCACTCTGAAGATGTTACCTAATAAGTCAGGCCTGTCAAACTGGTGGCCTGCAAGCTGGGTACATCATGTGTAGGCCACGCCCATCCTGGCTCTGCATAATCAAAAAGGTCATGATATGTAACGATCCGGCCCACGATACAATCAAGTTTGACACCCATGCTGTAAGCAAACAACCAAACTCAGAGCACCACAAAGCCACACAAATGTTGATGTAACGGGATGTGAGAATAACCTTGAGAAGAAGAAGAGCCGTAACCAAAGCAGTGGTCAGATACGAGAAATATGAGTCCAAAGCAAGAATGTAATGTGAAAAAGTGTCTCAGTCTCAAACCTCTCTAGTTGTCTTGAATGTAAAGGTAAGAAGGGAAGAGGTGCATTCAAACTTGCAAGATTCCATTACGTATAATAAAAGTTGTATTAGCATTCGTAACTTTGGTTTCCTGGTGTTCGTGACCTCATAGGGATGACAGATTCTACTCAAAGCCACCTACAGGCATCTGGATATAAAGTATCCAGTAATGAATCCCAAAACTAGAATTTCTAATGGGATATATCATACAAGTATCTTAAGTAGGTATATAAACTGGGTGACTGAAAGTAATCTCCAATTTACTTTAATCAAGAGACTGATAGCACAGTGCCTGAATAAGGCTGGAGATAATTTCATTTAGCACGCTTCAACGGAATGCTATGTTGCAATCTCTTTAAATGATTCCCTGGCCACCAAATTTAAGTCACACCTTGTGATTACCAGTGTATGCATTTAAATCCCATAAAATATGTCACAGAGGTAAATTACAGTATTAAAAAAAATCTAGGGAGGAATTGGCCACATGGGCTTTCAATGTGACTCGGACTACCATTTGGGCTGCAAAAACTTGAATGACCACTAGAAAAAAAGCAATTTTTTACAGAAAACTCTTTGCTGCTCTCTAGTGTTTGCCTGAAATGTTGAAATCCAAATCTTTTGGCCCTAATACACCCCACACTCCCATACTGCAAAATACATCTTTTTGCATCTTTGTGCAAAAAGTGTTTGCATTGCACTCCTAGATTTGCTATATTAATTGTTGCAAAAAACCAAGCTCCACACAAGGCTTTTGCCAAGCATAAAATGACATTATGATGCATTTCCCCAAAGTATATGAAATGATCCTTTCCAGTGGTGGGATTCAAAAAAATTTACTACCAGTGCTGTGGGCATGGCTTGGTGGGTGTGGCATGGCTTGGTAGGTGTGGCTTGGTGGGCGTAGCAGGGGAAAGTTACTGCAAAATCCCATTCCCTCCCCACCCCACTAACCTGCTTTCCAGCTCCGTTCTCCTGTGCAGGGCAACAAAAGAAGACCCAGCCAATCAGCTGGCACTCAGGAGACAGAGAATAGATGGGGGCAGGGCCAGTCAGAAGTGGTATTTGCTGGTTCTTCAAATTACTCAAAATTTCCGCTACCGGTTCTCCAGAACTGGTCAGAACCTGCTGAATACCACCTGTGATCCTTTCTCCTAAAGCAATGTTATGGAAGCAACTTTCCATAAATTCAAACAAGATCTACAACTCAGACTGTTCTACACAAAGTTTGTGCTCTCACAACAAGATAAACTGCAAGCAGCCTTAATTTGTGGTCATTTCCTCCACTTTAATTAATGGTAAAAGTTATGCTTCACTCCTTTTAGAATCTTGAAATGGTTTTACAATAGCTACAAAAAGAAAATGAAAAACAGAATGAAAACAAAACTGTCGTGTCCGTCGAGAAGAAGCTCGGAGTCAGTGACTTGGTTTCAGCTCTTTATTGGCTCCGGATACAGCTTAAGCTTGAAGGGGAAAACTGCGGCTTTTTATTTCCGAGCCGCGGCAGCCGGCCAATGACACCGCTTGAATCTCCCGCGATTAGTTTCCACCAATCGCGGGGATTCTGAACCAATCAGTGCGGCTCGCTCGACCAATCCGGTCGCCGGCGCTTTAACCAATCGCGACGGGGGCTACGAGTATGTAAATTGACTTGTACAGAACACCCTCCCCTCTTGGTTCGGTCCTCGTAACGTAGTCCCGTGAGGTAGGCGGGGCTTCGTACTTGTCTACTTGACTTGCGCAGCTTAGTTGTTGTTTGGCTCCCGGCCGGTTCGGTCGGGACTTCTGTTTCTCTTGGCCCTGTCGATGGAACCCCTGGAAGGTGTCGCTGGGCCTCTTGTTGCAGCTCCTCCCGGTCTACCGGGTTGGTCGAGCTGCGACTTTCGCCGCTCCTGCCTGGTCTTTCCGGGCTGGTTGAGCTGGCCTGGCTGTTCCTTCCTGGTGAGACTTCGGGCTGGCTGTTGACTGGTGAGTATTGCTGGTTATTTCCTATTTGATCCCCTGTATCTTCCCTCCCCTCTTGGTTTGTGTTATCGGGGTCGTCTGTGTTTGGTTGCGTGTCGTTTGTGTTTTTGTTCTTGATCTTATTTGATCGATGTGGCGTTTCCATGTTTGTCCGTCGGTTGTCTGTAACCGGTAGGAGTGGGGTCCTGTCAGTTGGGTTATAGTTGCGGTACCCATAGTGGGTCTCCGGTAAGGTTTCTTGCATAGACTGCGTCGCCTGGTGCAAAAACCGGTGCTTGCTAGATGAGTCCGGGGTTTTTCCGGGTTGTATGTGGGGTGTAGTCTGTCGAGTGGTGACCTTAGTTTTCTCCCCATTAGTAATTCTGCCGGGCTTTTGTTAGTCGTTGTGTTTGGGGTGATATGTTGTATTAGGAGCATTTTATTTATCTTTTCTTGTATGTCCCGTGTTCGATCTTTTGGAGGTTCTTTTTGTAAATTGAACCATCCGTTCTGCCCTACATTGGCCGCCGGATGCGCCGTCGCTGTCAGTGCGTGTCGTATGCCTCGTTCCGCTAGGAATCTTTCGAATTCAGCGAGGTGAACTGGGGTCCGTTGTCTGACACGATGACATCCGGGAGACCGTGGGTTGCGAAAAGTTTGTTTAAGACCTTGGTTACCGCATCTGTTGTGGTGGTCTTCATGTTGCTTACCTCCAGCCAGTTGGAGTAAGCATCCACCGTGATGAGGAATGTGTTCCCTTTTGTGGGCCCGGCAAAATCTATATGGAGTCTCGACCATGGTCCCCTGGGCGTTTCCCATTCTAATATGGGTGCTGCGGGGATTTGGTCTGGTTTCTTGGCAGCGCGAGCACTTGGCTACCCAGGCCTCGATCTCCTTGTCCATACCTGGCCACCAAGCATAGCTTCTGGCCAAAGCTTTAGTCCTCACAATCCCCAGGTGCCCTTCGTGTAATAATTTTAATACCTTCCCTTGCAGTTTTTCGGTATGACCACCCTGTCCCCCATAGCAAACAACCTTTCTGTAGTGACAGTTCTGTTTGCCGGTTTCGGAATGTCCTGAATGCTTCATCGTTGTCTTTCTCTGGCCATCCCTTTTCTACCCAATGTAATACCCGCGCCAGACGCTTGTCTTTATTAGTCTCTCGGGCAATGTCTGACGCGGTTATGGGTAGGTCCGGCAATGTCTCTATGCTGAGGGTGGCCGTCGTGGGAGCTGGATCGTCGTCTAGGTCGGGAAGCGGCGAGCGGCTCAACAGCGTCTGCATGGGAGATCGTCTTACCGGGTCTGTGTGTGAGCCGGTAGTCGTGGCGGCGAGGAACTCAGACCACCTTGTCATCCTGGGGATGTTCGGGTGGCCTTGTTCCCCGCCAGGATGCCCAGCAGCGGCTTGTGGTCCGTGATGAGGGTGAATCGGCGGCCGTAGAGGTACTCGTGGAACTTCTTTACTGCTGCGACGATGGCCAGTGCCTCCTTATCTAATTGGCTGTAGTTTCTTTCGGGTTTGCTGAGTGTTCTTGAAAAGAAAGCGATGGGTGCTTCTTTTCCGTCTGGGAGTGTATGGCTGAGGACGGCGCCGGCGCTAAATGGTGAGGCGTCGCATGTGACGGCGATGGGTAGGGTCTCATTATACTGAATGAGAACGGCATCCGAGGTGAGCAGGTCTTTGGTATTCTTGAATGCGGTGTCCTCCCGTTTCCCCCAGGTCCATTTGGCCGTCCTGTCCAGGAGCCTATGCAAAGGCTCCGCCGCGTTGCCTTTTGGGGCAAGAACACATTGTAAAAATTTAGCAGTCCCAGAAATGCCTGCAGCTCTGTTTTGTTCTTGGGTGTGGGGGCTTCCTTTATGGCTTTGACCTTGCTTCCGGTTGGGTGGATGCCATGTCGGTCTAGGAGGTACCCCAGAAACTCGACTTGCTCTGTGTATAGCTGGCATTTCTCTTTCTTCACCTTTAGCCCGGCCCCTTTGAATTTTTCTAGTACCTCCCTTAGGCGACCCTCTAGTTCCTCCTGGTTGGCTGCCGACACCAATACATCGTCAAAATAGGGAACCACCCCTTGATTCCTCGCAGCAGTCTCTCCATGAGGCTCTGGAAAATTCCTGGGGCTACGCTGACTCCAAACTGGAGTCGGTTACAGCAACGCTCCCGGTGGGTGACTATTGTTTTGCGCCTCGGCGGTTTCTTCATCGACCGGCAGTTGCTGATAGGCTTGTGCCAGGTCGAGCTAAGACCTTGCCCCCCAGCGAGTGTAATAGGTGTTGCACTACTGGGACGGGGTAGCGCTTTGTTGCAGGGCGCAATTGAGGGTGGCCTTATAGTCCCTGCAGATCCTTACTGACCCATCTGGTTTGACTGGGGTGACTATAGGGGTCTCCCACCGGGCGTGGTCGATTGGCTGCAAAACCCCTGTTTGTGAGCTTGTCAATCTGCTCGTCTATTTTCTTCCGGAGTGCAAAAGGCACCCGTCTGGGTTTTAGGCGTATGGGGCGACATTTGGGTCTAGGCTAAAAGAGATAGGGGGCCCTTTGTACTTGCCTAGGGTGCCGTCGAATACTTCTTGGAAATCCCTCGCCAGCTGCTGCTCCCAGTCGGCCTCTGTGGTGTGGTTTACTCCCGTGACCTCGATCCCGAGTGGCGCGAACCATTGGAGTCCTAAGAGGCTGGGTCGGTTCCGGTCCACGATAGTCAGGGAAGTTTCGCGGTGCGGTTTTGAAAGTCACCTCGAACTGTCCGGTCCCAATGACGGGGATGCGGTTCCCCTGATAGTCCTTGATGATCAGCTTCTGGTTCTCCAGTCCTCTTTTCTGGATGTTTGGCACCAGGCGGCGAGTTCTTTCCAGGCGACCATGGAGAGGTAGGATCCGGAGTCTACCTCCATCCGGCATGGCTCGCCCTCGATGCTCACCTCCACGTGACCTTCCGGGCATCCGTGGTTTCGGCATGGCCGATGGTGACCGTCTGGTGGGTTTCTTCTCTCTGGCGGCCTTCCCGCTCCGTCGTCCTCGGTTGTCTCGGTTCCAGCGATAGTCGGCTTGGCGATCTCTGGTTCTCGGGGGTGTCGTCTCGTCCCGGTTGCTTGGTTCTCGCCGGCGGGGGCTGTGTGTCTTTTGAGTCGGCAGACTCGGGCGATGTGGCCCTTCTTGTTGCAATGCCGGCAGATCGCGTCGATAAAAGCGGCACTCTGATCGAAGGTGATTTCCCCGCACCCGGCGCACTGGTTCCCGACTTACGACCCCGTTGATCTCGCCGGTCCCGTCCTGTTTGTAGTCGGTGGGCGTCTTCCTCCTCGTCCGTGGTATCGGAGCGGAGTCCAGGTCCCCGTGGTGTGTGGTGGTTTCTCGTCGGCTTGTCTCGGGGTTTCAGTGTGGTCCCGTTGTCTGCCCTCCGAAGTCTGGCTGCTGACTTCCGGGTGGCTTCGGCTGCGGAAGCTTCGGCCAGGGCGTCCCGAGGTCGATGTTGCCTTTTGCCATCAGTCGACTTTTTAGTGCCTGATCCCTGAGGCCTAGGACCACGCGGTCTCGGAGGACATCGTCCAGGTCCCTGAACTCGCACATCCCCCTAGGTCTCGCAAGGCGGCTATGAAGTCGCTAATGCTCTCGTCCTGCCGCTGGTTCCGCCGATAGAACTCATCCCGCCGGATGAGGATGGGCACAGCGGGGCGTAGTGGTTCCCGAAGGAGTGGCTCGAGATCGGCCCAGTCCATCGCCTTCACGTCCTCGGGCTTCGCGAGGGCTTTGGCCATCTTAAACACTGCGGGCCCGCAGTGTGTGAGGAAAACGACCCTTTTCTTCTGCCCGTTCGCATCCTTCAAATTGCTACTTTCGAGGAACATCAGGAATCTATCCGTGTACGATTCCCAGTCCTCGGTAGCGGGGTTGAAGGGTGCTGGTGGGGTCATGCTGGCCATCTCGTCGGTCTTTGTCTTCCTCGGGACACGTGCTCGGTGGTTATTCTCTGAATCCCACCTTCGTCGCCAGTGTCGTGTCCGTCGAGAAAAGGCTCGAGTCAGTGACTTGGTTTCAGCTCTTTATTGGCTCCGGATACAGCTTAAGCTTGAAGGGGAAAACTGCGGCTTTTTATTTCCGAGCCGCGGCGGCGCGCCAATGACACCGCTGAATCTCCGCGATTAGTTTCCACCAATCGCGGGGGATTAAGCAACGAGCCAATCAGTGCGGCTCGCTCGACCAATCCGGTCGTGGCGCTTTAACCAATCGCGACGCGGGCTACGCAGTATGTAAATTGACTTGTACAGAACAAAAACCAAGTTAAATTTCAGTCAAGCAACATACCACCCAACCACCCCAATTTTTACAGAAAAGCAAAAAAACCACAGGAGGCAATAGCAACTATGGAAACAGACATTAAAAAATACATCGAAATGCATTGGAGCTTAGCCTATCACAGGACAGGCTTAATTGTAAAAGCTGAGTCCAAGACAAAGATTACCTCATGAATCAATTACCACAGAATCAAGTGAATTGGCCCTGCCACCAATGAAAGAAAATGGGAAAGGTTAAAAGTTTCATTAGGATTAAAGACTGTCATTTGCAGCCAAAAGAATGTGTAGCAGAGTTTTAAATGCTTGTGAAATGTTTTAGTATCCTGGCAATAGGGAAGAATGGCTTTTGTTAACGGGGTGCGGGTAGGCAGGATAATGCAAAAGATGAAAATATGGGATTTTAATTTTTTTGTTTGTGGAAGCTCTTGAGCTCTGGAAAAATCATATTTATCAACTTAACATACCTTGAGAGCTTCTCCAGAGACACACTCAAAAATTCAAATCACATTCAACTCCTGGTAATTCTATGAGTGTATATTCATGGGGAAGCAGTAGGCGTGAGCTTAAATGGAAGATGGTAGAGGACAGGAAGGCCTGGAGGAACGTTGTCCATTGGGTCGCGATGAGTCAGACACGACTTCGCAACTAACAACAACAACATCCATGGGGATCATTTATTTTTTTACCCACAGAAGATATTCTGTCGTGTTTCTTTCTAAGATGTTTTTCAACTTCAGATTCAAGGATTAATCAGACCCGATACAACTTACCTTGTAAGTCAATAGGTTCAACCAAATTTATCATCTGTTTGAGATCCAAGTGGGTTTCTGTGTTTATGAAACTATTAAATGCAAGTTCCAAAGCCAAGAAAAGATGGAGAGAATGAGCTTGCAGTGAGACTTTGGCCTGCAATGCTTAAAATCATAAATCAGAGAGATGTGATCGAAGGCCAAGGAGACCATCAAAAATAGAGAGGATCATCCTACAACTTGGAACTGAAATAGTGTGACCTGCCCTTGGCTGCCAAATTGTAATTTTTTATCTGCAGGAAACCATTAAGTATATGAGTTCTGTTGTTGGGCAGTAATATTGCATTTCATTAATTAAATACACTTTTAATTCGGTTTGAAAGCAACAGAGCCTAGCTCTGAGACCTCCCAAAAGGATATCTGCACTATATTGGACTTTGCAATCTGCAGCCAGTTTTTGTGGTTTTGGGCTGAAGATGAATTTTAATAAATGAATTATAAGTATAAGGCTATTGAGATAGGATAGGATGAGAATGGATGAAGGGAATTAAGATAGGGAAATGATTGCCCTAATTAGGAACAGGGCTTTAATCACATGGTCCTAGTCATCTTATAATAACAGATTAAGAGAGTTGGAAGGGACCTTGTAGTCATCTAGTCTAACCCCACCCACCCAAGCAGGAGACCCACACCATTTCTGTCAAATGGCAGTCCAATCTTTTCTTGAAAGCCTCCAGTGATGAAGCTCCCACAATTTCCACAATTCCATTGGTTGATTGTTCTCACTGTCAGAAAATTTCTCCTTATTTCTAGGTTGAATCTCTCCTTGTTCAGTTTCCATCCATTATTTCTTGTCTGGCTTTCAGGTGCCTTGGAAAATAGTTTGACCCCTTCCACTCTGTGCCAGCCCCTCAAATATTGGAACACTGCTATCATCTCTCCCCTGGTCCTTCTCTTCACTAGACTAACCATGCCAATTTCCTATAACCATTCTTCATATGTTTTAGTCTCCAGTTCCCTAATCATCTTGGTTGCTCTTCTCTGCATTTTTATTAGAGTCTCAACATCTTTTTATAGTGTGGTGACCAAAACTGGATGTATTCCTACCATAAACATTCCTCTTGCCTCTCTTGTTTTTACTCTAGATATGAATTTTCAGTTAGAGCCACATCTATGTTCTCTTTCTTTCAAGCCACACACATTTCCACCAAATTATTTGCAAGGACCATATATGGCATTGCATACAGCAAGGAACATCTGAATGACATACTGCTTGCAATAATTTGAGTAGCGAGAAGAATTCTATATGTGATTCTACCTTGGAATGCGCTATCTTACCAGCATTATGGGCCTCGGGCAAAGCAGTGTATTGGGGCCCCTATGACAGCTACTCATAAAAATGTAAATGGTTGATAAAATTAAACATATATTTATTTTATTGGCACTTCCAACAAAATCGGTGTTGAAACATTAAAAACATGCTGTGCAGCAACATCTAATCAACATGATAAACAATTTGAACAACACGAGGCTTGAAAAACACAATAATACTCAGTAAGCCATACAGTTGCTGTATTTATATGATACAAAGTGCATTGAAGGATTAACATACAAGATTAGTATGGAGCTCCTATGCTTGGGGGCCCACGGACAAGTGCCCATCAGGCCCATGCATTAAGTGCCTATTTCTCCATTTGTGTAGAAATTGGATTTTGGTATTTCCCAATTCCCATGAAATGGATGTAAAAGAGAGCAAAACATAACCATACCTTATTTTGTCAAAATCAGGCTGAAGAGAGTAGTAGGGTGTGAATATGAAGTAGTCAACTGGATAGAAAATCTGGTCCAGTCTGCTTCTAATAGCAATCTTCAGCTAATCTGAACAGTGTGAAAGGTTTCAGTACATCATATGATATAAATGATCACAAACTAATGGCTGGAAATCAAACAGAAGACAATTATAATGAGTGAAAGTTTGACATTTCTAGGTAGGCTATGAAAAATATACCTTTAATTCATTGGCTGGATCTCATAGCATACCAAAACATAATATGGTTTCCTTTGTTTATGCTAAACTCCAGCTATGGCTGATTCAATAAATTATGATTCAGAATTATGGTTACAATAATATCAGTCAAGCCATGAGCATTCTTTCTAGCAAATCAATAAGCTAAATAATACCAAGGTAGAAGAAGACCTAACTACTTGAAGAAAATATTCAGATGTTTTATGATAAATCATGAATATCAGATGCTAATGAGGCACATTATGATTTTAACTGGTTAAAACTTTATGATTTTAATATAAGATATATACAATACACTAAGGCGGGAATGTCCTACATTGGCAACTTTAAAATTTGTGGACTTCAACTCCCAGAATTCCTCAGCTAGCTGTTTTAGTTTGCAACCTATGGTATGAATTTTGCTTTGTAAGCCATTTGTGTATACTTTATGAACCCAATCTAATTCTGAAGTTTATTTATAATATTCTAGTATTCTATAACATTTATATTGCCACCTATCTGAAAAACAACTTTGGGGAGTTCTCAAATTTCTCTGACAAATAGATCCTTATGTAATGAAAAGATACCACTTATGCATAAAAGAGATATCAGCTTTGCGAAACTGCCTAAAACTTTAAGTTAAAAAGAACTCTAAAGGGAACCGTATTCATGATAGTATCAACAAAAGTAATGTTATTTGCAAAACACAGAAAGGGTTATGCAAAACCTCTAAGAATTGTAGTTAGCAAATCCCACACAGATATCCTACATTTCATTAAGTTTTTTTCCATCTGTTTCATCTTATGTTCAATAGCTACTGAACATGCTTGGTTCTCATTGTAGTGTTTTGAGAATATTTGGCAAGTGGGTGCAAAACTACCTCTATGGTCTGTCTCACTTGGGTGCCAATCCTATTGGTATTCATCTCCTGAATTGGTTGTTAGAAGGAAAGCCAATGTTTTCATGGGCTTTTCAAAGGGACTTAAATCTAAAGGAGTTATATACTCAGAGTCCTTTGGAAGGATGCTTTGATAAACTTTACAAAGATAAGGAAATTGAATGTAAGAAGTTCTCTTCTTTTGCCTTGATAAACTTTATAGAAATCAGGAAATGGAATGTAAGAAGTTCTTTTCTCTTAGAAGCAGCAGTGGTGAATTCCCAGGTGTTATATCTTGCTGCGGAGTAGTTTTTAATGAAGGACAGGGAAATCTGACACCTCATTAGATACACAGATTTTTTTTTCTTTTTGCCAAGTTTGAATTATTCACAGATGTACAGGTTTTATACTTTGGGGCTCTTGTGAAAAACTAGAACAAAACAATTTACACTATAAATTCACTCGCCAAAACCAACACCAACCATAAGAACCTCCGTTGTCGCCCTGACCTAACCATACAGCAACGTGCCCGCTCCCGTGTACTCCGCACTGAACTCAAAAAACGTCTAGACAATGGAGGGAAGGACCTGTACATTGACTACCATGCTGACTGTATCAAAAGTAAGCCACACAACCCGCAACTCGGCTTTAACCCTCAACCACAACCCTACCTCAACCGATCCACCATCACCCAAGACTAGGCATGCACGCCCCTAACTACCTCAATTCCAACTACTACTGGCCTTAAATGCAAACTACTCAATGCAAGAAGCCTCGTGAATAAAATACCTGAATTTTTCCTCCTACTACCGTGTTTCTCATATAATAAGGCTGGGTCTTATTTTTTTTTGAGCTCCGAAAAAATGGCTAGGCCGTCTTTTCAGGGGTGACTTAATTCCCCCCCCCCCCCTTGCATCTTCGGGCGGGTGGGCGGCGATGGCTTGGATGTTGACCTCGGCGTTGGTGGGGCACTTCGTATCAGGGTCAACACAGGCAGCACCATATCCGGGTGTGCAACAAAAGTACTTCCTAATGGCAAGCCCCCCCACCATTCCCCCCATTTTGCATGTTTTAATATAGGCCTTAATCTGGGGGGAAGGGCTTAATTTCATTTCATGCCTATAAAACATGCTGGGACTTCCTATTGGGGGAGGCCGTATTGTTGGAGAAACAGGGTAAATATGGCTAAATTCGACATTATATTTGTCTGTGAAACATGGCTCAATGCATCTCTCCCTGACTCCATTACCACAGTAAGAGACTATCATGTTTACCGATCAGATCGTGAAATTCGTAGAGGAGGTGGTGTTGCTATCTTCTATAAAAAGTCCTTACATCTAAAAAATATCCAAGTTACCCAGGAGCTTGCTCTTCCTGAGACCATCATCTGTGAACTATCCTTAAATATCACAATTCGATTCTTACTATGTTACAGAGCACCTGATTATGACATCGAACATGTAAACAAGCTAAATACATTACTAACATGGGCTGCATCCTGCCCATACCCTTTTATCTTTCTTGGTGATTTCAATCTACCTCATATTGACTGGACCCTAAATGAATGTACAACTGAAATCATACACACAACCTTCTACAATGCTATTACAAATCTGGGACTGGAACAACTAGTAACCAACAACACTAGACTAAACAACTGCCTCGATCTCATCTTCTGCAATAGTTTGAATTTAATTTAGGGAATACAAACTAAAGAACCCTTTTCCAGCAGTGACCACAATACGATTGACTTTTGTCTCAACATACGCCCACACAAAAATCACCACAATGATGTAATCCCCAATTGTAACTTCAAAAAAGGCAACTATGATCTTATAGACAACAATCTCTCATCCCTTGATTGGCAATCTCTATTCACTGGATGCAATACTGTTGAAGACCATTACAACATATTTTTACTTGAAGTCAAAAGAGTCATCAAACTATATGTACCAACAACAACTCCCAAAACAAAACAAAAAAGCAGATTACCCATAACAATAAGGAAACTTCAATCCAAAAAGAGATCACTCTGGCGGAAAAACAAATCTGGTCACGTTGCCAATTTCAAAAGCCGATACAAAAATTTATGCCACCAGATAAAGACCGAATGCACCAATTATCACATTAAACAAGAGGAAAACCTTCTAAGCACCATTCCACCCATGCTTTTTACAATTTTGTAAACAACAAACTAAAAGACTCAAGGTCCATCCCACCCTTGATAGGACCTGATGGTAAAGACTGCAACAACGACACCATTAAAGCCAACCTCTTTAACACATTCTTCGGCTCAGTATTTGTAAACAGCAATGGATCATGCCCAGTATTTCCTAGCCGTACCACAGATAACAACAATGATCTAATACATATCGATTTTACAGAAGACAATGTTGAAAAAGCACTACGCAATCTAAAACCATCTCTATCTATTGGACCGGATGGAATATGTGCCTACTTCTTAAAAAAGCTATACACTGCCATAGCCAAACCTCTAAGCATAATCTTTGAAAAATCTTTCAGGACCAGCTCCTTGCCTAACCTATGGTCACAAGCCACAGTCATCCCCATCTTCAAAAGGGAGACCCAAGCCTAGTTGAAAATTACAGACCAATCTCCTTATGCTGCGTCACCTGTAAAGTCATGGAATCAATTATTAACCAATCCATCATCCTCCACTTAGAGACAAACAACCTACTCTCCAATAAACAATTTGGTTTCAGAAAAAAACTATCCTGTAATCTGCAACTCTTACACTGCAAAAACATATGGACGACACAACTCGACCAGGGCAAAGCAATAGACGCAATCTACATAGACTTCTGTAAAGCCTTTGATTCAGTGGTACCACGACAAACTACTCCTAAAAATAAAATCCTATGGTATCTCTGGACAACTGAATAACTGGATAGAAGCATTCCTGGCAAACAGACAACAAATGGTCAAAATTGGGAGCGTCCTATCAAATTCTGTACCTGTCAATAGTGGTGTCCCCCAAGGCAGTGTTCTAGGACCAACTCTCTTCATACTCTACATAAATGACCTCTGTGATCATATTAAGAGCAATTGCGTTCTTTTAGCTGATGATGTAAAGCTGTTCAATACCACAGACAATACTGCTACCCTACAAAAAGATCTTGACTGTGTATCAGAATGGTCAAACAAATGGCAACTTCAAATCTCAACAAATAAATGCTCTGTCTTACATATTGGCAAAAAAATCAGAAAATAAAATACAAGCTGAATAGTCAAGATCTTGTTGATGACCCAAGCTCTGTAAAGGACCTTGGAATACTCACCTCTAATGATCTAAGTGCTAGAGCCCACTGCAACTACATAGCCAAAAAGGCATTAAGAGTTGTTAACCTAATCCTACGTAGCTTTTTCTCTGGTAATATCACACTACTAACCAGAGCATACAAAACATTTGCTAGACCAATACTCGAATACAGTTCATCAGTCTGGAACCCACATTACATATCTGATATTAGCACAATTGAAAAGTCCAGAAATATTTCACAAGAAGAGTTCTCCACTCCTCTACTCGTTGTAGAATACCTTATGCCACCAGACTTGAAATTCTAGAACTAGAAAACCTTGAATTACGCCGTCTTCGGTCTGATTTAAGCATGATATATAAAATCATACATTGCAATGTCCTACCTGTCAATGAATACTTCAGCTTCAACCATAACAACACAAGAGCACACAATAGATACAAACTCAAGGTTAACCGCACCAAACTTGATTGCAGGAAATACGACTTCAGCAACAGAGTGGTCAATGTCTGGAATACTCTACCTGACCCTGTAGTTTCTTCCCCAAACCCCAAAAACTTTAACCTTAGACTGTCTACTATTGACCTCACCCCTTTCCTAAGAGGTCTGTAGGGGCGTGCATAAAGCGCACCAACGTGCCTACCGTCCCTGTCCTATTATTTCTCTTATTCTTCTTTTATTTTTCTTATATATACCCATTTCATGTATTCACAACTATGTATACACTTATACTTATTATCTTGTAAACAATTGGCAAATCAAATAAATAAATAAATAAAAAATAAATAGTTTATTACAGTCTTAGACCAGAGGCCAAAAAACAAATAGTCCCTTCCAGCAACCTCATAGATCTACCATTAAAATACAGCTTACATCACTTAAAATATAAGTAACCTATCTGATGACAAAAGCATCCATCTCATCAATGTTCATGGAACCAATAAGCCTAGATCAGGAACACATTGTCTAATTTATTTTCCTTATACCTAGATCAGCATAAGTATTTTTAATGGCGTCAATGATTAGATATATATTTATCAGCCCTGAAAAAAAGATCCTAAAAATGATCCTTACGCTTCTAAACCAGGGGTGTCAAATTCGCAATGTCACGGCGGTGTCGCACGATGTATCGTGACTTTTTCCCCCTTTGCTAAAGTTGTCGTGGCCAGCATGTGATGCATCCAGGCTGTGGGCCGCAAGTTTGACAGCCCTGTTCTAAATTCTCTTTACTCAGACTCTTTTATATTGAAGAAAAACCGGATGTTAACATGTAAGAAGGACAATTTCAGTAACACTGAGTCTTCAATACTTTACAACCAATTGACCACAAGGGACTCAATGCTACTCTATTGGTCGCAATCAATGGTATGACTGGCTTGTCAGTTGAACCTGACACCATGGGTTCAGAGAGATCAAAATCCAAAGTCACCCAATCAACTTTCATTGGTGCCTTAACCAAACGAGATTTTCTCACTATCTGAAAAAAAAATATTGACTCTTCTCCTCATCTGTTTATATCAGGAAATGAAAAGAAAAAAAATACAGACCATTGTTTGCCATACAAAATATGAGACACTGGCCATAGCAAAATATTTCTAGGAGATAATTTCACTTACTCATTGGTTCAAAGCATATCTGTGAACCAAGCTCCAGGCAGGAACTAATCAAACCAAGCACTTCAGCTATGATCACACTGGCAATGCTGTGAACAAATTCACCCATTTTCTGGATTTGCACTACAGTATATAACAAGGGGTTCAAACTCAAGGCCTGGGGGCCGGGATTTGGCCCGCAGGATGCTTAGATCTGCCCCGTGGGGCGGTCCTGGAAACAGAGAAGGACCTGCCTGTGGTGCCTCTGCCAGCAAAAATGGAGTTCAGGGAGGCAATGCAAGGCCCACCCGGGCTCCGTTTTCAGCTCCTGCAGCCCTCTGCCAGCAAAAATGGAGCTGGGGGGCACATGCAGCCCACCCAGGATCCACTTTTGGCCATTATGGCGTCCTGCAGCCCTCTGCCAGTGAAAACAGAGGCCCAGAGAAACTCATGCTCTGTTTTTGCTGACAAAGGGCTGTAGAAAACGGAGCCTCAATGAGTGACATCGAGCTGACCACACCCACCACAACCCCTGCTCCCCCCAAGATCAAACACAATCCTGATCCGGCTCTCATTGAAATTGAATTTGACACCCCTAGTATATACTGAACCATAAACTAAATAAGTAAGTAAATACAAACTGTGTGAATTCAGCCATAAAGAGAGAGGCTCCTTAGCTAAAGAGCTCTGATCCTGGCTTAGGGACATGTTTTGAACAAGCAGTGGACAACAAATTGAACAAGGTGGAGAAGACAACTGCTATGGACTTATAACTGCATATAGAGAAGGCTACATTTGAGAGTTTGCAGGGTTTTATAGACAACAGAGCTGGGAAATGCTGAACTTTAAGACAATGATTTAAACTAGATAGGATAATTCTTAAAGATAATTAAAGGACATGGTAAATTGAATTTGCATGGTTCTTTGTGAACTATGGAATGCAGGTAGAACAAAGCATGCTGCTTTAAATATGTGCCTCAGAATAGGAACTGGTTGTGCTTGGGGACAATTCTATTGGCTTTGAATATAAATGTATTCTTGCTTAAAAGGCAACATTTATTTTATGTGTGAAAGGCTGCTTCTAGAATAGAATAGACAGTCCCCCTAATTTTATCACTACTTCTGAGGATGGGGTGTGAGGAATAGTCAATGACTATAAAGTTAATGGATAGATTATTTCTGCCTTTGGCTACTTCTTGCTGATGTCTTCAAAAATTATAATGCTATGTTCATCATTCTGGCAGGCTTCTTGGTTTAAAGAGATGTAAATACTTTAAAATTGACCAGGCAGCACATCCGTTCTTTTTTCCCCCTTCAATGATTTTCCTGCAGCTTGTTGTCATCTGTCAATCACTCTTTGGTGAGGACGATGCATTAAATGTAGGACAATTATAAAAATGACAGCTTTTTACTTGTGTGCATTAAAGTCACCCAATCTGGACACACTTGGACATCTGGTACCCCAACCCCAGTATTTTCCTCCAATCCAGTTGTGTACATACAGTATAGCTAGTGGCTTTAGTGTGCAAATCTATTTTGCGAGTTTGGAAGAAGTTATATACCGTATTTGCCGCGTATAAGACGACCCGGCGTATAAGACGACCCCCACCACCACCGGAAACGCCTCCAGAAATCCCGGGGCTGCAGCGGCAGGGCAGAGTGCCAGGGGCCGTGGGAAGAGCAGTAAGGCTGAAGCCTCGGGCGGAGCGAGGCGAGCGGGATGAAGCGGAAGCGACGCAGGGGATCCAGGAAGCCAGAGGCGCCTTCGCTGCGTCCAACAAGCCTCCGAAAGCCGGCAGTGGATATACCGGCGTATAAGACACCCCCACTTGGAGGCATGTTTTTCGGGCAAAAAGTCGTCTTATACGCCGGCAAATACGGTAAATATATTAACATCAAATTCTAACAAAAAATTAAAATGTACTACTCAAAAAGTATTTCTTGATGTCAGAAGAACTTAGAATAAGTTTATTGTCACTTTGAATGTACACTAATCAGCATACATTAAAATGAAATTTCATTGCATACATTAGCAAACATGAAGGAATCATTGAGTCATAAGACTAAAGGCAAACATTAGTGGTAAAAAGCTTCAAGTGAGTAATGCAAGTAGAAAGCTGTTGCCCTTACTGTTATATTATAATAATATATTATATTATATTGTTATACGATGATTCACTAAGCTATGTTTGATGAATCAGCTATTACGCCCTGGATTACACATAACATTAAGCATCAACCATGGAATGGCTAGGATAAGCTATGGCAAGGGGCAGAGGTGGTATTCAGCAGGTTCTGACCAGTTCTGGAGAACCAGTAGCAGAAATTTTGAGTAGTTTGGAGAAGTGGCATATACCACCTCTGACTGGCCCCACCCCCATCTATTCTCTGCCTCACGAGTCCCAGCTGATTGGCTGGGTCTTCTTTTGTTGCCCTGCACAGGAGAAGGGAGCTGGAAAGCAGGTTAGTGGGGTGGGAAGGGAATGCGATTTTACAATAACCTTCCCCTGGAGTGGGGAGGGAATGGGAATTTTGCAGTATCCTTCCCCTGCCACGCCCACCAAGCCATGCCCACAGAACTGGTAGTAAAAATTTTTGAATCCCACCACTGGTGATGGGTCAGTTACTCTTAGTCTGTGAACTGAGTATAGCAGGGGTGTCAAACTGGCTGCCCACGGGCTGGATGCATCACACATAAGCCATACCTACCCCAGCTCCGCGAAGGGGAAAAATGTCACAAAACATCACACGACGGCAACATAATGCAGTAACTTTGACACCCGTGGAGTATAGGCAGGTAATCCTCAATTTAAAATCACTATAGTTGTTAAGTGAATCCTGGAGTCTTTAAGTGAACCTGGCTTATCCCATTGATTTTGTTAGAAGCTGTCTGGGAAGGTTACTAATGGCAATTATGTGATCCGGGGTCACTGCAACCATCATAAATACATGCCCATTGTCAAGCTCCTGAATTTTGATCACAAAATTCACAACGGTTGTAAGCGCAAAGACCAGTCATAAAGCACTTTTTCAGTGCCATTGTAACTTAGAACACTCACTGAACAAATGATTGTAAATAGAGGCTCATCCGTATACCCGAGAATCCCTTTTGAAGCCCCAGGTTTTAGTAGCTTGTTCCTACTATGTGTTAAAGATTCTTATTTAGTCATGCCATGTCATCTGTAGGGAAGCCTTTTGGTAAACTTGAGTATAGAACAGGGGTGACAACCTGGCAGCCTGTGGGCCAGATGGGTCACGCCCACCCCAGCTCCGCAAAGGCAAAAACCACTGTGATACATCGCAATAGGTCATGTGACGCTATCGAGTTTGACACCCGTGGTATAGAATCTAGTCAACCCTAAATCAAAGATAAGACTGAGAAGACTGGGGAATTCTGAGAGGTGAAGTCCACACTCTTAAAGATGCCAAGGTTGAAAAACACTGCTGTATGCTGCCTTAGGTTACCTGCAGGGGTGAGATTCTACCGGTTTGGACCGGTTCTATAGAACCAGTTGTTATGATTCTGCGCAGTTCGGTGAACTGGCAAATCGTGCCCCTGGCCGGCCCCATCCCTCTCTGCCTGCCCCTCCCCTCCCTGCCCAGTCAGTCCTTATCGTGCATGCGTGACATTGCGTGCATGCCTGACCTCACTGACTGCATTCTCCCCTGCCCAGTCACTTCTTAAGGTATTTCTTTTTTTCCCCCTCCCAACGATCAGCTGTGGTGGGATCCCCCTCGCTGTCTTACTGTTTTGCCCAGGAGGCTTTCCTGAGGCCCAGGAGGCAAAAAGAGGCACGTGGGGGATAGGTGCTGTGTGCCCTCTCCCACCCTGCGCTCCATTTTTTGCCTTCCTGGGCCCCAGGGAAGCTTCCTGGGAGCAAAAATGCCAGGAGGCTTCCCTGGGGCCCAGGAAGGCAAAAAATGGAGCGCCCCCTTTGCTCCATTTTTTTTGCCTCCTGGGCCTCACAGAAGCCTTCGGGCGGGGGGAAAATGCCAGGAGGCTTCCCTGGGGCCCAGGAAAGCAGAAAACAGAGCACAGGAGGGCTCAGCAGGTTACCTGGATGAATTTTAGACTGAAACCTGAAACTTTTGAAGCACACCTGAACCAGCAATTCATTTCTCTACATTGTTTAAAAAGTAGTTCTCATGCCTCCATTCTCTAGCTAGAAAGGTCTGCAACTTGCTTTGAGTTAAGATTTATAATAGCAATACCTTAAGTTTATATCCAACATTGTGTGTGTGAGAGAGAGCGGGTGTCTGTGCATGTAACTGGCAGTCTTTTTTATACTGCCTTCAATTTTTCCAAGGATCAGGATCTACTTGAATATCTCTTGCCTTCCCATTACATGTCCAGACTATTTTAAGAACTGGCTTCATTATTCCAGTGAGCACCATGGTTTTTCTTCATCTTTTAGACAAAGATTTATTCTTGCTGCTCAAAATTCTCAACAATTTTCTTTAGCTCTACAATTTGCCACAACTGAATTCACAATTCATTTTTTGTTCATAGATGGAAGGAGCATTTTTCACAACCATATGTTACAAGTGGGGGGAAACATCATGGCCTGGAGAATCTACACCTTTGTCAGTGTGATGTCTCTGCATTTTTAATAGTTGTTGAGATCTGCCTTATTTCTTTTTCGAATTAGCAGATGCCTTTATTTCATGGTTACATTCACCACCCTGAATACTTAAGTTTAGGAAGATAAACTCTGTAACTACGTCATCTTCTTTTCAATGCTTATTTGTGCTGGGGTGGCTTTTCCTGTTGATTGATTGATAGATTACATTGACCAGCAAACCAGCCCTTTGTCCTTTTTTAACCCTCAAAAAGAGATTCCTTAGATCTTCATTTTCAGTCACCAAAATGACAGTATATCTGAGGTTGTTAAAGTCTCCCAGCATTTTTATCTCCCATTTATATTACTTCTACAGTTTCCCATTTCTCAAAATGTGTTGCGCGTCTAAAATTAAATAAACATGGTAATGGTATACAACTTTGATGCTTTTTTTTTACTGAATTTGAATCACTTTGCTGCTCTATATTCCACCTGAATTCTTGCTTCTAGAAAACCATACAAGTTCTACAGTAGACAGATAAGATGGTGCAATACACCCATACATTTAAATCTGCTGTTGTCTACCCAGAGACCTATGTATAAATAAAGCACAAATATATGACTTTTTGGACTTTTTCTCAAGCAAAGGTTAGACAACCATCAGGGGTATACTGTACACTGGTTGCATTAAGTGAGCAGAACGGCTCTTTCCAAATTTATGGTTGGTCTTTCTGTTTGAAGAGCTACCCAATCCAAGATCAGTTTCCAGCTCAAACAAAGAATAAAATTGGGACCTTTTAAAATGCTCTGTGAAAGCAGCTACTTAGATTTAAAGGTTGCAGTTTTACCTGGTTTAGTGAGATGAATTAGAGTTTTAATTAAATTGTAATAATTCATTGTATGTATGAATGAATGAATGAATTCTTTATTGGCCAAGTGTGATTAGACACACAAGGACTTTGTCTTGATGCATATGCTCTCAGTGTACATAAAAAGAAAAGATACATTCGTCAAGAATCATAAGGTACAACCCTTAATGATAGTCATAGGGTACAAATAAGCAATCAAATCATAGGAAATAGTTAATATAAATCGTAAGGATGCAAGCAACAAAGTTACAGTCATACAGTCACAACTGGGAGCAGATGGATAATAGGAACAATGAGAAGATTAATAGTAATAGTGTTTCAGTAAATAGTTGGACAGTGCTGAGGGAATTATTTGTTTAGTTGTTGTGGTTAGCCGGCAGCAGGTGCAGATGGCTGAGGAGAGCGATGACTCTGATGAGGGGCCAGGACCATCAGGGAGTGGACTGCTGTCTTCAGAGATTGTGGGGGCTGGCAGCAGTGACGAGGAGGTTCCCGAGGAGCCTGTGCCAAGTGCACATGCACAAAGGATTACTCGGAGGAAAGAACAATTACAGCAGCACAGGTGACTCGGGAGTAAGGCTGCAAGGTAATGGTCCCTCCTTCAAGAGGATAAAAGCCAGGTTTGAAAAAGCATTCTTTGCAGAAAGCAAAGAAGCTCTGAAACTCAACTGGTGGACATATTAGTTTGTGTTTGGAGAATTCTGTAAATTAGGTGCTTATCTCTGGGTTTTTGGCAGCCTTGACAAACAACTTGGCAAGGCTCTTTCTTGTCGGAGCTAATTGTTGGAAAGCAGCCTTTTATCTGTAAAGGAACAGAATTCGTGATTAAACCTTGAAAGGTGGGGGCTGCTGCCTTTGTCTGTGTTTGCTCTCTGGGAACCCAGTTGGGTCAGAACCAGGGGTGGGATTCTACCAGTTCGCACCTATTTGCTAGAACCGGTTGTTAACATTCTAAGCAGTTTGGAGAACCGGTTGTTAGAAGAAATTACTGGCCTAATCCTATAAGGAAGGCAGGAAGGAAACATTCTGGTGTTGCTTACAGAAACTGCCTCTCTGTTAACCCTTTTTACATTCTTGGCAGGACTAGGCTTCCTGTCTCAGGAACGTCTCTATAGTTTTTTCCCCCTCCTTTGCTGGTACTTTGCTTGTGTGGAGTGACCATTCAAAGTTACAATGGCACTGAAAAAAGCGACTTATGACCATTTTTCACACTTACGACTGTTGCAGCATCCCCACAGTCATGAGAGGCCAGGCGAGGAGATGCGCGCCTCGATGTGAGTGATATCATGTCCAGTCACATGACCACCAAGCCACATCCACCCAGTCACATGACCACCAAGCCATGCCCACCAACTAAGCCATGCCCACAGAACCAGTTGTTGAAAAATTTGAATCCCACCCCTGGTCAGAACATTAGCAGAGTAATGGCGTTCTGGAAAAAAAACTGTTCTTGTGTCTTATCTCTCTTTAAGCAGTCACCTGTGGATAGTCTTTCAACCCTTCACACACACCCCAAAGATTACACCCCATCCCCCCTTTGGCTGATGCAATTTGAAAGTGGTTAGTGAAACAAAAGGGCAGTACTCTGGTTATTGTTTGATTGGGAACCTTTTGGCCAATAGGACCACCAAATACTTTATATTAATGGCTGGCGGAAGCTTCTTCTGCCCTTCAGTGTAGTTAGAACAGATAAATCTAGGTCAGGGGTGTCCAACCTTGGCAACTTTAAGCCTGGAGGACTTCAACTCCCAGAATTCCCCAGCCAGCTGGCTGGGGAATTCTGGGAGTTGAAGTCCTCCAGGCTTAAAGTTGCCAAGGTTGGACACCCCTGATCTAGATCTTCTTGATTCAAGGAAGGCAAAATGCAAGAAATTGGATCTTAGAGATTTTCCCCACTAATATATAAAATTAACTGGACTTATTTAAGCTTCATGGTCTGACATTATGAAAAATATTTTTAAATGTGTGTGCATGTGCATAATCTTTCAGATTTACTTTTTAAAGCTCACTTTAGGATTGATTCCCGTAATACTTTTTTGCACTAAGGCAATAAAAACAAATCCTGCACCACATTTATCAGAGAGTATTAACCCTGTGCATATGCATATGAATTCTTATTTTCAATTCCTTATTTTTTTATGTTTATTTAACAGCTGGGGTGTTATATAATGTTAATATGCGTGTGAAATCACTGCAACTAAATGTGGGAAGATCCAGGACAAATAAAAAGTACTTCACAGAAGGTGTAAACTTGAAGAATTTACCACCATCTGAAGTGGTGAAGGCTATCAGAGGAATTCATGGCAAATATTACTAGCAATGGTGACTACTTTTCGTAGCTGATTACTAACTTCTGAGCTGCCTCAAACACAGATACCAGACATAATTAGTATCAATTAATTTCAGTGATTATTGTGTTGGAAGTTAAAACCCAGCCCTCTTCTAGGAAAATGAAATATTTTAAGATATACTAAAAAGGCAGAATATTTCGCCTAAAAAGAAAAGTAGAAACTCAAAGAGGCAGAAACTCACCCCCAACCCCCACCTTTGCTAATGGGCCGTTACTCTGGCCCGGGTCAGTCTATTTTACATAACAAAGGTCTATTCCAGGTAAAGCTATAATAGGAATTGCCCAAAGCCCTTTCATTACATCATCATCCAGCAAGGGTCAACCAAGCCTGGGACTCAGAACAGCCTACAGAGTTGCCCCTGCATGGCCCCATGTGAGCTTGACAACCAATCAGAATACAATCTCAAATTCAAATCCCAACAGAGGATAGATAAGGGACTCTCAGCATCTAAGCCCTTCCTTCTTTTCCTTCACCCAACATCTTGAAGCATGTGATCATCCTTTTCACTTTGGAGCACCAAGCCATGTGGTCCTGTCCACCATTAAACCATCTTTCCAAAAAGCCTCCATGTTTCCAATGTCTTTTTCCCCACTTGGAACTGAACCCAGAAGGATAATTCTTCCAACAATTGGAAATTGACATATTCAACTAAACAGCTAGTACCCCAAGTCTCTTCTTACATGACTGTGTATTCTCATGCAGTAAAGTTTTTCTTTTCTAGAATTCTGAAATCCAGTAAGCAGGGCTGAGAGCTAGCATGTACAAAGATTTAATGAAAAGGATATCCTTAAACACAACATGTAATGGCTTGGGGAACAGGATGATGAACTACAACAAAGACAACAATTAGAGAAAAGAAATCTGAATCCAAAGCAGAAATGTAAATGGGGAAAACATTTCAGACTTTCAAGAACCTTTCAAGTTCCTTTGTTGATAGGGAGAAATAGGTATTTTCAGATATGCAAGATTCTGTGACTGTAATCTTTAATCAAAGTAGTGTTTTGTAATCATAACTTTGGTTTCCTTCTTTGGCCTACCCCAAAGGACTGAAACAAGATTAGCTCAAGAATTTCTGATCAATAATCATAATATTCTCTGTTTTTGCTATGTAAATTATGAGCAGACAAGCTTGGCATACTCCAGGTTCCTTTAATCAAAAAAGTATCTTCAATCAGGATGCAGGAAGTGCATGTTCTCCATCATGGCACCTGTCCCTGGAATGCGTTTCATCCTGAAATCCATGTGACTCCCACACCCATGGCATTCAGGAGGGTCTTAAAAACCCAACTTTTCTCCTAAGACTACAGTAGATGGAGTCCCTCACTGGATATTAGGAATATATAGTTCTGTGCAGTGGTGGGATTCAAAAAGTTTTACCACCGGTTCGTTGGACATGGCTTGGTGGGCGCGCTTTGAGTGCATGCACGTACTTTGCGTGTGTGCGCACACCAAACGTGCACTTTGAACAGGCACAGAGGTGTTTGCGTGGGCGCAAGTAATTCCAACTCACCTCCTGCAAGCCTGCACTCTCCTGGTCGCTTCAGCAACTGCCGCGTAGCACTCTGCTGTGCCATGCAAAGCAACTGCGCTTCAAAAGCAGAGGATAAAGGTGAGTATGGGAGCCCGGGCAGGCGGGTGGGCCCAACAGCAGAGTGGCGGAGAGATCCGGTTCAGTCTCTGCTGCTCATCACCACTACTGGCTTGGCAGAACCGGGCCGAACCGGTAGAATGCTACCACTGGTTCTATGTGCATTGCCAGATTCAACATCTTGTTCCCCACCCCTCTTTTCTAGAGTAGCTCTTGTTTTGTTTATTTTTATTCTTATTGTATTAGTTTTATTCTGTTGATGTATTGTGAATTGCCCAAGGTTGTTCTGGAGTTTGACAATGCCAAATCAACTCAATAAATAAATAGAAATTAATTCCTGACTGATCTACCATTATTTTTCAGCAGCCGTTACTGGCTCAGCGATGGCTCAGCGGTTAAAGACACTGAGCTGGAAAGCGGACAGTCCAGGTTCAAGACCTGTGCATTGCTCAATGGGATGAGCTCCCCTTCCTTGCCCCAGTTCCTGCCCACCTAGTAGTTTGAAAGCATGCAAAAGCTAGTAGATTAATAGGTACCACTGCAGTGGGGAGATGGTGCCGTTCTGTGAATCTTTGGTGTATTGCTATGTTGGCCACATGGTCGTGGAAAATGTCTTTGGACAATGTTGGCTCTCTTGGCCAATAAACCGAGCCTTAGAGTTGGACATGATTGGACAGGGAAACTTTTACCTTACTTTTACTGGAACCAATTTTTAAATTATTTCTACTCTTAAGGTACGCATAAAACTCCAAAAGCATGTTGATTTGCCGCAAGATGGCCTCATATTTACATTCCACATCTGATTGGGTAGTAGGGGGAATAGGAATAAGGCTATTATGTCTGAGTTGCAAAATCCAAGGAATCACAACATAGCATTTAGTATTTTTGCAATCCTAAAATGTATCACGCACAAGAAAGATGCAACATGGCAGAAAGGGGTAGATTATTATTTTTCCCCCTCAACTAGAAGATTGTTGGCTCCCACTTTTATTAGCTTTCTTTTCCTTCTGTTATGTGTTCTTGGCACAGTGTGGCAGATTGTAGCTTGATCCAGGAAGATAGCAGCTGTTTGGATCATCACATCTAATATGCTTGTTAAAAGTTATCCCAAGCCAGAGATAAGCTCATGATCTCCCTTCAGTCAACAGGGTATCAGTCTAAGATGTGGAAAAGTGACTCCCAATTGAAAGCTATGGTGAGCTAAATGTCACTTACAGTGGGATAGTGTTATGACAGAGATTGGTGTGGGATTAAGATCCTGGCTGCCAAATCTTCTCTGGATTAAAGAGAGACCATTGAAATAGCCCACATGATTCCTTACAGCTACTCTTCACTAGAAAACCACAGGAATCGCTATTAGCAGTTTGTTTTTGGGTTGAGCAGCTAGAAGTTGAGGAGGAGTAATCATCTTTGCTCACAGTTGTTAATAAAGCCTTTTTAAAGGAAATTAAGGTTGACTCAGCCTCAATTCTTAATAACTTAGGATTTGCAGCATTCCCCCCACCCCCCGGGCCCCGGTTGCTTTTGAGGGATTAAGACCTTTCAAAATGATAAATTATACTGTGTTTGGTAGGTGGGTTGCCTTCTCCTGAGAGAAAGAGCTTGTAAATACAAATGTTTTTGAAAAATGTAACTTTCTGGATTAAACAGCAAACAGTGCTTAGAATATGGTTTTTAGAAAGTTTAATAATACATTACAGGCTGAGATGGATTTGGAATTATAATTTTAATTTATTGGAATAATTTCTCTCATAAGAAAGTGGCGTTGTTTACCCTTTTACTAGCCATAAGAAGATAATGGGACTATAAAAATTAGGCCCTAGAGGGAGCTAAAGGAAGGAAGGAAGGAAGGAAGGAAGGAAGGAAGGAAGGAAGGAAGGAAGGAAGGAAGGAAGGAAGGAAGGAAGGAAGGAAGGAAGGAAGGAAGGAGGGAGGGAAACTATAAACTGTTTGATGGAAAACTATGAATGAAAAAGTATGGAAATTTATGAGAAATGGTCTTTGAGATTCAGAAATGATGGATAGATATAAGGACCTACCAAGGTTAAGGATGCAATGGAAGAAGAACAAGATAACCTGGATAAGGTTGAAGTTAATTAGAATGTGATATTGGTGTGGAAAGGAATGAGAAAGATGCAGAAGAGGACCTATTGGATTTTCAAATGAAACAGTATGATACTTCAGTGCTGAAAAGAGTTATGCAACTATTAGACCAGGAAAAAAGAGATGGATTTTTTTTGTACTGGCTATACAAAAGAAATTTGTTAAAGCTTTGAAGGACTTTCTAAGAAGTGATAAAAAAAGAACAACTTTATCTTACTAGATTTACACAACTGACTTCCTAAAGTTCTGAAGTATCTTTTGGAATAGGATAAAAAGATGACAAAAAAATCAAGCTGTGGGACTCTATTTGAATAGGCTAAGAATTAAGACTGGTTAAAAAAAGATAAGAAAGGAATAGTTTGGCTTCTTCAATCAAGGTTAAGATTGATCATTGAGTTGTCTGACAAATCTTACTGAACTTGTTGCTTTTCTGATATTGAATTAATGATAAGAATTTTGACTTTTGTTTTAAGAGATGGATGTAACTGTACTGAAGAAAGCCAGAAGTCAACATCCCCACAATTTTGTCACTTTTTAACTTTTTTCCAGTATTTTTTCCTCTCTTCCTCACAATTTTTTGTTCTGTTTTATTTTTTTTAATTTAATAAAGTCAGTTTTTAAAAAGAGAGGATTATAGGGGGTGAGAAGAATATATCCTGTAATTTAAGAGATGATCAATTTACAAAGTTGTGTGTACTGGAAGGTTGGCAGTTCAAGACCCAAGTACCACATGACAGGGTGAGCTCCCATTACTTTCCCCAGCTCCTGCCCACGTAACAGTTTGAAAGCATGCAAATGCAAGTAGATAAATAGGTACCACTTCAGTGGGAAGGTAACAGCATTCTGTGCACCTTTGGTGAATAGACATGCTGGCCACATGACCACAAAAGCGTCTTCAAATAACGCTGGCTCCTTTGGCTGGAAAACGGAGATGAGCATCCTAGAGTCAGACACGACTGGACAGTGGAAAACTTTTTACTTCTGGTTTGTATTATTTTTATTGTAATCTCTAATAACATTATTTTGTGTGTGGTGGTGGGGGAAGCTAAGCTGTGAAAGAATGAACTCACCACCTGGAATGAGCAGGTATGAGCTGTGGTGGAGCAGTGGTTAGAATGCAGTATTGCAGGCTAATTTTGCTGACTGCCAGCTGCCAGCAGTTCAAGTCTCACCAGCTCAAGATTGACTCAGCCTTCCATCCTTCTGAGGTGGGTAAAATGAGGACCCAGATTGTTGTGGGCAATAGGCTGACTCTGTAAACCGCTTAGAGAGGGCTGTAAAGCACTATAAAGTGGTATATAAGTCTAAGTGTTATTGCTATATAAGTCTAAGTGCTATTGCTATCGCTACTTTTTTTCTTCTGGGAAATGTAGATGCAGAGCATATACAGATTAACAGAGTTGGAAGGACACTCGTAGGCCATCTAATTCAAGTGCTAAGAGTGCTCTTGGAAAAAAGGTTTAAAATACTCCCAGTCCTTTCCAAGAAATAATGGACAATCATTTGTCCAGGGTGGTATAAGCATGCCTACCTTGGGCAGGAGGTTGGACTACAAGACCTTCAAAGTCCCTTCCAGCCCTACGATTCTACTAATCTTGATAACAGTTTATTCAGAACTGAAAGCAATAAACCTTAAATACCAGCTGTGGTGAAGGAAACTTGTCTTCATTGATATTTTGAATGCACCTGCTTGGCCACTGTGTGACACAGAATGTCAGGCCTTTGGCCTAATCCAGCAATTTATTTTCACAAGGTTTGTAAACGGTATTATCTGCCAATTCAGCCCTCTCTGACATTTCTTCCTTTTGGCTTTACTGTTTCAAGAAAGGATTTGAAGCATCCTAAGATTTTTGCAGTAGAGATAAGTAGGAATGTATTAAGTGTTGCTTTAAAGCAAGTGGGGGGAGGGGAGGAAGCAGCACTTCAACAGAATTATATAAACATTTCTGGCTGAGACCAAATTATTTCTATCTTTAAATTAGGAACAGCGCTGCTATTTTTGAAAGGTAATGCAACAACCTTGAAATCTGAGCACCTTTTGATTGCTATTGCACACAATAATCATAAGAGATCGAAATGTCAAGCTAAAACTTCAAAACTGATAGCTGCTTTGGAGTTAAATTTAATTTTACTCATTTGCAAGCATTCTGAATCATGGTTTAAAATTATACCGAACGTACAGTACATCAAAGGTTGTTATTTTTTTTATTTTTCAACTCTGTCAAAAGTTATGGATAGCTTTTAAAAACAAACAGAAGAAAACCATGGAAATGTTGTTCTGCTGGGCCTCTTCTTTCCATGCCGACAAGATGTGGGGTTGAAATAAAATGTGTTTAGTGAATTCTCTCCACATTTCATCAGCAAAGCAAGTGGAAGGACCCAAGTAATATGTCAGTGTTTCCTTCAATCCAAAGAATTTCAGTTCTGTGCAAAGTTGATATCATGGTTCAATGCAGGCATCATTTCTCAATTCAACCTGTTGCCAAATTTCACTGTTATCAACCTTGAGCATGTCAACATGTGTCCAGAAAACACATTATTTTTGTATATGATAAGAGTTTTTCAGTGCAATCCAGTTATTTTTGTAATGTACTGTGAAATATCAAACCTATATTTTACGTAACTAGCAAGTCTGTTTTGAGAAATAATCTGTTTGAGCTTACACCAGAGTTTTCCATGCAAATACTTTAAATTGGGGATTAGCAAACTTTTGGTGTTTAGGAATTATCTTTTATAGTTTGGGGAGGTGGCAAGATAGGGAAATAATGCAAAATAAAAGAGTTACACATAAAGGCAAAACCAGGATTTCCCTCCCCCCCCCCATAGGTTGGAGGAAATTTGGAAAGTCTTTTATTTTTAAACCAATTAAACTTATTTTGAGTCTTAACAGTTCATTTTTCATTTCATTTTAGAGCCTTTTCTGGGAGCTGTAAAAACCGAGGTTAGAGTTATGTGCCTTTATGTTCTAAGCTCTAATTGGCAAAGATAAATTCTAGAGAACATGAAACAGCCTTGCTGGATCTAGTGATCTCTTTCAAAGCAATAATTGGCCACTTGCTGCTGACATGGTTAAAGCAGTCTGTCTAGCATTTATTTTAGCAATAAATATTAAGTAATATTATATACCATTCTTCAGTACATATGTGCAAAAACAAGATAACACATATAAATAAAATATAGAAATGTAGGGCTCCCCTTTATCATTTTAGATGATGGTGTATCTGGATGGTGGCCTCCCTAGATATGGATCTTGAACTGTACAAAGATATGGGTCTTGAGCTATGCAAGGCTTAAAAAAGGAAACATTTTAACTTTTAACTGTGCAAATGGAGGTCTGTGACGTTCTTTCAATAAAATGGGATATATTCTGTAGATTTGTTTTAGAATGTCAACTGAGATTTCCAATGCAAAGGTGATTCCATATACAAAATCTTGATCAGCAACACAAATTTAAGAGTACAGAACATCTTTGAATGCCAGATAGAGATGGAGATCATACCATGTTTAGAATTTCCTAGACCCAAATAATTCTTTTGGTTTCAATTTGTCTGTGCAAATTGAGGTAAAAGGTAAAAGCTAACAAAAACTAATATAAAGGAAAGGAAGAAAGGCAAAAGAAAGAGAAAAGTACAAGAAGAAAAAGAAATACCAAGGAAAAATAAAGCAAGTGCTGCAATTTTCTTTGCAGCAAATTAAAGTGCGATTACAAAATTATCTCTCACTCCATGATTACAAAAAGAAAAGCTCTCTTTTTAATTATCTAATTTTTTTTCACTTAATCATCAAAAGCACGAATTATTTCTTTCTCTTTCATGTAAAAAAAGTGTGTAAGGGATTTCAAGACAGCAGTAAATGCAAAAATGGTCTTTTATGTAATCAAGGAAGTATATTTAGCCATCTCTGCAAATTCCATAATCTTCAACCAATTGAATTACCCTTTACTGTGGGTAATTTGAATCTTTCCACTTTTGAGCATATACCGTAATAATCTTGCAGTTATCATATTTTATATATTATCATATATAAAAACAAAATAAGAATTCGGTTTGAATGGATATGTTTAGCATGGGATGAACCGTAAAAACACAATAGAAATCTCTTCACAACATTTCATGAAGAACAAGAAAAATATATCTTCTTTGCAGCCCCACAAAGTGTGAGTGGTTCAATGGTCTTGAATGACAGGGAGGTGCAGTTTAATTGAACATTTGGTTAATCTTACCAACAGCATTGGGACTAATTATTTAGAGGCATGATCTGCTTTCCTTGCTATTAATCTCCACTCAAATGATGAAAAGTCAACTTTTGTGGATTCTCTAAGCTCTGCATTTTCTGTGTTGAACAGTCAAGACAATCTACAAAGCCTCCTTCAACTCTGCATTTCTATGGTTTGTGATCTCATTTCAGAATGCCAAAATTCCCCTGAGCACAATTTGAAATGACTGATACTGGAAATAAACAACTATGTTACAGTAAGGCAGATGTAAGATGTGGACAAGCTGATTGCAATCCTACTTCTTTTTTTAAAATGGGGTTATAACAGGGGGCTGTAAATCCTGACTCACTTGCCATTTCCTAGTGAATTTCACACATGCCTCTTGATTTTTATGATCTCTCCCACAACTAAGGTAGAACACTGTAGATTTGCTTCTAATGGTTGAATGCCAATCTTTCCCAAGCCTTGGCTTCAAAGTTTCCAAAACCTGCTTCTTTTAATAGGCAGGCAGGCAGGCAGGCAGGCAGGCAGGCAGGCAGGCAGGCAGGAAGAAAGGAAATGTATATTGAACAAATATCTAATAAAACAACCAATCCCTCTTGTGCAATGTTTAATACATAATATATCTAAATAAATAAACAAAATAAATTAATACCAAGCAAAAGGATTACAACTTCCTAACCACATGTCATAGCTATTTATTTAAAAAACAAGTGTGGCCTTATTTTTGGAGATTTCTCCCTTTTTGGTATACAGGTAGTCCTTACTTAACAATTATTCATCAACTATTTGAAATTACGATGGTACTAAACAAATGGTATATATGACCAGTTCTCGGACTTAAGATCATTGCAAATGCGAGTGGGTCCCATAATCTATTAACCTTTTTTTTTTTAAAGGTTGGTAACCCATTCACATTTATAACTGCAGGATGTGCTTCCATTCCTCTGACTATAGCTACTGGTATTATTTAACATATCATCCCTACATCTTACAAGATAATCAGCTTTAAAAGGGAGTGGCAAAAATGTGAGGCAAACCTATTATTACCTGTACACAAGAAGTGTCACAGTCAAATACTTAAAACTCAATTCTCAGAAACTGCTGTGAAAACCTGGACAACAATTAGTCAGAGCAGACATTTACATTGAGATATCAGTGTGCCAGGAGTGGGCAACTTCTAACACAGAGGTTTAATTTAGCGACTGATTCAGTACAACGCCCCTTTTGCTTTGGTCACCCCAGAAAAATCTGGACAAGCACTCAAGTGAATTCAAACCAACCATGGCAGGTGCTAATATTGGAAATATAAATGGGGGCTGGTTAGTAATCCTAATTTTTGACGATGGGAACGTCCCACCAACCTTACACCCTATTGAAACAGAATTTCCCCTCAGGTTCCCTGGATCTCTGCATGAAATACATCATTTTGAGGACAGTGCTGTCCAACGGCTAAAATGATCTAGATATCTGTCCACAGGCTTAGTCACTCCTTTAGTACTTCAGTAACTGCTCATATGTAGTTTAATTTTATTCATAATTGTATTCATCACTCATACTGTGTGCTTTTAAAATAATTGGGTGTTTAGTATTTTGTTCGTTTTGAGAATTTTTATGCACTAATGCTGTACTCTTATGCCATACGAAATGTAATATATATTTTCCCCCACTTACCCGCCTGTCTTTCCTCATCTCTGCCTTTTGTGGATGCCCTGCCCTCTACCCTGTCCCCTTGGCAACCTGCCCGCTGCCACCACAGCTGACCTTCTCCATCTTGTTTGCCCTGTTGCTGACAAAGCGTGCTGTCATGGATCTGCCTCCGGGCCCCTCTTCAGACATGAGTTGAGAGGAGGAGGGTGCAGAGGAAAATGCGGAGCCAAGGATTGATCAGGATTGGAGCTCAGAGAGTGCTAGCCTGATGGAGCAGCCTCAGCGGGGTCGATCAGACAAGGCTGAGGCGGAGGGAGGCGAGCTACAGCTGCAGAAAGTTGGCCAGGAGGCTCCAGGCAAGGACCGGAAGCAGCTGCTGCCTACTAGCATTGAGGATGAGGTGGAGTCCACACCTCCTCCTGATCCAAGGACACGTAGAGCAGAGGGGAGACAGGCACAACACTGGTCAGCTAGACTGCTCATGAGGAGGCAACCATGCCTCTCACTAAGGGTTGCACTAAGTGTTGCCTACTTAATCCCGCCCTGAGGACTTGAGCGTTGATGGGGCAATGTGCCCAGTTCTGTGCCTTGTGTGCTCATGCCGTGTATCCTGATCCGTTTGAATTGTGGATTGCTTTCCTGGAGTTTGTGTGTGCTCATTGGACTCTGTGACTCTTGCCGTGCTGAGCTTGGAATCTGACCTGTGCAATGGGGGTGCTTTCTGAGGACCTTTGGGGGGGGGCAGGTGAATAAACACCTGTAAAACTCTTGCTGTATTGGGTGGGGGGAGCAGGCCAGTACAAGTGCTTAGCTGAGGTAACTGCTTGTCTTTTGTGCAACAGCTGCTAGTCATGCAAGCCTCTGTGTAGCCTCATGCATCTAACAGCTACCTTGCAAAGGGCCAGGTTGGTAACACCTCAGTGGGAGCAGCGCAGGTCAGCTGGAGCTGACAGTGGGCAGCAGAGGGCAGGGTGGCCATAAGGTCTGAGAAGTGGGAGAGTTATAGCAGAAGTGAGCGTGGCAGGCAGGAGAAGCCTGATAATTGTGTAGACCAGGCCCAACAACTGGGACTACTGGAACTGCCATTGATAAATGGTGTTTTGCCTAATGACTGCTTCACTTAGTGACAGATATTTCGGTCCCAATTAGAGTCATAACTTGAGAACTACCTGGATTTTAAAAAGTCTGAAGCAGAAGCTGAGCTTTACTCTCCTGTGAAACACATTTCAACCTGCATATTTTTTTCCTGCTAACAATGGTGAAAAATGTACGCTGTTGGAATGTTATTTAGTGATTGAAACTGAGTGCTTGAAGGAAAAAAAAATCTGGAAATATCCCATAAGAAGAAATGATATACAGAATTATTAGTATCTTGATTTATTGATAGTTGACTAGAAAGCAAAAGCAAGGAAAATTTATATCAACATTGGGAATATCATATAAATGCTTTAAGGAAAATTGAAGTCAAACATTTTTTCATTTTATTTTGGAAAAAAATGTATTCTTTGACATAAATAATATTTAAAATATTTCTATGGGTATCCATTCAATTTTGGTCATTTTACCTTATAAAATTTACCCCAAGATGAGACTGATTTATCCTCCTGGGTTACTCATAGCTTTCTGTACAAAGAATTATTGTATATATATATTTAAAAAAAAACACCTCCTGGCATCTTAGAAAAAATAACTATTGAAAGATCTGACAGATAAAGACACTTACAACTTTCATAACAGAGTACACCTATGAACTATAGGCACACATCAGAGAATCTATACTTTCAGTTGTTAACACATGAATATTTTTTGGCATTCATCTATCCTTGTCTTTGTTTAATAACGACAAAAATAACTGGAATAACATTGCCAACGGTGGAAAAAGAGGTTTAATTGTTGAGCAATTGTAATACTAATGCTTCATCTTCTGCAAGGGAAAGACCTGTATCTAATGGTAGAAAAGAGTCCTCTTGGTTAACTTTCATCTTCTTCTTCTTCTTTTGTGGTGTTTCCACTGCTGATTTGCTTCCATCCAACCGCCGCTTATCCATTCCACTTTTGCTGTAGAAATAAATCATTCTTTTACTGTTGGAATTTAAGCCAATCAAACTCATATAGGAAAATAACTAGATTTAAATGAGAAAATGTTTAATTACAAATTAGAGACAAACATGGTAATGATGTGCAAAGAGAAATTAAGCTTGGAAAATTCAAAACCTAAATTAAGAAATGATCTCAGGCTGCAGTAATAAGTTTTTAAAATAACAAATGCTTAGAAATAAAGCAGGAAGAAAATGAATTGACCCAGGAAAATATGTCATTTATCCACCATCCCTGGTGAGTTCAATATCCCCAATTATTTATTGACTACAATCAATACATGTATACTACCCAGAAATAGTGTGATTTACAGAATTAATGGGAAATGCCATCATACTGAATCTCTTCTAACAACTATACTCATATAGTATAGATCCATTCCCTGGCTTGGGAATTCTGGGAATTGAATTCCACACTACTTAAAGTTGCTGAAGTTGAGAAACAGGAAAGTAGTTCAACTCTCCTAGACCAGATTAAAGACATATTTGATCCAGCACCTTGGTGACCAAAAGGCAGGACCTGAAAGAACAGCCCCCAGACCTTCTGCATCTAAAGATGGCTAGTTTATACCAAGAGAAGACCTGAGAATTTCCCATCATTTGAAATTAATGCTGGACTGAAAATGTTCCATTTGGACTTTAGGATGGAAATTCTGGCTTGGGGGCTGCCTATCGTGTTGTGACAATGGCTCGTTCTCTCCCTGTTTTTCAAAAGGTGATTCTCTTCCCTTCCCTTCTACCTCACTTTCCTTTAAAAAAACGTTTATTGTTGCACAGGCAGAAACAGCAGCATCTTTTAACGGGAAAAATCTGCTATTTGTACATTAATTTAAAGGAAAATGTTTATTATATATGTTTTACATTTTTCACATTTTTGCTACGTGTGTCAAGCTAGATAAAATTGGACCTCCATGTTCTACGGAAGGACTGCAGGTGCACCATCCATATGCTCTGCCTTCCTGGCTCTTTTATCTAGCTATTAAACCAAAGTAACAAACAGAAGGTACAATAATCGGAGAACAATACATATATAAATCCAGAACCTCATATTTATTGATAAGAAGCAATCGGACTGTTGATATCTTTAGCTACATCGAGTCAAAGACAGATTGAATTGCCCTGATTTCCACATGGGTAAACCTAGATCCAATTCACAGATTTTATTTTATTGTTCTGTATTGATGACTTCGCAAGAGGTTCTCAAGCAATTATTAAACTATGCCTGAGTAAACTGCTTATGGATGAAATGATAAGATATGCATAGGTCCAGCTGGAAAAAATTTTTATCCTTATGCAAGCCATTGGAAAACATAAATCAGTTTCTATCAAGCAGAGCCAATGAATGGGCAGGGCAGGAGGACGTACAAGTCATTGCCAGAATTAAAGGAGAGACATGCTGGAATAACCTATGGCCAATCTAATTGAGAAATCTATTCTCAGAGTAAGAGATAAGTATCTCTGAGAAATTAATGAGCAGACAATGAATGCAACTGTGCCTCCCTGCCATGGTCCCTATCAAATGCACTGAAAAATATCTTGACTCTCACGTTGGTGGTAATTGATAGCAACCCTGTCCCTTACTTTTTCTAAGCCTAATCATATTTTAAGTAGACTGACAAAATTCATATGAGCTCAAACACAATTATTTAATTTATACATCGCATGAAGCCATGGTTAGTTTAACCAACCATAGGTGGCAATATTTATTAGATTTATAGTCTAATTTTTTTCCTATTAGGAAATCTGTAGTGAGTTACCATGGTTAAATATTAGTGTTGTGCTACAGAACTGGTTTATTACTTTACTCCAAAACATCTTCAGGGCTGGACCATGATCTTCCCACTTCTATTCCAGCATCTTAAATTCTTTATAAATTTCAGGGACTAGGTTCACATAATACAGGTAGTTCTCCCTTAATGACCAGTGAATATTTGAAGTCATGATAGATCTCCCCAGAGCTACTTGCGACCTGGTAACATTTAAAATGATATGCAATCAAACAAATCAAGCAAATGACATGAGAAAGGAAGCCCTTATGAATTGATACTTTATCTTTAACATGGGATCAAAATATGAATTTGACTATCTCAACCACAATGTGAATGAAAACTTGGCCATACACTACCTTTGACTGTTTGTATTTGGGATAAGATTCTGCTTGGATTCTGTCTTAATGGTCTATCAGTATAGCTTTTGGATATGCCATTTCTGCACAGTATATGTGGGATGACCTCTCCCGTACAGTATCTGTCCATACAACTAGGTGCCCTCCCCTTAAATACTGTCATTTGATAGGATCTTGGCAGTGCACCTTCTCTGTAGTCACCCCAACCCTCTAGAACAGTTTCCTACACAAAATTCAGAGTCTTTTTAGCTTTTCCAGAAAACCATGAAGACCTCGCTCTGCTCCCAAGCATTTGGTTAGGGTGGGGCTGTGTCTGGTGTCTAGTTGTTCTTTTGTTATTCCATTGTTTTTAATTTATTTAATTATTAATAAAATTTGTATAGCTGCCCATCTTAAAAAAAGAGACTCTGCGTGATATACAACAATCCAAAATAACTGGTTTTTGTGAACCACTAAGATCACTGCATGAAATAGAAGGTCATATAAGTTCTTTAAATGTGTTGATAAAAAAACAAGTAAGCAAAGTCTTCAAAGAATAAAGCACATAAACAGACCCTTTGTCTTAGATAGCTGTGAGTTTTATTTTCTTGTGTTACCCAGGCTAGAAGAGCCTTCTCTCCACTGTCTTAGATGTCAATGTTCATTGTACCAACTTGGCCAACAGTCTGGAGCAGGGGGTCGCCAAACTTGGCAACTTTAAGACTTGTAGACTTCAATTCCCAGAATTCCTCAGCCAGCTATGCTATGCTGGCTGAGGAATTCTGGGAGTTCAAGTCCACAAGTCTTAAAGTTGCCAAGTTTGCAGACCTCTGGTGTGGAGTGACAGGACATTCCAGAACTTAATCTAAAGCAACCAGAAAGCACGGACAGCTTTGGACCAGTCAATTTCATTTAGTGATCTTGGGCAGCTTGTTCAGCCTCATAACATTCAATTTAATCATCAGTAAGCTGAATTTTACTGCAAGATTGAAAGATGTGAAGAGATCTAGCCCATAGAATCACTAAGAGTCGGACATGACTGAATGGATAACATCATTATCATCATCATCAAGCTGAACCAAACTCTAAATTTATTATTCTGATTTCTGACAAAAAGATGGATTTAAAAAAATCACATACCATTGGAAACTACAGATTTAGAATGAAGTTTGCTCTGGATTTTGATATAAGGCAAAAATATTTTTGAAGCAAACCCCCCTCACTACTCCACAGATGGGTGGATGAATGGTGTGTGTGTGTGTGTGTGTGTGTGTGTGTGAGAGAGAGAGAGAGAGAGAGAGAGAGAGAGAGAGAGAGATACTTAAATCAGGTTAATTAAAATACAATTTCTTATGCAATTTGCAATTCAGCCAATTATTTCTATCACATGAATGGATTTTAAACCAAGGAGAATTTCAGTTGATTGAAATTGCAAATAGGGCATCTGTTCATAATAAGATTAGTGATTAAAAACACTAATAAGAAAGCATAACAGATTCAGTATATAAAATAGGCTGCATTTAAAACTGATGCCTGACTCATTGCAAGTATCTTTAAAATGAGCAATCACATTTATGTATCACTCTTTCTCTGAACTCTCCTGGGCAATCAATTCCATCAGAATGCATTTAGGCTTTTGAGAACTGTTTTTGTGAGGGTGGCCAATCCAAACTCATTTCTTAAATAATTAAATATGTACTGAAGAGACCAGGCTGTGTTTTAATTATTCCCAGTTACGGGAGCTGAAAAGAAGACCCATGTTTGGCAAAAGGAAAAAATGAAAGGAAGAACTAAACATCCATTGGGGTGGGCAAGAATGTGTGTTTATGCCTGGGGGCAAGAGTCCTTGACTTACAACCATAACTGAGCCCAAGATTTCCGTTGCTAGGCAACATAGTTATAAAGTGAATTTTGCCCCATTTTGCAACCTTTTTTTGCCACAATGGTTAAGTGAATCACTGGAGTTGTTAAGTTAGTATTGACTTTGCTTGTTCAGAATGTCACAAAATGTGATCACATGGCCCCAGGACACTGCAACTGTCATAAATATGAGTCAGTTGCCTAGCGTCTGAATTTTGATCATGTGATCATGGAGAACCTGCGTGGTCTTAAGTGTGCAAAATCACCATAAGTCATTTTTTCAGTGCGGTTGCGACTTTGAACTGTCATTAAATGAACTATTGTAAGTCAAGGACTACCTGTACTAGAAAGGTATACAGGAGGTAACAGGAACCGCACATTAAGAAAAAAATATTTTGACCAATGAAGATTCCAGTCACAGAATGATCACCTAAATAAAACAGGTGCCCCAAGAGCTGTAGCTCAGAGGTGGTCTTCAGCAGGTTCTGACCAGTTCTGAAGAACCGGCAGCGGAAATTTTGAGTAGTTCAGAGAACCGGCAAATACCACCTCTGACTGGCCCCGCCCCCATCTATTCTCTGCCTCCCTGAGTCCCAGCTGATCAGCTGGGTCTTCTTTTTTTTTTAAAAAAAAAATTTTAATTGGTTTTTAAAACAAACGTAAACAAACAAAACATAAAAACATCAAGCCATCTTCCATATATATACATACAGTGTGCCGGTTGGTTTACAAATTGTTTTGTGCTTCCATTTCGTAGTCTTCCATTACAATTACATTGTATATACCCTCGTATTTTCAATGAAATATTAAATACATTAATATCATTACTAATCAATCATTTGACTATACTTTTATTCATTCATGTTTCACGAAATAATCATATTTTACTTAATTTGTTTTATGACGGTTCATATTATCATCCCAAATCTATCCTAGAATCATTTTGTAGATACAATAAGAAAAGAATACATCTTTATATATTTATTATTTTCTAAGAGTCTACATATTTCATTACTATATTTTATTGTCTAACCATTGATAGAATAGATCCCAAATTTTATAAAATTGTTTATCATCTTGTTCTTTAATTTCAAATGTCAATCTACTCATTTCAGCACATTCCAATATTTTCTTAATGATTTCCTCCTGTGATGGTGTTTTCTCATTTTTCCAGTTTTTAGCAAATACAATCCTAGCCGCTGTTAATACATTTACAAACAGGTATTTCAAGTCTTTACTATATATTTCAGGTAAGCTGGGTCTTCTTTTGTTGCCTTGCACAGGAGAACGGAGCTGGAAAGCAGGTTAGTGGGATGGGGAGGGAATGGAGATTTTGCAGTAACCTTCTCCTGCCATGCCCACCAAGCCACGCCTACCAAGCCACGCCCACAGGACCGGTTGTACAAACATTTGAATCCCACCACTGCTGTAGCTTGATTCTATACAAAAGGCAGCAGTGAGAGAAGCCTTGAAGAAGATCCAACTACTCCTGGCTTCATGCACTATGACGTAGTTGCATTTTTTTAACTCTCTTCTCTCTCAATTAACTTGGTTTCATGTGGACAACAGGGAAGAAAAACCTTACCTACAACTACTAAGTATTTCTTAAACTGGAGATGCCAGGAATAAACTAAGAACCAAATGGTTTTACATTAAAATAATATAAAGATTTCCAGACAAATGTAGAAATAATTTCCACAGATATCTCACTGAGTTTACAATCCAAAGCTTACTTTTTAAAAAGGCAGTTTGCTATGTTACACTGGGCTGTTTATACACTGAGCATGAGCTTTACTTATAGGATCCACAAAGTGGTTCATCTTGGCAGCTAGTTGTTATTTGTCAGCAGAAGCATACTGAGAACATTTCTTTGCTGTATGTTAATAGGCAGTGCATTTAGATTTATATTCAATCTTCTTAAAGTAGTATGCTTCCTTTAATAAGTTCTCTGTCTCCACAACAGGTACCTTGTAAGATAGATGATCAGTTAAAGAGAATGACTAGCAAGAGCTAAGGATGAATAGCATATTTTAAGTATGCTACTTTATGAATGGATAGCATGCTTTAAGCAATGGAAAATACAGCACTTAAAACAAGGTCAAGAGCTGTTGTCTCTCATTCCAGAATATAGGATACATAACAATGCAGCTAAGTGACAGGAAAGTTAATTGAGAATTGAAAGGAAATATTTTAACAGTAAAAGCAGTTTTATAATAGAACCAGTTAGCCAGAAAAGTGGTAGGATGCCTTTCACTGGATATGTTGAAATAGACAGCCATCTATTTAGATTGATTTGATTTGATTCCAATATTGAGAAAAGGATTGGACTTGATAGCCTCTTTTAGCTCTAACTCCCTACATAGAAATGCAAGAGAAGGACCTATATTGCAGATGGTACATCCCTTCAATGGACAGACATTTCTGCATTTTGTGGAGAGGGGAGAAATAAATGTCACTCTAGTTCAGGGGTCAGCAACCTTAAACACTCAAAGAGTCACAAAGGTCCTAACCAGAAGCCCATTCAATTCTGGAACCGATCAGAAATCCAGTTCCCCCACCATAGAGTCTCCTCCTAGAGCAGCGTCATTTTTCCTCTACCAGTCCTAACTGAAAACCCTATCAAATTGTGGAGCCGACCAGAAAACCTGCCCCTTGCCAATGAAAACTCCTCCTGGCATGCCGTGCTCCCCCCCTTTAACTTGAAGCTCCTCTCAAAACTGTGGTGCTGACCAGTGACAAGGAGCCACAGCAGAGGGATGAAAGAGCCACATGCGGCTCCAGAGCTGCAGGTTGCTGATCCCTGCTCTAGTTAATCCTGTTGCTCTCAATTTAAAACCAACTAATGCACTTTTCTAGGCAGTTATCTGACTTCATGCAGTTTAAATACTGATTTCTTATGGTCTGCCAGCATAATGCAGAATTTACGAACAGCCTCTTGAGAATTGCTATTCTGATAATCAAAGACTCTGGGTAGCAAAGTGCCATGGTACATTTTAATTTCCAAGGCCAAAGAAAGATTTCTAATGAAGATTAATTAATAAAGACCTTTCTGTGGAGCCTCAGAAAGACTTCCTCCTCACTCAGTGTCAGAACATTGGCTGCACATAGTGGGAATAATGAAAATACATTACATGATGTGCTAGTTTCTTTTTCAGCCAGTTGTGCTCTGAAAATGTTCTCCGCTCAGGTTTCTACAACCATGAAGCCAAATGCCCTAAGAACTAAAATCAAACAAAATGTGGACAAAGCTATTTTAGACTAACCAAGGAAAAAAAAATCCCTACCCTCCCTTTCACACACACACACACACACACACACACACACACACACGAAGGCATCATTAAATGGCTACTAAATAAATTAATAAATTAATTCTGTTCCAATTCAATTGTATTCTTGACCCTATAGAATGCACATTTCAGGACACTGTAAAGTTTTGGTAGGTTTCATTTTTATCCCAATTACATGTTATCAAAAAAAATGTTTGATACTAAGGAATAAGGGTACTGTTCTGTTCAGGGATTTGTGCGTTCTGGTCAGGCTTTTTTGTCTTTTATATGTTATGCATTGCTTAGTTTTACTTGGTTTAATTAATTATACATCTATTAACCCATTTTTCACAGAATTTAGTTTATCTATTCTTTTTTCATTACCTGTTTGCTATTCCACTAACCCTTTTATAGTTAGAGCTGCCAAGATTTTAATGTGGATACTCTGTATTTTTGTATATTCTAATCTATTTATTTGTCTTGAGTGTTTAGTTTTGAAGGCAATGAAAATAATCCTTATTTTTTTAAAAAATTCTTAAATCAATTAGGTCAGGAGTGTGAAACTCAAGGCCCATGGGACACATCTGGCCCTCAATGTGGTCGATTCCTGCCCGTGGGGTGCCTGGAAAATGTAAGGGGCTGGCCCGTGTTGCTTTGGCCCGGCCTACCAAATGCGAAGAAGAAACATGCCAGCAGTTTGGGGAGTGGCGTCAAGCCGGCCATGCCCACCCAGTTGGCCATGCCCCCTGGCACCCCCAAAGTCAACCACAGCCCTGATGAGGCCCTCAATGAAATTGAATTTGACACCTCTGAAGTAGGTCATACATGGCACAGAATGAAGTTTGAAAAGGAGGCAGCCAAACACTTCTTTTGTTTGTGGTTAAAAGTGAAGTTACTCAACTTCAACTAAATACAACCTACATCCATAATGCAGCAACTCTCTAATCCTAGCCTTGGTCAGCAAAGCATTATCTTTTCATTGCTTCAGGCACTCAACTTCATCTTCCTTTTCTTTCTTTCTTTCTTTCTTTCTTTCTTTCTTTCTTTCTTTCTTTCTTTCTTTCTTTCTTTCTTTCTTTCTTTCTTTCTTTCTTTCTTTCTTTCTTTTTTTCTGGTCTATTGGAACTGCTGCTGTCAAAGCTGTCATCATTGTCATAATTCACCTCTACACAACGCACACCCTCCCTCCTTTATGGCAAATTAAATTAAAATGTCCTTCAACGGCTGATATTATTCAGCCTTTAAGCCACTACTAGCTCTTTGTATTTTTTTTCCTCCTCTTTCCACCTTTGCTATTACACTCTTGTCTGTTTTTTTTCTGCTACAGAACCCCAAAGCAATGACTGATTCAATCCATATGTTGTATATCAAGGGATCGAGCCATCTTAAAAGAGCAACTAACCCCGTTAAAACAAAATACTAAGGTCAGTTATGTGCAACAGCAGAAATATGACATCTTGTGAAGATCAAGCCTTACAGAAAAGAGAAAGTCTTTCAGATAAATCCAATGCCATCTTTATGTCTTTCTAGTGTTTGACAATATTAAATTTAGATTGCAAATCTGGATAGTTTAAAGAGGTTATTTTGTTTGTTTTAGGATAATGTATATTTCTGAGTGAAACATCCTTCCAAAGAACTTAAGAACCAACTAGTGCTCTAAAAATGAACCTGAAATACTATGCCCAAACAAAGGACTAATTTTGCATTCAGTATGTTTTTTCCCAAGTTAATTAAAGATAGCAATATCACTTAAGCAATAGCAATAGCATTTAGACTTATATATCGCTTCACAGTGCTTTACAGCCCTCTCCAAGCAGTTTTACAGAGTCAGCATATTGCCCCCAACAATCTGTGTCCTCATTTCACTGACCTCAGAAGGATGGAAGGCTGTGTCAACCATGAGTCAATGAACTGCTGGCATAGGCAGAATTAGCCTGCAACATTGCATTCTAACCACTGCGCCACCACAGTTCTTTTAATTAGATATATTAAGGTTTATGGTTTAGCAATACCTATTTATCCTCACATACTAGTCTCAGTACAAATGCAGAACATTATTTTTTTTTAAAAAACAATATATGTTGTTTAATGATTGTGAAACTGGGCTCTTACTGCATCTGAAGTGATCAAGTTTGGACTGAAGGTTGGAGAAATTAGTCGAACATAATAATGTTTTATTCTAGTTCGGGTATATGTGTGGAGGTATTAAATCTGTTGTCCATTGGGATACTAGCATTTAGCAATAGCACTTAGACTTATATACCTCTTCACAGTGCTTTAAAGCCCTCTCTAAGCGGTTTACAGAGTCAGCATATTGCCCCCAACAATATGGGTACTGATTTTACCCACCTCAGAAGGATGGAAGGCTGAGTCAACCTTGAGCCTGGTGAGATTTGAACTGCCAAACTGCAGGCAGCTGGCAGTTAGCAGAAGTAGCCTGCGGTACTGCACTCTAACCATTGCGCCACCGTGGCTCATCTGCATCTAAGAGAACCAGAGCAATTAATAACACTGGTTTGATAAAAATCATTTTGATTGTGGTATCCTAGATCACTCGGTGGGGAAGAGAGATCTAGTCAAAGCTCTCAGTTTTATGTGGGGGTTCTGGGCTCAACATTCAACTCACTCCTCTTTAACATCTACACAAAGTCACTGGTCAAAGTTTATTTTTTGGTTTGGGGTTAGATGTCATCAATAGTCTGATAATATATCTCTATTCTTAGATGAAACAATATTCTAGAGCAAACAATAGATACAAACTCAAGGTTAATCGCACCAAACTTGATTGCAGGAAATACAACTTCAGCAACAGAGTGGTCAATGTCTGGAATACTCTACCTGACTCTGTGGTTTCTTCCCCAAACCCCAAAAACTTTAACCTTAGACTGTCCACTATTGACCTCACCCCTTTCCTAAGAGGTCTGTAAGGGGCGTGCATAAGCGCACCAACGTGCCTACCGTCCCTGTCCTATTGTTTCTTTTATATTTTATTTTTATGTTTCTTATATGTATCCATGTATTCATAACTATGTTTTTACTTATACCTATTATCTTGTAAGCAATTGACAAATAAAAATAAATAAAATAAAAAATAAAATAAAATGACCAAGTGATGCCATCAAGTTTTTTTCTCTGTGTCCCAAAGATTGGGGGGGAGATTAGTTTTGAATAGGGAAGCCTTGAAAAATTCTCAGTTGTAAAAAGTTGTAACTGATCCAGAATGCAATGGCATGGGCAATTGGTTCTGAGTGTACCTTGACCTCCATGTATAAGTCTGGATTGTTTGTGAGACCATCTCTCTCCAAGACAGAATAGGATGGGCATGTTCTAGGTCGCTTCTTTTAAACAATGTCATCTTAGCACCCAAGAAACATGCCTTCTGTTTCACACCTTCCCTATAAAACTAAATATCCACAAGATATGGTTTTAATTGTGTGGATATGTAAATAGTCTTGGACATGATGCAGCTTTAGTTTTTCTCCTATGCCACCTTGAATCCCACTGCAGATTGTACAGCAAATTGAGATCTGGTTGGCTAAAATACTCTCCTAATTTTCCTCTCTTTAACTATTGGCAGTTAACTACACAATGAGGATAAAATGCTTACAAGGCTGTATGAGCCTTTGAACATCAAATATGGCTCATCTTAAACGAGAGACTGAAAGCATTTTTAAACCATTTCATCAGTGGAAATGGTTAGCATCAACCTTCAAATCACGATGTTTCTCCCAAATATCCATTAAATGATAAATTCAATTAGTGACTATAATTAAAAAATATCTACTTAGCAAAAGTTATGGTTAGGAATTCAGCCTGAAAAAAATATGACATCTTGAAACATCTTGAACTGCATATTCCATTTAGAAGTGAGAACTAAGAAGAACAGCCAAGTATGTAAGAGATTAATTGAAGTAATGAAAAGACTGATCAGAGCTTTGTTCCAATTCGACATTCCTTTTCAACACAGTTGTGGTTACTAGAGATATTAAATTTTCAATTTAACTTGCCTCATGAATATTTAGCTCTGTTAACTCTGTCCCCTGTGCCTCTCCCCACCTTCTTATTTAACATTATGATTGCCTTAAACAAGCAATACAATAAATGACACCAGATACATGAAAAATTCATTTCACTAAGCTTGTGGAGGGATGTGGCTTAAAGGTGATTTGTTAAATAGCAGATATAAAATAGTGGATTATACATATCTTTCATCCCTTAAGGGACGTGATAAGGAAAAAAATTACCGCCTGTGGTTGAAAAGACTTTTTCTAAAGCTTCCTCTAACCAAGACAAAGCATCAACCTTTTCCCCAACATCATTAGTACAAAGTAGAATTTTCTTCTTTTCATTACATATATCCTAAAGAAAAAAAAGTCTGTTTCTGTTTTTTCTTGGTTTGTATTTGTATTTTTCTTTTCTTTTCACTAATATTAACAATTGTCTTGTTAATCATGTATAAACTATACTAAATAAGTAATTAATTTTTTTTTAAAAATATACATTTATCTTACTTCAGTCTATTAAAAGCAAGTGTGAACAAACTGGTGAGTGGACACCTTCAGTCACCCTATAAGGCACCGGGGCAGACCCGGGGGCATCCGTGAGGCAGTGAAAAAGATAGAAACTATGACCACTTCACAAATCTTTTTTTATAAAAGGTTGGGCATGCTTTGTATGAAAATAACAGATAACGGATAATCAGAGTTGGAAGGGACCTTGTAGACCATCTAGTCCAACCCACCGTCCAAGCGGGAGACCCTACACCATTTCTGACAAATGGCAGTCTAACCTCTTCTTGAAAGTCTCAAGTGATGGCGCTCCCACAACTTCCGAGGGCAAGCTGTTCCATTGGTTGATTGTTCTCACTGTCAGAAAGTTTCTCCTTATTGCCAGATTAAATCTCTCCTTGTTCAGTTTCCATCTATTATTCCTTGTCTGGCCTTCAGGTGCTTTAGAAAATAGCTTGACTCCTTCCTCCCTGTGACAGCCCCTCAAATGTTGGAAGACTGCTATCATGTCTCCTCTGGTCCTTCTCTTTACTAGACTAGCCAAGCCCAGTTCCTGTAACCCATTCATCATATGTTTTAGCCTCCAGTCCCCTAATCATCCTGGTTGCTCTTCTCTGTACTTTTTCTAGAGTCTCAACATCTTTTTTATAATGTGATGAACAAAACTGGATGCAGTACTCTAGGTGTGGTCTTACTAAGGCTTTATAGAGTGGTATTAGTACTTCCCTTGATCTTCATTGTATCCCTCTGTTAATGAGGAATGGGACTTGAATTCTGTCTACTCTCATGCTTTTTTTAATCCACACAGGAAGTCCTGGGATTTCTCTTGTCACATGTTTCCAGGGCTCCCAAAACAAGTCACAACAGAAGAAGGAAAGCAGAAGGGAACGGGACGTTATCCTGCCATGGCTATGCCTTTTCCTCCACTGCTACTGTACAGGCAGTCCTTGATTTACAGCAGTTCGTTTAGGGATTGTTTGAAGCTACAACAGCACTGAAAAAAAGTGACTTATGACCCGTTTTTCCACACTTACAGTCATTGCAGCATCCCCATGGTCACGTGATCAAAATTCAGACACTTGGCAACTGACTCATCTTTATGACAATTGCAATGTCCGGTGTGTGTGTGTGTGTCGTGTGAACTCCTTTTGTAACTTTCTGACAAGCAAAGGCAATGGGGAAGCCAGATTCGCCTAGCAACTGCAGTGATTCACTTAACAACTGTGGCAAAAAAGGTTGCAAAATGGGGCAGAATTCACTTGACAATTGTATCAACTATCTGTATGACCAGCCATGGTCTCAACTATCAGGGGCAGCATTGCCTCCCTCCTATTAACTCAGATTCTCTTGAAGTGGAGAAGGAGAAGCCAGACAGCCAGGTGAAAGAACTTTGGAGGTGCCCTGGCACTTCTTCTCTTACATCCTTTGTGTCCAATAGTAAGGTTCATGGGGGAGCCCAAGTACATACAGCTTATGTGCAGAATCCATCTTACCACTAACATTTGTGTTATCTGTGTATATACCTGCTTGATAATAAAGCCATGGATATAAATTAACAGCCAGGACTATTCTGCATTCTCTTGGCCATAGTTGAATAGTCTAAGCCCATGATGGCAAACCTATGGCACATGTGCCGGAAGTGGCACGCAGAGCCATCTCTGCGGGCACGCGAGCCATCGCCCCAGCTCAGTTCCACTGGGCATGTGCACATGCCTCCCGCCAGCCAGCTGATTTTCAGGTATCTGCCACACATACGTGGGATGCGTGGCACGTGCGGGAGACATGTGCACATGCGCAGGGGGAGCACGGGGGTCCTGCACACATGCGCAGGGGGCAAGGAGAGTGCGGGGGGTGGTTCTGTACGCATGCGCAGGGGAGTGGGTGGAGTGAGAGGGGGTCGCGTGTACATTGCATTATGGGTGCAGGCACAGGTGCGTGCTGTCGAACACACATGCGCACACTTTCAGCCGTGACGACAAACAGGTTAGCCATCACTGGTCTAAGCTAATTGGATGATCTAACTGCAACAGAGTGAAGGTAAGTTTGAGTGATCATTTAGAATCTGGTAAGCTAGAGAAGAAGAGGGGGAAAAACAAAGAAGGAAAGTAAATTAAAATGTCAATGCAACAAAATACCTGTGGCTTTTTGGAAGAATTTCTTGTTTGACATCTTTGTTTCCATCTGGATCTGGAAGTGTACTTGGATCAAATTCCTCATCACTGTCACTGTGATCCAGAAAAGCTATAGTGTCTTCTTCAATCTACAGAAAGATTTGCAGAATTAGATACCTTACTGAATTATTAATATCTCGGTTAGTTCCAAGAAAAATCCATTCAATATCTTTTGAGATATGCATAGGAAAGAATCTAATCAAGCATTTAAGAAACTGCCCTTATATTCTCTCTCTCATGCCATCACAGGTATGCATGTAAGGATCTGAAAATGTCTTCACACAGCTGCATCTTTTTCTGGGACTGTACAAATGTTACAGGCACACACCAGAGCATACTGATGTACCTGTCTGCTTTGAAGGGTCCCCACAGCATTACTATTATAATCACACTTTAGCTTTTAAAGCCAGTAGAAAACAGGAGGGGAGGGGACGCCTCTTTGTACAATGGAAGCAAAGACTTGAATCACGGGTTTGTATGTTTGCCTTTAATCAGCACGCCTGTACCAGAAATACATGTAAAAAGGTAATACAAAGAGGCTTCAAGAAGATTGAATACAACAATGGAAACAAACATAGATAGATAGACAGGTAATATCATGTAAGAGAAAAAAATGTCGACTTCCGCATGAAACACATGCTTAATGTGGCTGTGTGATTTTATATTACACATATATTATTCTTTTCCATCAGTCCTGTTTTAAAAAATAACCTTTAAAAGTAGATTTTTGTGATCAAACAGTTCAGCAATCGTTGTTCCTTGGGCTGAATGGTGCCTGCTATGGAAATGAGCACACAGAAGAAACCAGCTATGTAACTGCACGGAATTTTTCTGTAACTTTATCTACACCATTTTTTAAAATCCTCTTTTAATACTGAAAAAAACATTTAGGAATATGAAAATAGATAAAAGTAACTGCTTTAGAAGGATCTAAGGTAGTTGCATTAAATGAATAATAATATTAAAGGATATTTTGCTCCACCAAAAGAACAGCATTTTATTAGGGTTGAGAGGTCGATGTGCCCTCGTGATGCAAAGCACTATGCTGAACAGGTGCAACCATATCAGACAGGTCTTAGCTGAAGAGGTAGACTAAATCTGTTGTTATACCAGTTATGAATGGAGCCTTTGGAGCCCTAAAGGGCTTCCTTGATATCTGGAAATACTAAATTTATCAGACCCGATTGGTGGATCAAAATGCCAAATCCAGTCTGAATATATGGCTGACTGTGCAATGAAGACGAAGACAAGGAGGAGGAGGAGGAGGAGGAGGAGAAGGAGGAGGAGGAGGAGAAGGAGGAAGAGGAGGAGTCTGGATGAAAATGATCTGTAGGAGATGACCAGGCTGAACCTGAGGGTGGGGTCAAATGCAACCATCAGTCTGGAGTCCCTATGCCTCCAAAAGAAACCTAAATCCAGCCCCTCTTGAAGTCCATTTTGGTACCAATCTGACCATTAGTAGACCAAATTCTTGTGTTTGGAATAAGCCCGCAATGCTTTTGAATTTGTTCCTGGTAGCCTGTGCCTGACAGGTCACTATAAATACCAGCAAATGAAGGCCAGCTAAAGAATTGGCAGCTGTGATTTCACATTTTTGTATATATTGTTATCATTAACTGGGGACCACAATCAGCCTTTCATAGGATTGTCAAGGACAACTTGGTGACACTGTGATGTTATCAAGACAAAGGAAAATTATTTTTACCTCTTTGAAAATATTTTGAGTTTGTATAATAAGGAATAGGTAGTTCAAGGAAAAAATCGTAATTAGACTTATGTCCCACCTTTCTTCCTAGACCTCAAGATGTACACATAGTGACAACTCATAATAATAACCTAATGAGGAAGGCTAGGCCAAGAGAGAGTAGCAGGCTCAATTATCCATTTAGTTTCCAAGGCTGAATATCATGTCACATCTTATCACAACACCACTACATTAACAATTATGTCACACTGATTCCAGAACAGTGTATGCTGCTACGGGAAAAAAATATAACCTGAATGTTGCCATGGCAAGGTAGTCCTCGTTTAGCAATCATAATTGCTAACCATAATTGATAATCATAATCATAAAATTCAGTTGTTAAGCAAAATGGTCACTAAGCCACAACTATACTTTATAATCCTAAATTTTTCTTTATAACCTGCAAAGGTTATAGATGTGAATTGGTTATCAAGTTATTTTTTTCACCACTTTTAAAACTGCAAATGGTCACTGCAAGAAGCAGTCACTAAATGAGATCTGCCTTTTTTGAAGGATCAGTTCAAATATACTGAAATTCTTAGAGAAATTGGAACAGCATCATGTAATCTTATAAGATATGACCCATACTCACATTAAAGTAGGTCAAATTCCTTTCTGTTCATGCAGATATTAAAGCTCTTTCTTCAGAGTGTGCTATGGTTTACAAAATGCCAATTTTTCATCTGCAAATAGATTATGGCACCAAGCTGCTCATTCGTCTTTTTATTTCAGGAACACCTGACAAATCCTTATACAGTGTAAAAAGTGTAACTTAATTTATGGTAAGCAAAATGAAATACATTTGGTGATTGATGACTTGTATGTAGCTTTCATAAAAATAGAAAATAAGGTTTCTTATCTCCAGGAGGATTACATTTGGAAATAATGAAGAAAAAAAAGAGTGACCAAAGAACCAGCTGAGACTGCACCTGATGGCTCTCTGGATTCAGTGTTTACAGCTGAAACATCGTAAATTAATTTAGTGGGAATAATGATATCTGATTAGATGTTTTATTGCTCAGATTCTCTCCTTGCTAATATCCATCAATAACAGGGATGTCAAACTCATCACAGAGTCATCACATAATGTACCGTGATTTCCCCCCCCCCCCTTCACTAAACAGGGCATGTTTAGGGCATGTTTGCATGTGTGACATATCCGGCTCACAGCCCATGAGTTTGACACCCCGATCAACAACATCAACTTGTCCTGAGGTGGTATTCAGCAAGTTCTGACAGGTTCTGGAGAACTGGTAGCGGAAATTTTGACTAGTTCGGAGAACCTGTAAATACCACCTCTGACTGGCCCCACCCCCATCTATTCTCTGCCTCCCGAGTCCCAGCTGATTGGCTGGGTCTTCTTTTGTTGCCTGCACAGGAGAACAGAGCTGGAAAGCAGGTTAGTGGGGTGGGGAGGGAATGGAGATTTTACAGTATCCTTCCCCTGCCATGCCCACCAAGCCACACCCAAAGAACGGTAGTAAAATATTTGAATACCACCACTGAACTTGTCTCACAGAAGGGAAAGAAACAACTATTGGGGTGGGAAGGGGGGAATAAAAAAGAATTGCAAATTAATCTGTTCCAGATTTCTGCTACTGTTCATTGGCTGTTGGATGGGATGATCTTAGGGAATATTAAGCCATATAGGGCTCTGTTAGAACCACAATGACATCGTGACATGGGTCACACAACTTGCTTCTCCTGCAGATGCCACGCTAGTGCTCCAACAACATCCTTGACTCTCCCAGGCATAATTTCTTACACTAACTTTGTCTCATACTCATTGTTCCTATTCTGGACACAAGCTATAGAATTCCCCATTTAACATTGACACCAAATAAAATGTGATGAAATAAGAGTCATCACCTTTGGTGAACGCTACCACATATATCTTACATTCTTTATATCTCACAAGTCATTTTTTTCTTTACACCATCACAACCATTATGATTAATTAAAAATTGCTTTATCATGAGTATAATCCATGCCATAAATTTACTATTCTACTTAAGAATGTGCCCTTATTGCCACCTAACAAGCATCTCTGCGCAGTGAAAATCCAACTTCTTTTCTAAAAAAGATAAAAAGATTTAAGAAAAGCCAAAAACCACTACTCTTACAGAAGATGCATTTTGCAAACCCTTCCTCAGTGTTTATAAAGAGGCCTCTCTTCCAGCACACCTTTGCTAATCAGTTTTAATGTTAATGTAAATGTGTGTTTTAACATTTTTCATGGAAAAATCTATGCGGTCCCTAAGCATTGACGGTGATCTGGTGGCACATAGTCAATTAATCAGTGTCTTAGATTTTTAAAGTATCTGCAAGTCATACAAATCAAATAAATGATACAGCTGAATAACAGCTATAGCAGAGCAAAATTAAAATAAAGGTCTACCTGAAATTATCTAGTTTTCTAACTAACTGGGTGGTCCACATATATTAAAATTGCCAAGGTTCCAAAACACTGGTGTAGAGTTTCAGTAACAGATGAAAATAGAGGAATTTAATGCAAGTGTCAGAGGTTTATTTTTCACAAGACAAAGTCAGTTGGGAATTATTCATAGTTTAACTGCAGTGTCTTCATTTCATCTCAGGCACATGCATGCGAAAGGTATATGTGGGTAGGTGCAGGGTTGTCATAAAATAAGATGCCAAAAATGGAACTAAATGACAGCTGGCTTTCTTGAGTGTGGGATAAAATGATCACGAAAAAGTTATCAAACTGTATAAAGTCAGCAAATGTTAAACAAGTACAAAAGTTGTTCTTCCAATAATGGCAAATTCCAAATATTTACAACAGGAGAAGCCTGGCTTGCTTCTAAAAGTTCTAGTGGGTGGAATAGTAAATGTCCATACAGAGTCCTATTTATTCTAAAATATAGAACTATGCCTGAATACCTTAGAAGTGGGGGATGGATCGCTCAAATCCCATAAAATCAGGTGTCTGGGAGCACATTTTCTAACTAGCAAATTTTATTAAAAGGCTTCAGCATGAGTTGCAACTTATTTCATCAGATTCATGGAATAGTTTGATGTACAATTTAAATTGAGATATGGGAGGCGAGTAATAAGTGGGAATAAGTGGGTTCCATAATAGCAATAGTATTTAGACTTATATATCACTTCACAGTGCTTTGCAGCCCTCTCTAAGCAGTTTTACAGAGTCAGCATATTGCCCCAAACAATCTGGGTTCTCATTTTACTGACTTCAGAAGGATGGAAGGCTGAGTCAACCTTGAGTTGGTAAAAATTGAACTGCCGAACTGCAGGCAGTCAGCAGAAGTAGCCTGCAGTACTGCATTCTAACCACTGCGCCACCACCATAAAATGCCATTGATAAATGGGCCCTGTCTATATTTATCTCTCAATACCTCTTTAAAATTTCATGAAAATTCATTATTATGCATGCTGGTGAAAATCCACAAAGTTTGGATATCTTCAATGTACTTCGCTCAAGCATATAAATTTTAAAATATATATTTCAGTATATCTTGTAACCTTGGAAATTCTAGACAAAATTCAGAAGTGTAAACCTTACAGATAACTGAATTGTAATCTAAGCATCATTTAGGTCCAGTTTAGAAGCCAAGTCTTGCAGGAATAGTTGAAGGAGCTCAACACGTCTAAATAGCAAAAGAGAAGTCTGAGGAGAGATATACAGTAATACTGTACATTTCTAAAAGGCTTAAAGATACAAAGAAGGGTAGGTTTGTTCTCAGTTGATAGTGAGAGCAGATAGGACCATTTGACAGAAATTAAAAGATGGGACAATCAAAGTGAAAGCTTCTGAATCTTTGAGCTGTTAAGAGATAAAAAAAATATTGTTAGATCCACCTCACTAGAGGTTTTCAAACAGTTTCTTGGATGGCTTAATCAAATCTGGAAGTGAACAGAGGTAGTAGTGCCAGATTTTTAACATTTATGATTTTAATACCCTGTTTCTCCAACAATATGGCCTCCCCCAATAGGAAGTCCCAGCATGTTTTATAGGCATGAAATGAAATTAAGCCCCTCCCCCCAAATTAAGGCCTATATTAAAACATGCGAAATGGGGGGGAATGGTGGGGGGGCTTGCCATTAGGAAGTACTTTTGTTGCACATCCGGATATGGTGCTGCCTGCGTTGACCCCGATACGAAGTGCCCCACCAACGCCGATGCCAACATCCAAGCCGTCGCCACCCGCCCACCCAAAGATGCAAGTGGGGGAATTAAGTCACCCCCGAAAAGAGAGCCTAGCCATTTTTTCGGGGCTCAAAAAAAATAAGACCCAGCCTTATTATATGAGAAACACGGTAGATGTAATATGTTTAATGAAAAGAAGGACTAGGGGTGACATGCTAGCAGTATTGCCACAAGGAAGAGGAAGTCAAACTATTCCCCAAAGCATCTGAAGGCAGAATGAGACGCAATGGTTAGAAACTAATCATGGAGAGAAAGAACCTAGAACTAAGGAGAAATTTCCTGACAGTTAGAACAATTAATCAGTGGAACAACTTACCTCCAGAAGGTGTGAGTGCTCCAACACTGGAAGTTTTTAAGAAGAATTTGGACAAACATTTATCTGAAATGGTATAGGGTTTCTGTCTGAACAGAGGGCTGGACTCGAAGATCTCCAAGGTCCCTTCCAATTTTGTTATGGCAGTATGTTGTTTTATTATTCATATTGTTTTAGCTGTTGATTGGGAGCTGCCAGGAGTTTGATATAATGGACCAGTTTGGTCCAGTGGCAATAGGCTAGAAAATAAGAAACTATGAGTTCATGTCCCGCATTAGCCACAAAAGCCAGCTGGGGGACATTGGGCTAGTCAGTTTATAAAAGTTTTAAATAAAAAGTAAATTAAGTAAATACATTCTCTCTAGATAATGTCCCTCTTCATCCATTCTATGATTCTACTGTAGTGTTTTTTTTAATGTTGGTTTTAAAAATAAGAGGTTTTTAAGTGCCATCTCGTGGCATCATGGGCCCCAAAGCATCAGCGGAATTGAGTTGCTGTCCTCCATGTTTTAGTGAACTTCATAAAGAAACAGATCTGCACAATGATCTGAAATTATTTTTCAGCCTTGACTTTTTCTAACATATTAAAATGTGCTACATTTATATTTCAAAAATCTGCATTGCTTTCTTTCCCAGATAATCATTCTACCCAATTATTCTGATTCCTTTCTATTCCCTAGCCCTTTTCAACCTTGCATTTGTTTGCATATGAAAGAGAAAAAACCAATTTCCTTTTGTCAAAGAATATTTTATTGGATGCCAATGTTTCTGAACTGCAGACTATACTTTTGGAAATAAATGAGAATTGAAATGGAATAGCTTTTCTGCATTTTAAGGACAGCTAGGAAGCATAAATAAAGCTTGAATTCAGGGTTAAAAAAATAATGGAGCCCTGGAACAATTTCACTTATATTTTAGTAATTTAATAATTCTAATGCCTGCATAAAGTTGAGAAAATAATTTAAAGAAGGTATTTCCAAACTGTGATATTATAATCTGAATTATTCAAAATGAAACACTTAAGAATAAATGTAATTACTTTATATATTTAATCTATTTTAAATATTGTTTTTAAGCTTCAGGAAACCAAAAATAGTAGCAGTAAATTAAATTACCATTATGTAGGCTGCACCAACTCTTATGCAAAAATAGTGATAATAACTATCAAAAATACTATTAAAGTGTAATTTAATATATGGAAAATGATTTTATAAATATATACATATTCTACTTGTATACTGTTGAATCAACATAACTATATAGGACAATAATACTGTATATTCATGTATTTATGTATTCTGTGATTCTATGACTAAAACCCAAAATGGCAGCACTGCCATAAAATTCCAAGTTATCCTTTTTAGAAAAAGGAAGTATAAAGCCCTTAAAATGATGGTAAATCCAAAATGACATGGATAAAATGAGGTATTTAAAAAAGAATATTTTTATCACCATTATTACCAGGGGTGGGATTCAAATTTTTTAACAACCGGTTCTGTGGGTGTGGCTTAGTTGGTGGGCGTGGCTTGGTGGTCATGTGACATAGTGGATGTGGCTTGGTGGTCATGTTATTGACTGGGTGTGGCCAACTCAATACCACTCACATCGAGGCACACATCTCCTCGCCTGGCCTCTCATAACTGTGGGGATGCTGCAACAGTCGTAAGTGTGAAAAATGGTCATAAGTCACTTTTTTCAGTGCCATTGTTACTTTGATTGGTCACTCCACACAAGCAAAGTACCAGCAAAGGAGGGGGAAAAAACTCCAGAGAAGTTCCTGAGACAGGAAGTCTAGTCCTGCCAAGAATGTAATAAGGGTTAACGGAGAGGCAGTTTCTGTAAGCAACACCAGAATGTTTCTTTCCTGCCTTCCTTACAGGATTAGGCCAGTAATTTCTTCTAACAACCGGTTCTCCGAACTGCTTAGAATGTTGACAACTGGTTCTAGCGAATAGGTGCGAACTGGTAGAATCCCAACCCTGATTATTACTGTAATAACAACATAACGTTAGCAAATATTGCACAGTCCAGCTTCTCCTGAGTGGCATTTGTTGTCCATTTTAAGCAACAGTATTTTGCAATTTTTTAGAAGTCATCTCTATACAATTATTCGATACAAGTATCGAATTGACATTCGATACAATTATTACTAAAGGTTATAATTAATTTATAATGAAGCACTTTGCCACAAAAGACACAAAATTATATATTATTTAATGAATAAGTAAACAAAGCTTCATTTCCAGAGACTGAGCAGCACAGAAGATATATAGGCTAAAAACCAACATACAACAAACATAATTAAATAATTAAATAATGCCAGTATTCAGAGGTAACATAATTCAGTCTTTTTAAAGATTAAGTCAATTTTTAATTGAAAATTAATTAAAAATTAAGTTAATTTGTCTTAACATATAATAAGGAGGCAATGGTGTGAATATTCAGAAGTGGAACTGTTCCAAAGTATTTTAACTATATGGTGCCTGCAGATGGTATTTCCTCAATAGGGGGACTCTGATTCAATCACATACGAACAGGTAATCAAAGGATTTTTGTCAGAACTTTTGGTTTAGCATTCATTTGGGATTAACATATTTGGGGGAGAAAACTTCTCTCAAATAGATAATTTGCCCATAATTTGCACAACCATCAAGAACAATCTACCTCCTGTGAAGACACAGATAATAAAGCAATTCAAGGCCACTCAGGAACAGCACCCCAATAGTGAACTATCTCTCAAGAGGAGAAGGATATTGGTTCTTCCATGCTCTGCATGGCAGTTCTTAAGTCTATTTGTTTACTTACATGCTCTCTGGTTTTAATACCTCTCCCAAATCTTATTGAATAGTTTATGATTCTGTATTTCTTTGTTTTCTCTAGGGGCATCCATAAGTTATTGGGGGGGAGGGGGGAAGAGAGTGAAAAAAAGACAAGATGGAAGGCATGACCACATGATCAAAACCCCATTCCCTTAATTACATGCATGGCATGGAAAGAAGAAATATTATACTAGCCTCAATACTCCATGTCCAGCTATAGTGGAGCTACTAAAAAGCAATAGGAAACAGACAAGATTTTTTTCTCAGTGTAATCCAAAGGTGCTTTTTCAAGAGGCAACTAGACTTTCAGGTTTTTCTTTGAAGACGTTTCGTTTCTCATCCAAGAAACTTCTCATCCAAGAAGCTGAAAAGCCTCTTCTTGGATGAGAAGTGAAACCTTCCCAAAAAACCCCAGAAAGTCCAGTTGCCCCTTGAAAAAAAACCTTTTGGACAACCATGACTGAGAATCTCCACTGACATTTCTCAGTGTATCTACTCCTAATGTAAAATATCTAAAACAGTGTTTTCAATCTTGGCAACTATAAGATGTGAATACTTCAACTCCCAGAATCTTCAGGCCAACTTTGAAAAACACTGATCTAAAGTCACTACTGTTGTGCTTGAACTAAGGCTCCTGGCAATATAGACAAACTTCTACAGTACAAATCTGATATAATTGGCACAAAAAAGTAGTATTGAAATGGTGCAATCCATGGTTCTTCTATGAAGATCACTAAATAAATACTCTACAGAAATCTCTCTTACATAAAAATAGGGGGAAAAGATTTGCAGAGATAATTGTTGTTGGAAATTTTAACATTTTTGTTTTGCACAGTTAGACTTTATAATATAACCATGGAGGGAAAAGGTCCCTGTAGAGTTATGTCAAATATAACTTCTGGGAAAGCAGCCAAGCATATCCTTGAGCAAAGTAATCTTGCTGCAACTTACAATTTTATCTAATTGCATTATAATGCTAGATGCAACACTCAGGTGGTAGGTCTTTTCAACATTTTAAGCATCAAAGCAACCATTTATTGCCAATTTCATATGGAACAATTGCTCCAATTTCAAATAATTATTCAGCATGAAAGCAGAGCCCTTAGGGTGAGATAGTATAGCATCACCTGCAAAATATTGTTTTACTGCAAACTATATTTGAGAATTAGTTTTCCTTTTCTGCAAGGTTACAACAAACCCAACTACAATTTAAGGATTGAATTTACTTTATCAAGAAAAATGTAACTTAGAAAAATCATCTTTGAAAAACCTAACACTTTAAGCCCAGGGATCAAATCCGGAGAACATTAGGCAACCATATTTTTAAAATAGTATGGCTCAGAGGACGTTAGGAGACTGTTACAGACTTTGTTGTTGTTAATTACAAAGTCATGACTGACCCATCACGATCCCGTGGACAACGTTCCTCCAGGCCTTCCTGTCCTCTACCATCCTCCGGAGATTATTTAAGCTCACACCTACTGCTTCAGTGACTCCATCCAGCCCCCTCATTCTCTGCCATCCCCTTCTTCTTTTCCCCTCCATCGTTCCCAGCATTAGGCTCTTCTCCAGTGAGTCCTTCCTTCTCATTAGGTGGCCAAAGTATTTGAGTTTCATCTTCAGGATCTGGCCTTCTAAAGAGCAGTCAGGGTTGATCTCCTCGAGGACTGACCGGTTTGATCGCCTTGCAGTCCAACGGACTTCGCAGGAGTCTTCCCCAGCATCAAACATCATAAAAAGTACATGTTTTAAATGAATGAATAAGTGGAATGGAGGCTCTCCTGTTGGTATGTCTGCCCCCAAATTATTTTTTTGTATTAAATTGATTAAGCATTATATGAAAGGTGTGAATAAACCTCAGTTAATCCTAATTGACAATCTGCAAGAAAATTTCCTGGATTGTGCTTCAAACTTTAAGTTAAGGTTTATTCATGGCAAGTTCATGCTATTTTCTGGGCAGAAAGCTCCCAAGATATCCAGGACCAAGTAATTTTGCTGAAGAAAAAAAAAAGGGATAAAGCAATAAAGTCACTCTCTTTTCTCTGCAACCCCCTGGCGTAAATGTACAGTCCTGCATTTTGTATCTTATAACATCTCTGTTGAGCACTGTGTTTTCTCAGTCTAACAATGGTAAGCAAAACCTAGGCCTTGGGGCTAAATGAGGCAACTCAAGTATATTCAGGCCTTGACAAGAGCCGTTTGTCATTTTTTAGGCCTGCTGGGCTGAGAAAAGACGAAGGGGATGCCAAGTCCCTAACAAACATTCAACAACCAATAAAGCTAGGTTATCATACATAGAGATTACTCAGGTTTATTGAAAGGAAAAGGAGTTAGTTACAGAATTCTAGAGATTGGAAGCGTGCATGTTTGTATCCAATTAAATTAAATAAGAAATTAAATAGGATAAAGAGAATATATTTCTGATCCTTCTGCTAATTATATCTAGATACAGGGAAGCTATCTTTTTATTTGCCTGCCTAATAAAGAAGGAATTTAACAGAATAACAGAGTTGAAAGGGACATTGGAGGTCTTCTATCGAGTCCAATCCCCTGATCAAGCAGGAGAACTTATACCATTTCAGACAAGTGCCTTTACAGATAACAGATAACAGATAATCAGAGTTGGAAGGGACCTTATAGGTCATCTAGTCCAACCCCCCACCCAAGCGGGAGACCCTACCCCATTTCTGACAAATGACAGTCCAATCTCTTCTTGAAGGTCTCAAGTGATGGTGCTCCCACAACTTCTGAGGGCTGTTCAGACTCTTCTTAAAAGCCCCCAACAAAGGAGCACACACAACTTCTGAAGCCAAGCCGTTCCACTGGTTAACTGTTCACAGTGTTAGGAAATATCTCCTTAGTTCTAGATTGCTTCTCTCCTTGATCTAAGGCAGGGGTGTCCAACCTTGGCAACTTTAAGACTTGTGGACTTCAACTCCCAGAATTCCTCAGCCAGCTTTGCTGGCTGAGGAATTCTGGGAGTTGAAGTCCACAAGTCTTAAAGTTGCCAAGGTTGGACACCCCTGCTCTAAGGAGAAATATCTGTTTGACTAAAGAATATCTATTTGATTATATAATTATATTTATTTTACTCAGCTTATGTGACCACTTATTCACAAGCAGATGCTTCCTTCTCTGAAATGTATTTATTTAGCATATGGCATAATACACATGGTCTTACAACATATATTAATGTTTCACTTAAGTTAAAAACACAGTGAAACATGAATGTTAAAAATATATATATTCAGGTATCAATGTCTAGGGCACTGAGTCATTTATCTGAAAAAAGTCAGATACTGGATCAGTATATGCCCCCAGTTTTCAGCTAGTGGTGATATGATCTAAATTTGAAATAGGATCCCACTGTTACACTAGGGGGAGGATACTATACTTCTGAAATATTTTGCAAACTAAGATTCTTACTCCCAGATTCAAAAATGCTTTTTTTAAAATACAATCCAATGTAACAGTCCAAGGTTATGGTTAGTTCAACCTGCAGGTATTCAATTGATGGATATAGTGGAAAATATAAATGAGGAACTCTTTTATCAATTAGAAGGTAGGTGGTAGCTGCAGAGAGAGAGAGAGAGATGAGATGAAGAAATTATGGGTAGATTAAAATAATGAGGACAAAATAGTGTTTCAGAAACAGCAGGTTATGTGACTGCAAAATGACCGTGTATGATAAAATAGTCAGCTGGTATCATTGAAATCAAATCTACTTTTAGACAGAGAAACTGGCTGGAAGTTCTCTAAGAATATGAATTTCTACTTATTTTATTTTCTGATTCTTAACCATCTTGCCTGATGAAAATACTAAGAAACTCTAATCTTTGCAACTTCAGCTGTCCTTCCCAAAAATATGATCTCTGCAAGTTTTGCAAAGTTTTTTCTTACTCAAGGCCAACACAACCACTATAATCTTTAAAGAAAATTAAAAAAAATAGTTACCTGATTAATTTATTTTGGAATACTCTTTTATCAATGGCACCTTACTGATGAAAAAGCACTTACTACCTCAGATAAGTATCAGAAGGTACCTCAAAATTCAACTCAAACTTGCAACATGCTTAAATGTAAAATAACTTTTCACGTTATCTGTATTTTTTTTCTTCCATGAAGAACAAATTTCAAAGCTAAATACTCCAAATCTTTTTAATTAGGCTGACTCAGTTTTTGCTACATAGTTTTTTAAAAAAAACCACGATGGAGTCATCAGCTAAGTAGCAACAATGTCTGGCAAGCAACCAACATTTGGATTTCAATATGAATGGAGCTTTGTGACTCAATCACACTTTATTTTATTTTTAGACCTTAATGATCAGGAAAGATTAGGTACAATACCTTTTATGAACAACAGTACAGAGTTACAATAGCAAACACGGTGATGCTTTTTGCCTATAACTTTCCCTGGGGTAAGATAAAAAATTTGAAAGCCTGAGGTGGATAAGGTTCTTTGTCCTACCTCCTGAAGTGTTGCCAGATGTAAGAAAATTAAACAGAAGAGGGGGAAAACGAGAATGAACTGAAGGAGCTCTTTGGGTGAGAAGCAAAATGTTTTCAAAGAAAAAAAAAACCAAGAAAGTCCAGTTGCCTATTGGAAAAAGTACTTTTAAGATAACCATGATCTGGATCAGGGGTCTTCAAACTTGGCAAGTTTGGAAACCTCTGATCTGGATGATTGAGCATCTCCATAGACAAAACTAGAACACACCACTCTTTTTGATTTGCTTACAGAAGCAACAAAATATTTCCAATGGAATCTTGCTAAGCAATAAACTGTACAATAGTGGCGTTGTCGTCCTGTGGATGTTGTGGAAGGTTTTAAGAAGCAGTTTCACAAACATCTCCTAAGGATGATTCCCCTGCACGTTGCAGAAGGATGACCAGAATGATCCTCTCCATAATTCTTTGATTTCTTTAAGTGAAAAAAGCCCCATCATGAATGGGGAATAACCACAGAAGCAACAATCGTCCCTCATGTAGAAAGCTACCGTGTCAGTGAATACATTCAATCTAGTCTTCTGCCCAAAATGTTAGTTTTAGTATTCCAAAAGAAACCTTATATTTTTAATGACTTAAATCAGGGGTATCCACCTTGGCAACTTTAAGACTTGTGGACTTCAACTCCCAGAATTCTCAGCCAGCTTTGCTGGCTGAGGAATTCTGGGAGTTGAAGTCCACAAGTCTTAAAGTTGTCAAGGTTGGACACCCCTGACTTAAATAGTAAGTAATAGCAGCACAAAATGACAGCACTTGTTAAATACCTACCAGAAAAAGTGAATAAAAAATTACACAGGATGAAACTCGTTAAATATGTTATACTCTAAAACAGACCTCATTTGTATTTTGAACTATTATAAGATAAATCCAGTTGCCTCCTGAAAAAGTGCCTTTGGAACAACCATGACCTGGATGTCTGAGAATCTCTACAGACTATTAGATGATGATCTATCACATTTATCCATCTGAAGATACCCTATTTACTAAACAATATTTAAAATATTTTGATACTTCACAGAATATTGTCTTATATTCCTAATAGAGTTGATTATAACATTTCTACAGGCAACTTTGATCATTTTAATTTTCTTTATATTCCTGCCATAACACTGGATTCACCAGAAAGATTTTCAATGGAATGCAATTATTAATCTGTTAAAATGCAAAGGAATAGAATAATTGAATTGTATTTGGAAAAGCACAGTAATATTTGAAATGCATATAAATGATATTGTCATTAGCACTTCAAAATATAGCTTTTCTTCCTAAAAGGAGGGGGGTGGGTGGGTGGGTGGATGGCTGGATGGACAGACAGACATACTGTATATAAAACCACCAACAATAAATGCACATCAGACACTTGGTTTAATGAACTTCCCAATTCTGCTGCATTTCTTTAATGTGGTACTTTTCAAATTATGTTCAAACAATGGTTTTTGTGAGTTGTTTCCCAAGGTTCAGGAGGCTTTTTAAATAGATTTGGGATAAATTCAATTTCCCTACGTAAACAAATGTCCTACAAATGATGATATATTGCCAGATTGAAACTTCAAAGAAAAAAAAAATCATTAAAAGACTTCCAGATGAAGCCTGAAGATCCTATTATCTTTTCCTTTTAACACACCATTCCAGCACTCAAGGCAATTAAGTTCAAATATTGAAACATGCTGTTATGCCACCTCTAAAGAATATAATTTATCTATGATTTTGTCTAAATCCTTTTTTAAAAAGACTCAGGTAGCAAATAAAATAATTTGTGGTGATAACTAATTCATACATTGTCCTAGATTTATTATCCAATGATTTCATTTTACGATCCAAAGTTCTAGATAAATGAGAGAGGGGAAAATTGGCCACCCAGACCGGAGTTGTTTTGTTTGTGGCATTATTTTGCGATTATTTTTTCCCTGGTTTCCCCCAACACTTAAAAAAAAAAATCTGTAACAAGGCAATAGATTTTTCCCCTGTTGGTTTATTGCAATAAAATAATTTCAAATGTTTTCCTGCATTCTAGAGATAAGTGCAAATCTGCCGGGTGAACTACAAATCGGGCAAGAGGGATAGGTAATTATCTTTGAGGTGATCTATCACAGAAAGAATGAAATCAAAGACCATTTCTTCTCATCTTGAACTGCTGTTGGTTTCGGTTAGGTTTTATAAGCCAGAAGGGGATCCAGCTGCATAAAGTCTGCAGCCTAAGAAAGAGAGCAATCAAAACCAGCTAGCTCTTCAGTCAGAAGAAATACAAAACATGAGAGACACACAGTATCTTTATAAATTCTAATCATAAGTCAAGGAAACATGATGGCACAGCAGAAGTGTTCCATCTGTTCATTCTAAAAAGGCTGATGGGGATATGAAGTAATTGAGTTTTGTAAGGTAGCAAGTCATCTACAAATTTAATATAACAACTGAGACTGTTTAATTCTAAAGCATATGGCTGTTTAATCAAAAACAAAAGAAGTTGGCCTTCGACAATTTAAATTGGCAATTTTTAATCCAAAAAATTTATAATATGAATTTAGGCACCAAATCTGAAAACATTATAACAACTATTTATGATACACAACAAGCTAATATTATAATAAACGGGGAATATACCCGCCCAATAAAAATAGAAAAAGGAGTCAGACAGGGCTGCCAACTCTCACCCCTGCTCTTCATATTATCATTAGAAACATTATTAATGAGAATTAGACAGAACCCAGATATAAAAGGATTAAAGGTTAACAAAAAAGAATATAAGTTGCAAGCGTTTGCGGACGATATGACTTTTGCCTTTACCTCTGATTGTATGTATGTATGTATGTATGTATGTATGTATGTATGTATGTATGTATGTATGTATGTATGTATGCATGTACGAGGTAGCTAAAATAAGAAAAGAATAATTAAAGTTAAAATGAGGGGACAGCCTCCAAAGTGCTAGCCAACCCCAATATTGGGACTCAATCCCTGTGAGTGCTAAGCAAGTTGGCAGGATGAAGTTTCACCTCTTCTGAAAGGCCAGAACAGTGGGGCTCACATCACTTTTCAGGGAAGAATATTTTAAAAGTACAAAGACAGCTATTCTTAGACCTCATCAGTCAAAATTCTTTACCTGATGGGGTCCCTGTTTATCTTCCCTGTTGCTTGACATACCTTCTTCCCTCTTTAGAAAGAGATCTAATAGCAATAGCACTTAGACTTACATACCACTTCACAGTACTTATCTTATGCAAAGTCATTTTTAAATCCTAGTTGAGAGGAGAAACGTTAAAATTTGAAGCTTAGAGATAATGCAAAATAGTGAAAGTTCTTTCAGTGTAACACTGTACTTAAACTCAAAAATACACTTTGAATTTGGTATAACCAGTGAAAAATAGACAAAATGCTACATTTTCAGTTTTTTTAAAAAAACAATCCAGATTTCAAAACAAGAAGTTTAACTATGCACATAGTCTTCTTGAGCAACTGGAATATTAATGATAGCATGCCAATTAGTTTGAATAATCACTCTGAAAATAATTAACCAGCACAGAGACAATATTTTTCTGATTGCTGATTATAACTTGAGGGAAGGGGGTTATGGAGAACTACTAATTATAGTGTAAGGAGCATGTCAGTAGAAATGCAAGCCATTACAAACTGGGAGAAGAACAGCAGGTGGAGAACTGTAATTTAAAATTTGGAGATCTTTTTGAGGGGGAGAGGTAATTGCATTAGGCCCCACACACTATCAACATACTGTAATGAACTGATTAAACATGCACTACGTGCAAAGAGAGGCAGAGATCAATTCAGGCAGTTTACTAAATATGTGCCATTGGGAACAACACCTACTGCTGTGATGATGCCATCTTAACACCCCCCCCCCAGTGTTTTAAGTCTAGACTCAAATTGCTTAGCTCAATTAGGACTTGTTCCCGGTTGCTCCAAGATAATTTGTGAATGGTTTAGGGCAGGGGTGTCCAACCTTGGCAACTTTAAGCCTGGAGGACTTCAACTCCCAGAATTCCCCAGCCAGCAAAGCTGGCTGGGGAATTCTGGGAGTTGAAGTCCTCCAGGCTTAAAGTTGCCAAGGTTGGACACCCCTGGTTTAGGGAAGGGAGGGTTTTCATCAGTGGTGGTATTCTACTGTTTGGCCAAACCAGTAATAAAAAAACAGCTACCGGTTCAGGCTGAACCGGTATTTCTTTTTTTCTCCCAATGATCAGCTGTTCCAATGATCGGCTGTGCCAGGGTCCCCCTCACTGTTTTACTGCTTTGCCCAAGAGCCTGTGCTCTTGGCGCCCCTCCGCACTATGTTTTTTGCCTCCTGGGCCTCAGGGAAGCCTCCTGGGAGCAAAACCGGCCTGCCAGGAGGCTTCCCTGAGGCCCAGGAGCAAAAAATAAATAAAAAATGGAGTGCGGGGGGAGGGGTGCTCCAAAAAAGCCACACCCACCCAGTCACATGGCCATGCCTACCTAGTCACACCCACAAACCGGTAATAAAAATATTTGCATCCCACCCCTGGTTTTCACCTTGGGTACATGTGCCTTCAAATCAGGGTTTATTTTTATTTATTTATTTTGGACTCTTGGCAACTGCCTGGACAAGTCCCTGCAATTTTCTTAGAGCTGAGAGTGAGAGAGAGACTGGCCCAACATCACCCAGATGGCTTCATGCTCAAGGCAGGATTAGAACTCACAGCCCCTGCCGATTTCTAGCTTGATGCCTTAACTACTACACCAAACTGGCTCTCAATGTATGTTGGAAAAATCCAGAATGCTGAGTGGAAAGTGAGAATATGGGTGATCTTCTTTGCTTACATTCTTCTTCTTTCTTTACGTCTTCTTCTTCTAATTTTGACTTTTTGATTGTATAACAGCTTCCTTTCTTCTTGATTCAGCCATCGGCATTATTCCTGGCTCTTTGGAGGTAAGATACTACAGGACTACTATCTATATCAGGAATTACAATTGCTACTCCTGAATTACAGTCATTTTGAATTATTTGCTTTTGGATTAGTTGCAGATAATTTTAATATTCTGTTTGGCTTGGGAAATTTTCTTGCATGATACTGTGGCTGATTGACTTAAGGAGGGTATTCTGAAGAAAAAATGAGATTCCAGTGACAAAAATGAGATTCCAGTGAGATTCCAGCCATTTTGATCCATTGCAAATAGTTAATTAGCTTTCTTCCCTTGTTTTTTTTAAATGAATGAGGAAGGGGGGAGATTGATAAATCAGGAACCATTCATTGTTTTAAATGAAAGCTCAGAATAAGAGTTTATTTCTCTCATGCAAAAGATGAACTACAAGAGAAGGAACTGAAAAGAAAGCCAACTAGCTGTGGGAACTCAGAGGTGTAGGAGTAGGCTATAAAACTGAGATATAAAAATTCAGGGTATGAAAAATTACATCTGTCAAAAATGTTCTTAGCAGCCCTAAGCAAGTCAGTCTTTCTCAACTTCAGTTCCTGGATACTCCTTCACCATGATTTTGCAATGTAGTATTGTGGAATAATAATACTATACTAGCTGATTGCAAGAAGATATAAGTACAAAGAGTTTTGAATTTTTGGAAAACGCCATACAAATCCTAAACATTTCAATAATTGCAGTAGTCTGGGAATTAGTGTTTGCTAGAAGTTCTTGATGCAGACAGATGCATAGATGTTTATTTATATTTACATGTGTGTGTGTGTCTGTAGCACACGCATGCACACACACACAGAGGTATGTATGTATGTGTGTGTGTGTATACACACACATGTATGTGGATCTTTGGTTATTCGGGTTCTCTCCCGCGTAAGATTCAAAGTATCTAGGCAACGTTTCGGCGAGGTCCCACTCGCCATCTTCAGGCTGGTGCTTTCGGCTTAGTGCCAGTGCAAGCAGTGTGTGACCGGAGCTGCCATCTCTATATATACAAGTGGTGGGGATGGTGTGCTGGGCTGGTTGGCTGTGCTGCAGCCTCTTGATTGGTTGATGGAGTTGATGTTGGTATAATGGAGAAAATATGTTGGTATAATGTTGGTATAATGTTGGTATAATTCAGAAAACACACATGTATATGTATACACATGTATATGTATAAGTAAGGGACATTGCTCAGTTACAAGAAGTTATGTGTAGTTGCAAAAATTGACTGGGACAGTCTATATGGCCTTAAGAATAAAGGAATTGGGTGACATGTCCCCTTACTGGACTGGTGCCTACAATAACTACAACATTGTGCTCTCTGCTTCATGGTTTTACTTTGATTTATATAGTACATTAGTTATATAAATAAAGTATATTAATCAGTCCTCCCCAAACTGGAGAGTGTGCACCCAAAATTGTTCATGTGTATTTTAAAAGTGAAAAGGAGTCACTTTTTTTTCCAAGTCTGAAGCACATAACAGTAGAGTATTCTTCAATATGAATCCTTGTGTTACTGAGTATCAGTGACACAAAAACTGTGACAGACAGAAGCATTTTTAAGATACTCTAATGTAATTTCCATAGATGTCCCTGAGATCTCTGATATAGAAGAAGTCATATTGGCCATTCAATCTTATTTCCTATGAAGAAGAATATTTATAGCTCAGAGTAGGAAATGAGGGGTCCTTAGTGGTCTCTGAGCTCGACTATTTTCTTGTAGATGTTTCATTACATCATAATGGACTAGCACTGATGATGTTACATTGTTTGGATAATAAAATGTCCCCCCCCCCCCAAAAGAGCTCAAAGAGCGCCTATTTCCTACTCAGTCCTGGAATTCTTTCTTAAACCCATGTAGCAATGGGAATTCTTGGTAGGTACTGTAACTGAGTCCTCTGCCAGTCTTAATCACTGCTAATTGCTCAACTTCCTGACTAGTAATTCTCTTCCCAATCCTTCTTTCAATGTTTCTATCATTTCCTTTCCTTTGATTCTTTACAGGTAGTCCTGGCTGACCAGCCACTTGTTCAGCAACTACTTGAAATTACAACAGTGCTGAAAAAGGAAACTTATGATCAGTTCTTAAAGTTGTGGCCCTCACTGTATCCCATGGTCATGGGATTGCCATTTGCGATCTTCATAGTCAGCTTCCAAAAAGTAAACATCAATGGGAAAACCAGAAGGACGTCACAAGTTGTGGCCATATGACATTGTGCTTAATAAGCCACAGTGATTCACTGAACAACTGCAGCAGGAATGACGCTGTAAGTCTGCATGTCATTTCACTTAATATTTGCAATGCTTAGCAGCAGAATTGCCAGTCACAATTGCAATCAGTAAGTGAAGACTACCTATACTTTTATTAATTTAAAGAAATATATAAAAAGCGGTATCAGTATGCTTGGAGGGAAGGGCACAGCAAAGTAACAAGAGTTGTCAACTTCTCCCAATTCTGGAATTTAAAATTGAATTTTATCCTGTCTGCAAATTTCCTAAACAGAACAATAATAGGTTATTTTCCTAAATTATAAACATGCATGCAACATGTTAGCTACACAGCACTAACTAGATTATAATACTGGAAAAACTAAAAATAGTATGCATCCACAAAACATTTCAGAATCATTGCAGTGCACAGAAAATGTGAAGGCCATACTTAAAATACTTTATTTTGGATACTCCAATTAGAGATGCTGTGATTGCTTCTGAACTTGGTGCAGGTTAAGCACCCATTTTAATATTCAATATGATAAAAATAGATTTTGAGATCCCTATTATGTCTCTTTATCCAACTCTACATACTATAATCATTCATTTCACACTGAGACAAGATCATCTCTTTCTTTTTATTATCCTAGCAACACTAATAAAGATTGCTAAAATGTATTTTTCTGTGGGCAGTTATCTTCTAGAATATGCAAAGCTTCAGAAAGAAGTTTACTAGATACGGATGAATTCTTGTAAAACTGCAGGTGCTTTTCATAAATCACCAGGTGGTACAGTGCTGCCCTACAGCGTCAGCTATTAATTCAAAATTATCGTATCAACCATCCTGTAATGGCAGGGTGGGTTAGGCACAAAGTATGTAGATAAGAATTCTTGGGTGCAAAGATGCCTATAGTCTAACAGAGTGACAAAGAAAAGGAATGAAAGCTGGGACCTATTTTAATAGAAGTGGCTTGACCCACAGTTAAGCTATGAAATTGAAATTGCAAAGAGAGAGAGAGAGATTAAATTATGTAATGTATGAAAATATGTATAAAGAAGTTATTACAAAAATGGCAATCCTCTGATAATTTAATATTTCAGCACTGCCAAAATAATTTGACATTTTTTAATGAGCAACCAGGCAAATAATAAAAATAATAATAAAACCAGGCAGCCAGTTGTTTAGGATTTTTTTGCCAACTCCAATGAACAAGAACTCACTTCTGCAAATGCCTAAAGTAACTGGACAGACATAGGATTTAAACTGGGATGAGATGGGGGAAAGAAAGCGACAGGGTGGTTTATGCAGATGCTGGCTACATGTGATACAAATTGCCAAGACCTTGTTAACAATTGTAATACAGGTGAAACTCAAAAAATTAGAATATCATGCAAAAGTTCATTTATTTCAGTAATGCAACTTAAAAGGTGAACCTAATATATGAGATAGACTCATTACATGCAAAACAAGATAGTTCAAGCCGTGATGTGTCAAAATTGAGATGATTATGGCTTACAGCTCATGAAAACCCCAAATCCACAATCTCAGAGAATTAGAATATTGTGAAAAGGCTCAAAGTGTCCCACTCTAATCAGCTAATTAAGCCATAACACCTGCAAAGGGTTCCTGAGCCTTTAAATGGTCTCTCAGTCTGGTTCAGTAGGAATCACAATCATGGGAAAGACTGCTGACCTGACAGTTGTGCAGAAAACCATCATTGACACTCTCCATAAGGAGGGAAAGCCTCAAAAGGTAATTGCAAACGAAGTTGGATGTTCCCAAACTGCTGTTATCAAAGCACATTAATAGAAAGTTATATGGAAGGGAAAAGCATGGAAGAAAAAGGTGCACACGCAGCAGGGATGACCGCAGCCTGGAGAGGATTGTCAGGAAAAGGCCATTCAAAAGTGTTGGGGACTTTCACAAGGAGTGGACTGAGGCTGGAGTCAGTGCATCAAGAGCCACCACACAGACAGATCCTGGACATGGGCTTCAAATGTCGTATTCCTCTTGTCAAGCCACTCCTGAACAACAACGTCAAAAGCATCTTACCTGGGCTAAAGAAAAACAGAACTGGTCTGTTGCTTAGTGGTCCAAAGTCCTCTCTTCTGATGAGAGCAACTTTTGCATCTCATTTGGAAACCAAGGACCCAGGGTCTGGAGGAAGAATGGAGAGGTACACACTGCAAGATGCTTGAAGTCCAGTGTGAAGTTTCCACAGTCTGTGTTGATTTGGGGAGCCATGTCATCTGCTGGTGTTGGTCCACTGTGCTTCATTAAGTCCAGGGTCAACGCAGTCGTCTTCCAGGAGATTTTGGAGCACTTCATGCTTTCTTCCGCAGACGAGCTTTATGGGGATGCTGACTTCATTTTCCAGCAGGACTTGGCACCTGCCCACACTGCCAAAAGCACCAAAACCTGGTTCAATGACTGTGGGATTACTGTGCTTGATTGGCCAGCAAACTCACCTGACCTGAACCCCATAGAGAATCTATGGGGCATTGCCAAGAGAAAGATGAGAGACATGAGACCGAACAATGCAGAAGAGCTGAAGGCCGCTATTGAAGCATCCTGGTCTTCCATAACACCTCAGCAGTGCCACAGGCTGATAGCTTCCATGCCACGCCGCATTGAGGCAGTAATTGCTGCAAAAGGGGCCCAAACCAAGTACTGAGTACATATGCATGCTTATACTTTTCAGAGGTCCGATATTGTTCTATGTACAATCCTTGTTTTATTGATTGCATGTAATATTCTAATTTTCTGAGATTGTGGATTTGGGGTTTTCATGAGCTGTAAACCATAATCATCACAATTATGACACATCACGTCTTGAACTATCTTGCTTTGCATGTAATGAGTCTATCTCATATATTAATTTAAGTTGCATTACTGAAATAAATGAACTTTTGCACGATATTCTAATTTTTTGAGTTTCACCTGTATGTTAAAAATTGTGTTTATTGAGAGTTTGAAATAGTTTGAAATCTTTTGAGGTATGTCTGTTCAACAATCTCTTGCTCAGTGATGCTGTTAAAATCTGTTTTCCAAGATGCTTACCTTAAGATCTGCAGTCATTGAAATGCTGTGATATTACTCTATCCTTGCAGGAGTTCTGATATTAAAACTTTACCCATTAATTTTTTGCACAATTATTTAGCTCAAAATCACATGTATGAAAAGGTTTCAGGTCCCAAAACTCCAACAAATCAAGGCTCAGTGTTATACAACTCTACCTTATTTCTAGAAAAAGACAGGAATGGCCATATAGGAAACATCTCCAAAGATATGTTAAGACTTTGTCATTCTGATAATTAAGAACACAATCAACATCTTGAAATGGAGCAGAATTGCTTATGGGCAGCTAGTATATTATCTGTGAAGGCTGGCTTGTAATAATTAGCATCAGCTCTCTGGGTGTCATGGACAAAGACTATTATATATTATTCTGACATTTTGCTCTGATCCTTTTAGTGTAGATTTAGTATGTTCCACTGTACTGACTCCTTAATGATTTGAATGTGCAAAACCAAAGAAGAAAATGTCACATTGTTTGATCAGCAGGAAAGAATCTCTTGCCTATCATATTTTAAGTTTCATTTCTTGATTCAAATCTTGAATACCATACAATTTTAAGATTGTTATTACCACTGCTGTCCACTGTTTCAGCCTTACCAACATTTACCTGTTATTTTGAAACAAGTTTTTTTTCTGAAATTCATCTTTTATTATCATTACTGCTAGGCACAGTCTCCTTTTTTTTTGATAATTTAGACCAATTATTTGCCTTCTTTTGGTCTACAATGAATGTCATTTACCAAGACCAGCTCTCTGAGTTTTACTGATGGCACAGAGAACACAGAAAGAAGGATGGCATCGAAAGAGACCAATCTTTGCTAAGAGCCAGACAAAAATAATGTCATTTTGATGCAATATAATGAGACCGGTAAGGCAAATGATGCACACAATCAGAACTTCATCCTGGAAATTAATTTCCAATCAGTATCTCTTGAATGAGCTGAATTTCTTTGCTGTAATACATATACCAGATCAAAATTACAGCTTAACATGTGATTTGCATTCATATCAGAATGTTTATTTCCGGATTTATCCATAGCATATAAGCATTTGGTTTAAAAGAAAATCCTTCCGCAATTCTGCATCCATAACTGCATGCATTAGTTATTGCAATATTCAAATTACACATGCAAATGATGAAACTAGAAGACATGGAAAAAGAATTTTGGAGGAAGCAAGGACAATGAATATGCAAGGATTAAAAATATAAAAAATGTAAAAGAGTAGTAAGGAGAACACAAACAGAAGACTAAAAATTTGCATACATGGCTTTCTTTCTATTATACACTGTGATGGTTCAACACCCTTAAGATGTGCACATGCAAAGCAGTTCAAGAGTAAATTATCATTAAACTTGTTTTCTCATACATGCTGACTTAATGAGCTTTGTTTATTTTTGTAGTAATGGGACATATGAACCTAGCTGCTAAGATCTTAGCTACTATAAATTAGACTATTCAGCAATCTATGGATAATAGCAACAATGGCTTTCATGGCAACCTTTTAGTAAAGCAACAATCTCTATGCAGCCATATTGCAAAGGCACTGACAGTATGCTCTACGAATTCCCAATGTATTTCTCCAGATTTAAAGTCATTTTTCCCAATGTGTTTCTCCAGATTTAAAGTCATTTTCCCCAATGGCTTGGACTCCAGAATATGCCCTTCAAAAAGAAAAAGTTGTCTGGCTAAAAAGGGGTGACATGACCCAGACCTCACTCCTTTTATAAACCATAGTTAAGACCCTGGAAGCATTACATCTTAAATAGCAAACTGTATTTTATTTTCAGTCCCTTTATAATCATTCTCTGCCTTCTCCCTTTTCTCTGCTACAAAAGACTCCAGTACACTAATGGAAATTTTTCTTTGAATATCCTATAATTTATTTTATCTTATTTTTATCTGTTTTATTTGTATCCTTTATTATTTCCGTCTTCCTCCTTACCTTTGCATTCATCTTCCTGGCTTCCCTTCTAGCTGCCTTTTCTTTAAGCCTTTTCTCCTGTAAAGAACAAAATCAAACATAAGAACATTAAGCAGTGTAGAACAAAGAAGCAACTTGAACCAAAAATGGACATGCCTACATATCACCACCATTAGCTTTTGTAGGCATAATAATGAATATATGATCAGAAAAAAGTTCCCATTTAGCCTTATTTTTAACAAGTGATTAATATTCTTTGCCTGGGCATTTATGCATTCTGAAATGTTGGCTTAACCTAGATGTAGACTGCAGTATTTTCTAAATGCTCTATCTATTTTCAATTTAAAGATAAGTAGAGAGATAAATATATGGACCAACATTTGTCTCTCAGGCTGTGGCAGATTTTCTTTTTGATGTATAGAACCATGAACCAACCACATACAGGGTGACTGAACCACAGAATAGGACACCAATGTGTAAGTTTTCTGTTAGTATCTTTCATCTTTTCCAACCTTGTAAGGGACTGCAGTGATTTCTCAACCCCATTAAAAAACCCTTAAGGTTTCCATTATTCATTTTAGAGCTTAGGTCTCTTTTTCTATGGTGCACACAGAAAAATCATGAACTCTGTGATATGCTGCACTTGTTATTTAGTCACTAAGTCTCTTCACAACCCCATGGCCCATAACACACCAGTCCCCCCATTTTCCATTGTCTTCCTGATTCTGCCCAAACTCATACTCATTGCATCAATGACACTATCTAGCCATCACGTCCTCTTATCATTTCCTTCTCCTTTTGCCTTCAATCTTTCCCAATATCAGAGTCTTTTCCAATGAGTCCTCTCTTCTCATTTGGTGGCCAAGGTATTTGAACTTCAGCCCTATTCTTCCGAAGTATCTGTCCTTCCAAAGGACAGTCAAAGTTGATTTCCCTTAGGACTGACCTTGCAGTCTAAGGGACTCTCAAGAATCTTCTCCAATAACACTATTCAAAAGCATCAATTGACACTCAGCCTTCTTTATGGTCTAATTCTCACAGCCATACATTACTATTGGGAAGACCACAGTTTTGACTGTATGGACCTTTGTAGACCTTTGTAGTTTGGTGGGTACCAGATTTGGGAATGGGCAGTCTGAACAGGGTGCCCTCTATTTTGGGTGCAAGATAATTTCTCCATCGTAGTGTTATGGAGCACAAAGAAGGCAACTGTAAAGAATTATTCCTGGCTCTCTTTGCCGTAGCAGCAGCTTGTGTTCTCAATATTTATTTGAACATATGGATGCACTCATAGAGATCAATGAACGTTCATATAATTTATTTTATAAAGACTCCATTTGTTTCAATTACTGTCAAGGTAATTAATGAGTTAGTCGGAATGGGAGCTATGGGTCACAAACTACTCCAGATTAAACATCGGTGATATTGTTCTCCTCTTCTTGTCATCTTTAGACATGTCAGTAACCCAACTGTGACTTGTTCAATTCTTGTACATTCAGTGTAAATACCTTGACTCTGTAAGTCAGTACTCAATTTTCTACCGCCTCCAGCCCAATTTCCAAGCTACTTTGTTATGACCTTCTATGCTGTATCCTGTCAACCTATGTCACTTGCCCATTTCTCTCAAAACCTAGTTGCTCTGCTTAAAACACTACCACTGAAAAGGAGCTGCAACACTCTATTAGAAATGACCTGGGAGAAAGAAAGAGGTGAGGAGATGAGACAGACAAAGGGCATGGGACAAGTTCAGACAGTTGCCAAATTAGAAGATGAAAATAGATTTTGGGGAAAAACATTAAAAATTCATCAGAGAGACTATTCCAAGCATAGGGAGACATCGCTACACTGTGCTATTTTGGTGACATTCATCTATCACCCTTGTAAGCACAACCACAGAAAAACAAGGAGGGCAAAAGGGCAAAATCATCAGTGCTACAACTGTGCAAATTCCAATCCTTTTAGAAAGGCTTGTATGGGAACGAGAGGCAAAACTCTACAAACTGGAGATTACAGAGCAGAGATACCTGGTCAATTTTGCCCATTGAGAGAGAAAGTTTGTGAAGGGAATAGAATCCCATTCCATGGAAAAATAGTGGAAATATATATCAAGTGCATTTTTATAACTGTCATTTTCTATGCACAAAGTACATACACATCAATTTTATAATTAGAATTAATACATAAGTGTACTAGTTGCATGAAGATATTTATCAACCCTTAAAGAGCAGGGCACATTGAGAATATAGATGTGCTAAACAAAACTCCACATTGGTGACAGGAAAGGCACCCAGCCATTAAACACTCTGCTAGCTCCATTCAGTTTCCCAGACTCCACTCCGCTAGGGATTATGGAGTCATTAAAAGATGATGATTATGTACTAGCTAAAGAGCATTAAAGAGGGTAGAGAAATCCTACAAAGAACTATTTGTAGTAGGGTAAGGAAGAACATAAAATTATTTTATGTGCAAAAAAAGCATAACAAAAAAAGTGAAATGGGGATAACTAAAATCTCCTTCTAAATAAAAGTTATTAGATATATCCACAGAAAGACTACAACATGTTGGACATTTATCAAAATGTCAAACTCTGCAAGTGAGATTTCAACAAACATCCAGATTTTTGGCAATCGATAGCTTGAAGACATACAGTACTGTATACTTCCTAAGTATTTTAATATGCCTGCCAACATGTCACAACTGGGGAATTAAAAACATAAAGAACAAAAAACCTCATTTTAAGTGACAAAAATAATAATAATACCCAAATGGATCAAGGAGTATATTACAGGAAAAAATTACAAGTATACGGGGAGTAGGAGATTGTGTTCTTTATATTCAGAAAAAGAACATCTTGACAATTTTTATGGGAAGTTATTCTACTTATAGTAACACTATTGTTAGCATAACTATTAGAGTCCAATAGTTATTCTGATCCCAATAGTTATCCTAATCATCATCATCATCATGAATAGCTATTCTACTCAAGAGCCACGGTGGCACAGTGGTTAGAATGCAGTACTGCAGGCTACTTTTGCTTACTGCCGGCTGACTGCAATTTGGTAGTTTGAATCTCATCAGGCTCAAGGTTGACTCAGCATCCTTCCATCCTTCCGATGTGGTTAAAATGAGGACCCAGATTGTTGGGGGCAATAGGCTGACTCTGTAAACCACTTAGAGAGGGCTGTAAAGCACTGTAAAGCGTTATATAAGTCTGAGTGTTATTCCTATTGCTATCATCATCATCACATAATAACAGAGTCGGAAGGGACCTTGGAGGTCTTCTAGTCCAACCTATTCTACTCCGTCATCATCTATTAAATTTACACACTCGGTGACTCTGAGCAGTTTATAAATTGTTAAAGTGATTTTAAAACAAAACGTGGGGGGAGAAGCAATAGCAGAGAGATGGCAGAAATGATAAAACCAGACATGGCTCAAATCATGCTCATCAGAGCCCTGGGCAAAGACCCGGGTCTTCATAGCCTTTTACAACATAGCCTTTAAAGGGGTGGGGGCTCTTCCAGTTTAAGGGGAACCTCATTCCAGCAGGCAGGCACTGAGACAGAGAATGCACAGTTCTAGGTCCCCATAAATGGCATTGTTTAATTCAGGGGTCTTCAAACTTGACAGCTTAAGACTTGTGGACTTCAACTCCCAGAATTCCTCCACCAGTCATGTTAGCTCAGGAATTCTGGGAGTTGAAGTCCACAAGTCTTAAATTTGCCAAGTTTGAAGATCCTTGGTTTAATTGAAGGATTAATTATCTTTTACAGTTTAGATAAAAAAGTATGCAACAAGAGTTGCATGGCTTCATGTGATCCTACGCTTTCGCTTATTTTCCACTTTACTGAACTTTAGTGGTTTAGATACAAATCCTAAAATACATATAGGTTTACATCTTGATTATCGATATGCATCTTGCTAAACTTTTTAATAAAAGAAAACATATTTATTTTTCCTGGAAATATACTTGGTCTGCAGAATATCATCTCTTATGTTTTCTTGGTGCCAGAATAATGAGTAGAAGACTTCTTGCTAGCCCAGGAAACTCCAACTCAAAATTCAAGCAACTATTCAAAGCTTTGCATAGCCCAATGCTTTCAGAGCACCTACAATGCTTTATGGGATTATGAATGTATTATCTACAGCGAAAATTGCCTTAGGCTGCTCTAACTCTCTACCCTTTTGTAATAAGATAGGCACAGAGAAAACTAGGAATTTTTACATATAAATCTCATGCTCTGCTACTAACCAAGGCAGAATCTCTCCATGAGGCACAGTGGCGATGCCACTACCTTATTATACTGCACACTATATCCTATAATAAGTTATAAACACTCAATAAATGAAATTAGTACTTCTATAGATGCTATTATAAAGAGCATAGAGAGGTAGATACACCTTGTACTTAGAGTATCTAAACCACTGTTTGCTGGCAGTAATGGCTATTGATCGCCTCTATACGTAACAAATATGTATTATCTCCAATATCACAGAAAATGTACCTTTTAATGCTAATTACTATGGGATATGCATGTGAAAGTGACAATGTGCCCATGTTCTATTTGTGAACTTTCTAGAAGCTTTCAGTCAGTGTAGGACTGCAATAACAGATTAAAATGGGAAATGGATAAAAATAGTTTGTTCAGCTTTTGCTTTTAATTTGGGTTAGTTTGCTGCTAGCTCAAACTTAGTAATAAAGTAATAATTTATAAAGATTTATTTTGTTCTGATAAAACAATGGAAGGAGATGAGAAAATAAGCCAGTAGAAACAAGTTACATTAGAGTAAGAGTAGCATACCACTTCTAGCAAACAGAGAATGGAAGGGAAGGGAGGGGGGAGAAATGGAGGGAAGAAAAGACAATGTTTGAAACAAGTCTTTTAATTTATTTATTTATTTAGCGTATGATGCAGGCATGGTGTCTTTTAATTTCCCTTATTTATTCCATGTTTTCAAGGGCCATGGGGCAAAAGGCCTAAATCCCAGGTCCAACAAAAATGGTTTTCTCAATCATTTTCTCATATTTCTCAGTCAAGATGGTGTGGCAACAAACAAACCTAACTTCCGCCTCTGAATTCTAGTGCCCTCATCTACTAGAAGGGGGGGTTAACTTTAAAATGATAAAACTAATGAGATAAACAGATATTTTTTTAAAAAAACTTGACTGCACCCCAAGTTTACTACATGATCAGAGAAAACAGAAATAGAAACAGCAAAAGATACAGAACAGCAGATGCTAGGCATGAATATTAATTGTTTTTTTTATCTTGTGCTGGCTATGTTAACTACTTTGGGGTTCAATTTTGGGAATTAGTCCAAGCTTTTGTAACAAAATATCTAACAAAAAAATCTGCCCAGGTTTTAAGAGCCAAATCTAAGACTCCACTTCCTTTTATTATGTATGTATGTATGTATGTATGTATGTATGTATGTATGTATGTAAGTATGTTTTCTTAAGAAGCCTGATGATGGCAGATGAGATTCTGCTGATTGTACCTTTAAAGAACAACTACATGACGTGGATTTGTTTTGTATGTATTTGCTTTATTTGTTTTACCGCCTATTCGCCATGGCGACTCAAGGCGGCTTACACAATGTAAAATCTTATTTAAAACAAAAAATAAAAACAAAAATAATAAGAACTAACAAAAAGAATCAAATAAATTAGTAATGTACAATAGAACAAAATTTACGGAAAAAAACAAAACAAAATAAAAACCAACTCCCACCCACCCACCCCACCCCAACGATAGCGGATCACACTAGCCATTTGATGGGTTCCATCCCTCTCTGGGTTCCCCAGGCCCACTGGCAAAACCAGATCTTCAGTGCCTTTCGGAATAGTATTAATGAGGGGGGCATTCTAATCTCTGGGGGAATGATGTCCCAGAGCGATGGAGCCACCACAGAGAAGGGTGGCTTCTCTAGGTCCCACCAGGTGTATCTCTCTCAGGAGTGGGACCCGCAGCATTCCCTGCCTCCTCGCTCTAATGGGTCAGGTAGATGTCACTGGCAAGAGATGTTTCCTCAGATAACCCAGACCCAAGCCATTATGTAGTATCGTAAAGGTAAAGTGGTCATGATTAAATGCTGAGGTGCATGGAATGCTTTTTACCTTCCCACAGAAATGGTACCTATTTATCTATTCACTGCTAGGTTGGCAGGAGCTGGGGCAAGTAACAGGAACTACTCCATCATGCAGCGCTTGGATCTCAACCATTCCAGCTGACAAGCTCAGCATCTTTAACCACTGAGCCATTGTGCCCCCTACTATTATGTAGTATGAACCATGAAACCTGGAAATGCCAGGAGCATGTAGCCCCACATTTTTAGAGTGCCCTTTGACAGGAAATGTGCACAAATCTATGCACATTTGCTATAGATTACCTACAGCAATCCTCTGTTATGACCACTCATGGCCAATCTGTTCCTAAGAAGGCTTTCATGTTCAACAATAAATCTTTAGTTCAAATTTCACACATTATGCAAAACTCTCATTGTAAACCAGGCTCAAATACTATTTCATCTCCTCCAGATCAAAAACATATAACTTCCTATCCTTTTATTCCATGTCCCCAGAAAGTTTAATAATCTGCTCTATGAAATACAGATTATTTCTTCTTCCACACATGGAAAGGGGTTGGTCTTGTTACAGTATTTTTATGTGCTTCACCCACAGATACACTATAAATGAGAAGAAGGAGAAGGGCATTAAAGGGAAAGAGTAACATTTATAACTATTCTCTGCTGTCAAGTGCTCAAACTTTCAGCTCTGTTTTATGACAAATAAATGGCCCAGCAACAATCTTTGTATTTTTATGTCCTGTAATTTAATTTCTTGTAAATGCCAAAAGGGAGCTTAAACTATTACTATTAAAGCTTTACATTATAAGTGAAATCAATCACCTTGCTGCAATGACATTTCTTGAATAATTCATTGGCAACTCTCAATCACCCCCTACACAAAACAAAGCTATTTAAATAAAACATCATACTCCTAAAATCTCATTAGTACAGAGCTTTTTAGTCCTCATCATTCTTGATGAAGTACAGTCTTGTTATTATGCTACTCAAATTTTTACCCTTTTATCTACTAACAGTCTATCATACATATAAATTGAATATTGGTCCACAACACCACAAGTCTATGACCATCCATCCACTCATATGGTTCGGTTACTGTTTGTACATATTTATTTAAAATCAGAACATCATACTTGAATGTCATAAATTGCTTACTAACAAGAATGGCAATGTTCATGGGGAATAGCAATACTAGGGAAACAAAAGCAAGGATCCACATCTCTCCTTGGATTGCCTCAATTCATGCACCAGACCAGAACAAGAATTCTGAATAGATAATTCTTTTTCCAGTAAAATCCTTCATCCCCAATGAACATGCCGACATTTCACAGTATTTTCATTTGATATTTTGACAAATGGGATGAGATTCTACTTACCCTGTGTTTTTCTTTAATTTTCTTTCTATATTCCTCTTTGTCAAATTTATCCTCCTCCTGAAGTCTTTCTTTTGCTTTGTCTAGATTGATTCCATTACAATCATCGCCATCTTCCTCTTTGTCCAGGATAGACTTTTGTGCTGGTGGCCACTGCTGAATTAACTGAATCACAGAAGAAGAATTAAAAACATTTCAGTACTGCTGTTTCTATTCTTCAGTTTAAAAGGAGTTCTGGATTGCTATGAAGACCAAAAGACATCAGACCCGTGCGACAGGGAATAGTTACAGAAATATAATTTTCAGGCAGGGAAGTTAATAGAGGAAATAAAAATTGAAGTAAGGCCCTGAAATATGACATTGTTTAATTAAAGGGGGTGGTTCAAATGTCAGCTTGTATGAGGTGTGCAGACTCCACAGCAAGCAGGCAGTCCCAAATAACTGGGCCTTGTATCACAGAAGCTTTATAGGTCATAACCATCACTTGGAATCACACCCAGAAGCAAACTGGCAACCAGGGCAGGTCACATACCAGGGATATCAAACAAACATACCAAGAAATGCACTTTACTGCCTGCATTGTTCCATTCTGGACCAATTAAAGTTTCCAAGAGGTCTTTAAGGACAGCTCAGATTCAATGCATTGCAGTAACTGAATCATGAGGTGATTAGAAGAATAACTGTCTCCCAACCCAGGAAAAGGTACAACTGGCACAACAGATGAATCACCTGCTCTCAAAAGGAGATGTAAGTCTAAGAAGGTGCCCAGATTGCACACAACTCTTAAATAACACAATAGCAGAGTTGGAAGGGATCTTGGTGGTCTTCTAGTCCAACCCCCTGCTCAAACAGGAAGCCCTATACATTTCAGACAAATGGTTGTCCAATTTCTTCTTAAAGACCTCCTGGGTTGGGGCGCCTACAACTTCTGGAGGGAAGGTGTTCCACTGGTTGATTGTTTTAACTGTCAGGAAATTTCTCCTTGGTTCTAGGTTGCTTCTCTTCTTGATTAGTTTCCATCCATTGCTTCTTGTCCTGCCTTCAGGTGCTTTAGAGAATAGGTTGACCTCCCCCTCTTCTTTGTGGCAGGCCCTTAGAAATTGGAACACTGCTATCATGTCATCCCTAGTCATTATTTTCATTTACCTAGGCATACCTAATTCCTGCAACCGTTCCGAGCCAGAACTGTGACTATCCAAACATAACAAGGTATAGCAAAGACAGATGCATCTTACAGTAGTTTGGTCTATGCCAAAGCAACAAGCCATCCAAATTCAAGAGTCGGGTCAACGTTTCAGAACCAGGAGGATATCAAAAGGTTATTTCATCACCCAATAATTGTACAGCAACAGCTTTTAACACTCTCTTCTCCTCATGTGCAATTAGGGTGCTAATGTGCAAAAGTTCAATCCAGATAAACCGATCATAAAAATCCAAAGAGAATACAGAAGCCAATAGCAGCAGGGGAAAATCAGCTAACATAGCATTTGTTCAAATCCAAAGAGTGAGTATGTATGCATGTATGTATGTATGTATGTATGTATGTATGTATGTATGTATGTATGTCTCATTCAGCGCTATCAGGTATACACTGGAAATCAAGGGGTGGGTGGATAGAAGTGGGAAGCATCACAGTCTTCAGAATTCAAGCTTATATTCCCTGAAAGGGAATACAAAAAAATGATGGGACAAGAACAATGAATTCTCACAATCCCAAGGAAAGGGGATTCACTGAATCTGGAGACAACCAATGATAAACAGTGCTTGTTAAGAAAAAGTAATGAACCTCAGGCACAGAAAACACTGCTACGTAGAAATGGGTACCAATACAATTAATAGAATCATTTCTACTTTTAAGCCTCTGTTTACATATAATGGCATAATCATAAGCACAAATGACTGAAAAGATCAAACTTTTTGAGACTATACGCAACAGTGCTAGACTCCATATCAGATATTCACAAAAACAAGCTTTAATTGATTGACCTCATTATAAAAGTTGGCAATGGTTGTGAGAGAAACACATATTATAGAAAAAAGAAAAACGGGCAAAAAACAAACGGTTGCGACTTTCCATCAAGCTCGCCTACTTACTCTCCGTTTCAAATTAGTTTTTGCAATTGCAATGAACTAAGAGGCAAAGCAGTAAAATTTTGACTTGAGCAGGGGCATTGATCTCAGCCTTCTGCAAACTAACATAAATGCTTCATTGCAAATTGTAATTTCCCTTGCACCCAGTGCTAATGTACTGCTTGCAGAGGTACTGAAAAGGTATTGGGCTCGTTATACTCTTGACAACACTGAGGCGGCTCAAAAGAGGGGAAGGGAAGTCAAGGAAGAATCAGGCTGCGTTCTGTTGAAGACAGAGATGTGACAAATGAAGGTTATATTGATGAAAAGCAACTACGAACCATCATTGTGATTCAGGTCCCCTCTGCCATGCAATTTGGTCCTCTGCCACCCGGAAACATTAACTTATGTAATCCATTCAATCCATTAAATGAGCATACAGAAATGGGTTTTTTAAACTGTTCCCAATTCCCACAGAAAAAGAACAGTTGTACATTTGCTATCAGTTTGGCATAGGATTGCAGACTACGCTTATGACAGTTATTCATCAGAAATACTGACTGAATATACGAAAACTAGGAAAGGTACTTTTGGATTTCAGATACAGCATAGTTGAAACTCATTCCAAACTAGGGACATGCAAAACATTTCCAATTTAACTCCAAAACACCACCAGCTTGATTGAAAACCTTCAACTTGGAACACAAAACAACTGTTCTGAACTCAAAGCAGGATGTTCAGAGGGTGACACATTTTTGTATTTAAGGGAATCTATCAATTCCCCTTGGAAACCTTTACATACCATTTAATTAGGAATAATCAGTAATAATGAACAATCAGGGAGCACTCCCAAAGTTTATATTTTGGGGGCAATGACATTCACCCTGGCTTCACCTCAGTTCCCAAGTCCAACTTTCTCCTTACCAACAGTACTTGCATTTTGCCTCTTTAATTTTAGTTTGGTCTTTCTCGTGTAGTCCATTACTGGGATTAGGTATATGGATTATTTCCTTGGAGTTAGATGGTAAGGAACAGTAAAAAAATTTTTACTTTATTTACTCAAATGTTTAGCTGCCAAACTCCAAGGGACTCTGTGTATCATTAGCATAGTGACAGCATGCCACTTCAAACATTCCAAGGATGTCAAGTGAGGAGAATCAGGACCACACTTTAACTTCCAATGAAGCTGATTTGTTGTTCATGTCTATACTAATGGTCAGCACTAAATTTGCACTTTTCCAGAGTTAATGGAATTCAAGGGGGTGGGGTAGATTTGGATCACTTGTGGGAATGTAATGATTCAAGGCTGATTCCTTTCTTGACTCCGCCCCCAGGCTCTGCCTTGTCTTTTCCTATAAATGAACTCCAATAGTAGTTTCAAATAGATTTTGAAATAGATTTGGTCGGTATAGGGGACAAAATAGAATACTATGGGATACCACGGATCAATCAGTGACAGGTGTAGAACAACAGCTTCCAAGTACCACCTTTTGAATATGTTTCAACAGAAAAGACCATAACTACTGCAAAACTGTACCCTCTAAGCCCAACCCTGCCAGGTGATCCATGAAGATAATTATAGTCAGTGATTACAAGTATCTCCAAGTGGTCTCAGAGAACTTGTAGAGTCATATTCCCTTGGTCTACACTCCAAAAAGATATTAATGTAGGAAGTCTTAGCAGTATAATCAAATTATTTGTTTGATCTTACCTCTCCGTCATCAGTAAATACAATTTTTGTATTTACTTTAAAATTTCTCTTCAAAACCTTTTTAGCTTCTTTTGTTTTAGTTATTTTCTTCTTCAGTTTTACATTCGGTTTTATCTAAAAAAGATGGAAAAAGGAAGACAACCTTTATCATAAAAGATTCTGAAATAAGTATTATTCAATCAGCACCCCCAAAAAATTCTACCTTTCAGTGTTTTTTTAATAAATACATTTCTAATCCTGCACATTTTAGAGATACATTTTAAAGTGTGATGTGATGTCTCAAAAAGAAAAGAGAAGCCAATAGGGAAATTTGGTGATGTGATATCTCAAAAAGGTAATGGGAAAATTTCTAAAGTCATTAATACATCAGACTGTGATGAGGCAATACTATCTCAATACAGTTGCATTTTTGCACCCTTAACTGAGCCAGAGAAAATCTAATAATTTTCCAATATGTTTTTGCAGTTTCTAACCACATTAGCTTTTTCCAATAATGTTTATAAACACTAGTTTGTTTCATAAATAATTAATACTATTCAAACTACAATGATTAATACAGGTTATTTAATAGCTAAGAAGATATACAACAGAAATATCTTAGGGGCAACATAATAAATATCTAAATTAATAACTGGCAAAACATCTAAATTAATAAATGGTAATGAATTACTTTTTATTAAACTCACAATGCCTTTCAATTTGTAATACAAGCTCATCAATATTGGTTTTAAATTTATAACCAGCACCTATTCAGGCCAGTTAAATGTGGAAACAAAAGTTTAGATTGTTGAAATGGAAATTAAAAGTGTCCTGAATTTTCTCCTTTTATATCTATCTCTTTATGTATGTCTGTGTTTATGTGTGAGTTGAGGGATTTTCTATTCTTTTCAGAAAATGCTCTGGCAGTCTCTCATGAAACTCCCAGGGCGAGAATGTCTCACTGGCATGTAATGCCATCTTAAACTGAATGTGTGGATTTTCCACAATTAATCATAGCCTCTCATGAGGGGGGCTATGAGGTGGGAGAGGGGAGTTCCCAGCTTCCCGTGAGGGGGGTTTCGGGGGTGTCATGGCTCAGTGGTTAAAGTCACTGAGCTTGTCACCTGAAAAGCTAACAGGTCAGGATTGAGACCTGAGTAGCACACAACGGGTTAAGTTTCCATTCCTTGCCCCAGCTTCTGCCAGTTTGCAAGCATGTAAATGCAAGTAGGTTAATAGGTACCACTTTGGTGGGAGGGTAACAGTGATCCCTGTGCCTTTGGCCATTATGGCTATATGACCATGGAAAATGTCTTTGGACAATGCTAGCTACCTTGGCCGAAAGGGAGATGAGCACCATGCCCCAGAGTCAGACAGGGAAACCTTCACTTTTCCACGTGTTCAGATCATGCAAAACCTCTTCAAAGGTTAAGAGAGAATTCATTAAATTAAATTAAATTTGTACCAAATGTACAGGTACAGATTAGATCAAACCTGGCTCAACAGTAGTAACTGTGAGAGGGATCTTGGAATCCCAGTGGACAATCATTTAAAAATGAGACCAAAGCGAGGCAACAGCCAAAATAGCCAATGCAAACCTAGGCTGCATTAACAGAGGGATAAAATCAAGGTCACATGAAGTGGCCAGTGAGAATTATTTGATCATAAAATACAGAATTAGCCCTGCTGGGTCAGACTATCTTAGCCAACAATTTTGTTTCTTAAAATATATCTCACAAGCAGGGGATGGATCGTACAACTATGTTTAAAAATAAATACAGCCCATCGATATTTTTTTTTTTTTTTTTTCACATATTTCAACATATTGAATATTTAAAATTAGTTTCAGAATAGATAAAACATTTACAATTTGTAACCCACTGTGCATTTAAATAAACCTAAATGCAAATTTCACATGGTGAAAAACTAAGCCCATCCTTACATTTATCACTCTTTCAAACACCTAAAACCATAAGGTGTGTTTGGTGAAAACCAAAATAAGCACTTCACCAGAAGAACCTTGATACTAACTGTAAGGCATGGTGGTAGAAATGCTACAGTTTGGGGCTGCTTTGCTTTGCTCCGTCCATCAGGATCTCAGCAGCTCACCATCATAGAATCCACTACAAATTTGTTATTGTATCAGAAGGTGTTTGAAGATAATGTGAGCTTGCAAGGTGACCCTAAACATTACAGTTAATCCTCCAAGGAATGGCCAAAAGAAAAAAGAAAGAAAGAAATAGAGTGTTCTGGAATGGCCAAATCAATTCCCATTAAGATGCTATGGGGAGAATAGAATAGAATAGAATAGAATAGAATAGAATAGAATAGAATAGAATAGAATAGAATAGAATAGAATTCTTTATTGGCCAAGTGTGGTTGGACACACAAGGAATTTGTCTTGGTGCAAATATTCTCAGTATACATAAAGAAAAGATACATTCATCAAGAGTCAAGAATCATAAGGTACAACACTTAATGATAGTCATAGGGTACTTTAAGCAATCGAATCATACTAGGAAACAGTCAATATAAATCGTAAGGATACAAGCGACAAAGTTACAGTCATACAGTCACAAGTGGGAAGGGATAGGTGATAAAGAGTGATGAGAAGATTAACAGTAATAGTAGTGCAGACTGAAACCGGCTGTGTAAGAAAACCCTTATGAAAATTAGACTCAGCTTAGGGTAAGATAGACCTCTCCTCTGCAAACTATCTTTTAAAACCTTCCAAGGTTTTGGCCCATCTCTCTGACATGGAAATTGATTAATTCCAATGGTTAATTATGTACTGTAGGAAGAACTGTTTTCTAAATCTTTTTCCTACCAGACTTAACTTGATGGCCCCTGATCTTATCATCTTAAGAAGGAGGAAAAAGCATTCTCCTCATCCACTTTCTCCATGCTATGCATAAGAAATTACCCAAAATATTTTTTGGCCCAAACATTAATTGGAGTCAACAATGCTTGCTAGATTGCAGATGATCTGACTCTGGGGGAACAGCTTCTGATCTTCAGACATCATAACATGTACAATATGTGAAGGGTGCCACAGATGCTACTTAAAACTACTTTTATACTGATGATTTCTCCACCATTTTATAGCAGGAATGGAAAGATCAGAGGATGATCTAAGTGGCAAAACAACAAATTCCCCATTTTTTTTGTCGTCATAGGTTGGAACAACCACTACATTAAAGATAAGGCATAAATCATTAAATCTAAACAAGTAGTCCTCAATTTACTACAGTTCTTTTAGTGACTATTCAAAGTTAAAGCAGCACTGAAAAAAGCGACGTGACCGTTTGTCACACTTATGACCTATGGTCACATGATCAAAATTCAGAAGCCTGGCAACTTATTCATATTTATGATAACTTTGTTGCTAACTTAACAACTGCTGTGATTCACTTAACAACTCTGGCAAGAAAGGTCGTAAAATGGGGCAAAACTCAATTCACGAATGTTTCACTTAGTAACAGAAATTTTGCGCTCAATTGTGGTCGTCAGTCGAGGACTACCTGTATGTCCATGTAAAATGTGAGATGGTAAGGAGAGAAGAAGCAAGGGCAACCTCTGAAGATGCAAAAATAATAATAATAATTTTAAAAAAACATATGAAATGCTTTTGTTGAAATCACTGGAAAGAATTGCCAAGGACAATTCAATCAAACAAGCAGAGAACAATATTTCTTATTTCCCACAGTCACTGCATCCATCGCAAAAGTGAGAAATGGATATTGGTTGCATGCTCTGCAAAATGATTTGCATTAAAAAAAAAAGGAGAAGAAAATAAGAGGAGAGAAATGAAGGCATAAAAATACATTTCTTTGTGGACTTTAATGAAAATGACATAATCAATTTATACTGCCCTCTGGAATCCAATTTTTAACCTGCCAGTTTCAATAACTGTTTTTAACATTGGGAATAAAAGCAGCTGCAGGCAAGTGGTTGGGGGAGAGATCCTGAACCTGATTTTCTTCATAACATGTCATATCATTAACAATGAATTTTTGGCAACTATTCTGCAGTTTGGAAAAGAGACTTCGTTTCCTTAGAAATATCACAATTTTAAAATGGAAGGAAAACTAGAGGTAAAAAGATCTGAGTTCAATATCATAGCTGTGTGTTTGTGTGTGTGTCATCGAAGAACTTGTGTTGATAATCACAACCGCATAATGAAATCCTTGGTGTCACAACATTGAAGGTGGTGGTGGGGGGGTTTCGATTGCACAGCCATTGTTGTCATCTTCACTTTTTCAACCCACCCCAGTAGATTCCTCTGCTCTGCATCATTCTCTGTATCCCCAAATTTGGAGGGGGCGATGAAAAGGGAAAGCCATCAACAGGTGGATACAACTCAGAAATGTAAATTAACAAGATTCTTAAGCTGGTGGGAAGCAAACTAGAAAAAACTAATTGATTAAAATTAAGTCACTTGAAAGAGGCAGTGTGCTGTTTAAAGAATCTCAAATACATGCTATAACTGATGTAATATTAAAGAGAGAGAAGTACAATAGTTTATTTCTATTTGACAAAAAACAAATTACCATCTCTATTCATTGGCACAAAAGTTCACTTACAAATCTTAGAACATCTGATGAAATAAGATAAACATATGACAGGATATAAGGGTTTAAAGTTAGTCTAGTCCAGGGCTGTTAAACTCCTTCAGATGCTGCTATGCTCTTTAGTCTGACTACCACCCTGAACTAGACTGAAGTACTTTACAAGCCTGTGCCAAATACCAAAAACAGACACCCAGCTGACACACGTTGGAGTTCAAATACTTGAGAAGTATTATCGGAAGACAAAGAAATTGACTCTAGGCTCAGCATACCAAATGGGTACTGAGTGGCCAATCAATACAATATCCATAACTCCACAGAGCTAAAAGTCTACCGAGCTATGGTTATCCCTTCCCTCCTATATGGATGTGAGTCCTAGTTTCTGTATCAAAGGCACATGAAACTAGAGAAATTTCTTATGTATGTCCTCTGCTCCATCTTTGCTATTTGTTAGCAAGACTATGTCTCCAACCAGGAGAACTAAAGAGTGTACATTAATGTATGGTTTTTATTGTTATTTTTTTTCCTAAAAGATTTCAGGGTTTTTTTTCAATTGCATTTTTAGTTTATCTGTTATATTAAAGGTGCACAAAATTTTTAAGTGATTGATCTTGGTCTGATTTTTTAAAAAAATCTCATAAACCTAACATTTTAGCAGGGATGTGTAGACTTTTGATATCCACTGCAAGCCTACAAAACCTTCTAAACCTATTTTCTCTAATTGCCAGAGTCTTGTATTTGGATTCCTCTAACATCCAAAATTATGTGAACAAATTTGTGTCCCCATTGTCTTCTGCAATGCAACTGTGATTCTGCTTTAAGCTATTCTTGAGCTGCTTCATGTGAAAAACCAGAATCGTAGCAAGTCTGAACAAAGACATTCACCGCCTTCGCCACTTTTGTCCTTCGATACAATTAAGAAGAAAATATTGGCAGGGTTTCCTTTTCCATAAATTCTGGCTCAGATTTTACAGTTTAGTGAGCCCTGGATGCAATAAATGTGTGAACTATAAAAAGTAGTGGATATTAAAATTTATTTATTTATGTAGACTAAAACACAGTGGTGTATCTGAGATATAAAGCTATTTTGAGCATGCAGATGTGGTAATGTTTTTGTCTTGGTACATGTGACATTTGTATTAAAGCTCTCCTTGAAAAAAGTCAATTAATGCAGAGAAATGCCATCACTTCTTATTTTTTTTTTGAAAGAATGTACAAAGATTTGGAGAAAACGCAACTTCTCTAGGGGAAGAATGCAGTCAGTTTAAATCTCTTATGATTATGATTCCTCCTTTATGAATGATCTTTACCAACGTATACTTTACTCAGTCAACTTTATTAAACTATTCTGAAGTGCGGGTGTGGGTGAATTTGGTAGACTAATTAGTCTTCTCTGCCATTGCTCTCACATTATGGAATATCTTGTCCCCTGATTTGAGGTTGTCCATTACTCTGCTGCCTTTCCAGAATAATGTTAAGACCTGGTTCTGCCAGCCAGTGTGGGGATCCAATAGTGGCACACAACGGTGCGGGGTGGTTGGTGTCTTTTTAACAGAAGGTGCTCTGTCTTTTTAACTTTGAACTTCATTTTTTATACTGATTCTATGTTTTTTACCCATCCAAAATCACGTAGAAGTGAGATGGTGTGTGTGTGTGTGTGTGTGTGTGTGTGTGTGTGTGTGTGTGTGTGTGTGAATAAATAGCATTAGATAATGACTGGGGTTTCCCATATTCAAGCCCCAGTTTACCATGAAATGTTACCAGGTGACTTTTAGTCTCCCTCTCCCCATTCAATTTATTGTGCAAGGCTGTTCAGGGGATAAAACTAGAAGAGGCCAAATGCTGCTCTAAATTCCTGAAGGAAAAGTGGGAGACACATTTAATAAAAAAGTGAACACAGAGGTCTTTCCCCCAACCCCTTGCAACTGCTGACTGTCAGACAATTTCCTGGCATAATGGTTTTGTCTTTTTTTTTTACAGCCTGATATAAAATTAGCACTTTGGAAGGATTTTAAATACTGTTATACAGGGATCACAGACCGTAAGTTTATGGGATATATCCTGCTTATTTTATTAAGAGTCCCAGTAGTGAAGCAGTAGTAGGGAACGTGCAAGACAATACTCAGTACAGGAATTTGTTTTAATATTCAAAATTGAACTTCACATGAAATCCACTACTAGGTATTATCACTAATTTTGTTTCATGCAGATTTAAACCCCAACTTATAATAGCATAGTCTGTTAGAATAAAAGGATGGAGGAGGTTTTATAATTACCACGGTTGAGCAACTAAAAATTAGAAACTCCTATAGTTTAAGTAAAACGAAATGAAATTTGAATGCTATTATCCCGAAGTTATTTATAAAAATTCTGATCAGCATAAAATGAATGAATTAATTTTAGAGTATATAAGAATAGGCAAATGTCTGTCTCGCAAAGCAAAAAATTAATGATAGAATTATTTGCAATGTTCTTCTGCAATATTATAAAAAAAGTGACTGAAATCTCAGCACTTGTGTTCGAGGAACAAAACATGCCTCATGACTATAAAAATGGCAAAAACTTTGGGATATAAATTATAAATTGACAATGGCAACTATGTATAAGGAAAATTGATATAAAATGTTCAACAGGTGGCATTTGCCACTGTCAAGATTAGGAAAGATGTTTAGAAACATGTCTGTCAAATGTTGGAAATATAATCAGATACTGGGCTCGTACTACCACATGTGGTAGATATGTCCAAGAGCAAAAAAATACTGGACAAAA